>NC_092810.1:100296002-101496002 GCF_040954645.1 Diabrotica undecimpunctata
AGAAAAAAAATGTGCTCCTTCTAATCTCAGTTCTGATCACTATTTGATACACTTTGGGTTACACTTCACTTTTGACATATTTAACAAACACAACTAACTACCTCAACTTTACTGCTGGAACTAAAGGTTTCACAGCTTTTAATACCTGAGGAAATATTATGGTTTACTAAAATATCAGTATAACATTAAATGTCTGCGAAGATAAGGGTACTAATCCCTCAATGGCCTACAGATATTGAATTGTGCATATTTCGAAGAATTGCTAAAAATGAAATTATAGATAAAGTCTATGCATTGTTAATTGAAAAATTGTAAAAGCGATTTTGAAAATTTTCATTGTGTCAATGTCAAGACATCTATCAAAAACTCTCCAACATTAAGTTTTTTTTCAAATTACTTTCCGTTGCATCATAATGAAGAATATGTTAAATATTGACTGAAGGTCAAAGTAGGTTCAATCGACGTTATTCCTAAAACAAATTATTTACATATAAAGAAGAAACTAGATTGTGTTGCTTGTCAGTATGACACTTCAGTGTTTTTAAGAAATTGAAATTCCAATTAAGAGACACATTTAAGTATATACAAATCGTTACAAGTATCGCAATTTGGCGAATTATATCTTAGTTACCGTTAGGTAACTATATTATATATTATATTATAGGAATATTTTACAATAGACTATGTTAAAGTACAGAAAATAATCTTTCTTTTTTAATTAGTAATGTATATAAATGTACAAGAAAAAAAGTTTAGATAAGAAATTTAACAAATAGCCGCACAACTTAGCAAAAATCGTTAAAAGTAGAAAACTTACGATTAACGAAGCAAGATACGGCAGAACGGTATCTTGCTTAAAATTAGCCCTAGAAAAAAGTTATAGAACAATGGTTGCGAAAAATAGGGGAAATAGCCAAAAAATGGTGTAAGTGGCGAATTTTGACAAATGGTATCCTGTCAATCCTAAGTACTTTTACAAAACGTCATTTTGAAAAACGCTCCTTTTTCTTTATCACCCCAGAAATCAGACAGTGTACTTCCCTCCATTCTTTCTCTCCTCTCACCATTATGTTTACAACGTTTTTCATTTCAGCCCGAAACCCATTCACCTTTCAAATCTCCCCTCTCATTTGTCCATCTCTGGCAGTTAAGAATGTGAGCGGGAGCGTCTGGTATACTACAAACAGTACAGTCTGCCGAGGCAGATTTGCCTATTCCATTTGTGAAGGTGCCAAAACTACCATGTACGGTCAGAAACTCTGTCACGAAGTAGTCTAGTTTCCTGAACTTACATTCGCACCACGGCCTCTGATCGGGAACAAGCTCCTTCGTCCACCTTGCTTTTCCGCTATCATTCGCTTATTCTCTCTGCCACTCTACTATCGTTCTTTCTCTCTCATTTGCATCTATATTTACATCCATCTTCCTCGCATACACCCTCGCTCGCTCTTTACACAACAAAACGATTGGTATCACCACTCCAATTACATATAGAGCCTCATTTGACACTGTCCTATATGCGTTAGATACCCTGAGGAACATTCGCATTTGCGAAGTCTCCATCAGCTTAGCGTATTTTTCCCAGCTCCCTTTGAGAACTGACACCTCAGTTCTCTGAGGCGCTAGCTGTAGCTCGTTCTCTGTGATCCACCTACTAATGCGACACATGGCTGTGTTAGCAGCATTAGCCATGTCCGTTTTCTGACTCGCCTTCGCAATCAGTGCGAGATCATCGGCATAAGCTATAAAAGTGCATCCCCTTGGCATCTGTAGCCTCAACACCCCGTCATACAGGACATTCCAGAGGATGTGACTTAGTACTAAACCCTGCGGAACACCCTGCGACAAACTGATGCTGGTATCTTTCTCTCTTATGGACCTGTCAGTAAAGTATCTGTCAGTTACATTGACCAGGTACTCAATAACGCCCAATTCTCTCAGCCTGGTCATGATTTTTTCCCATGATGCCGTATTAAAGGCATTCTTGACGTCAAGAAGGATAAGAGCAACCCATCTCAATATCTATGGCTTTTGGGATAATTCTTAGTTAATAGAAGCGAATGGAGGCCATGGTTCTGAAGTTTTCAAAATCAATTTTGTGACCTGTGTAAAGATGGTGTTGACCTAGAGCTGAAATTGAATCGTAATTGCGAACAGAAATGGAATGTTCGTAATTCTTATGAGACGGTTATCGGTCAGTTAAAGTAAAAGTAAACCCAAAAAAATTAATACGTCATCTATTTATTAAAAGAACTTAAAACAAAATAGAGTAGAGCTGTTTAGAAAAAAGCTGGATGAGTGTAACCTGCAATTTCGGCCTAATTTATATAACATAGAACTCGGGTGATACATCTTCACTTGACTTAAATATTTCAGAACGTCCTATGTTCGCCGGAGTATAAGCCACATTCTAAGAAATTACCTAGATCTGGATTGTACGACTTTCTAGCCGAAATTAGCTCGAATTTATCACTTCGTTGTATTAAGACAGGTTATTGTTTTTTTTTGTTATTGTAATTTTATTTATAAACAAAAGTTTCTAGAATGTCATAATATTTGCTCTATTTATAAATAAATAAAAGTAAATAAAATCAAACCATCAGTTTACTTCTCGTTATAATATTTATTTAAAAGTAATGTAAGTAAACTATGCTAAACTATGCTCAAAGTTAGAATTTAACTTTAGAAAACAAATTATAGAATGCAAAATATCCAAAAACTAAATAGTTAACAAGTCAAGTTTACGCCATAGAAATGTGTGAACTTTACGAAAGTTAAGGTCAAAAAGACCTATATTATATTCTACCTACTATCGAATACCCTATTTTATTTCAGAATGTTTTAGTCACAATCTTCACCCATTGGAAATGGTTTAAAATCTAAACTATAAATTTTTTATTGGATAAAAATGTGGAACCGCGTAACTTTAGTCAACTAATTTGCTCTATACGTTATGGTTATCCATTTCAATCTAGAATCAACTGTAGAGTTTCGATTCGCCTTTATTTATTACCTGCTTGCCACCACCAGCTCCATTTTCTATTGATGGTCGATTTAGCAAATTCTTGCCGTGAGACTAACTAATCTTTATACGAATACGACCTCTGGCTTGTTTTCTTGGCGACATTTGTATGCAGTAGATTAAATCATTGATCTTGTTGATTACAGTGTATGGACTTTCCCAATTTCATTAGAGTTTCAGACCAGAGCTCCCCTTTGCTACATTTGTAAAACCAAATTACGACGTTACGTTGAAATTGTTTGAACTAACTACCGAAAGACGACGTACGTAGTATGTACAGGGTTGTTTTTTTTAATTATATACAGTGTGCTTCTAAAGTATCTTTCTCAATATTGTTTTGGAACCATAAAACTTAAATTAATATATTTCTGGGTAAATGGCCTAAGGTAGTTCATAGATTTTATAACGGTTCCATTTTTTGAAGATGAAATATCAATAAGTACTTTTTCTTATTACATTTATTAGGTCTTATATTATTCTAAAAATATGTTTTTCCAATGACATAAATTTAAATTAACCTCATCAGCACAAATATTGGGATTTAATTCTTGATACATATTTTATGTTTAAACCTTATATTAAACACAGAAGATCCTGAAGAATATACTAAAGTAGGTACCTCCAAGTAATGAGGTATGGGAAACTATACAGTGATGGGTGTCTTACCACCCGGTAAAATAGCGGAAAGGATAGAAGACAGATTAAGTTGTGAGATAGTATGAGATAAAGCTAGTTCTTGACGTGGCTATTTCACTTCAGTCATAATTATACGGATGACTTCGAAAATATTTTATTTTAATAAATTCTGATGTTAGAATAAATAATTGAATAAATTAAGATATATTATAGTAAAAAACATTAATTATTAGCGATTTTAAATTATAAATCTTTAAGTTTATTTAATAATAAAAATAACTTAACTGAAATATTTGATTAAACTAAAGGTAGGTATGTTCCATCCGAAAACAATTATTGTATGTGGAATTGGCGTAATAGTTAGAGACGTGGTCTAGTGACAAGAAGATTGAGGTTCAATTCACACCAAGGATAAAATTTTTGTTTTACTCAATCAAAAAATAGTAGAAAATATGATACATATTAGATAAAAAGTTTTTGAAAAACTTATTTACAATTTATTCTTATTCCAATGTTAAAAAATAGAAATACAAAATAATTCAAATTCAATTTCAGTCTTACAGTCTTCAGTTGTGATTGCAAAATAATCCGGTTAAGACTGTTTAATGCCAAATCCATCACTAAATTCTCAGTGGTAATATCAATTCCTCTGTACAAGTAATGATTTTCAAAACAATTAACAACGTTGTAATGGATGCGCGCGAACAGCTGCCTGCTTTACAGCTAACCAAATCATCAAGCCATCAAAAATATTAACATACTGAGAAGTGTTTTTGCACGGTAAACAGAAACTTTTTATTGAAAAACAATTCGTGAAAATGGTTTTAACGGTCGAGGAAAAAGTGCAAATTGTTGTCTGGCATGTGAATGGATTATCAGACAACATGATTAGACAACAATTTGTAAATATGTTTCTAAATAGGCCGGCTCCAGCACGATCAACAATTCAGTCTATTATACGTAATTTTTTTACTTAGGGATCCGTGTTCACTCCAAGAGGAGTTCGTAGACGAAGGGAGGTAAATCCAGATTTGGAACTAAGGGACACTTTAATTTGTGCAAGTATTGAGCATGATTCTACCCAATCAACATCTCGTCTCGGAGAACAATATGGAATTTCAAGATTTAGAGTAGGTAAAATTTTAAAAAGACATGGATACCGTCCCTATAAATTTTATAAATCCAACGAACAATTCCCTGGTGATCAATATAGACGTTTAGAATTTTGTCAAACTGCAATGGAAATGTCACATCAAGATGAACATTTTTTAGAGAACGTTTTGTTCACCGATGAATGTACGTTTTCATTGCAGGGCCGTCACAATTCAATGAATGCTCGGTATTGGTCTCAAGGAAATCCTCGTCAGATTTATGTCGCTCGTACCCAGCGTCCTCGAAAAGTAAATGTTTGGGGAGGCATAATAGGTAATCATGTCATTGGTCCATTTTTTATAGACGGTATGTTGACTGGGCGGAAATACTTGGAACTTCTGCAAAATCAAATTGTCCCAGCCCTTCGTAATTTACCAATACCTTTTGATTCCATATGGTTTCAACACGATGGTTTTGCCACACATAATTCTCGCATCGTCAGTGAATATCTTAGTGCGACTTTTCCTAATCGATTGATTAGTGACCACGGAGATATTTTTTGGCCTGCAAGATCATCTGCTCTTGCACTTTGTGATTTTTTTATGTGAGGATATATTAAGTCCAAGCTATATGGAATTGAAGGCGATAGGTCTAATTCTCTCCAAGAATTAAAAGAAAAAGATCTTTGATTCAATGAGAGGTATTAGTCCAGAAACATTACCTAATGTTCGACGAAACTTTTATAATAGATTGGGTTATTGTTCTGCTGCTAATGGAGGCTTATTCGAACATTTATTGTAAATACATTTTATTAGAATAATTTTTTTTTATTTTTATGGAATTTCTACCTATTTAAATATTTTTGGAAGTACATTTTACAAGACAAACTGTACTGAAGCAAAGCAATAATGAGGCCAAAATAAAACAACCATCATCTCAAGAGATAGAGGAAATATTAAAGCAGCTGAAAATATCAAGACTCCAGTAGAAAACGATATAACAGTAAAATTATTCAAGGAAGGTGGACATCTCTCACTAAAACAAATACCCATCCTAATAAAACGATAGCCAAAAGAGCAAAAAAATTTGATTTACCCCTTTTGGATACCAAACTAGCAATAGCCGATGCTCTATACAAAGCCCGAAAACCAATTAAACAGAACAGAGCAGGAAGACCGTCAAGTAGTAGCATTCAGCAGATGTAAGAGAACAAATGAAAAAACTACTGAAAAGGGACCCACTAAAGAAATACCCCAAGAAGATATCCGTAAACATGGGCTTGATTATTTTCCCTATTGGAATGAGAGCACTAGGTCAAGATGCAAATTTCCAGACTGTACAGGGAAAAGATATATCGTGTGCACAAAATGCACAATACCGTTGTGCATTAAT
The DNA here is from genome assembly GCF_040954645.1 of Diabrotica undecimpunctata. Classification (NCBI taxonomy): domain Eukaryota; kingdom Metazoa; phylum Arthropoda; class Insecta; order Coleoptera; family Chrysomelidae; genus Diabrotica; species Diabrotica undecimpunctata. Next base: position 100,302,145 of record NC_092810.1, read on the forward strand.
AAAGAAAGAAACTGTTTTGCAGTTTCATACTGTATAGTGTATACTGTAGCTTCAAAATAGTTTGACTTTAATATTACATTGTTGCATGATATTCCATATTTGGCACCAAGAATTCTTTTTTGTCAATAAAGTTTTCCTCGTAGCTAGATTTTTTTCAATATTTTTACGTAAAAATCTGAGAATTTATTTTTGACAAAAAACAAAAATTCATGCGGTAAAGGGCTAAGTGATTGGAATTATTAAATATTAAAGCCACTGTTTGAGGCCCATCGATGATCGCTTAATTAGTGATCGGTCTTTATACATGGCTTTTAGTTTAGCTGTTTTATTTTCAGTAGGGGAATGTACGTTTATAAGGCTACAGTTAAAATAATATTTTAAGTATTTCGAATCCTGGTTGGGACCAAAAATAACAGAGTGAAGGCACAGTAACGATAAATAATCTGCATTTCAAAATATTTTACTTAAAATAGACAAGTATATTATACGCTATTATCTTTTTCATAAAACTACCAACATTGCCAAGTACTTTCTCGTTTGAGTATATTAAAAGGAAACACTGTTATCTATCTTTATAGTATACCATCCGTTATTAAACAATTGAAATAGCTGCTATTAACAAAGTCCACTCTGCGGGATTTTCAACAGCAAAATTTTCCGCACAACTGCACAGAATGAACAATAGAAACCGTCCACAATATTTCGATATATTATCCAGACTTAAAATTGGTAACATAACATGTATGAGTTCTTATTATATTATAAATTATAGGATGGGGAACGTCTATTCAGACAATAGAAGTGATAGCAGTCTATTTAGATACAAATATTATAAAGATTTAATAGATAAAGATTTAATTCAAGAAATATTTAAAATAAAACTATTTTTTATTAGCTTTCTCACTAACTATCATCATTATATTATAGATTAGTAGCCGTGACTAATTATTATTAACTACTTTTTATTAACTTTTCAGGAATAAGGTGACATAATGGTATACAAAATGTAATGTTGGCCCCACAGTCCACAAATCCAGAAAAGGTCCAAAATTATTTTTTTATATATTTTCAAAAAAACAGTCTAAGAACTTGTCGATTTTAAATATTTACATAATTAAAATAGACAAAAAAAAACATTTGTACACATATTTATTATAATTTGTATTTAAACTCACGCTTTGAAAATAAAAGCTAACAGATATATCTTTTTCACATTTTGGGTACCTCCTATACAGCACAAAACCCCAAATTATACAAATACAAAACAACTATTTCTAGAAAATTAAACAAAGACTAAATAAAAAAAATGTTTGAGCTGCATAGTTGACACATGAATAAACTGAAATAAATCAATATTCGCTCCTTTCTTCGGAAATACCATCCTATAGTAAGTCGGAGCAAATGCAATTTGCGTGTTCTAAGCACACAAATTTCTGGCATTGTTGACAAGTATATCTGGTTCACTTATTTTTTTGTCTACTACAGTAAAAACAATGGCCTCGACGATCAGGTTGTGGATTTGGGGCTGGAACCATTTGTTCTTCAATACGGCAAATATCTTTAATTTTTGACCTAATTGATCTAGGAATACGTGTATTCAAAAATCGACGTTGCAGATGATCGTTTTCTAGTTTCATAGCAAGAGCTTCTAGAAAAAGTCTTCTAGGCGTTTAATCTATATCATTAGATTTATATTTGTTTATTACAAATAAATTAATACTGGCAGAATAAAAAATGAGCATAGGCCATCGGTGAGTGACTGGAGCGCAATTGTAGGCAGCACACATTTTATCAACTAGATCAACTTCTCCTTTGGATTTAGTATAGTCAATTATGATTTCTGGTTTGCCGTAAATTCGTGTAGCAAAACGCCGTGATGAATCGTTGAGAGTAAAATAACGTTTTTGTTTTTTCTGTGTAGGTACAATAGTACATTTTTCTCTAAAAGCAAACATACTTTTCTGGCCTCTTCTTCTTCTTCTGGTTCCTATCCGTTTCGGATGTTGGAAATCATATTGGCAATTATGACCTTGCTCGCTGCGGCTCGAAACAGCCCCGTTGAGGTTTTCTTAAACCATGTTCTTAAATTCCGCAGCCATTATATTCTCCTTCTACCGGGTCCTTGCTTACCTTTGACTTTACCTTGCAATATAGACTGCAGCAGGGAGTAATGGTGCTGATTTCTCATAACGTGTCCCAGATATTGCAATTTTATGCGTTTGATCGTAAACACAATCTCTGGTTCCTTCTTCATTTTTTCTAGAACTTCCTTGTTCGTGAATCTTGCTGTCCATGATATTCTTAGCATTCTTCTATAAAGCCACATCTCAAATGCTTCAAGTTTTTTAATAGTGGTGTCTATAAGTGTCCATGCCTCCGCCCCGTACAACAACACAGAGAAAACATAGCATCTCAAATGTCTCATTTTTGTATCTAGGGATATGTTGTGACTTTTGAAGATGGCGCTCATTTTGTTAAAAAACGTTCTTGCCTTTCCTATGCGGCACTTTATTTCCTGTACATTGCTCCACTGTTCGTTTATAATAGTTCCCAGGTAGCAATACTGTTTTAATCGCTCTATCTGCGCCCCATTAATGTATAGATGAGCCCCATTTATATTCTCCTTGCTAATAATCATTTGTTTCGTTTTGTAAGTATTAATGTTTAGTCCGTACTGTTGACTGTACTCGTTTATTCTGTCCATTAGCCTCTGAAGTCCCTCTAAACTATCTGCTATCACCATGGTGTCGTCGGCATTCCTAACATTGTTTATTCTTTCACCATTTAGAAGGATGCCTTCGTCTATTCCGTATAGAGCCTCGTTAAAAATTTTCTCTGAGTACATATTAAATATTAACGGCGATAGGATACATCCCTGTCTAACTCCACGTAGTATTTTTATGTGATCTGTTTCTTCTCCGTTAATTTTCATGTATGCGGTCTGATTCCAGTATAGTTCTGAAATTATTCTGAGGTCTTTGTCATCCAGGTCTGCTTCTTTTAAAATGTTTATCAACTTTTGATGTTGAACTCTGTCAAATGCCTTTTCATAGTCGATCAAGCACGCGTATACGTCGCAGTTAACGTCCCTGCATCTTTGAATCAGTACCTGTACTCCGAAAAGTGCCTCTCTGGTACCCACTGCGTTAATGAAGCCGAACTGTCTGTCCGATATTTGTTTCTCGCACTTCTTATAAATTCTTCCATGGATGACTCTAAGAAACAGTTTTAACATGTGGCTCATTAGGCTGATTGTTCGATATTCTTCGCACTTTTTAGCCCCCTGTTTTTTAGGTATCGCTATGAATTCTGATTCTAGCCATTTATCAGGGATGATTCCTGTATTGTATATTTTATTGAAGACAGCCGTGATTCAATTTATTCCTTCTTCCTCCAAGAGTTTTAAAAATTCAGCTTCGATATTATCAGGCCCTACAGCTTTCCTGCTTATATTCTGCTTTATTGCTTCTTCTACCTCGAATTTAAGTGTGTCCGGGCCCGTCATCCTCTCTGAAAATGGATGCCTATAATCCGTTCTTTGATCTTGAAAAAGTGTCTCCAAATATATTCTCCAGTTGTCTTTCATCTCTTGGGTGTCAATGATTAATTTTCCATTGGTGTCTATGAGTTTCATTTGTGTTCGCTTTTTAAAAGTACCCGTTATTTCTTTTACCGTTTTGTGTACAATAAAATTGTCATGCTTGGCTTGTAGTCTTTCTATTTCTTTACATTTCTCTACAGCTTCTTTTTCTTTAGCTTCTGTTATTTTTCTTCTTATGTAAGCCTGAATTTTTTTATATTCATCTTTATTTCCTTTAATTAACCTTCTGCGTTCGATTAAGTGAAGGATTTCTGGAGTCATCCAAGATTTCTTCTTTGTTTCTTTGTTTGGTTTTAGCAGATCTTGTTTAGTTTTCTTAATAATTTCTTCGAATTGATTGATTTCTCGTTGGATGTTATTTTCTTCTTTTAGTTGTTTAACTTGGTTGTTAATATATTCCCCCACTTGCTTTTTAACTTCCAGATGTTGCAGGGCTGTCATGTCGTAGTTAGGTCTAGACTTTTTCTTTATTGTCTTCAGTCTCACATCCATGACTCCCACTAAAGGTATGTGGTCAGATTTAATATCCGCTCCTGGATAGGTTTTGACAGATTTAAAATTGTTTCTGAATCTTCTATTTACCAATATATAATCTATCTGGTTTCTAATTACGTTATGGGGTTAATCTGCTGGTGCCTTCCTTGTATACAATCTCCTCGGTGGTAGTTTATAGAATGTGTTTAGAACCACTAGCTTGTTATCTTCTGCGAATATTTCTAGTCTGTCACCTCTTTCGTTTCTTTGTCCTAACCCAAAAGGTCCGATTAGAGACGTTTTCTGTTCGGCCCCAAGTTTTGCATTGAAATCCCCCATTATGATGCTGACTTCGTATTTAGGTATTCGTTCTAATATATCCTCTATGCTTTGGTAGAGAGTCTCTACTTGTATCTCTATTTGTATTATCTATTTGTATTAGTCTCTATTTGTATTATCTTTACATTCACTGGATTGGCTCTTATTTGCAGTAGTATTACTCTGTTGGACACTGGGACAAAATTTAAAATACATCTACTAATTGTTATTGTTATTATCACACCAACTCCATGCTCTAGTTTTCTGGCCTCTTAGGATTAGTAAATTAAAGTGGAAGGTCTCTTCTACTTTAATAGTGTCTATCATAGGCAGATAATGTTTGTTTAAAAGAAGGTCTGTCAAGCTGAAGCTTACAAAAAAATTGTTCATTGTTACATATCTGTGAGAACCAGATATACGACTGCAAAGGAGATGAACTAGGGGAATATTACTCGTATCAACTCTATATGGGCCAGGTGGCTATTGTCCAACGTACACCTCTAGATTTGCGGTATAAGGAGACTTAGCGTCTCGCGTCACGCCAATCAATAAAACTCCTACTGAAACCACAGATAGTATACATCAACATATCAATTCCTTCCCAAAGTACGAGAGTCATTATTCCAGAGAAAGGAGCAAGAGAAATTATCTGGGCAAAGAACTTACAATAAAAAGATGTATCAACTGTACATTGATGAATGCAAAGAAAGACATTCCAAAACTAAGGGCAAAAAAGTGGTTGTAAGCATGTATTTTTATTAAATACTTCAAGATGTCGTTTAAACCACCCGAAATAGACACTTGCGATACATGCAGTACATTCACCTCTCAATTGAAAAGAATCTTACTGCAGATAAACTAACCAGTATACAGGCTGATCATGATGATGACTTAATTGAATATAAAACTCGATATAACTTCAAACAATTGGACTTTATAATGACTAAAGAGTCACCAAAACACAAAGTACTATCTGGTGATTTTGTTATCGCAAGTTTTGGACAATAAATTTTATATTATATGATGCCAGTGGTTCTTCTGTACAATGTTTGATGTGGGACGAATCGAAAGGGACCCGTGGTGCAAATGAAATTGGCTCGTCAATTTTGAAATAATTTTTGGTGTATATTATACCTCTTTTTCTCAAAATCCAAATTTTAGAAGGAGATTCAATTTCTGGGAATTTCGTAATGGGTGGGAGCCAGTTCATGTATGAGTTTGGAAGCCAATGTGTGTTGGATTAAAGTGGTTTTATAGAGTTCGGGAGCCAGTTAAGGTGCGCCAATATTCCAGTATATCCAATTAAGAATGGGCAATAGAATAAAAAGATTCTAATATGCCGTTTTAACAAAAAATTCATAGGAGAAATATTGGCTATTTCTGATATACAAGCTGTTAAAGAAATGTTATTGATCATATTTTTACTGGTTTAAATTTTTCTGCATTTAATAAATATTGTGTATGTCGGAAGTAAAGTTCAGGTTATAAGCAATTTGCTATTTTTGTTTATAATTTAAGATTGTTTAAATGTTCTGCTTATATTTCTTATTTTAATAAAATATTTAACTCTTTTTTTTATTTATTTATTTTTTTATTTAAGAAGTAATGGTTTCCCAAGCGGATCCTTCTATATTATTCACATTTCGTTGCGTTGGGTTTTTCGGATAATAGGATAAACACATATGTTAGATATTATTTCGGAACTTTCCCAGTACCAGAATTACTTCCATCTATTTAGTTTCTCCGTACTTTTATTATTATTTTGTTATTTTTTATCAATTATGTTTTTAATACCTTTTTTGTCTTTGCCAGCTGCTTCTGTAATGTTTAATATGTTATGTTATTTTTCTGATCATTATATTTCTGCACATTTTTGTATTAGCCTCAATTCCGTGCCTTTTCTTATTTTCTGTTTAATTGTTTTACAACACAAGACAAGGTAACACAAGAAATAATACCTTTATTTCTTGTGTTACCCAGTGTTCGATTTTAAGGAATATATCACCCTCCAGTTGTTATATGATGTTCCCTAACTTTCAACTTTCTGAATTTCGTCGTATATTTGTTCTTTTATCTGTTGAAATATGCTGCTTTTAATCTTCTCAGATTAAATCTCGGTATTTCAGTGACTATTTTTATTTTATTTTAGTTTGATTTTTATCTCCGCTAAAACAATATCGTAATTACTTGCAATAGTATGCTTTAGTCGATTATATACGCTCAGTCTTGGCGTGCTCTCTAGCTTCAAGCAAGGGGTTACTTTATTCAGTACAGTTGTGAAAGTTGTCTACTGCATTTAGTTCTGCTGCTATATTGAATTGCCGAACGTAAGTCCGCAAGTTATACAAGTTGTAACAAATCAAGTAAGGTAAGATTCAATTTTAAAATATTTTATTTCTAGAGTAAATAAATAATATTTATGTGATCGATAATTGTGAGTGAGATACTGATTATGTGTTTTGCATGTTTAATTGATATATATATACTTATTTTTTTATAGATTTTTTAAATATATTTGTAAAGCAACAAGCATATCTTAAAAAGATTCATGCGGAATATCTCTCTGATTCTGAGTCAGAAGTTGAATTTAATGATGACGATGATAGTTTAGAAATAGATTTTGTACAGATACAGGACCACGATACCGACATGGAAGAAGAAAGTGAGAAGCCAATCTCAGATCTCTTTAATGTTTTACAAAGAGTACCGCATTTCATTGGTAAGGATGGAACAAGTAGATAGAAAAAGCATGAAGGAAACTACCGGATACGAACTCGCAGTGAAAATATAATAAAGGTAAAAGTTTCTGAAATAACTGAAATGGTACGACATATTAAAATCACACCAAAGGTTTGAAGTTGTTTTTTAATGAAGAGATTTTGCAAACAATTGTAGACAACACGAGTATCTTTATTGAACCTTGTTCCAGAAATATCAGTAATAAATCTTTTAGAATGTAGGGCACTATTGGATCTTTTTTATATATATATATATATATATATATATATATATATATATATATATATATATATATATATATATATATATATATATATATCGAGAGTAACTAAAAATAACCACAGGAACGCAGAAGACCTCTTTAGGACAAATGGCTCATCGCCAGATATTTTTGATTGACAATGTCCCTTGTACGGTTCAAGTCTTTGCTCAGAGACATCCGTTTTGATTATAAACAAACACGATTATAGAGGCAAAAAATGACAAATTTGCAGCTGTGAGAAAATTCTTCGATTCGTTTAATTCAAGTTCACCCTAAACATTTTTCATTCTCATATATCAGATACAACGCTAGATGAGAAGATGGAAAGTTTTCGTAGGAGGTGTGGCTTTGGGGTATATATGTCCAATAAACCTAATAAATACGGCATAAGAATGTATATCATTAGTATATGTCCTCTTTGATCAGCTTTTATTAAACCTCCTGGCTCAATTTTTTTAAACACATTCACTACTACTAAATTAGATATACAAAGTGTGTTTAAAACCATAACCTTGCATATCTTCAATCACTGATTGTTCACTGTAAAATTGTAGTGTAGCGTATTATTTTTAGATTTGGTAGAGTTTGGGTCTCTTTTTAATAATCGAAGAGTAGGTTGGATGTTAACACGTCAGAAGATAAATTGCTTTTTTAACATCTGAAACGTTGGTCTCAGTCCAGTATGAGTTGAAGATTTTTTGATTTACGTATTCTAGCAATCTTTTGGAACATTTCATGGTAACTTCCTTATGTTCATTCGAATTGCCAGCATCACTGCTTAGGGATAAATCGTCCTTAAGAAGATTTTTAATTATTGCCCCACTAGTCCTAGGAGTAGTAATACCTGTCTCTTTTGCCTTTGTTTTCGCTGGTTTACCTATACGTCTCACACCATTGTCGTCTGATTTTGTGCTTTAACCATTTAGAGGCTCATAGGTTTTATCAATCTCCCCATTATCATCTTCGTCCAGATCCATCCGTCAAAAGAATATGCAATCTCATTATTAGAGGTAAGCAAAATACTAAATCAGTGTTATTAAACAATATTATATGACAATAATTTTAGTATTCTGTTCCCACGAGATTTCGGATACATTTTGCAATTATTAAACAACAGATGTATTGTACAATTTTTAACAATCTTACACTATTGTGAACTAAATAAAATGGTTACAATTATTTTAGTTCATGACAATTCCACCAGGTACCAGGGTACATAACATTATGTCCGTATGGTAAATAACAGTGCACACATTTAGTAGAGGCAAACAACACCAAGTCCACATGGTGTTGTTTACGTCTGACTGGAAGTGGACTTGGTGTTTATTAAAAAGTCAGTAACTTGCCGTAAAATTGTCTCTAGACATAGTATGGTTTACCTCTGTGTAGAGCCAGAAAAGTTATATTTAAAAGCACAATAATCCCAATTTTGATAAAAATGGACATAGTGTCCTTTACCTCCGGGGTGCAGATATATGAAAGTGTTGTAATACCAAAGGAATGGCTTAACTTCATTCATAAAATTCATAGCTATATTAGCTTAATGAGTCACTAGCTAAAAATATTTTTAACGATCATATAGAATCGAATTTATAAAAAATGTGAAATAGATATACGTGGCTCTCAGTTCGGATTTAGAAAGGCCTTGAGCTAGACGGAAAAAATCTGGTGTCCGACAAGGTTGTATGTCTTCATTGCTCTTTAACTTGAACTCTGAATGCATATTCAAACAAGCCCCCTGACGACCAATGGTCAGGGGGAATAAATGTTTGTTTTATTACTAGTGCTATTACTTAGCAATTACTGTAATTTAAAGCAATAAATATTTTTGAGTCTGAATCTGAGAGAATAGATTTTCTCCCTATCTATATTAACTATCAGTTAACGATAATTTTAGAATTATTTTAAACTAGATACAACATATTCTCGATCAAATATCAGTTATAGAAAAATTTTGGTATGCTAAAACAACAATTTACATTAAATATCATTACAAAACATTCAATTTATCAGAACTAAATCAAAATGTTAAGTCAAGTGGATGGTCCATATGAGACATAATTGAATGTAGATATAGAACAGTGAACCAATCATTATTATTATTATTATTATTATTATTATTATTATACATAAGCGAGAGCAGAGGAACTAAGTCCCTATTATGCCCAAAAACAAAGAAATTTCATTAATGACCTACTAGTAAAAAAACAAAAATTACAAATAAAAGAAATAAAATTCCAATTTTTGGTTTAAAAGAAAAACAATATTTTAACTATAATGTAAAACGGTCAAGTCTGTTTTTGAACGAATTGGTAGAGGGAGCAGAGACAATGTTATCGTTAAGGTTATTGCAGCACTCAAAAACTCTATTTGGTAAAAAGTTCTGCCTTGATCTTGTAGAAAAATTTTCTTTCTTCAGTTGAACTGATGGCCTCTGAGGCGTTCATCTTAATTAATGATAAAAATTTCATCGAGATTTTCAAAATTGAATTTTAATATTTTAAAAGTTGTAATTAAGTCTCCACGTTGTCGGCGAAGTTCAAACAAAGTTAGGTTAGCCATACTAAGTCTTTCTGCATAAGAGGGTCTTCTCGGTCCCAAAGAAATTCGGGTGGCTTTTCTTTGGACGTTTTCCAACATAGTCTTGTCTCGAACCAGATCAGGATACCACGTTGGTCCAGCGTATTCAAGTATGGGTCTTACAGAGTGTAAAGTTTACAGAATAATTGCATGGAAACTCTCGAAAAACACCTTCAAATAAAATATATAATATATATAATAAGAATAATAATAATAATAATAATAATAATAATAATAATAATAACATAATAATAATAATAATAATAATAATAATAATAATAATTAAATCAGCTACAGCCCAACAACAACAACCACAAGGGAGCCAAACAACAACAAGAGCTCCACTCGCTGAAGGTGCTGCGCTGGAACACCAGCCGGCGCTCACTCAAGCGGGACGACCGAGGCAGCGCATGAAATGGACTGTGTCTATAAATGAAAACATTTTGCGTTTCTATTACAAGGTGACGAACCTCGGTCGAGAAACGATCGGCTATCGACAACATTTGTATGCCGAATTTTGCAGGGAGTACCCAGAGATTCAAGTCTCTGAACAGCGAATAGCAGATCAATACCGGGTAATTATAAGAAATAATCTTATCCCAGAGACTAGACGCGATATCATCAAAAGCGAAGTCGAACGGGAGATACATAACCAAGAGCTAGTTGTGGATCAAGTCCATAATGAAATCCCTAATGAGCAGATTCCTGAGCCTCTCATGCAAGAAACTCAACCTGTAAATACGCAGCAGGACAACAGCGAGTTGCACGATAGCCTGGTAAGAGAAATGGCACGTGCCGTACAAGAGTTTAATGGAACAAATCCACTTAGCAGACCACAGCTACCAAAAATAAACTCTTGTAAGAAACTAGGTGCGCTGTTACAATTTATGAACACTGAAGTCCTACCCAATTATATCGTGGAAGCTCATACATTAGAATATTTGCATATGCTGATTTACTGTGCAGCAACAGCAATTGCTAATGTTATGGGCATTAAGATCAGAACACGACGGGGTACTAATATCGAAAGGACATATAACAGAGTTGCACCTTGGGAAAAACGGCTGCTTATTAAAATTGAAGCATTACGTAGGGACATTGGTCAAATCACGGAATATGTCCGAGGGACAACAAGTAGAAGAGTAATCAGAAGAGCTGAAGAAATAATGATAACCACCGCAAGACACTCACAATATAATCCAGCAAACAACACAGCACAACAGTGCCTGGATACATTAAAACAAAAACTTTCCGTTTACTCAGGCCGACTAAGGAGATACAAAATTAGTAACAAACGAAAATCCGACAATATGCTTTTTGAGAATGCCGAGAAGGCGTTCTATCGGAAACTCAACTCTACTGCAGAAAGTCCCAATAAATCGTACCCAAGCCAAGAAGAAATCCATGAGTTTTGGGGAAATCAACTTTCCACACCAGCTGCTCTTAACACCAATGCTGGATGGATTGAAGATACGGCGCACAACTGCCAACACTACGTTACTGCTCCCTACGAACCCTTTACTACTGAAGAAGTTTCAAATATTATCAAAGAGCTTCATAACTGGAAATCTCCTGGACCAGACGGCATTCAAAACTTCTGGCTTAAGAAGTTTTGGAGTATTCATGAGTGCTTATCAGCATTAATTAATCACAGTATTTCTAATCCGCAGGAAATACCATCTTTCCTAACCCAGGGAACAACTTATTTAATACCAAAAGATCAAAATAACACCCAAGACCCAACCAAATATCGCCCAATTACTTGTCTTCCAACTCTGTATAAATTGCTCACATCCTGTGTAGCCCGGCGTATCTACCAACACTGTGCTCTAAACAATATCATAGAGCCCCAACAGAAAGGGTGCGCTAAGGGTTCCATGGGCTGCAAAGAACAACTTATCATCGACTCTGTCATTTCTAACCAAGCATATAGCAAAAAAAGGAATCTCTTTACTGCTTTCATCGACTACAAGAAAGCGTTTGATTCAGTGCCGCATGAATGGCTTGTAGATATATTAAAAATATATAAAGTCGATGATAACATAGTGACCTTTTTAAAACATATAATGTCAGATTGGAAGACAAAAATTCACCTCCAAATACCTGGTGAAAACAATATCGAAACTGAAAATATTGCAATCAACCGGGGCCTATTTCAAGGAGACTCGTTGAGCCCACTGTGGTTTTGTCTAGCGATGAACCCCCTATCCCAGCTACTGAACTCAACTGACACAGGTTTTAGCATCAAAAATAACACTACTGTTGTGGCAAAGCTTAATCATCTATTGTATATGGATGATTTAAAACTATTGGCTTCTACTCGATGCCACCTGGATCAGATGCTGAAAACAGTGGAAAATTTCTCTAATGACATTAGTATGCACTTCGGCCTTGATAAGTGCCGTGTCTTAAATATAATTAAAGGAAAGGTTCAGCCCGGTGGATTCGATATGCAAAACGGCCAGAACATCGAGGCCATGGGTGAAAATGATATGTATAAATACCTCGGAATAAAGCAAGCGCGGAAGATTGACCATAAGCAAATGAAAACTGAGATAACAACTGAGTTTATACGAAGGGTAAAACAGCTGCTTCGTTCACACCTTAATAGTAAAAATTTGTTTAAGGCACTAAACACCTATGCATGTTCCGCGCTTAGCTACTCGTTTGGTATTGTTAAGTGGACAAAAACGGATATAGAAAATCTTCAGCGAAAAGTACGAACACACCTCACAAAGGCACAAAAACACCATCCTCGAAGTGCAGTAGAAAGAACGACATTACCGCGGTATTTAGGAGGAAGAGGACTTATGGATATAAGTGAGCAACTAGAAAAACACATTACTAATTTAAGAACTTATTTTCAGGTGCAGGCTGAGACATCTACTCTACATCGCGCGATTTGTGCAGTAGATGATACAACACCGATCAAACTGAGGGAACCAGAAATGCGCATAAACCATCTTACTAAGGACGAAAAAATGCGCACCTGGATGGGTAAACCTCTTCACGGGCGACATCCTAATGAGGTCAGTCAAGACCACGTCGACAATAAAGCGTCGAACTATTGGCTGACATCAGGAAAGTTGTTCCCTGAAACAGAAGGTTCATTACTCGCCATTCAGGATCAGGTTATACCAACAAAAAATTACCTGAAATATATCGTCAAAGACCCTCAGGTCCAAAATGACAAATGCCGATATGGATGTCAAGCTCAAGAAACCATCCAACACATTACCGGGGGTTGCCAGGCATTTGCTGCAACTGAATATAAGGAACGGCACGATTCAGTAGGAAAGATCCTTCATCAAGAGATAGCCATCAAACTGGGACTTCTCCAAACAAACCATCTCCCATATTATCAATACGTTCCTGAAAGTATACTTGAGAATGATAACTACAAGCTATACTGGGACCGCACTGTGCTCACAGACCAAACAGTGGCACATAATAGACCAGATCTCATACTAGTTAATAAACTAAAGAAACAAACAACACTAATTGATGTGGCGATACCTAACAACAATAATCTTCGTATTAAACAAAACGAAAAGATCGCCAAATACAGGGATCTGGAAATTCAAATACGAAGACAGTGGAGAATGGAAAGTACCCAGACAATACCTATTATTCTCTCTACTACTGGAGTTATTCCGAAGAACCTCCTAGAAAACATAAGAAAGCTAGGTCTGAATGAACATCTCTACAAGACCATGCAGAAAGCTGTACTTCTCTCAACATCCAGATGTGTACGAAAATTTTTGGGAGATACTCCAGCATACCAAGTCACCTAGGGCTCGATAACACGGAAAGAGTCCCACCAGAGCTCAATCCTTTTGATACCGTAGGTATCTGGGATGAGTGAATTTTCCCCTTAGAGGGAGTGAGAGCCGTATGGCTAAATCTGGGATAATAATAATAATAAACTTCTCACAAAGGCGCAAAAACATCACCCACGCAGTGCAGTAGAAAGAACAACATTACCGCGGTATCAAGGGGGAAGAGGACTTATGGATATAGGTGAGCAATTGGATAAACAAATTGCTAATTTAAGAACTTATTTTCAGGTACAGGCTGAGACATCTACTTTACATCGAGCAATTTGCGCAGTAGATGATACGACGCCGCTTAAACTGAGGGAACAAGAAATGCGCATAAACCACCTGACTAAACAAGACAAAATGCGCACCTGGATGAGTAAACCTCTGCATGGGCGACATCTCAATGAGATCAGCCAAGAATATGTCGACAATACAGCGTCGAACTATTGGTTGACATCAGGAAAGATGTTTCCCGAGACTGAGGGTTTCCTACTTGCCATTCAGGATCAGGTTATTCCAACTAAAAATTACCTGAAATATATTGTTAAAGATCCCCAAGTCCAAAATGACAAATGCCGATATGGATGCCAAGCCCAAGAAACCATCCAACATCTTACCGGAGGCTGCCAGGCATTTGTCGGTACTGATTATAAAGAACGCCATGACTCAGTAGGAAAGATTATCCACCAAGAACTAGCTGACAAACTGGGACTTCTCCAAACCGACCATCTTCCTTATTATCAATACGTCCCTGATAGAATGCTTGAAAATGACAACTACAAGCTATACTGGGACCGCATTGTGCTTACAGACCAACCAGTGGCCCATAATAGACCCGATCTCATACTAGTTAATAAAATTACTAGGCAAACAACACTTATTGATGTGGCGATACCCAACACCAATAATTTACGTGTTAAATACAACGAAAAGATCGCCAAGTACAGAGATCTAGAAATACAAATCAGGAGACAATGGAGAATGGAAAGTACCCAGACGATACCCATTATTCTTTCTACCACTGGAGTCATCCCGAAGAGCCTCCTAGAAAACATAAAAAAGCTGGGTCTAAACGAACATCTATATAAGATTATGCAGAAAGCTGTGTTACTTTCGACGTCCAGATGCGTACGAAAATTTTTGGGAGATACACCGACATACCAAGTCACCTAGGACTCGATAACATGGAAAGAGTCCCACCAGAGCTCAATCCTTTTGATACCGTAGGTATCTGGGATGAGTGAATTTTCCCCTTAGAGGGAGTGTGAGCCGTATGGCTAAATCTGGATAATAATTATAATATATATAATGATATTAGTATGAATTTTGGACTAGACAAGTGCCGTATACTAAATATAGTCAGAGGAAAGATTCAGCCCGGAGGTTTCGATATGCAAGATGGCCAAAACATCGAGGCAATGGGTGAAAATGATATGTACAAATATCTCGGAGTAAAACAAGCGCGGAAAATTGACCATAAACAAATGAAAACTGAACTAACTTCGGAGTTCGTACGAAGAGTAAGACAACTAAATCGGTCATATCTTAATAGTAAAAATTTGTTTAAGGCATTAAATACGTACGCCTGTTCCGCGCTGAGCTACTCATTTGGTATTATAAAGTGGTCAAAAACAGATATAGAGGGTCTTCAGCGGAAAGTAAGAACACTTCTCACAAAGGCGCAAAAACATCACCCACGCAGTGCAGTAGAGAGAACAACATTACCGCGGTATCAAGGGGGAAGAGGACTTATGGATATAGGTGAGCAATTGGATAAACAAATTGCTAATTTAAGAACTTATTTTCAGGTACAGGCTGAGACATCTACTTTACATCGAGCAATTTGCGCAGTAGATGATACGACGCCGCTTAAACTGAGGGAACAAGAAATGCGCATAAACCACCTGACTAAACAAGACAAAATGCGCACCTGGATGAGTAAACCTCTGCATGGGCGACATCTCAATGAGATCAGCCAAGAATATGTCGACAATACAGCGTCGAACTATTGGTTGACATCAGGAAAGATGTTTCCCGAGACTGAGGGTTTCCTACTTGCCATTCAGGATCAGGTTATTCCAACTAAAAATTACCTGAAATATATTGTTAAAGATCCTCAAGTCCAAAATGACAAATGCCGATATGGATGCCAAGCCCAAGAAACCATCCAACATCTTACCGGTGGCTGCCAGGCATTTGTCGGTACTGATTATAAAGAACGCCATGACTCAGTAGGAAAGATTATCCACCAAGAACTAGCTGACAAACTGGGACTTCTCCAAACCGACCATCTTCCTTATTATCAATACGTCCCTGATAGAATGCTTGAAAATGACAACTACAAGCTATACTGGGACCGCACTGTGCTTACAGACCAACCAGTGGCCCATAATAGACCCGATCTCATACTAGTTAATAAAATTACTAGGCAAACAACACTTATTGATGTGGCGATACCCAACACCAATAATTTACGTGTTAAATACAACGAAAAGATCGCCAAGTACAGAGATCTAGAAATACAAATCAGGAGACAATGGAGAATGGAAAGTACCCAGACGATACCCATTATTCTTTCTACCACTGGAGTCATCCCGAAGAGCCTCCTAGAAAACATAAAAAAGCTGGGTCTAAACGAACATCTATATAAGATTATGCAGAAAGCTGTGTTACTTTCGACGTCCAGATGCGTACGAAAATTTTTGGGAGATACACCGACATACCAAGTCACCTAGGACTCGATAACATGGAAAGAGTCCCACCAGAGCTCAATCCTTTTGATACCGTAGGTATCTGGGATGAGTGAATTTTCCCCTTAGAGGGAGTGTGAGCCGTATGGCTAAATCTGGATAATAATAATAATAATAGACTAATAGACCATAATAGACCGGATCTCATACTTGTTAATAAACTAAAGAGACAAACAACATTAATTGATGTGGCGATACCCAACAACAATAATCTTCGTGTTAAACAGAACGAAAAAATCGCCAAATACAGGGATCTGGAAATTCAAATACGAAGACAGTGGAGAATGGAAAGTACCCAGACAATACCTATTATTCTCTCTACTACTGGAGTCATTCCAAAAAACCTCCTAGAAAACATAAAAAAGCTAGGTCTGAATGAACGTCTCTACAAGACCATCCAGAAAGCTGTACTACTCTCAACGTCCAGATGTGTACGAAAATTTCTGGGAGATACTCCAGCATACCAAGTCACCTAGGGCTCGATAACACGGAAAGAGTCCCACCAGAGCTCAATCCTTTTGATACCGTAGGTATCTGGGATGAGTGAATTTTCCCCTTAGAGGGAGTGTGAGCCGTATGGCTAAATCTGGATAATAATAATAATAATAATAATAATAAAATAATAATAACCTGTGGGAGTTTTTTGTCAGTTCTTCTATCAGGCGCGGCCCCCTGCGAATGGGGGATGCTCTCTGGGTATTCGTAGCGCAGATATCCAGAGGGTAGCAGGGATACCTGCCGTGGAACAAAAACTGACACCTGGCAGTAGGTATAAAATGCACACCCATGATAATGGAGTATAATAATTTATGTTTAGGGTCGCTGCCTGGGGATCGCCAGGGCACGTCTGGAGCCGGCGCTGGACGTGACAGCATGCGGGACGTCGGTGGCAGGGTGTTGAGGAGGCGGGCCCCTGTCATACAATCAGCTACAGCCCAACAAGAACAACAACCACAAGCGAGCCAAACAACAACAAGAGCTCTGCTCGCTGAAGGTGCTGCGCTGGAACATCAGCCGGCGCTCACTCAAGCGGGACGACCGAGGCAGCGCATGAAATGGACTGTGTCCATGAATGAAAATATTTTGCGCTTTTATTATAAGGTGACAAACCTCGGTCAAGAAACGATCGGCTATCGACAAAATCTGTATGCCGAATTTTGCAGAGAGTACCCAGAAATCCAAGTATCTGAACAACGAGTAGCAGATCAATACCGGGTAATTATCAGAAATAATCTCATCCCAGAGACTAGACGCAATACCATCAGAAGCGAAGTCGAACGGGAGATTCAAAATCAAGAGGTAGTTGGAAATCAAGCCCTTAACGAAATACAAGAGCCAATTCCTGAGGTTGCCATACAAGAACAAGAAACTCAACCTGATAATACACAGCAGGAGAACGAGTTGCGCGATAGCCTAGCTAACGAAATGGCACGCGCCGTACAAGAGTTTGATGGAACAAACCCACTTAGCAGACCACCGCTACCAAGAGTAAACTCTTGTAAGAAACTAGGAGTGCTGTTACAAATTGTGAACACTGAAGTTCTGCCCAATTATGTCGCAGAAGCCCATACATTGGAATATATGCACACGCTGATTTACTGTGCAGCAACAGCAATTGCTAATGTTATGGGCATTAAGACCAGAACACGACGGGGTACTAATATCGGAGGGACAGATAACAGAGTTTCACCTTGGGAAAAACGACTGCTAACGAAAATTGAATCTTTACGTAGGGACATTGGTCAAATCACGGAATATGTTCGAGGAACAACAAGTAGAAAAGTAATCAGAAGAGCTGAAGAAATAATGCTAACCACCGCAAGACACTCACAATATAACCCAGAAAACAACACAGCACAACAGTGCCTGGATACATTAAAACAAAAGCTTTCCGTTTACTCAGGCCGACTAAGGAGATACAAAATTAGTAACAAACGAAAATCTGACAATACGCTTTTTGAAAATGCCGAGAAGGCGTTCTATCGGAAACTCAATTCTACTGCAGAAAGTGCCAATAAATCTTACCCAAGCCGAGAAGAAATCCATGAGTTTTGGGGAAATCAACTTTCCACACCAGCCGCTCTTAACACCAATGCTGGATGGATCGAAGATACGGCGCACAACTGCCAACACTACGTTACTGCTCCCTACGAACCCTTCACCACTGAAGAAGTTTCAAATATTATCAAAGAGCTTCATAATTGGAAATCTCCTGGACCAGATGGCGTTCAGAACTTCTGGCTTAAAAAGTTCTGGAGTATTCATGAGTGCCTATCAGCAGTAATTAATAACACTATTTCTAATCCGCAGGAAATACCATCTTTCCTAACCCAGGGAACAACTTATTTAATTCCCAAAGATCAAAATAACACCCAAGATCCAACCAAGTACCGCCCAATTACTTGTCTTCCAACTCTGTATAAATTGGTCACATCCTGTGTAGCCCGGCGTATCAACCAACACTGTGCTCTAAACAATATCATAGAGCCACAACAGAAAGAATGTGCTAAGGGTTCCATGGGCTGCAAAGAACAACTTATCATCGACTCTGTCATTTCTAACCAAGCATATAGCAAAAAACGGAATCTCTTTACTGCTTTCATCGACTACAAGAAAGCGTTTGATTCAGTGCCACATGAATGGCTTATAGATATATTAAAAATATATAAAGTCGATGATAACATAGTGACCTTTTTAAAACATATAATGTCAGATTGGAAAACAAAAATTCACCTCAAAATACCTGGTGAAAACAATATCGAAACTGAAAATATTGCAATCAACCGGGGCCTATTTCAAGGAGATTCGTTGAGCCCACTGTGGTTTTGTCTAGCGATGAACCCCCTATCCCAGATACTGAACTCAACTGACACAGGTTTTAGCATCAAAAATAACACCACTGTTGTTGCAAAGCTTAATCATCTATTGTATATGGATGATTTAAAACTACTAGCTTCCACTCGAAGCCACCTGGATCAGATGCTAAAAACAGTAGAAAATTTCTCTAATGATATTAGTATGCACTTCGGTCTTGACAAGTGCCGTGTCTTAAATATAATCAAAAGAAAGGTTCAGCCCGGCGGATTCGATATGCAAAACGGCCAGAACATCGAGGCCATGGGTGAAAATGATATGTATAAATACCTCGGAATAAAGCAAGCGCGGAAGATTGACCATAAGCAAATGAAAACTGAGATAACTACTGAGTTTATACGAAGGGTAAAACAGCTGCTTCGTTCACACCTTGACAGTAAAAATTTGTTTAAGGCACTAAACACCTACGCATGTTCCGCGCTTAGCTACTCATTTGGTATTGTTAAGTGGACAAAAACCGATATAGAAAATCTTCAGCGAAAAGTACGAACACACCTCACAAAGGCACAAAAACACCATCCTCGAAGTGCAGTAGAAAGAACGACATTACCGCGGTATTTAGGAGGACGAGGACTTATGGATATAAGTGAGCAACTAGAAAAACAAATTACTAATTTAAGAACTTATTTTCAGGTGCAGGCTGAGACATCTACTCTACATCGCGCGATTTGCGCAGTAGATGATACAACACCGATCAAACTGAGGGAACCAGAAATGCGCATAAACCATCTTAATAAGGACGAAAAAATGCGCACCTGGATGGGTAAACCTCTGCACGGGCGACATCCCAATGAGGTCAGTCAAGACCATGTCGACAAAATAGCGTCGAACTATTGGCTGACATCAGGAAAGATGTTCCCTGAAACAGAAGGTTCACTACTGGCCATTCAGGATCAGGTTATACCAACCAAAAATTACCTAAAATATATCGTCAAAGACCCTCAGGTCAAAAATGACAAATGCCGATATGGGTGTCAAGCTCAGGAAACCATCCAACATCTTACCGGGGGCTGTCAGGCATTTGCTGCAACTGAATATAAGGAACGGCACGACTCAGTAGGAAAGATCATTCATCAAGAGATAGCTATCAAACTGGGACTTCTTCAAACAAACCATCTTCCATATTATCAATACGTTCCTGAGAGTATACTTGAGAATGACAACTACAAGCTATACTGGGACCGCACTGTGCTCACAGATCAAACAGTGGCACATAATAGACCGGATCTCATACTTGTTAATAAACTAAAGAGACAAACAACATTAATTGATGTGGCGATACCCAACAACAATAATCTTCGTGTTAAACAGAACGAAAAAATCGCCAAATACAGGGATCTGGAAATTCAAATACGAAGACAGTGGAGAATGGAAAGTACCCAGACAATACCTATTATTCTCTCTACTACTGGAGTCATTCCAAAGAACCTCCTAGAAAACATAAAAAAGCTAGGTCTGAATGAACATCTCTACAAGACCATCCAGAAAGCTGTACTACTCTCAACGTCCAGATGTGTACGAAAATTTCTGGGAGATACTCCAGCATACCAAGTCACCTAGGGCTCGATAACACAGAAAGAGTCCCACCAGAGCTCAATCCTTTTGATACCGTAGGTATCTGGGATGAGTGAATTTTCCCCTAAGAGGGAGTGTGAGCCGTATGGCTAAATCTGGAATAATAATAATATATCAAGTAACAACTGAGAAAATCAACAAAATTGATTGACATCAGTTAGAATCGATTATTTTGAATAACGGTTATTTTAAAATATTGAAGGTTACGTTCAATATTAGTATAGGTTATTTATACTTTTGTTGTCTGAAAGTAGTTTAAAAAATATCATTTATAAAATAAATATGCTCCTTGGTTCCTTTTTAAAAAATTTAATTTCAATATTTTTTTTTACAATTTTAAAAAGAACCAGAAACTTGGTTCCATGTATAAATAGGAATATTTTGTTTATAAAAAAATATTTCTATTGATAAAGTAGCAACAACGAGTGGGTTTCAGGGAACACAAGAAAATGTCAAGTCACTAAATAAAACAGGTTTATTTTCCAACAAAATAATGTGGTTCCTTGTACAAAAATGTAAAAACAATATTTTATGCTACAAACAGGTATCAACAAAGGTAAAAGAAAATAAAAAAATGGTAATTATTATTTTTGATAGAACTTTTTAACAAAATCTGCCTCATTCAGTTTTAGTTTCAAACTCAAAATCAACGTCACCATCTACATCATCTATAATAGCGTTATTAGCAAGCAATGACGTAAAAAAGTTTTGCTCTTTTTCAGGAATCAAATGCATAATAGATTTAATATAATTTAACTTGGGCGCAGAAATAGGTTTTCCAGTCGACCATGAAAGATTTAAGTCAGTTGTTATTGGCAGCTGTGGTTTACCTTTAACTTTTGGTTTTAAATAAACTTCCATAAACTGTTCATCATCATTATGTGAGAATTTAACAAATAAACTAAATGGAAGTTCCTTCTCGATTTTAATTTTTCGAACCAACAACCAGTTTACTTTTTGTAATATAATATCGGTTTTTCTGTTGACAATCATTTTTTCTAGAGTACTTGAACTTAAGAAGTAACTGGTGATCATAGTGTTCACTGTTATTGCATTTTTTTCCTTTAGCTTCTCATAACATTTGCATAATCTTCTGGCCCATACAATGCTTGCAGAAATTTTATGGCTTTTTCTATATCGCTAAAATCAGCGTTATTGGGCAGAAAGCTGTCGCCCGATTCCAAAAAATTTATTGTTATCTTGTTTAATGTAGGGTAAATATGTAAGGCCTGCTTCAGAAACAAACATATTTTAATGTTGCTGTTTTGGCCGCCACATAATTCGCACCAAAAACGAATTTCTTTAATTTCGGGGCCTAGATGGAGATCTATAAACTTTTTTAAACAAGATCCAACCTATTGCGATCCTCATCCGGTGACACCTTCTGGCCAAATAAAACAGTGGACTTTGTTGGTGGTGGCTGTATGTATCTCGAGGTTGTACAACCAAATCTGTCGCTTGTAGAAAATAATTTTAATAAAAGTTTTT
Source organism: Diabrotica undecimpunctata (assembly GCF_040954645.1). Classification (NCBI taxonomy): domain Eukaryota; kingdom Metazoa; phylum Arthropoda; class Insecta; order Coleoptera; family Chrysomelidae; genus Diabrotica; species Diabrotica undecimpunctata. The sequence goes on from NC_092810.1 coordinate 100,324,627, forward strand.
GCATTGGTAATATTTTCTCAAGATCAAAGGTTATAGTTTCCACGAGTTGATTAGATTTTGGTTCATTAAAATCTTCTTCATACCTCCATTTTGAGTCCCTAAAATTTGGGTTTTAGTTTAATTTAAAGTACTAAAGATGGCAATGCCAAAGATTTAGGTATCTATTATCCCGCGTACCAACTAAAACCTCCCTCTCTTACTTGTGCGCAGTTGACTGTCGCACGTACCGTACTCCAAAAGTGGACTGTAAGGCTGACGCCATTTTTGAAACACTCCTTTCTCTTATCTAGATCTTATCTATTGTTCTGAAGCTATTTTCGTGTGGCATTTTAAAGTAGTTTCTATTTTAATGGGAATAAGCCACAATTGAAGGTTAATCATTAACGTTTGACATTAATCCAACTTGTAAATACAATACATTTTGGAAAAGGCTATCGTCGTATTCCCGTTCTCCTCCGCCAATCCTCCCGGTCCAAGGCATGCTCCTCCACCAAACCTATCGATTCCATCGCTCTTCTAATTCCTACATTACATGAGCGTCGAGGTCTATCTCTTTTTCTTCATCCAGGGGGCTTTTATTTGTGAAGTTTTTGGGGCCAACGTTCGTCAGGCATTCTCAATAGGTGTCCAAACCATTTTGAACCTCTTTTTTCTATTCTGTCAATGACCGTTTCTGTAGCATTCATGTTATTTCTTATAGATTCGTTGGTCTTCCTGTCCTGCCTTGATGTTCTAGCACTTCTTCTCAAATAATCCATTTCAACTGCCAACAATCTTCTCTCCAGGTCTGCATTAATTGTCCATACTTCAGTGCCATAACAAAGAACTGATTCAACCATGGTTTCCCTTTTCTTTTTTTGTCTCTTTTGGAAATGTTGTGATCCCATCATAAGGAGTTCAGACATCCTACAATTTTACGTCCCTGATTAATTCGGTGTTTAATTTCGGTTTCTCCCAAGCCGTTCTTAGCAATGAATGCAAATAATTATTTAAATTTTTCCACTTGTTTGATTTCCACGTCCTCGTCTATCAACACTTCAAACCTTGCATCTGAATTGATAACTAAATATTCTGTTTTCTTCATTCTGACTTTTAACCCTCATTTTAAATATTCTCTGTCTAGACACTTTATCGTAAATTCTAGATCATAAGAATCTTGTGCTAGGACGACTTGGTCATCCGCAAAGTTCAGGGAGAACAGTACGTCATTTCCTATGGGGATTCCCATTCCCTGGTAGTGGTTTTTCCAATTTTGGAGCGCTGCCTCAATATATAAATTAAACAGTAAGGGTGACATACTGCATGCTTGTTTTAGTCCTTTAGTTACTTTTATTAACTCTGATAGTCTATATCCGATTTTTAGGTAAGTAGTGTTATCTCTGTATACTTCTGTGATTATTCCTAAAAGGTATGGATTAATGTCGAGTTGTTGTAAAGCTTGCCACAATTTAAGTCTTGGAACTGTATCATACGCCTTTTCTAGGTCGATGAAGGCTAAATATACTTCGGTACCAACCGCTATTCTTTTTTCTATTAATTGTTGGAGTATAAACATGCAAGATCAAAGATCAAAAATTCAAACGTCAATAAACTTATTTTAACCTTCAATTGCGACTTATTCCCTTTAAAATAGTAATTAGATCTTATCTCTGTCGTTGGCCCGGTTAGTGTTTCTCTTCTTCTTTATTTTTAATGACTGCTCGGATGTAATTGTAAACACTATTCCATCCGGTAAAAGAAATAATAAATTAGACTTACTCACAATCAATTTAATTTAACTATCAGACGACCGGTTTCGCTTTCTACAATATGCAAAGCATATTCAGGTCACGATACAAAGTTAAATAAATGATGCCGGTACTCTATTAATTGATGGTTGAAAGAACATGGTTCAAACTATCTTGTATTGTTGATTGGAGAACTCAAGTCAACTATTGTAATTGTTTAACAGTAAACGGGGAAGTTCTTGAGGAGACAGATTTTATCCAATGAAGTAGAGATAGGTAAATGTAATTGTCTGTTTGACGAAAGTAATGTTCTATACCATTAAGTTCTTTAAAGTTATTTATATTTATTCTGGAGATATATTTATGAAATGTGTGTTATTTATTGCAATTTTTATTTTTGTTTTGGAAGGTGACAGTTGTGAGACAATGAATAAGAATAGATGTACAAATTGTGTGGGTGTGCAATTATATCAGCTTGTAATTATCAAATTTCTTTGATAAAGTTATGTTGCAATATGTGGCAAATTGTTGTAAAGTCCAATATATAAAGTTAAAAATTAAAATTGAGACACTTTAAGACACACAGAAAACACTTAAAAAAACGGGGGGACGAAACAGACATTAAATTTAAAAAGGGGAGGTAAAAGAACTACATCTCTTACTTGGAGACAATGAGTTTTTTATGTTATATATCAGATTTCTGATATATAACATAAAATCACACAAATCTGATATATAACATAAAAAACTCATTGTCTCCAAGTAAGAGATGTAGTTCTTTTAAAATCCTCCCCTTTTTAAATTTAATGTCTGTTTCGTCCCCCCGTTTTTTTAAATGTTTTCTGTGTGCTTTCTGTGTGTCTTAAAGTGTCTCAATTTTAATTTTTAACTTCATATATTGGACTTTACAACAATTTGCCATATATTGCAACATAACTTTATCAAAGAAATTTGATAATTATAAGCTGATATAATTGCACACCCACACAATTTGTACATCTATTCTTATTCATTGTCTCACATTTGACACCTTCCAAAACAAAAATAAAAATCTCAATAAATAACACACATTTCATAAATATATCTCCAGAATAAATATAAATAACTTTAAAGAACTTAATGGTATAGAACATTACTTTCATTAAACAAACAATTACATTTACCTATCTCTACTTCATTGGATAAAATCTGTCTCCTCAAGAACTTTCCCTTTTACTGTTAAACAATTACAATAGTTGACTTGAGTTCTCCAATCAACAATACAAGATAGTTAAAAACCATGTTCTTTCAACCATCAATTAATAGAGTACCGGCATCATTTATTTAACTTTGTATCGTGACCTGAAGATGCTTTGCATATTGTAGAAAGCGAAACCGGTCGTCTGATCTAAGTAAGTCTAATCTAGTCTAATTTATTATTTCTTTTACCTTGTGAAATGGACTCACACAAGCAACACATTCATGATTTTCTATTCCATCCCTCCGTATTTCCTGTCATCTTCACGATCATCTCTCTTACAGTCACAGGGTTCATATCTATTTATTTATACATTCTGTTTCTCTCCACTGTACATCTATTACACTCCAGCATTGTGCGAGTAAAAATGTCAGAATATTCGTAGTATAGGCATTTATCTGTATCTGTGATAGTCCACAGGGCCGCTGCAGATACAGTCCTGTAGTGTAGGCGCATGCTACTCGCAACAGACTCGTTCTGTCTAATTTTTTATAAGCCTAATATTAGGTATCTTATCTTAGGTAGGTATCTAAAAATAATGAAAAATATTATTAATTATTGTGTATTTATACAATAATTATTGTGTATTTATACAATAATTATTGTGTTCTACATATTTAAAGTGGTAATTTAATTATTCAATTAGCGTTTTGGATTTTTTGTATTGTATGTGAAAGACAAGTTACATTTTCCTACTATTCTTTATATATTGTTTACTTTATATGCCGCGAGGAGGGGGGGTTAACCTCCCAACCCCCCTGGGTGCTCCAAAGTGTCGTTGGTTAAAATTTTGTTACATCATTAACAATATTTGAAGCCGCTGATTTTACAGAAAAAGTATCACATTTATTACATGTATCCTTTTTTAAAGTTTTACGTGTAATGTTAAACTCGGTGTAGAAAATAAGCCTATAATATCAGAAGCTTACAGGACTATTGTTTTCTGATTTACAAAGGTTATACATTTTTTCAAGTGTCATGTCAGTAGGTAAATATTCTCTTTCTGTTTGAGTTCGTCGGTAATGAGATTTATAACTTGGAACTTTGATAATATGTGCCAAAACCTCTTCCTTTTTCATTTCAGACAGCCTTTTATGATGTTGATGCTTACCACGGTTATCTTTTAACTCTAATACTCTTGATTTTTAAGTGCTGTATTTACGCGTTTAGTGGATATTCCTGGGGTTTTTACGAACATATCGCGGCACACCGTGCTGCGGCAAGTAAACCTATTCATCGTGAATGTTCTTGAATTCAATCTTAGATGACCACCTTGAATATGGTTTCTTCGTCTTTTTTACTGAATTTTCTTGGACCAAGGGGATAATAAGTAATGTTTGAAGTTCATAACTACCAACATTCCAGTATTTCTCAAAAATTTCTCTGTCACTATTAATGTCACTATTAATTTTTGAGTAACATTTTTCTTTACAATTCCATTATAGTCAATAATAGTGTTGCCCAAATGCAAGAACAAGACGAGACGTAGACAGTCTTGGTCTTGGTCTTGTGGCAATGCACCTGGTCTTGGTCTTGGTATTGCACTTCCGGTCTTGGTCTTGGTCTTGGTCTTGCAGCAAGAGTCTTGCAAGTCTTGCAGTTACCCATTACCCTATTGCTATTTATTAAACGTTACTTTAGATCTTAGAACAACGTAACAGAGTAAGTACATTTTAAGCTTGAATTAACATAGCCATAATAAAGGTTGAAGAAGAACGTCATGGCTTAGAAACCTGAGAGATTGGTTTCACAGATCCTCTGCATCTCTTTTCCGAGCTGCCGTTAACAAAATTACTATAGCCAATTTGATAGCCAACGCTCGACAATCGAGCTCGGCACATGAAGAAGAAAAAGAGTAATAAAGACCAACCAAATTAATAAATGTCTAAACAACTGACATCGGGTGGGGTTTGAAGCCACGATCTAAGCGATCTGTGCCTATGCTCTAACTAACTCATCTATCTACCATGCCCCACGGAAGTCAATATGTTTCTTAATAAACGTTTGCATTTACTACGCTTACATGTGCTAAAATGTGGTTAAAACACAAAAAAAAAACAAATTAATAACATCAGCATGCCTGTACTTTAAAGAATATTATCTGCCTAGAAAGGGATTGATGGACATGATGGGCAAAAAATCCACATACATGTATCAAGGGCACAGATTTTTTAGGTGATCAGATAACAAACTATAATCCACTTAGTAAAGCAAACTAAATGTTTTTACCAACCTTATTTCTACTTTTATATAAAAACCAAACTTATAGTTAAATAAAAAATAAAGAATAAAGAAAAAATAAAGAATACGTAAAAAAGCAATGATAATCAAAAGAAGTTGTTTTAAATTAAGGAGATACCTACTTAATAAATACATTAATTTACCAAACTAAAGTACTTAGTAGGTAGATAATATATGTAATTGGTAATAAGGTAATAAGTATATTTTTTACATCTCCACTTTTTCTAGCGGTTATTAAAAAGCTTGTAATATCTCCACCGAATTTTGGTTTTTCAGGAAGAAATATTTGTAATTCCTTTTTGTGAAAACATATTAGATGCTTCCTTAAACCTAACGTGTTTCTGATGTTCATTTTCATTTCAACCTTCCTATGTAGGCACAATTTACACAAAGCAATTTGGGATGCATAAATTATTTCGAAAAACTCATCAAATTTGCTTTTAGGGCTTTTAGATCTATAACTCCAACGCTCATTAATCTGAATAGAACTATTTGAATCTTTGTCCCTCATGTCAAATTGTAAGCTTGTCACTCCGGGAACAACAAGGATTAGATGAAAAACAATTATTACATTAGACTCAAAGGAAAGCTCAATTGGGAATGAAGTTAAGTGATGTCGAAAAAATAACTACTATACTACTATAATTTATGCTCTTTTTATCCAATACCTTAAGTATCTAATAACAAACCGAGAATTATATATCGTTACTTTGATATTTTGTTTACATGGTAGGCGACATTATCTGTTATTAATTTGTCTCGTTAGTTTTGAATCTTTCAGCAAATTTTCTTTAACCGAATGATCTCATCGCACACTCAGCAGAAACAATTTATAGCCTTGGGCCGATAAGATTTGTTTATTTAGATTACTCCTGACTAAATTATAATGGGAAAAAAATTGTCGACGTCGCAATGCAAGAAGATTATTTTTATGATTAGAGAGCTGCTATTCTCAAAATATGGACAATTAATTTCAGAGCGAAGAAGTCTGCTGGAAAATGTACAGAATATTTTATTTTTACATTGTAATTATGATCTCTGAGTACGTGTCAAATGTGTTTTTTAATGAATATTTTAATTCGGTATGTATGTTTATGGTATTGTTTGTAATTCGCATAAGTCCAGTTTTTCAAATTTTATTGCATCTCTTAGAGTCTTTAAGCATATACCCGAACTACTATACTCGCTAAAACCACACTCAGTCCTAATTGTAAGACGCAAGAGTCTTGCAGGCTTAGTCTTGTTCTTGCTTAAATCTTGCACGGTCAGTCTTGGTCTTGGTCTTGCTAAAATTAGGCGGTCTTGGTCTTGCAAAAACGCAAGAACAAGACCAAGACTGCAAGACCAAGACTGCAAGACCAAGACCAATTTTGGGCAACACTAGTCAATAAACTGTTTAGAATCTACGTGTAACCCTCTTTTAGAAATATATGGTTTATTAGTGTTTTTAAAGTTCTCGAATTGCTTCTGTTAGTCCAATGTACTTCCGTTTTCATCCTTTTCTTGATCTTTCTTTCCAACGCTCTTCTTGGTTTACTTGTTAAAGATAATTTTCGTTGTTAGAATCGTGTCCTGTATTTGCACTGCAGTCTGATGAATCATCGGTAAGTTCTGGATATGAGGCTTCATCATTTTAAAAATGAGGATCCGCAATATTGTCGTCACAATCACTCTCCTCAGATAAATCGGTGTTCCGTCCTTTCATAGTTGTATTATGAGCCTCAGCTGTACTATTGTCCTCACTTGTACCATTTTTCTTACCATTTGGATAACTATCTTTGTTGTTACCTAAGCTATTATTATCCTGAAATAAAGTTATAATAGGTAAGTGGCGTATTTATACGGTAACCAGTATTTTTTTCAAACTGACTATAAAAAAAAACGGTATCTAAATATATTTTGATTGATTACAAAACACCAAAGTAATTATGTCTGCCTACCTAATTTGTGTTTATTGAATAAGATGATTAGGAATATTATCGTGCAAATCCTACTTCAAAAAACATCTTAGCAAAATACGAAAACATCTAGGTACCTACTTGCACATCACTTCGGATTCCATACATATCATATTTCTGAAGAAAGAACCAATAAGAAGAGAATCCATATTATTACTACTAGACATTTTAGAACATGGAACCAAATAACAATAAAAAGTACCAAACCCCCACATTTCACTTCATTATACTATAACTTCATTATTGAAAAAGGAAGCACGTAACATATTTGAGGTTATAAAATCCATATAAAAATGTAATAGTTTGTAAACTTACCTGCTGTTTATTATGTGCATTGGATGGTCCTGGCAAAATTTCGAAATCACGAAAGCGTGGTATAAAAACTGTGGATTTTTGTTCTAAAATTACTATTTCGCGAAACTACAAGAACATAGACCTTTCGTCAATAGATGGCGCTAGGGGTATTATTTAAGATTTATATGCTGGAGCTGAGTGCAGGGGTATTGTGTAAATCTATTTAACGACAGAAACTAATATTTCAAAATTTGGCGGTTGGTGCCCTGTTCTATATCTACATCCAATTAGAGGTTAGAATATTAATAAAAGCTTATATTGTTATCGGAAAAAAATCAAACAAGCACTAGACGGCATCGAATTTTTGGTAGAAAGATACACAGTAAATATATTAATAATATCAAGTATGCGGACGATTGTTCTGAGAGCAGAAAAAATAAAAGACTTACAAAATATGCTAGATAGAGTTTTATCTTTAAAAAACTACTGCTAAACTACTGCTAAACTACTAAGTAACACTTATTTAGAAAAAGTCACACATTCAGATATTTAGAACTAGTATTAAACGATAAGTGCGATACAGATACAATAATAAATGGCACATTGGAAAACACACAGAGTCATATCTATATAAAAAGAAGAAAAAGAAGAAGAGCATTTTCTACGACGAAATGATCATTTACAATCAAGACGCAAAACCATCAGTGAACTCATTTGAAATAAGTTTGCGAATGATGGAAAAATCCAATTTCTATCTGGCCATCCACCCCAATAAAATTCATCGCCTACCTACCTAACTTTCCAAGAATTACATCGCGAGCCAATCAAGCAAACCCTTTTATCAGTAGAGATCTTATTACCTGCAAGGTAATAGAATATTTGTAGGTAGAATTTTCTGCATCAATAATTAGACGAACAAATGCACCAAAATCATAACATTCTTAAAAACCAAATTTATTAATATTGTTTCAAATTAAAAGTGAAACTGGAACAAACCATGAAGTGGAGATATCCAGGAGTGGCTAGTATACCTGTTGAATACAAAACACGTGGTGTTCGTGTGTATTAAGGTATAAAAAATGCTTATTAAAAGCTTAAAATTTTTTTATTTTAAAGAAGATCTTTTCGGAATTAAATCATTCCATCATCAGTTTACTAAAAGAGAAAGTAAAAATACCAATATTAAAAAACAAGTACCTAGGTAATGTAAGTCGATAAAACCTCACCAGCTACAGGGGGTCATGTAAGATGCCCCCATTTTCAGTTTTTAATAATCAATAAGTTAACAGTCTATTGCATTTACCTTGATAAATACCATGAGGATTATATTTTAATACGGATGTCCTTCCAATGTTTTTATGTGGCCATACAATGTTTTTAACAACTTTTTATGTAAGTAGTAAAAAACCAACGTGTTATTTCTATACATTTAAATTTTAACTTACTTGTTTTTTAATATTGGTATTTTTACTCTCTCTTTTAGTAAACTGATGATGGAATGATTTAATTCCGAAAAGATCTTCTTTAAAATAAAAAAATTTTAAGCTTTTAATAAGCATTTTTTATACCTTAATACACACGAACACCACGTGCTTAATATTGTTTCCTTGCAAATTGTTCAGATACCATACATCGATAATTCGGGAAGGCCAATAGAGTGACCACCTGGAGATATCGCTATATTTTATCTACGTCCAAAAAAATTATAACAGCATGACGCAATTTTCCAAAATTTTTGCAGCAGTGATTTTTAAAAATATTAGAAGTGCGTTAATTTTGTAAAATAATTTATGTATTAAACAACATAAATCAAATACCTATTTATTTATTTTTTATCTAAATAGCAACCAATATGTAACAGTAAAAATCTAAGATTTACAAAACATGAGATGAAAAGTATTACTTATGGCAATTACACTGTTTTTTCTTGAAGAACTAAGTAAGTGCACTTTTCACATGTGGCATATTGTAGCTAGGCTTGTACGCTCGTATGTAGGTATTGTATGTGGATGTTGATCTATTGTGGTAACTTATATATTGTAAGCTTGTTACATCCTTGTGGTGCACACTACTTGGTAGTTGGAGTGTCACAATAAAAATGGGGATAATGTCCAATACATAAAAGAATATTTAACAATTAGGCTGTGTTTATGAACTAAAATTCCACTTTTACAGAAGACACATTTCTACTTCGATTAGTTTGAAGTGATAATAATTAACAATCTGAAATGGAATTACCAACAGACAAATAACTTTAAAACTAGTTGTAAGTATGAAAAAGTTAGTATACGAAGGACAATAATATATTTAAATAAAAATGTTTGCTACTCCACTGTAAATTTGTATGTATTCACCTGGATTTACCTAGTATTCACCTAGAGTAGCAAAAGAAAACAGGGCCAAAGAAGGTGTAGCCTTACGAATACACCAAAGGTACCAAAATCACATCTGACTGTGCCAATATATATCAGAAAGAATAGTAACAGCAAAGATAAGAATGGAGAAGGAAGACCTGAACATCATCGGAGTATACGGCCCAGAAAATAACAAGACTTAAACAACAAGGGAAGCGTTTTATGACCAATTAATAAATATTAGATCAAGTCAGAGGAAAGATGATAATATTGGGGGATTTTAACGCTCAAATAGACAATGAAGTAATACCCGACTTAAACAAAAACATAACGAGAATGTTAAAAACGAAAATGGAGATCTGATGATCAACTTCTGCATGAATAACGAACTAAGAATAAACAACACATTATTTTAACCACAAAGACCAACACAAATATACATTTAATAATACCCGTGGACAAAGATCTATGATATATTATGTTATAACCAGCAGATATTGGTAGTGACCATAGCCTAGTATTATGTAAAATAATAATCATCCTGAAATACTTCCCATCCAAGAGAGCGGCGCAAACACAAACAAAAATCAAAGTCGAAGGACTAAATACGGAATCCACGGATTACTTATACAGAAAAAGAATATCAGTAAAGATCGCTGGGAATGAAATATTAGAAAACGATAACATCGATAAAAGCTGGAAAAAACTCAAAAATAACATAATTATTGCAGCAACCGAATCATTTGGAGAGAGGAAAATAACGAACACTAACATATTAAAAAAGAAAACACCATGGTCTAGAGAGGAAGTAAAGACAAATGTGATAAAAAGAAGAAAGCCTTTTTATAAAACAGAACACAACAAACACAACAGGCATACAACCACTATAAAAGAATCAAAAATAAAACGAATACTTTAGTTAGACAAATAAAAAAGGAACACTGGCAGAGTTTCTCAAAACAGATGGAACACGATTTCTACGGAACACAAAAGGAAATATGAAAAATGATCCGAGGATAAAGAAAAGAGACGAATGAACTAATAAAAAAACTAAACACATTCAGAAGGAAACATGAGTAGACTACTTTAGATCCCTATTTACTAAAGCTGACGATAATGAACCAACAACACCAGAGATGACGACAAACAAAGGAATAAATATTAAGGAGTAAGAGGTAAAGGAAGCATTAAGACAATTAAAAAATAGAAAATCACTAGGAGATGACAGAATACCGAACAAACTCCTACAGTACTGTAACGATAAAATTACTTTACCGTTACTTAGAGATATAAAATAACTTAATTCTGCCTGTAAGGTATACAACCAACTATACATGGACTTGTATTAAATAATTATTATCTATGTATCTTTGGGTAAAAGGTATGCTATCAATTGGTCAAACTGCTTACCTGTCGTTTCCGCTTAGCATAGAACTGACAAGTCAACCAGCTAAGAGGCACTTTATTAACACTAAAATTAACAACCAAAGTGATAAACAAATAAATTGAATAAAATTATAACACTAGCAAAAAAACAACAAGGTTTTATGTCGGGAAGATCATGCACCGACGCTATATTTATAATGAGGCAAGTGCAAGAGAAATCATTAGAATACAACAAACCGGCATATCTATTTTTCGTGGACCTTACAAAGGCATTTGACTGGGTCAAATTAAAAGATGTTATCCACTTACAGTGTGTAAGAGAGATATGTCTAGGAATAATTAAAACGATCGAAAATATCTACCAAAACAACACAATAAAAGTAAAAGTAGAAGAAGAACTAACCGACCCTATTGAAGCTGGCAATGGGATAATACAGGGAGATTCCCTGAGTCCTCTATTGTTCATCCTGGTTATGGACGAAATAATAAAAAAAGTAAGAACTAAAAAAGGATACCAAATGGGAGAAAAACAACATAAAATAATCTGCTATGCAGACGACGCAATACTACTCTCTTAAAGTGAAGATGATTTACAACGTATGCTGCACCAATGTAATATAACGGCCAGAAAATTTAACATGTTAATTTCCCCAAAAAAGACAAAATGCATGATTACTAACAGCAAATTTACTAAGATGTAAATTGGAGCTGGAAGGTCAGATAATAGAACACGTGATGGAGTTTAAATATCTCAGCATCTCATTATCTAGCTATGGAAAAATCGAAACTGAAGTGGAAGATTTAGTGAATAGAGCAAATAGAGCCGCAGGCTGCCCAAATCAAACAATATGGAGAAATAAAAATATCGGGAAAGAAACGAAAGGCAGAATTTACAAAACAGTTATCAGACCAACAATCATATACGCGGCAGAAACAAGACCTGACACAGAGAGGACAAAAAGGATGTTAGGAACAGCAGAGATGAAAACACTTAGAAAAATTGATGGTAAGACACTATGGGACAGAGCTTGAAGTACAGATATACAACGTAGATGCAAGGTGGAGAACATCAAGCACTGGGTAAGAAATAGAAAAGTAGAATGGAACGATCATATAAGCCGAATGACAACAAATAGAGTAGTAAAGAAGGCAAGAGACGGTTCCCCAATAGGAAGACGATCAGTAGGAAGACTACGAAAACGATGGAACGACAACTTACTGCAGGCACTTTGTAAAATAGACAGAATCATATCTATATAAAAAGAAGAAGAAGAAGAATAAATAAAAATTTAAATTTAAGGATAATGATTAAAGAGAATATTTAATTTATAGAAAAGTTGAACGCCAACAATTTTTAGAAGGAAAATAGTAAAACAACACAGAAAGTTAACACATGAAAAAAATCAAAATAAATTGGAAAAAAATAATGACTGGAGTAAAAGTAACAAACTTGTGCCGTTTATAACGTTACAATTTATAACACTATCTATTTCAAATGGCAAAGTAAAGAGTATACCTAAAACATTTAAAAAAACACTCTGAAACAGCGCACCGAAGTTTTTAAACGAATATTTTCAATTACATCGGCTTTATGAAATGCTGCATGAAAAGGCATGAGTTAATGTTTGTAAATAAAGTATCGTTGAATGCGAAGTAATCCTGGTTTATGCAAATATTTAAAAGTCCATTATATCGGCTTTTCCAATTGTATTATACTTTGTTACTCTCCAAGTTCCCGATTCAAATCAACTTTCCCACTGGCTCATGATTATTAAGGAAATATTTTGAGGACTGGGTAATAGATATTTGATATCAGCATGTACTTGAGTGCCTTTTATAAAAATATTATTTTATATACAAAACCGTTTAAAAATACAGGATAAATTCATTTTTGATTTATAAGGTTTTTATTAATATTTAAATTTAAAGTACCCTTTATATAACTTATTTAAAAGTTTACTACAATGATTTTTATAATTAAAATGGCTTAGCATATGAGCGAAAAAAGTAAAAATGTTAAATTTATTTCACGTTAACTATTAATAGTACTTTCAGTATTGCAATTATTAAATTTCTTCATTTAAATCATTGTTCTGAAATCATTATCATCATTATCATATTATATCAAATAGATATCATAGATAAAAAAATTCTTGATCATTAGCTGGTTATTGTTAGTTGTTTCTTGTGTTGATTATAGATTTATCTCCCATGCTGTTACTTCATTACTGTTAATGTATACTTTTTTTTGGCTTTACGGTAAATACCTACACAGCCAGACATAAATTTTTAAAAACAGATACAAGGATTACACAGGGATTACACTCTTTTCGCCCAGAGGCCAATCAGGGCATTTTTATAAACGATAAAAGATGGGCCTCGGACAGATAGGTATACATACATTAATGAAAGACATCAGATATCAACAAAGGTGGTTGTATGTGTATATTCGTTGTTCTGACGAAAGACAGCAAACAATCGTAAATTATTTTTCTGCCTAAAGCAAGAAGATGCAGTATATTATATGGGCTTTTAATGTTTAATTTTAAATGTCTTCTAAAAAGCTCATTAGATTGAGCTCTATATTTTAAATAATCAAAAAAGATGTGGTCCAGGTCACCGATTTTATTACAGGCTTCATAAAGATTACTCTCAAGTATTTTTATTTTAAATAAATGTGCTGGATAACATTCGTGACCAAGCTTCTTTCTGCTGATAGTAGTTATACTTTTTCGACTGTAATCGTACTCATTGTACCAAGGTTTTCTCCTTAATTTAATTTCAAGTCTGTTCTAACGTGTTTGGTTTGTTAAGCTGTACTCTTACCATAAATAAGACCATTTCTTCATCAGTTTCTGTTTTGCTATGATTTGCAATTTCATTGTTTGTTATTCCTGCCTGTGATTTGACCCAGAAGAATTTCATATATTTATTTTGATCTTGTAAATGTTTAAGTATTGCTTGGATGCTAAAAATAATGTCATTAGTTGTGTTTGAGTTTGATTTTAAAATTTTAAGAACAGAAAGTGAATCGGAAAAGATTATAGCATTCTGATCCTCTTTCTGATGAACATATTCTAGTGCTTTTAGAATTGCTATTGCCTCAGCTGTGAAAATAGATGTGCTTTTGTTTAACTTATATTTTTTCTGTACCTTCGGTGTTATTTGATTCATCAGTGACTATATAGTGACGTAATTTGGATGTTCCTCTAAAATTTAATTTATGACTATACTATGAAATGATACTAACTTTGAATAAAGGAGTATATTTACATCACAGGAAACAAACTGATCAAAGTAGTCGGTCCCTAAATTTGTTTGTGGTTTTAAGGTCACGTTTCTTAATCCATCACAAATAGGAGGCCAGTTTTTATGAATCCAAAAAGGCTTAGTTAGGTCGTATTCGTTTAACTTATATATGCTGCTAATAAATGGTGAATATTTCTTTAGCGACTTAATAATCATTTTTTCAGCTAAAAATAATCTTCTCAGTTCTAATGAAAGTTCGATTGCTTCAACTCTTAAAGGTTCAACTGGTGTAGATTTCATTGCTCCCAGATATATTCTGAGTAATTTGTTTTGTATAATATCCAGCTTACGTAGATTTGTTTTATTGGCTGTTCCATAAAGTATACAACCATAATCAATTATTGATCTTATGTAAGCTTTATAGAAGGTTAGAGCTGTTTAAGGTTCTGCACACCACCAATTTTGCATAATGGATTTTAAGAAGTTTATTCCTTTATTGCATTTTGTCTATATTTGTTAAATATGAAGTTTCAGGTTAATTTTCTGTCTAATGTGATTCCTAAGTATTTGATATTGTTATCCATCGGAAATTCTATACCCTCTATTGTAATTTTCTGCATCCGTTTCAGGTTATGCCTGGTAAAGATTATAACTTTGGATTTTTCTGTGGAAATTTGTAGCCCTAAATCACTTATGGATCTTAAAATGAGTTTCGTGCTTGAATTCAAACGATTGATGAATTCGTCGTGATGTTTGCTACGTGTATAAACAACAAAATCATCGGCATATTGTATAATAGTTGCTTTAGATTTGGAGGTGTGTAAATTAGTAGTATATATATATATATATATATATATATATATATATATATATATATATATATATATATATATATATATATATATATATATATTAAAAAGTAATGGTGCAATGACAGATCCTAGTGGCAAACCTAAAATTGCAGTTTGGTATTTTACTGGGCACTCATAATGTCCTCTAAGTCCTACTTGCCTGTTTATATATAATTTGCATTTCGTGTTAGCAGTTTCTTGAGGGATTTGTAATTGCATCATTTTTCCCGTAAAATGAACCAGTCGACATTATCGTAGGCACCTTTAACATCTAGAAACATTGTTCTATTATACTTGTTTTCAGTTAAGCCTATTTGTATGTCTGTAACTAAGTGTGTCACCGCATCTATGGTGCCAAAACCTTTTTTAAAACCATATTGTATAGTTGGCAGAGCGCCGGTTGTATTTAACCACCATTCCAATCGGTTTTTAATTATTCTTTCGAAAACCTTGTGTATACATGGCGTAAGTGCAATAGGTCTATATGAGTCATTGTTATTGCAATAATCTTTTTCCATTCTTCTATACTTTCCCCATTAATTCAGATATCATTTAGAATTTTGATTAGAAACAGCTTGGCATTGTTTGGTAATTGGAATATCATAGGATATCTAATACCATCATATCCAGGTGATGTATTTTTTCTGTTTATTATGATATAATTTAATTCTGGGAAGCTAATTGGTTGACTAAAAATCTTATGGTTGGTGTTATTATGTCTTTATTTTGAGAAAATGTGTGAGGTATCATCCAAAGCATTAGCCGGTGTAATTTTATCTACAAATTGTTCTTGTCATTCACAATTCCCCGATGTATTACCTTTTCCATAGATCCTATTAATTTTTCTGGCCTGAGTCCATATGTTTGTTAATGGTGTATTAATATTTAAGTTTTCGCACCAGAGCTGCCAATGTAGTTTAGCTTTAGATTGTTAAAACGTTTTTGTTTTTAAAATTTTGTTTTTACAATTCACATAATTTTCCATGGTGCTTTGTTGCTTATACGTGTTCAGCATCTGTTTTCTTTTTTTAATAGTCAGCAGCTTTGATCCCACCATGGTGGAAGAAGAGTTTTTTTGTTTAGTTTAAAGGGTTGGTAAATGGGTATAAAGGCATTGGCTGCCTTATTTATCCTTTCAGTTAATAAGATATAATTATGTTCCGCGTTATTCCTATTTTTAATGTGTTGTGAGAAATATGTATTCGCAACTTCTTGATATAGACTCCAATCTGCTTTATTCAAATTCCATTTTGTTTTTGGATGTATTATGATGTCTTTACTTTCCATGCGTTTGTACATTTCTATAATAATTGGAAAATGGTCTGAACCCAGTACATCAGGTAAAGTTTCCCACGCACAATTAATTGCTATATCTGGAGTTACAAAATTTAAATCCACGACTGAATTAATCCCAATATTTGTGAATCTTGTAGGTGATCCTATCTTTAAAAGAACTAACTCCGTATTGTCTGAAGCGGTTATAATTTGCGTGCCTTTGGTGTTACTTTTGTATGATCCTCATGTTGAATGATGCGCATTGAAATCACCTCCAAATATACTATTTGACTTGGTACAGTTAAGAATTGCGTCCCAATCGGCAGTTGTTGTTCGTATGTCAGGACGGCACTATAATGAGAAACATGTTAGCGTTTTTTCACTGTTATTCAATATTTGCATACCACACATTAAAATATTTTTATTAAAATTTTTTTTAATTGGAATTTCTTTAAAACAAAATACATTTCTATCTTTACGAATAATAATATAACCTTTGAAATTATATTATTTATCTGGCTTAAACCATGTCTCTGAAATTAAGGCAATATCAATTATATTTTCATTTAAACATTTAACTAAACTCGGTTTATTATCTACAGCCGATTGCGCATTCCATTGTAAAATCTTTATTTTTTTTTTATTTTATTAGCCATTACTTAAATTTGTTGAATTTGTTAATTTTATCATCAATGTATGCTTTATCTAACTTTTCCAAATCGCTAAAATAATCAAACTCTTCGCGTACACTTTTAAAAATATTGAAAAATATGTTTATAAATTCATCTGTATTAGGATCAGGATCGGCACTGTGTAAAATATTTTGAGAAAAGAGGTCTTCTTGGACCAAATTCAAAAGGAAACATAGCTTCAGGTAAGGGAAATTGGGCTTTTCCTTTTTTTAAATGTGAAGAAGTTTCAGGTTGACTTGGAGGTACTTTTTGTGTTTGCTTTTGGATATTGGATGAGAATGGTTTAGGTATATGTTTGGTGTTAGTTTGACTTGGAAGAAGTGGAAAGCTTTCATTATTTAGCATACCTAATACTTCAAAACTATTCCTCGTACTAACAGCAGATGTATAAGAGTTTTTGAAACTGTCCTTTGCTTCTAAGAAATTTAAATTTTTTTCGGCCATATGTCTTTTAATTTTGTTTTGTTCTTTAAATTTTGGACATTGTTTGGAAATGGATTTATGTTCATAGTTTTTACAGTGTATACAATAACTGTCTTGTGGGTCTCTACAGTTATGATTATCGTTTTTCTTCTGTCCGCAGTTAATACATCTGGTTTTTGTACTGCTACAATTACGAAAAATGTGTCCATGTTGCAAGCATTTAAAGCATTGTATAACTCTATGCACATAGGATTCTACGGAACAGGCAACACTGTTTATATATACATATCTGGGTAAAATGTTTTCTTCAAAAGAAAGTAATACCATTTGTCTGGGGAAATATACTTTTTCCCCATTTAAATCAATTTTTCTTTTAAGTCGACTGACTTCCGTTACTGATATATTGGATAATATATTATCAAAAAGATATTCGCCATTAAAGGCAGTATCTACGTTTGTTATTATGCCTTTTCGTTAAAGCAAATTATTTAGAATATATGCTTTTAGTTGTTCCTCTTTTAAATTTTTATTTTTTACTAAATTGTTTTCATCTTTGGGACTTTTAACTTGTACTCTTACCCTATTTTTCCCTACTCTGTCAATACTAAGAATATTTTTTATGTAAAATATGACCTACCTTCATAGGATGCAGTTTGCCTGCATCTATGAATATTTTCTTCATTTCTTTTTTCTGTTCCTTGGTCTGTAGTCTTCCACTTGGTCCATATTTTGGGTCTCCTCTTTGTCAGGGGGGGGGGAGTTTTCATCCATTTTTGTAAACTACCTCTACATACACACAAACAAAAACAAAAATAAACAGGTAAATAAACATAAAAACTGGGTTTATTTGTCCGGAGTGAAATTGGTGTATTATTTATAGTCACAAAATCTGGTCTTAATCACTATTTAAGCACCTGTAAATTTACGTGTACTCGCTATGAATGATCGAACAAGACTGTGACTGTTAATATGTTCTTACTGATAAATTCGTTCAGCAGTATTATTCGAACTTCCAAAGCGATAGGTCGACAATAATAAGCGCCCAATGTCTGTTTCTACAAATTACCTCGATTTTAAATTAGTAGAGGTGATTCGAAGTTTGACATTAACTCAGTGTAATAAATAAGTCTATAAGCGGCCCACCCATGGGGGAGGCGATTTCCCCAGAGACGCCAATAGGTGATTTAAACTTTTCATATGTTAGTGATAATAGTGAAATGCATATTAATGAATCCAGTTTAATAGAAAATTTTAATGATTCGACTGCGAAAAATGCGAATGAAACCAGTGACTGTACTACAATCTTGCCAGAACCAGAAACTCTAACAGCACAAAAACCAGTAGTTATAAAATTTTTCAACGTCAAATAAGATCAATACAATTTTAATAATGTTTATGTTTACTTAGAAAAAACAAACAATGAACATATAGGCCGTTTGCATTCCTTAACGGTCGCTCATATTTTACATAAAAAGTGGAATATTCCTAATATTATTGAAATTAATGGCATTGGAAAAAACAGAATTAAAATTTTGTTAAGGACAATTTCTGATGCAAATAATTTGGTTAAAAATTTAAAGTTAAAAAATGAAAATTTGTTCATCAACTAAAATATCACTTTTAGTTAATGATCAGTAGGCGAGAAGCTATTTTTTCTTTTTGAATATGACCATAAACGTCGTTGTTTTAAACATTTTGTATTAAGAAATTAATCAATTTTAATTTTTGAGAGTTCAGTGAACTGCAGATTTTATTAATCCAGGATTTTCAACAACACTCAACATTCTGAAGATAACTTTCGTCCATCCTCCTGCGCTGTCCTGATCTAGGCAAGTATCTAACACTCCTACTAAATTTCCCGATTCCTCTACCTACAATTGTTTGAATAATCCTCTAGTCTGAATATTTGTTATTAAATGATTTGCACATTGTTTATGGACAGTCATTTTTTATAAAAACATTCATTTTTGAAAAATTACTTCACACTAGAGAATTTGTATTAAATAAACACCAGTTATTTTACAATTTTTATAATATTTTACTTTTGTAATGCAAAAATATATGGGTGATCAAGAAACAAGAAAAACTAAAACTGATATGCTCAGTGGTGGAAATTTTAATTTGTTTAAACAGTAATTTTTGCATTATTTACTCAAATATTTCATAAGGTAATTAGAGAAGACAAGCTAAATCCTATACCCTCGAATTTGTTTCTAAAAGATTTATGCATTTCTATAATTAAATAAAGATTGACCTATTAAAAAATCATAATTTTGACAAACATAACAGAAAAAAATTTGATGTCCAACAAAAAAACTACAATTTGTAAAGAAAAATCATCCTGTTTCTCTGTTAGCTTCAAATTTATAAGGAAAAAAGTTATGAAATTAATATATTACTTTTGAAACACACTGTATATTCAGCGGCGGCTCGTGGCCTAAAAAAGTGGTGAAGTCGCGTCCAAATCTCATTAAAAATTCGTTAAAAAAATAGAGTTTAGGGCCCTAATAACTTGAAAACAGTTTTTTAGGGCACTTATACTAGATACGATATGTTCTACTTGCTTGGGGTATTTTAGTTCTGAACCTTGACATTTCATTGGGGGTTTTTTGGCGATTAAAACACCTCGCCTGCTAAACGGAGTCTCTAATATATTACACACCAAGTCATTAATGGGATTCATGTCTGTCTAAAATTATTTTTGTCCAAACCAAATCCACGAGAACACTTTATATCCGAAATCCGAAACAAACTACAGAGAAATGTATTAATAAAGTGCACTAAACAAATAAACTTAATACTGTGACTAAACTAAACTTATAAATACTATACTATACACTATACTATATAAAAAATATCTATATAATACACTAAATTTCAAAATATTGTCGCTGCAAATACTAAATAGGTATCCATGCAACTAGTGGCCAGTGCGTGAAGACGAATAAGATATTTTTCAACGGCACTACACTTGCTATTCCTCTCAACTATCACTAGGGACAAGCTGACGTCACGTTGCCATGGCAACCGTGAACGCTAATGCAGATGAATTTCGCATTTCAAAAATAATCTTCACCGTCCTATTCCTGAATCATACGCACTACACAGCAAGTGACACAGGTCAGGACTTGACCGTCAAGTACCTACCGCACCGATAATAAAGTTAGCTGCCTTTTTTAATTTTTAGATTAATTAAAAGAGAATAAATAATTGATTTCAGAGTTTAGATATATTAATGTTGCTTTTATTTTTTATTTATTTGTCTCAATTTAATTATATTTTTTTGGTGAACCTCACCTTCACCTACTTCACCTGGCGAGCCGCCGCTGTGTATATTTACCTGATAGCTTAGTTTCCAGTACATCCCTTAAAAACAAAACCAAAAGTACGCTACAGTTCCAAACAATCCGACCCTGATACGTGCATATGGGTGCCAAATTTAAGTTTCTCGAGCAATTTGGCGTACTTCATCATTCCCCAGAAAGCTCGAAAGGAAACACTGGTTTAGTTTACTAAAGGGCGCATATATAAGGCTGTTTTCATAAATTATTTTCTTCTTAGGTTAACTTCAAATAAGTTCGTGTGTAATGTCTCTTCTTATATAAACAATTTCGTTTTAAATACTAGGATATTTAGTCGTAATATTATTTGGCATATTTAAAGATTAATTTAAGTTAAGTGTTAGTTTACTTAGTGGCTAAATAGCAAAAATTATATATTTACATAAATATCCATACTTTTTTTATAAAACAGAAAATAAGTAAAGTAACTACAATAAGTAATTCACATTTAACGTAATCTAAGGTGCTGAAGATGATGGTGGAAACTTTGTCTTCTCACTTGATCTCTACCAGTGTTGCTTTTATCAATGCATTAACCGTATTTGTTAATATCGTTACACCAGCTCGTATAAGATTAACCTGACATATTTCTTTGGTCGTATAGTACCACTATAATACTGGCCCAGTATAGTATCTCCATATTCCATATCTCTTTATTGTGCCCGAAATAGTGGCTTGCAGACTTCGATTAGGTTTTATCACTTGTTAATTCATTACTTTTTATTTGTTTTTAAATTTGTTAAGCAATATTTACGTTTGGCTTTTAATTGGTATTAACTTAATTGAGATTTTTATTCTTAGCAAACATTGTGAGCGGCGTCATCTCAACGTTCTTATTCACGCAGTTGAACTAGATTATTATTTCAACATTAAAATACATTACTTAGTTAAGTGCCTGTGATAATGAAGAGCCAACTTGGATACAGCAAGGCAATGGCATGCATTCTTTCGTCCTACCTACTCAACAGAAAGTTCAGCGTTTAGATAGGACACGTCCTGTGTGAAGACGGAATGATAGACGTTGGAGTGTTATCTGGTCTACATCTGCGTCTTCTGTAGGATCGTGGTCTCCATACAGTAATTTTTTGGGTTTACCGTCAGTCATTAATTCTGGCTACATGACCCGTCCAGTTCCACTTCAGCCATGCTATACGCTCTACAACATCTGTGACGCCTGTCCTTCTTTTTATTTCTTCTTTTCTAACTCTGTCTCTGAGAGTTAGTCCAAGTAGTGAGCGTTCCATTCTTCTTTGGGCCACTCAAAGTTTGGTTTCTGTGGCTTAGGTCAAAGTGTTTAGGCGTCGTAAGTCATAACTCAAAGCACACATTGGTCGAACGTCTTATTTTTCAAATAATATGGCATGTTGCTCTTGAAGATGTCTGATAGAGTTTTACATGCGGCCGATGCTAAAGTGATTATTTTTTGCAATTCAACAGTTTGGTTGTCCTTGGTAATTTGGATTTTATGATATGGGTATTTATATTTATGAACTAATCTTATTTCGCTGCAGTCAAATTCTATATTTTCGCTTAGTACCAGATTTGTCATATATTATATCTTCCTAATATTTATGTTCAAACCTTACAGGTGACATCTCACTCCGTAAGCACTCTGTAAACATAGTTCTTCTTCTTTTATTTAAATTATATTTGTACAATCTCAGAGAAATATGGTTAGAGGCGACTCCCGTATGAACAAACCATATTAAAAGTTTTGCAAAAACTTCTATTTAAGAGTTGTTGCCAACCTATACATCTAGGAGTGCGGAGATGACCTGCCTAAAAGACCAGGATCTGAAGCATGCTCTAGAGAACTCCAAATAACTTTCAATCACTCGATCACCACTCGAATTATGCTATTATTTAGATGTGTGACATGGCTACCATCATCGTTTTGACTTTAAGGGGTTGCCTTGGTAAAAAAGGATCAGTATCTTAATTTTTTTGTTGCAGATAAGTAATTTTTTTAATTATCTGGTTAGTGTTTTCAATATGTGCCTAGCTTTTAAACTTTTGTCCAGGGTATACAAGGATATAACATGTTTTATAAAATGTTTGGTGATCGAGGTCAATTTTTACAGTTTTTGTTTTTTTTTGCGAAGAGCTGCTGAATTTTATAGTAGTTTTATAATTTTTATAGGGGTTAGTAATTAAAAGTCAATAAAGAAATTTAAAAAAGTATTATGTTGTAGCATTTTTGTTTCACCCTATTTATGTACGATATGTGAAGTCCAGCTCGGACTTTGGCGGCTTGTTTTTGGCTGGAACAAAAGTAGGAAAATGGATATAACAGTGCAGTACGTCTAGTATATAAATACAGAATATTAAAATGTCTTTATCGAGAGATAGTAAACAGCTAAACAAAGATAAAATAAGGTGATGGATTAAAATTAAATTAAATTAAAAGAATAGAGTCAGTACCCGCTGGAGCCATATGTAAGTTCAATTTAAGTTTAAAACTTTTTAGAATGTTTGTGAATCAAAAAAATAAACCTGATTTTATTTACAACTTTTATTACCTACGTATTTAGTGCAGTGCAGTTCCACGGTTTTATCTTGTTTAATTTATTTTTACTTTGCTAATGTGTTGACATCATATAATACTCTTACCTGGCTGAACTTTTAAGAAATAAAATTTGTTTATTTAATTTTGTTTTTTTTTGTTTAAAACAAATATAAATATAGAATTGATTGAAGCAGTAAAAACATTGTACTACCAACAAACAACAAGAATTAAGACAGGAAATCTGATAACACCGGGATTCAAAGTGACTAAAGGACTAAGACAAGGATGCTGTATATCCCCAACATTATTCAAAATATTCCTCGAAGCAGCACTCAACAAATGGAAGAAAAAATGTACGAATATGGGCATACCACTAATAGACTTAACTTTGTACACTCTGTGCTTTGCGGATGACCAGGTCATCATCGCACAGGACTCCGAAGACCTTAGTTACATGATGCGAAAACTATTAGAACAGTTTACAGAGTGGGGTTTGGAAGTGAATATGGAAAAAACTGAGTACATGAGTATCGGAGGAGATCAACATAACCTTCTCGTAGAGGAAAATCAATAGATCAAACTATGTGATGATGTGATGACTACAAATACCTAGAAGTAAAGATCACTCAGGACGGAAAATTGGATGCAGCCAATAAGGAACAAAATACATAGGGAAGGAAAGGCATAGCCTTACTGAACAACGTACTGCGGGACAGAAACATCTCTAAAGAAAATAAAGGAAGAATATACAACACCATTATAAAAAGTATCACAACATATGGATGCGAGGTGTGGCCCCTAAAAGACAGAACAGAGAAAATGCTTTGAGCAACAGAAATGGACTTCTGGCGCTGCTCGCCGGGAATCTCCAGACGCGACAAAATAACAGAGAGTCCGAGAAATTATGGGGGTTACACATAATATTGTTGATGACATCAAAACGACACAACTCAGATGGTACGGACACGTAAGGAGAATGCCGGAGAATAGAATACCAAGACAAATTCTTGAATGGCAACGAAGAGGTAGGCGAAGACCAGGAAGGCCTAGAAGAAGTTGGAGAGAAGGAGTTGATAAAGAAATCAGAGAAAGAGAACTGGAGGACGATCTATAGAACGATAGAATGAGATGGAGATTGGAAATCGGAAGACGTCAAAGAACGTTGTAAACCGACATTATATATATATAAATTTGTTTATTTGTAGTAATTATTTGTTTATCTCACTACCATCTTCCTTTCTTCTGGTAACTAATAAGAAGGTAAATGTGGCAGGAATGTAGAGCGACAATATAAGGTAAGTGTGTTTGCTTCTCCTTTTTTGACTATGTTTGTTATGACGTTTTGGTTTTTTTGAGAGGTTTAGCCTGACATTTTTTTAATCTTTCTTAAACCAATCTTCTTATAGGTCAAGTGTCGAGCTTTCCCTGTCGTTCGACAAAGGACTAAGTGGCGTCCTTTATTTTTCCCCTGTCTTTTAGTACCAAATTCTGTCATTTTCTCCAGACATTTAATCACTTTTTTAATTTTTACATTTTCAATTTTTTTAATATCCCAGATCTATAGACAAATGTTCCAAAGCTCAGCGTTGTGTCCTTCAAAATTGTCCTAACCGCCTGTTTACAAGATGAACATACTTGCACCTGTATTTCCTATTTCTCTTTTAATTCCCCACTTCCCATCCAGACAAGTAACGTAACAATGTTTTATCTAGACAAATTGATCCCGAGTATTTTTGATGTCTGTGCACCTTTGTAATAATACAGGGTATTCCAAGATGTTTTTAACAGCCTATAGTTTGGCAAGTAATGTAACACCTTCATTGAACTGGGAATAAAAAATTCTTTTGTCTGACCTAACTTTTACTCTCTTGATCTACTTAATTTTCTCCATTGTAATGACGTCACAGATCTCAATTGATAGTAATGTAGGTCTAATTAAAATTTTCCAATTTTCAAATAAAAATATTATTTATTACCTGAATTATTGGCTGTTAAAAACATCTTGGATCACCCTGTAGATCTCCATGTCCTGAAGTATTATTTCTAGTATCTCCCTAGTTAAATTTTCAGTCGTACAGGGAAAAACATATACAGTATGGTGGAAATGAAAGGAATAAATTCGTTATTTTTTAAACCGGAGACTTGAAGGAAAAATCCTAAAACCCGTCGATTTTTATTTTTAAATAAGCTATTCGTAAGAATACATTTTTATTTTTTACGTCATCTATGTGAGCGTGATGACGTCATTGCTAAAATTTTTAAATAGAAAGGGGGGTATTGTAATACATCATTTGAAAGGTCTTTTAAATACCTATTCAGCCATATCAATATGTCTGAGTATTTAATATTTGTAATTGTTTAAAAAAAATAATAAATATTTATTATTACAATAAATATTTATTAAGTATTGATATGATGTATTATTGACACCAAAAATAAATTTTATAAAGGTCATCACTGGTAATGAAATGTCTTTTTTATCTACTTTTTACCTTTTTAAAAAAACTAGTTACCTTATCAATATGAACATTGATAGTTGGACATTCAAACTTAATTATCTTTCTGTCAAGTGATTAATAATATTATTGTAGTAAACGTATTCAAAAAGTCTTTGTATCTTTGAACACGAAGCTAACTGAAATGCAAAGAATTGAAATTCTCATAATGATTGGTTATGGATATAAAACACGTACGCAGAAAGAAGTATGTGCGTTATTTAATAATAAATACCCCCGTCGAGAAACAATTTCACAATCCACTGTAAGCAAAATTGAGAAAAAATTTAGAGAAACGGGTCATGTTAAAGACCTTCCTAAAGGTAGTAGAAAACCAATATCTGAAAACCAACAAGTAGACGTTCTGTTAGCTTTTCAAGATAATCCTGTTGTTCACGGCAAGTAGCATTAGATAATCACATGGACCATTCAACAGTTCTTAAACAGCTAAAGAAGGAAAAGTGGCATCCCTACAAAGTAAGTTTAGTACAAGAACTTATGGAAGATGATTTTGATAGACGAATTGAATTTTGTGACATTATAATGGAACGAAATAACAGAGATCCGATGTTTTTAAAAAAGACTATTTTCTCTGATAAAGCTACATTTCTACTAAACGGTCATGTCAATCGTCAAACTTATCGGTACTGGGCTACGGAAAATCCACACTGGATGCAAGACTACCGTACTCAATACCCAGAGAAAATTAATGTTTGGGTGGGAATAATAGATAATAGGTGTATTGGACCATACTTTTTCGAAGAAAACTTAACAGGTCCTCGATATTTAGAATTTCTTCAAAATTTCTTGCTTCCAGAATTGAACCGGTTGTTTCCAAACAGAAATGATTTATGGCTACAGCAAGATGGTGCGCCTCCACACTATGCTGTCTTGGTACGCAACTACTTAAACAACGTCTTTCCAAATCGGTGGATAGGTCAAAGAGGAACAATAGAATGGCCACCTAGGTCACCTGATTTGACTCCTCTTGATTTCTTTTTATGGAGATATTTAAAAAGTAAGGTGTATCAAAATAGACCACAAAATATTAATGAACTGAAAGAAAGAATACGTAATGAGGTTGTTCAAATAACTCCGGAAGTTTTAGAGAATGTTAGAGAAGAGTTCGCGGCACGCCTTTCTCATTGTATTTTAGCTGAAGGTAAACAATTTGGGCACTTAATTTAGGTTTCGTTGTATTTATTGAATAATACTTAATAAATATTTATTGTAATAATAAAAATTTAATTATTTTTTTAAACAATTACCAACTTTAAATACTTAGACATATTGATATAGCTGAATAGGTATTTAAAAGACCTTTCAAATGATGTATTACAATACCCCCCTTTCTATTCAAAAATTTTAGAAATGACGTCATCACGCTCACATAGATGACGTCAAAAATAAAAATGTATCCTTACGAATAGCTTATTTAAAAATAAAAATCGACCGGTTTCAGGATTTTTCCTTAAAGTCTCCGGTTTACAAAATAACGAATTTATTCCTTTCATTTCTACCATACTGTATAGTGCTTTACTTGTTTTATTTAGATCAATAAGCTTTTAAAGGTAATCTTTTATTTTAATTTTTGAATTAATTTCTTGTTGTCTTTTACTTTCTTATTTTACATTATTTGCCCGGCATAAATTAAATACTAAAATATACGGTAAAACATACGCAAAATAAATCAACAAAAAAATGATTAAAATAGTTATCATACTAACCCAATTTCTAAAAGACGTCACGTACAAATACGTGCGTGACAATACAAATACTAGAATGTGGTTAACTGCGAAATGGAATCCAGAGAGGAAATTTAAACCCGTATATTAAAAGTTAAAGCGGCATTCGTAAAATTAGAAGTATTTCTCTGCTGCCACTAAAATATTTTCGTTATTATATTAGGTTTTGTACAAATTAAATCAATAGTATGAGAACAATTTGTTACTAATAACAACTAGTTTCATTTTATTACATTTCTATTCCAGAAGCCTGAATGAAGTGTTTTTTAGTCTTTTCTTTTCCTAGATTTTTTAATGTAATTTATATTTTTTGTCTGCTTCCATTTTTCTACTTTACTTAGTGTTTATAATATATTTTGGAATGTATATAGTTGACCCCATATTTCTATCGCCCATAGAAAAAAGTGACGGTATAAATGTTTAAAAAAGTCTTCTTCGCCAGTACTATTTGTTGGCGACCATAATCTGGTTGTAAACCATATCAGGGCCGCTTACATTTGCGTAAGGTTGTAGTAATTTTTACTGAATTTTCAAATTTGAGGTTAGGTAGTTATTAACAAATATTGTAAACAAATGGTAATGAAAGGGTTACATATTACACAATAAACAGGACGCCACAAAGGAGAAACTGAAATGCAAAAACATTGAATTAAAGTTGAGTATCGTAAATTATAAATTAATTTTATTATAGTCAAGAAACCGTAAGATTTCACTGTCTAATAAATTGGGGGGTTACGTGTGATAATTTAGGATTGAAGCTGTAAATGAATCGAATAAACCCCTCTAATGAATTGTCTCCACAATGATAAAGGCTGTCACCATTGTAGAAGACGTCTGTTTCAATCTCCCTATCAATGCCTCTACAATTCTTAGGGGATACTTATCCCTGCGAGCGGGGCAAGGCTTACTGGTTCCACTAGTCTGGACTGACTGGTTCCGCCCTCGCGGATTTACAAGATGGTAAGGAAATTTTTGGAAAGAAGGGAATTAAGGACTTCTCGGTCTCAGGTCCTGCAAAGAGTGAGAGGCTATGGGCTTACGTTAGAAGCCGGAGCACTGCATAAGCGAAATGTGTATCTCTTCTAGTCTCGACCTGTAACGGCTAGGAATAACAAAAACAAATTTCGAGTATACAATGTATTAACTAGACTGTACACTACAAAATATCAGTTATGACCAATAATGTTCGATCAGGCGCGAAGGGAGACGACAAGAGACAAGCAAGGAATTAAAGGTCGAACAATTCCGTATCATTAGATATACCTTGGGTTAGTATATAGATCTTAATACCGTTTAAGAAGATTCAAAGGCTTCTAAAATCATAGAGTGTAAAAGAGCTAAGTTATCATATGTCCCTCTACCTTTTCTGAAACCTGATTGATTAATTTTAAATATTGAATTGTGTTACACAAACCAATCCAAATGATTTTTATTATGAATTCGAGAGTTTTAAGTACACAGGATGATAAGATTATTGGTCTGAAACTTTCAGACAAAATAGGTTTTTTTTTGAGGCTGTATGATGTTAATTATGTTAAATTTTTTCCATTCCAACGGAATAGGACCCCCATTCCAACAATTGTTGTAAATTCTTAACAGTGTGTCCTTGGCTGCAAGTGAGAGGTTTCTTAGCATTAAATAGGATATGTCATCGATACCTGTCGCAGAATCTTTTTTATTATTTAACGCCAAATTATATTCATGAATTGAAAAGGGAGCAACTTCTTAGTTATCGTATGACATATTAAAATTAGGATCTATGTTTACTGAAGACATTTTGTCTAATATTTCTAGTTTAATGTTATCTGAGGGAATATGAAACAATTTATTATTGTGATAATTGGAAATTTTTTAAATATTATTCCAAACGTAAGTGATATTCGATCCTCTGTTTAAAGATTCACAAACATTTTTAAATTTGTATTTCTTTTTTGCTTTTAAGTTCCTCCTCGTCATAGCGATTATGCATTTTGTTTCGATGAAATTTTCTATAGAGGAGGATTTATTAAAATAAAAGATTGCTTCTTTTCGTGTTTTGATCCATAGGGAACACTCTTCGTCCCATAATGAATTCCTGGGTTTGCCCTGTACACACAATTTGCCCACAATTTTTAAAAGGGATTGCTTCATCTGCAGCTGTGTTTATGACTGTAAGGAAATCTTTATAGTTTTTGATTTCTGACACGTTTTGCTTCCAATAGTACAGGCAGAAATAGAGAAAACACTCAATGATACACTCAAAGAAAAGTTCAATGAAGCACCCGCGGAATCAAAAGAAACAATAGAAAGTATTTGGCCACCTTCAAAACAACAATCACAACTATACAAATAAAACAACTACAAGACAACATCAGAAAAACAAAGAATACATGGATGACAGAAGAAATCCTAGAATTGATGGACATAAGGAGATCTTACAAAAATCGCAACGAAGAAAAATATAAAGAAACCCAGAAAATCATCCGAAACAAAATCAGGAAAGCCAAAGAAGATGAGCAGCAACTGTGGGGAACTCGGAGATTTACTAAAAATGCATGACTACTTTAATGCATGCAAAAATATTAAGGAAGTCACAAATATGAAGAAAAAAATCACTACAACAACTTTAATAGATGATAACAACCAAATAGTATCTAGTCCAGAAAATGTAGAAGATATCTGGGAAAAATACATCAAAGATCTGTTTGATGATGAGAGAACAAAACAACAAATGAATATAATACAAGAAACAATACTTGATATATTAACGTCGGAAGTTACAAAAACATTCAATACGGCAAAGCCACGAAAAGCCTCAAGTCCAGATGAAATATACGTAGAGATGATAAACCTTATCAATGAAGAAAATATTCAGACGTTACCACTATTATTTAACAAAATATATACCACTGGTATCTTCCCAGAAGACTGGCTTAGATCGACATTTATACCTATACCCAAGAAAAATAAAGCAAATAGATGCTCACAGTTTATTTTAATCAGATGAGCCATTTTCTGAAAATTTTATTCAAAATTGTACATCAACGAATATACACAGAATGCGAAAGAAACCTGAGCGACAATCAATTTGGATTTCGTATGGGGCTTGGTAGAAGGGAGGCATTATTTGGTCTACAGATATTACTACAAAAATGCCGAGATCAGCGAAAAGATGTGTTTCTTTGTTTTATCGACAACGAAAAAGCGTTTGATCGAGTAAAACACACAGAACTCATAGAAACCCTAACACAACATGGTATAGACCATAACACTGTAGCCTTATTAAAAAACTATATTGGACTATTATATCAAATGGCGCCGATAAAAATAGACAATCATCTGACAGCAGAATTGACAATAAAAAGAGGAGTTCGTCAGGGCTGTGTACTTTCTCCACTGTTATTCAATATATATTCCGAAAAGATCTTTCAAAATGCCCTCGAAAATATTGAAGAAGGAATAAAAATCAACGGAGAATACGTAAACAACTTAAGATACGCAGACGACACCGTCATTGGTGCGGACAGTGCTGAGGATTTACAACGACTTTTGAATGTCATAACCAGAGTGGGAGATAGCTTGGGACTAAATATAAACACAAATAAAACAAAAGTAATGGCTGTTACACGTGCACCAAATGTCGACATTAATATAACAAACATATAAAATCAGAACAAAGATTCCAGTATCTTGATTGCTAGATAACAAACGATCTTGACCTCGAGGTCAAAATACGTGCTCGTATAGAATATGGTAGGTCCGCCTTTCAAGGAATGAAAAAATTCCTAATAAACTCTACGTTATCGTTGGATATCCGATACCAATTTGTAAAAACGTTTATTTATTCCATATTGCTATACGGTGTGGAAACATGGACTCTCGGAATTACAAGCATGAGACGTATAGAAGCCTTTGAGATGTGGGTTTTTCGAAGGATGCTGAAGATCTCTTGGATAGAGCACGTGACCACCAACGAGGTCCTAAGAAGAATGGGTACTGAGAGAGAACTCCTAAATATTGTAAAAAACAGAAAAATGAGTTATCTAGGACATATTTACAGAGGAGAAAAATACAACTCCCTACGACTTATAATGGAAGGGAAAGTGGAAGGAAGAAGAGGTGAAGGAAAAAGAAAATGCTACTGGTTGAAGAATGTAAGAGACTGGACAGGCATGGACACACATTCGATATTAAGAACAGCTCAAGATAGAGAGCAATTTGCTGTAGTTATAGCCAACCTTCAGTAATGGAGAAGGCACCTTAAGAAGAAGGATAGTACACCTTTAAAACTTTAAACTTTACACTTTAAACCACTTTGCATTTCAAAATAATACACTTATCATTAAAAAAATTACCTTAAATCTGTTCTCATTCTACAAAGAAAGGAAAAAAATCCGTCTATGGGCATTGAAAGTGAAATCGTATCCACTTCTTATGAATCACTCTGTAATTTATAATTTTTACTAAAATTATAAAGGTCTAAAAGACAGTTAAGAAAGAATCCTGTATACATTTTTTTCTTAATTAAAATTTTTAATTGTAATTAAAATTGCAGATTAAAAAAAAACGGGATGCGATGTTCGTTTATTTCAAATATTTTTTTAAATGCGGCAGGTTTCCGCGGTGGTGGTTGAACGTCCCGTTTTCTCTCAATCGATTTTATGGTTAGACGCTAGCATTTTATTCCGGAACTCCTCCTCCATTAAGGCTGGAAACCAGCACTGGAATTTTTTTGCATTATTTGTAATAAATAAAAATTTCCTGCCAGATTTTTAGCCTTCTTGAATTCGACCTTTTTCGCAGCCGTTAAAAATATGCGGGCATCGATTGCTTGAAATAAAGTAAAATTAGCGGAACAATTTTTTAAAACTTTAACTACTTGAAAAAAGAAAGCACGCAATTAAGTTCTAGAAATTTTAATAAGCACATAATATTTTATCTGAACAAATTGGTAACAATCACGTCCCTAGTATAATAATCCATTATGTTATCGTTAATGTAAGTGCAGAATTACAAGTGAAAAAATGTCTAAAACATTTTCTGAATATGAATAAGCATGAATTTTTTACCCCTGTTTATGTTACTTATTTGAGCTACTACACACGAAAACCTCATTCGCCTGTAGGTTTTTTCATGTAAATACATTAAGTACTTAAGTTACTGTGACCAATAACATACCACGTAATAATTGTAGCCACACGTTGATATAAACTAAAAGTCAAGTAGTCCATAAAAACACGGTCAAAATATGAAAGACTTCTTCTTCTTCTTCTTCTTCTTCTTCTTCTTCTTCTTCTTCTTCTTTGCTCGACTAGGACTACTCCTGTTTGTCTGCCTCTAATTCGGTTTCGGTCGTTGTTGACTGTACATTATCTTTCCACCTTTTTGGCGGCCTTCCAGCGGGTCTTCTGCTATACGGCTTGTTGTTTTTACAGATGTTCGCTAATCTATCTGGTCAAATTCGGTTTACATGATCGTTCCAGTTATTTTTTCTTATTTTTATCCACCTGTTAATATTTTGAATTTTGCATTGTTCGCATATACTTCTGTTGGTTTGTCTGTCTCTTAATGATATGCCCGCTATTGATCTTAATACTTTCATTTCGATATTGTTGATTTGTTGTTTCGTCTTTCTTGTATCGGTCTTTGTCTCCGCTGTATATGTTAGGATTGGTCTTACTGTTGTCTTGTATACTTTCATTTTGCTTTCCATGGTCAGATATTTGTTTCTCCATATGGTTTCTCGGAGGCAACCACTTACTCTTGCCGCTTTTGATGCTTGCCTTGTATTCTCTGTTATTATATCCCTGTCACTAGTGATCTCTGCTCCTAGGTAATTGAATTTCATTACTTGTTCTACAATTTTGCCGCCTATTTCTAGTTTGTATCTACGCGGCTCTTTACTGATCACTATACATTTAGTTTTTTTTTACTGATATTCTCATATTAAGTTTGTTTGCTGTAATATTGAAGGTGTGGAGCTGCCTTTGTAGGTTATCTTCGTTATCAGCAATTAGTACTGCATCATCGGCATAGCATAGTATCGTGATTTTATGCGCTCCCATGTGGTATCCGTGTCGTTTTCTTACTTCGTAAATTATTTAATGCAACACCATATTGAATAACAATGGGCTGAGGGAGTCTCATTGGCGAATTCCTCCTTTAAGTTCTATGCATTCTGTTTCCCCTGTTGGCATTATAACTCTGGTCTTGTTGTTCTTGTTAATTTCATTAATTGTCCTTATTATCTGATGGTCTATTTGTTCAGCTTGTAATAAATTTAAGATCTCATTTTGCTTCACCCTGTCAAAAGCACTTTTTAAATCTAGAAAGCACATGTATGCTGGTATTAAATATTCAATAGACTTCTCTATTATTTGTCTGATAATAAAAATTGCGTCTATTGTGCTGTGGTTCTTCCGGAAGCCTTGTTGTTCATCTTCCATGTTCGATTTTTCCTCGATTTTATCTTTTATGACTGCCGTTCACAATTTTAATGTACTAATAGTCATCAGACCAATGCCTCTATAACTATATAAATACGAAAGACGCTTAATTTAATTTTGATTTTGGCTGTCGAAAGTTCCTATTTAATTGGAACAAATTCTTGCTTTATTATTAGCTATTGAGAGGAGCTCAAATATTATAGTCCATGATCTCAGAAGAACCGATGGAAGAAGAGAATGATATACAATTGGAGGATAATAACATATTAGTAAGTGTTTACGCCTCTATCCAATTCGAGTTTATTTTATGCATTTTTACAATCCGGCAACATAGTGGCGTAGGGAGATATATTATGCCATATGTGAAGATAAGGCGAGTCCCTTAAGGCACCCCAAAGACGACAGACAGCACTCAAATACGAGAGGCGATCGGTGATACAGCATTCAGAGCGAGCGGACATAATACTTAATAAGCGTTTATATATTCATGTATTGTGTAATTCAAAATAAAGTCAGTTTTGTTTTCGCACGGAGTTTGATTATTAACCAGCGGCACAAGCGAAGTGCATATCAAGCAAATCCATGGTCCATTCGAGTCCAATCATCAAATTCTTGTGTTGAAACAGTGTAAATTCACCGAATTCCGAACTCATATTTGTGTCATCAAATTAGCGGGCGAAATAGTGCATTCATAGTGGCCCGAGCGCGTTATAGACTGTCGAACGTTGTTCTTAAGACAGTTACATAATTGGACAACTGTGGGTTTAAAATCTGTGAAGACCTATTATACGAGTTGAGGCCAAGATTCTTGGCGCCAGGAGGCTGTTAGAAGAATAAACATACAATATTTTGGTGAGCATATCCATTTCACATTTCCTTTTATTTATCAGTCTTTGTACCTTTATTCTGCACATGTGATAATTCTGAGAACGTTAGGGTCGAATATCAAGCGATTTATAATCTGTTTCTGTTTACTGTATAATTCATTATAAAATTATGGAGAATTTAAAGCGAAAAAGGGACGGTTTTAAATGCAAACTCACAATATTTTCGAAATTTATATTAGCGTTAAATGATAAAATAACTAAGGGTGAAACGATTTCAGATTTAGAAGTATTACAGGCTATTGAAATGGTAAATAATATAGAACATTTACAGGGCGAATTCGATGAGGTTCAGGGGCAAATAGAAAATACGGTTCAATTTGAATTATTAGAGGATGAATATACGGAGCGCGAAGAATTCTATAACAAATATTATTCACAATTAGCGGTAGCGCGAAAAATCATTCGCGATAATCAATAAGTAGCTTGTATAGAAAGCGATAAAGTAAGTGAGCGCTCTAAGAATTCATATACTGAACTCAAATTCAATACTCATTGTATTGAACTTAAACTTCACTTACTTATTGAACTTAAAATTCAATACTCATTGTATTGAACTTAAACCTATCGAGTTACCAAAATTTGATGGTAATTATAATAATTGGTTAGATTTTGCAGATCTTTTTGAATCTTTAGTTAACAGAAATGAGTACTTAGACAGTATAAGGCGTTTTCTTTATTTACGAAGTTCATTACAAGGCGGTGCGGCGCAGGTCATACGAACATTAGAGTTTACCGCCGAAAACTATGCAGTTGCGTGGAAATTAATTAGGGAAAGGTACGATAATAAGAGATTATTAATTTCCAATCATATTAATGCCTTATTTAATATAGAGCCAATACATAAAGAGTCATCTAATAGATTGCGGCA
The DNA here is from genome assembly GCF_040954645.1 of Diabrotica undecimpunctata. Classification (NCBI taxonomy): domain Eukaryota; kingdom Metazoa; phylum Arthropoda; class Insecta; order Coleoptera; family Chrysomelidae; genus Diabrotica; species Diabrotica undecimpunctata. Next base: position 100,360,581 of record NC_092810.1, read on the forward strand.
ATTAGTTGACATTTTTTCGAAGCATTTATACGCGTTAAAGCAGCTAGGGCTACCTACTGATTCGTGGGACATACTCCTTATTCATATTATTTCTTGTAAGTTCGATACATCGACTTTACGCGCATGGGAGAATAGCAAAACACATAATGAAATTCTTAGTTTTGATGATTTTAAAACGTTTTTAAAATCAAGGGCGGACCTCTTAGAATCTCTTGAGGTAAATCAAGCTGAAAAACAAAATACACGGAATATTTCTCAGGCGGGCGCATATTCACGGAATACGAAATATTCACATAACATTCGCGGTCTATATTCATCACAGGGAACTTTAAATAAATCGGATAATACACAGTGTTGCCCTATTTGCAAAAGGGAACACACCATTTATCAATGCGGCGAATTTTCAAAACTTTCATCTAGGGACAGGTTTGATAAAGTAAGACAGGTCAATCTTTGCACGAATTGTCTTAAACCTGGACATTTCTACAAGCGGTGTAGACAATCAACATGCAAGAAATGCGCGTCAAAGCACCATACGTTATTGCATCCAGATAGATCAAGCGAACAGAACGCAGCTTTAGTTCATCAACCGGTAGGAAACGCGAGCGATATACGATCTGCAGATAATATACAAGGTAGTTTAAACACTACCAATTTGTCAGTTTCGGCAGTTAGCGCTGCAGATCAAACTATACTGTCCACAGTATTAGTTAATATTTTTGACAGCCAAGGTAAGGCATACATAGTGCGAGCTTTGTTAGATTGCGGTTCACAAAGCTCATTCATATCCGAAAATTTATGCGATAAACTTAGATTAAAAACGACAAGCGCGAACATATCAGTCATGGGCATAAATAATATTGCATCTCCCGTTCGATTCAAATGCGAAATAAATATACAGTCGCTTAGCAATATAACTTTTCGTACAACTTTAAATTGTTTCGTAATACCAGAAATTACGGGGTGCGTGCCGGCATCTGAAATAAACATAAGCGATTTGCACATACCTAAACATTTAAAATTAGCGGATAATCATTTTCATAAACCACAAAAGGTCGAATTGTTGATAGGAAGTGATCTATTTTGGCAAATACTGGGCGCAAACAGAATTAGTTTAGGTAAAAATAAACCATTCATGCAAGAAACAATGTTTGGCTGGATCATAGCAGGGCCGTATATCAGCCAAAACAAAGCATCAGAAAAGCGAATAACTAAGTGTAATTTCACAAACACAATCGAAGTTACAGAACAGCTCTGAAGCTCAGAAGTAAGTTCTGGGAACTTGAAGAGGTTTTCAATGGAAAACCTGCACTCTCGGGCGAAGAAATTGCATGCGAAAAACATTTCGAAGATACGGTAAAACGCGACGCGACAGGCAAATTCATAGTATCATTGCCATTCAAAGAACCGATAAGTTTACTCGGTGATTCATTTCGTCAAGCAAAAAATAGATTTTTAAATCTCGAGCGTAAGTTGAATAAAGATGCCAATCTTAAAACTCTTTATAGCGAATTCATCCAGGAATATAAAGAATTAGGACATATGAAAGGTTTATGCAGAATTACGGAAGCGGCAACAGACTTTAGGGTAAATACTACATTTTATTTTATGCCACATCATCCAGTATTAAAAGAAAATTCTTTGACGACACGTTTACGCGTTGTGTTCGATTGTAGTGCGCCAACTACAAACGGCATTTCATTAAATAGTATTCAAATGGCCGGACCAACCTTACAAAATGATTTACTCTCCATTTTATTGCGTTTTAGAACACACTTATATGTAGTTAGTGCGGATATAGAAAATGTACCGTCAGGTATTGGTTGCAGATGATCAAAAATCCTTACAATGTATCTTATGGCGAGATAATCCGGAAAAACCGATTGAAATATTTCAGTTACAAACAGTTACATACGGTATGAAATGCTCTTCTTACTTAGCGATTAAATGTCTAATGACATTGGCAGAGGAGCAAGAAGCTAAAAATCCTAACATTGCTAGCATTATTAAATCCGATTTTTATGTGGACGACCTTTTGACAGGTTTTGATTCAAAACAGAAAGCACGCGAAGCATGTAAACAACTTTTTGAGGTCCTCAAAGGCGGAGGATTTACATTGCGTAAATTCTATTCAAATGATCCTGAAATATTAAGAGATATACCGGATAATTCAACTACGGGTTCCGTTATTCAATTCGGTGAAAACGAGAAGGCGAAAACTTTGGGATTATTGTACTCACCGCAATCAGATACTATGTTTTATAGCATAAGTTCATCTCTAGGCCATATAATCACAAAGCGAATTTTATTATCGGACATAGCTCAAATTTTTGATCCCTTGGGTCTATTAAGTGCGTGTACCATCATAGCGAAAATTATGTTACAACAACTATGGCTCGAGCGTCTTTCATGGGATGATCCCATACCGGAGCATTTAGCAAATAATTATTTACAGTTTAGGAATAAATTAGGAAGCTTAAACAATTTAAAAATACCTCGGCATGTTATATGTTTTAGTAAAGTCAAACTAGAACTTCATGGATTTTGCGACTCCTCAGAAAAGGCGTACGGTGCTTGCATATTCATTAAATCTACCGATTCGTTAGGCAGGTCGTATTCATTCTTATTATGTGCAAAAAGCAAGGTTGCGCCCTTAAAGCCAGTTACCTTGCCGCGTTTAGAGCTCTGTGGAGCAGTAATTTTATCGCGTTTGACCAATAAGGTCAAAAATTCATTAAATGTGCAATTTGATACGTGTTACCTCTGGACAGATTCATCGATAGTACTTAGTTGGTTGAAAACAGCAGCCAATGCATTGAAGACGTTTGTTAGTAACCGCGTAGCAGAGATCCAGGAAACCACTTCGTTTGCGCAGTGGCGTCATGTGCCAGGCAAGGATAATCCTGCAGATCTAGTGTCCAGAGGCGTGGAACCAGATAAAATAATGGAGTGCAACTTATGGTGGCATGGACCGGAGTGGATCATACAAGATTCAGATAAATGGCCAAATTTACAAGTTGTCCCCACTGAAACAAGCGAAACGAGGAAAAACATAAAGGTTTTTACGAATAAACTTGATGAAACACAGAATACGGAAGTATTTTCATTTGAGCGCTTCTCTAATATTTTACGTTTAAAAAGAACCGCTGCATATGTGTTCAGATTCATCCGCATGTGTAAAAATAAGGAAAGAACTTCTGAACCCCTTTCTTTGGATGAAATACATTCTGCATTTAATCGTATTCTAAAACTGTGTCAATCACAGTCATTTTCTAATGAAATAAAGCATTTGAACCAAAAGGGATCTTTAGATAAAAACAGCAAACTTATAAATTTATCTCCATTTCTTGATGATCAGGGCATCATGAGAGTAGGCGGGCGTTTAAAGCATTCCGAGTTTACGTATGACAAAAAACATCCCATCATTTTAGCGGCAGATCATATAGTTACGTCGTTAATATTTAATCATTTTCACAAGGATCTTATGCATGCTGGTCCTCAGCTTTTACTTGCAACTATAAGAGAAACTTTCTGGCCGTTATCAGGAAGAAATTTAGCGCGACGTACCGTACACAAATGTGTAAAATGTTTTAGATTAAAATCTAAATCCATTCAGCCAATAATGGGTGACCTACCTGCCCAGCGTCTCGCAGGTGGCCCACCGTTTATTGTAACAGGTGTAGATTATGCGGGCCCTTTCTTAATTCGCGATAGAAAGGGTCGAGGTTGTAAACTAATAAAGAGTTACATGTGTCTTTTTATTTGTTTTTGTACGAAGGCCATACATTTAGAATTAGTTACAGAACTGTCTAAGGAATCATTTCTGTTGGCCTTTAAAAGATTTATTGCGCGAAGAGGCAAGCCTCAAAAGATGGTCTCCGACAATGGAACCAATTTTATAGCAGCTAGTTCGGAGTTAAAATTGTTAAGCAAATTTTTAGAGCAGCACACTCCCGCGATAAGGGAATCCTTGCTAAAGAATAATATTTCGTGGTCCTTCATACCTCCCTATTCTCCACATTTTGGCGGACTGTGGGAAAGCGGAGTAAGAACAGTTAAGCATCATTTGCATAGGGTTTTGGGAAACGCGCACTTAACGTTCGAGGAATTTTATTCGTTGCTTGTGCAGATTGAAGCTATAATAAATTCCCGACCGATTCATCCTTTATCCTGTGATCCAAATGATCTCTCCCCATTAACCCCTGCACATTTTCTCATCGGAAGACCACTTATTACCAATCCAGATCCAGATTTGCGTCATGTTCCAGTTAATCGGCTCTCAAAATTCCAGCATATTCAGCAGCTTTCTCAGCATATATGGGAACGATGGAACAAAGAATACATCTCCGAACTACAAAAACGCACGAAGTGGACTACTACTAACGGTGAAGTTGCGGAAAACACGTTAGTGCTCATAAAAGAGGACAATTTACCTCCATTAAGGTGGAAGTTAGGTCGCGTGATCGAACTTTTACGCGGCAGTGATGGTGTAGCCAGAGTTTTTAGGATAAAGACAGACAGTGGTATCATAACTCGTTCTTTTTCCAAGGTGTGTCCGCTACCCGTTTCGGACTAAGTGTAGTTTAAACATTTGAACATTTAGCATTAGCAGACGATTTTGTTGGCAGTGTTTGCCAAGGCGGGGGCCATGTTCACGCCTCTATCCAATTCGAGTTTATTTTATGCATTTTTACAATCCGGCAACATAGTGGCGTAGGGAGATATATTATGCCATATGTGAAGATAAGGCGAGTCCCTTAAGGCACCCCAAAGACGACAGACAGCACTCAAATACGAGAGGCGATCGGTGATACAGCATTCAGAGCGAGCGGACATAATACTTAATAAGCGTTTATATATTCATGTATTGTGTAATTCAAAATAAAGTCAGTTTTGTTTTCGCACGGAGTTTGATTATTAACCAGCGGCACAAGCGAAGTGCATATCAAGCAAATCCAGTAAGTTAGGCAAAATTTAATGAAAATATTGTTGGACAAAATGAAAAAGAGCATATTATATTGCCTACAGTCCATCGTAAAAAGAAACATTTCCAATTAAAAATAAAAGTAAGTAGAAAAGGGCAACGAAATGTTGATGAATGGAAAAAACGAAAAGCTACACTCTGCAGGCAAAGAGGAGAGGCCTACGCAAATTATAAAGGTGAGTTGAAACCTGTTAAGACTAGTGTCAAAGGTAATAATTTATACCACGAAAAGTGTCGCCGATAGTGTTCCCAGGTATTTACAATTGAAGACAGGGAAAAAATTTTGTCATCGTGGTACAAACTGTATATAAATGCTTAAAATTCTTTTCTGTATAATAGTATCAAAATAATCCCCAAACACAGAAAAAGAACTGGAGCTTTAAAACACAAGACCACCTCATTCCAATATAACGTAACATACGGGGCAAAACAAACTATTACATGTAGACAAGCTTTTGTTTCGTTATACACAACATTAGCATGAGGAAGGTTGACTTAATCCAAAAGCAAATTAAGATGGGTTTAGCTGCTTCTCTACCAGACAAAAGAGGAAAATACAAAAATAGACCAAATAAAATTCAAGATGATGTTATAGCTTACATAATCCAGCATATTTCAAGGTTCCCTTCAAAATTATCTCAATATTCAAGAAACTCCAATATATATATAAGAAATATCTGTCTCCGCTTTTATCGCTTCCTGTTATGCATACACTTTATATTGATACATGTAATGCAGACAGAGTCCAAAATCGATTCAAAGTTAAAGAATGCACGTACCGCAATATTTTTAACAATGAATTCAACTTATCGTTTGGACACCCGAAAAGTGACACTTGCAGCACTTGCGATTCTGGTGCTGCAAATGAGCAACATATTGAAAATTATAAAGCAGCGTTTGTGGCTCAGAATATCGATAGGGAACTAGCCAAAAATACAGATGGTGTTGCATATATGACACTCGACCTCCAACAAACGATGCCGTTGCGTAGACTCAGTACTTCTAAAGCATTTTACCTCCGCCAAATGTGGTTCTATAATTTAGGCATACATATTATAACTAAAGAAGTTGATAAAACAATTTTTTGTACATGGACTGAAGACCAAGTATGCAGGGGTAGTAGTGAGATCGCTAGTTGTCTTTTAAGAACCATTGAAGTTGAGCTGGCAGTTAAACAAAAAAATCACCTAATTATCTGGACAGATTCGTGTGCAGAGCAGAACAAAAATTTCCTAATGGTGTGTGTTTATGAGTATCTTATACAAAAAGAAATATTCCAAATAATTGACCATAAGTTTCCTGAAGTAGGTCATTCGTACTTGAATTCAGACCAGGATTTTGGCCGAATTAAAAATATTAAGGGAACGTCAAACTCTGTGCCTCTGCCAATAAAAAGAATAATATTGTTATTAATGTGCAACATCATTTCAAAGACGCCGAGAACCTTTTAAATAAAATGCATGGGAAAGGCATGGGAAAATCTTACCGGTTTTAACCAAAAACCGGTTTTTTTACTTCGCAATAACCAGTTTTATCGGTTGTTTTTTTTGTCCCGGTTATAACCGGTTTTTTATTTTTAAAGTAAAAACCGGTTATTAGGTTTTTACGGTAATTAGGATTAGGTTAGGTATTATTTTGGATCCCAATCATAATTATTATTCTCAAGTAATTATTCCAAACAAAACCATAATTCAAATTTTATTTTATTATTTAAATACAGAAGCAAACTGAAAGTGCAAACTTGTAACCTATTGGATTTTTTTTTTTTTTTTTTTTTTTTTTTTTTTTTTTTTTTATTTCAACTTTAACGTGCTCGGCTACTATGGCCACTTACACAGGTACTATAACATGAATTTTCATTACACAAACATTAAGTGTTACATTAAGAATATGTTACAATAATACGGAATGATAATAATATGTTATACAATGTCTAAATTAAAATCTAATTATATTTTTTGATATAAGTGTTCATCTCTAAGGAATTGTAGCACAGCTTTTATTTGGTCAGGGTTGTTTAGGATATCTCGTACTTCACTTTTGAGTTTGTATTGTAATCTTCTGGCCAAATGTTGATGGCATTCAGTGAGAATATGTTTGATTGTCAAATATGATCGGCAGATTTGACAGGAGGGACGGATGCTAGAGGACATTAGGTAGCCGTGTGTGAGTTTTGAATGTCCTATCCGAAGTCGTCTTATCACAATGAGATCTCGTCTTGAGAGGGCTGAATAGTCAAATGTAGGCTGACTGGTTATTGACGGTTGTATTTCGTGTAAGATCGAACGGTTAGAGTTCCAATGCTGCTGCCAAAGGAGTCTGGTTCTTCTTTTAATATATGATTTTAGGTCCTTACAAATTTGAATTTTATCGGTGATTTCAGGTGATGCTGTAGCAAGTTAAGCATAGTGATCTGCAGTTTCATTGCCTTCTATACCAATATGAGATGGCAGCCAGATTATGGTAACTGTTATGTTTTGGGACAAGATACTTTGGTAAGAGTCTAGGATCTTTTGGACGATTGGATGATCAGTAAATATATTTTTGATAGAATAGATTGATGCTAAAGAGTCTGTGCATATGGCAACCTGCTTATTAGGTGGAGATATATGGTTAAAAGCTTGCAATATACTAAATAATTCGCCAGTATGAACGCTGCTGATGGCTGGTATAAGTGATGACTTAATTAGTGAATGAGAGGTTGTAACAGAGCAGCCTACTCCTGTGTCATTTTTTGAGGCATCCGTGTATAATATTAGGTCGTATTTATTTGTATCTATAATGTCTTTAAATGCATTTATAATGATCTCTTTTGGATGTTTATTTTTATCGAAGTTGGTGAGCGAGGTGTTAAATTTGGGCGTGGACATGATCCAAGGAGGAGATGGAGGGAGATAAAGAGGAAGGGTATGTGTAAGAGAGATATCATTAAGTGTCTGTGCTAAAATTAGTGGAATAGGTTTTATTGGTGGTAAGAAATTGGTATAGTGTAAATTATACGTGGACATTACAAATAAGGGATGCACTGGATTAGAGGGGTTAGCTGATACCGATGCTGCATAAGAGAGTAGCAGTTGTTTTCGTCTTATACAAAGAGGAGGTTCGTTAGCTTCGCAATAAAGATTATCTACATGACTAGATCGAAAAGCGCCAATACAAAGACGAAGGGCTGTGTTGTGAATTGAGTTTAGAAGGTTAATATATGTTTTGGAGGCGGATATATTGTTATGATGTGTTTTTTGTTTGAATGATGAGCAATGAGTATTTTTAATAATATAATATATAGGGTTTTTATCGCGGTTCTCAAAGAATTAGCTTGTAAGTACTTTTTTAAATTATCTTTATTATAACTATTATGAAACACACATATATATCTAACTTAGCCAATGTAAATTTAAAATAAACTATCTTTAAATTGATATTCTTATAAAACTAATTAAATTCTACAGACAATGTAAAATTTAAACAAACTATCTTCAAAATTGAAATTGTTATGACACTAACTAAATTATATTAACAAAATTTTGTACCTTTCTTTCATTGAATGCCTAAATGAACTGTTTTCTACTAGGTATATAGATTCTAATCACCACTGAATGTCTTCGTACTTCGGTTATCCTTGTTTTTGGTGAAATTACTTTTTCCAATTATCAGCTTCTACCAATTTAAGATATAGTTTTCTTCACCAGCATTTCTACACCACCAAGCAAACCAGCAAACAGCATTTATATTTATTCTTCTTTTCAATATACCAATATCCAATTATTATAAGTTGATTTATACTAATCTCCAACCATAATATAATTTAATTTCTTCCAATATACCTTTTTTTTATCTGATTCACTGACTCCAACTAACTTTCATATTTCTTACTAAACTTTTCTGACTGACTTCTTGAAAATTCTGAACAATTTACTTCACTAAATGTGTCTACTAACTTTCATAATGAACTGGCCTGACTTCTGACTAAAAACTTCTTGACTGCTTGACTTTAGACTAAAAACTTTTCATTTTGAATCCAAATCACGGGTATTTATATCTTTTGGATATTCTAGAACCATCTCGTAAGATATCATGTCCTATTTAGTTCTATTTAATACATGTCTGAATTTTCTGGAACAAACCATTTCGCAAACATGGCCATCTCCGTTGATCCAGAGAATTCCATTCTTTTCTATTAATAATTTTGTTGACATTTAGGCTTTTCAGATCAGAATAAACATTCAAATTAGTAACTAACACTCTAATTTAATAAAATACACATTTCAAACAATATAACCCCACTTATATTCGTAAAATTCTTAAAATGACACTTAGGAATGGAGGGTATAGTGTGTTGCCTAGTCACATGGCTCACTTAAAAATATCTACCAAATCATAACTACTAAAATACAACTTTTTACAATTATTATATGCTAATTTCTTAAAATGCCCTCACATAAATAATTTTTATAAAATTCTCTAGTATATAACTTATTTAAAACAACCAAATATCTAATATTATGTAGTGTATAACTTATAAATTATTTTCTATAAACCCTAATCGTATCAATACCCCAAAATAATATTTAAAATAAATAATTTACTTATTATTTTTTTAAATATTAATTTTCTCATACCTTATTAAATTTAATAAATCAATTTTTTTTTTTTTTATTTAAAATGTGTTAAATACATCCCTGTTCGCTGTCTATATCAAAGCAGAGAACAACGGATCACAGTTCGGCTATTCTATGGTCAAACTGTCATGTCAAATGGAGAGAATAAAATATAACCTTAATTAAAAATATAATGGATATTGTGTTCTGTTTATTTATAGACAAAATCTAGGAATTATTTCCATTCAAAATAACTTTCATCAATATAAATTGGTAAGTTTTTCCACTTTTTATAAAGACATTTACACAATCAATTCTGTATCTAATCCCAAATTATGATTTTTAGGGTACAAATTAATTTCCATATATACAAAATTCAACAAGTATGATGTCAAATTGATTCAAAATAATGAAATCTACCATCTATTTAACAAATCAAGTCTATTGAATAAAATGGATATATCAGTAAGCTGTTAGTGTTAAGTTTATAACCTAGATATATCATTACTTTTTGAAAAATTGTACATTTTTCTTGATTTATTTTTAGTCCAACTTTGTCTAATCTATTTATTATAATTTTTAGGTGTTTCTCATGATCTTCAGCAGTTTTAGAAAAAATTAATATATCACCAATGTAGTGAATTACAAAATGTTCATATTGATCCAAAATATCATGAAGACATCTACATAGAACACTGCAAGATGATTGAAGTCCAAATGGTACTAGTTTGAATTGATATACTACTCCATCTATCTGAAATCCTGTATACTGTCTACTTTTTCTTTCTAGAGGTATTAACCAGAAACTATGCTGTAAATCGATTTTAGTGAAAAATGACATTCCTGTAATTCTTCCTAATATTCCATCTATACTCATTGGTGCTTTAAATTGCTTTTCAGTAATCTTGTTAATATTCCTTGCATCCAAACATAACCTGATTTCACCTGATCTTTTTCGTACTACTACTATGGGGTTAATAAAACGTGTGTCTGCCTTCTCAATGATCCCATCTTCTAACATATTATTAATTGTTTTGTTTACTTCTTCTCTGTATTTATATGGTATTGGGTATAATTTTGTTTTAAAATCTTTTTCTTCTTTAACTTTTATACTATGGATATAATTTTGTGCAATTCTATTTTCTTTATTGACAAGTCCCTTGTGTTGCTGCAATATGGAAATGACTATTGATTTATATTCTTCAGGGCAATTTAAAACTTTCATCATATCTTCTTCTTTACAAATCACATTATTCTTCAATATGTACTCATTATTCCTTGCTTCCAATTTTACGCACTCCGCCTCGTAGGCATCCATCTGCTTAAAATTTCCATTCCTTAAATATTCACTACCATTATTCTTTACATTCTTTTGGGACATTTCCCTATCATCAAAATACATTTATTCTTCATAAACATCATTATTTTCTTTTAATAATATCCTATCAACTCTTATTCCTTCTTCCACCTCATCTTTCTGCATAAATTTAATTATTTGCCCTTCCAAAGTTACCATTTTTTTTTCAAAATCTATCTTTACTTTCTTCTTTTCCAATTCATCATTTCCCATTAATATATCAACACATAAATCCTTGACAATAAATCCTTGCATATTAATTTCTTTATTAAGAATATTAATTTTAAAATTGGCTAGTTTATCAATTTCACCCAACTTCTTATTATTTGCACCAACAATTTTAATTTTTGGAATCTTTATTATATCTGATAATTTTAATGTATTAAAAATAAAATTCTCCGAGACTAAAGTACTTTCTGAACCAGTATCTATCATAATCTTAATCATTTTATTTTTGGCCAAAGCATTTATATAAATTAAATTAATAGAGTCAATAATTTTATCCTCATCTAAAGAAATAAATTCAAAAGGTTTTTCATAATAGCAATGGCCTAACTTGTAATTCAGAAAGTTTACTGCACAAAATTTTGATTATTAGAATTGTCAGATTGTATCTGACCACTTGGATCTGATGCCCTATGTCTTTCCCTACTATGACTTCTACTCACATTTTCTTGCCTTGTACTATTTCGTTCCCTGTCTTCGCAGCTTCTATTCCTTCGAACACAATTTACCTGTCTGTTATAGTTAGGTCGCTCTGTATTTCTTCTATTGTTAAAATCTTGTCTATTATTATTAGTACTGTTATTAAAATGTTGTCTATTATAATTAGTATTATTATTAAAATTTTGTCTGTTATAACTAGTATTATTATTAAAGTTCTGTCTATTTGGATTACTGTTAGTATTATTAAAATTTTGTAAACCTTCACCATACCTAGTATTATTGTTATATGATTGTCTATATTGTTGATTATCATTTTTATTATATTGAAAGTTATTGTTGTTTTTTCTGTTGTTATTATTACTTGTCATATTGCCTCTTTGTATTCTTTGAATAAAATTAATAAAACTATCTATTGTTTGAATATTTTGTACAGTTACGGTTTGCACAACATCAGCATCAAAATGTCTAGATACATTTAAGACTGTTTCATCCTCTCTAAGTGGTGGTTCTAAATATTTTGCAACTGTTATCAATTTCAATGCATAATCTACCATATTTGATTTTAAATTTTGATTATACTTTCCAAAATATAGAATTTCTCTAAACTTGGCTTGCTCTAATTCACCCCAATAATAATTTAAAAATTTATTTTCAAATGTTTGAAAATTATCTAAATCATTCTCAATACTAGCAAACCAAGTTGCTGCATTGTCATTTAATGTCATTCTAATATAATCTTTAATATCATTAATATTATTCACCAATCTTAATTTATGTTTTAAACTATTTATGTATACTCTAGGATGCAAATTTTTTATATTACCAGAGAATTTAATCCCAGTCTCATTTGTTAAATTTAAGTAAGGTCTCCCTATGTCTCTCATTTGTGAAATATCATCTATTCTCTGTTCCACATTTCTTATTTGATTACTTTTTATTTGGATATTTTGTTGTATATCGTCTAATTTTTCTTCTGTGTTTCTCCTGTCTTCGTTAATTTTTACTTCTAAGTTACATTTCTGTAACTCTATTTTCTGTTCTATATCTATCTTATTATCTTGAATAATCCTCTTTACTTCTGTCCTCTCATTTTCTATCCTTTTCTTGTAGTCATTCCGTATACTTTTTATTTCATTTGCTACTTTTTTCTCTGCAGCTTCAAGTTTTTTATCCATTTGTTTTACAATTTTATTATTATTATCTTCTATTTTCTTCTCTAATTTTCTATGATTCTCTTCCAATTTCTGTTCCATTTTTTTTATGTCTTCTTTGACTTCTTTTGAATTCTGTTCCATTTTTTGTTCTATTTTTTTTATGTCTTCTTTGACTTCTTTTGAATTCTCTTCCATTTTTTTCGTATTCTCTTCTATTGTCTTGTTCATCTGCATCATTAATGACATCAAAGCTGCCATATTGACATTTTCCTCTCTTTCTGGATTCATTTCTGCAGTATCTTGTGGAACTTGAACTAAACTCTCCTCTTGTATAGGTTGTGTTTCTACTTCCACATCTTCTTCATTCTTTTTGCTTCTTGTACCTTTCTTTCCTTGAGACATTTTGAGACTTTACTTGTTCAAATATAATTAAAATAAAATCTATAATTTTTTCTTTCTACTGATAATTAATTTAATTATATGAGAGCACTTATCTTTCCAAACTAATTCTTTTAAATAGAGAGCCCCACGTTGGGCGCCAAATTGTTATGATGTGTTTTTTGTTTGAATGATGAGCAATGAGTATTTTTAATAATATAATATATAGGGTTTTTATCGCGGTTCTCAAAGAATTAGCTTGTAGGTACTTTTTTAAATTATCTTTATTATAACTATTATGAAACACACATATATATCTAACTTAGCCAATGTAAATTTAAAATAAACTATCTTTAAATTGATATTCTTATAAAACTAATTAAATTCTACAGACAATGTAAAATTTAAACAAACTATCTTCAAAATTGAAATTGTTATGACACTAACTAAATTATATTAACAAAATTTTGTACCTTTCTTTCACTGAATGCCTAAATGAACTGTTTTCTACTAGGTATATAGATTCTAATCACCACTGAATGTCTTCGTACTTCGGTTATCCTTGTTTTTGGTGAAATTACTTTTTCCAATTATCAGCTTCTACCAATTTAAGATATAGTTTTCTTCACCAGCATTTCTACACCACCAAGCAAACCAGCAAACAGCATTTATATTTATTCTTCTTTTCAATATACCAATATCCAATTATTATAAGTTGATTTATACTAATCTCCAACCATAATATAATTTAATTTCTTCCAATATACCTTTTTTTTATCTGATTCACTGACTCCAACTAACTTTCATATTTCTTACTAAACTTTTCTGACTGACTTCTTGAAAATTCTGAACAATTTACTTCACTAAATGTGTCTACTAACTTTCATAATGAACTGGCCTGACTTCTGACTAAAAACTTCTTGACTGCTTGACTTTAGACTAAAAACTTTTCATTTTGAATCCAAATCACGGGTATTTATATCTTTTGGATATTCTAGAACCATCTCGTAAGATATCATGTCCTATTTAGTTCTATTTAATACATGTCTGAATTTTCTGGAACAAACCATTTCGCAAACATGGCCATCTCCGTTGATCCAGAGAATTCCATTCTTTTCTATTAATAATTTTGTTGACATTTAGGCTTTTCAGATCAGAATAAACATTCAAATTAGTAACTAACACTCTAATTTAATAAAATACACATTTCAAACAATATAACCCCACTTATATTCGTAAAATTCTTAAAATGACACTTAGGAATGGAGGGTATAGTGTGTTGCCTAGTCACATGGCTCACTTAAAAATATCTACCAAATCATAACTACTAAAATACAACTTTTTACAATTATTATATGCTAATTTCTTAAAATGCCCTCACATAAATAATTTTTATAAAATTCTCTAGTATATAACTTATTTAAAACAACCAAATATCTAATATTATGTAGTATATAACTTATAAATTATTTTCTATAAACCCTAATCGTATCAATATATATATATATATATATATATATATATATATATATATATATATATATATATATATATATATATATATATATATATATATATATATGTGACAACCATAATCTAGCTTGGAGCGTATTAGTGATCTGTATATTTTAAGACGTGAGTTTTCGTCAGATCCCCAATAATGATGTGATAGAGTTTTTATTATGTTTAGTCTTATGCTCGTTTCTCTTTTTATTGCAAATATATGTTGCTTCCAAGTTAGTCGTGAGTCAAACGTTAATCCGAGAATTTTGCATTGTTTAACAACAGGAAGAGGGACACTGTTGATCAAAATAAGTGGAGATGGAGAAGGTGGACGTCTACTAAAGTTTATAATTTTAGATTTTACATTGGATAAAGATAACCCCATGTCACTAGTTTTTTTTAAAAGTGTGTCAACAGCAGTTTGAAGCTTCGAGGTGGTAGAAGAGTTTTGTCCATGACAGTAAATTACTAGGTCATCAGCATACATGATATGTTTAATAGGGGAAATGAGGTGAGAGCATAAATCACTTATTGCTAGATTAAAAAGTGTAGGACTTAGTACCGATCCCTGAGGTACGCCATCAGTTTGAGTATAAGTAGAAGATAAAATACCGTTGACAGAGACTCTGAACGATCTAGAAGATAGAAAATTTCGTATGAAGTTAAATATATTACCATTAATATTAAGAAGGATAAGTTTGTTTAAAGAAGAATATACAACACCATAATAAAAAGTATCACAACATATGGTTGCGAAGTGTGGCCCCTAAAAGACAGATCAGAGAAAATGCTTAGAGCAACAGAAATGGACTTCTGGCGCCGCTCGGCGGGAATCTCCAGACGCGACAGAATAACAAACGAGAGAGTCCGAGAAATCATGGGGGTTACACATAATATTGTTGATGACATCAAAACGACACAACTCAGATGGTACGGACACGTAAGGAGAATGCCGGAGAATAGAATACCAAGACAAATTCTTGAATGGCAACCAAGAGGTAGGCGAAGACCAGGAAGGCCTAGAAGAAGTTGGAGAGAAGGAGTTGATAAAGAAATCAGAGAAAGAGAACTGGAAGACGATCTATGGAACGATAGAATGAGATGGAGATTGGAAATCGGAAGACGTCGAAGAACGTTGTAAACCGAAATTATATATATAAGTTTGTTTAATATACATTGCCTACTTATAGTGTCAAAAGCACCTTCAATATCAAATATGGCAGCTACGACTTCTTGTCTTTTGTTTAAGGCCTCTGATATATGAGTTTGGAGGATTACAAGGTTGTCTTGGGTTGAACGGTTCTGACGAAATCCTGACTGTTCACTAGCAAATATCTTATGTTTTTCAATGAACCATAGGAGTCATTTATTAATCATTTTTTCGAATATTTTGCACATCGTACAAGTTAGTGATATAGGTCTATAAGAGTTGGCCAAGGAACGTTCTAGGTTAGGCTTTTTAATAGGTATTACGATAGAGGTTTGCCATTGATTGGGAAATTGGTTAGATGACCAGATTAAATTATACATCTCAAGTATTTTAAGTAGGCTACAGTTTGAGAGCTTTTTGATTAATATGTAAGGAATGTCGTCAGGACCAGCGGCATTGTTTTTACAAGTTTGAATAACTGATACTAGTTCTTCAAAAAGAAAGGGAGAATTAAGATGTGTGATGTCCATTATTGTTTCGGGTGAGGAACAGGTTGGGGCGTTAGGTAATGGTTTTCGTAAGGAGGCATCTATTTTACTTTTGAATTTAGTGTCGAAGTGGGTTGCTAGGGTTTCACCGATTTCTTGATTGTCAGTGATTGTAGTGTTATTTACAGCAATACTAGAGATTTTGAGGTTGCTGTTGTTTCCTTGGATTTGCCTAATCTTTTTCCAGAGGTCCGCCGGATTGGTGCTTGAATTAATAGAGGATACATATTCTCTCCAAGATGATTTTTTACTTTGTTTTATAATAAATCGGGCTTTGGCTCTGGTTTTCTTTAGTTCAATAAGATTCTCCAGATTTTTGTTTTTACGGTAATTTTTAAGAGCTAATTTTTGTTGTTCTGTCGCAGTTTGGCAAGATGTATTCCACCAAGGTACTGCCTTTCTTTTATGGGAAATACTATTTTTGCCTATGTGCAAATTTGCAGCTTTAAGTATGGAATCTGTGATTAATAATAGATTATTGTTAATATTGTCGGATAGGGATAGAGAAGGTAAGGTGTTATCTGTTTGTGAAGTATAGTCTATCCAGTCGGCATTTTTTAGCCGCCAGAAGTTTCTGGTTATAGTTTGTTCATGGTTGGAGATATCAGATGATACAAATATTGGAAAGTGGTTGCTGTCATATAGATCATCGGAAGTTTTCCAAGTTAGTGAAATATATGTTTTTGGGTCGCTAAAACTAAGATCTATCGCCGAAAATGTGCCAGAGGAAAAGTTCAGATGCGTATTAGAGCCTGTATTTAGTAGACAGGAGCCTGTGCAATTGATAACGTTTTCTATAGTTTTACCTTTGCCATTAGTATGGTTTGACCCCCACATAAAGTTATGAGCATTGAAGTCACCTACTAGAATATATGGAACGGGGAGCTGATATATAAGATTTAGAATTTCAATTTCTTTAAGGGGGTAGTTAGGAGGGATGTAAACACTGCATATCGTAAGTTTATTAGGACACCAAGTAGTTACGGCGATAGCCTCGAGTTCGGTGGTGATGAGAAGATGGGATGAATATATTTCACTTGAAATAAAAATAGATGTCCCACCACTGGCTCTGTCACAATTAGTTCTGATATAATGATATCCTTCGAACTTTTTTAGTGTGGGAAGCTTAGATATTTTTGAGTTTGTTTCTTGTAGACATATGATATCGGGTTGTTTTTCTGCCACTAGTTGTTGGATTCTTTCAATACGGGGAAAGAACCCATCGCAGTTCCATTGGATTAAATTGAAGGTGAATCTTGAGTTGAAGGGGTAAGGGGCAACTGAGATGGTTGTTCTTGCTGTTGGGAGATAAGGGTTTTGGTTTCATCATCGGTTAGGAGTTCAGATGAGACGCTGATATTATCAGAGTCATCTGGGTTTAGCTGTCTTTTGATTTTCTTTTGAAGTCTCGTAAGTCGATTTTTAAGGGATCTTTCCTTAGTTTCTGAATGGAGAACTGTTATGTCTTGTAATAGTCCTTCAATATTTGACGTAAAAACAAAAGCTTTATTAAGTGGACTAGGATTACCATGTGTATTTTCTAGGAAAGCAGTAAACTGAGTCTCGGTCAAAGTTAGACCAGATGGATTATTTCTATAAATGGCCGCTACGGATTGTAGTAAACTAGCTGTTAGATTATGTTCCTCTGATTTTGTAGTTTTTGCTTTTTTCTTGTGAGGTTTGGAGATAGTGTTTGTTTTTGTGGATAACGGAGGAAGCATTTGGTTAGACGCTGGTTCGGGTGTACTTGCTGAAGATAATAGAGAAGGAATATCAGAATTGCTGTCTGTTGATATAGCTCTTTTTTGTCCTTGTGTGGGTGGAATTGATGGGTGTATAGTTTCAGTATCTATTTCAGTGTGGGTTTCTGTGCAATTTAAAGTAGTTAGGTCTGATTGAACAGGAGTGTTTACGTCAGAAATTATATCAGTAATTTCAGATGTAGAGGGCTCTAGATGGGGTAGTTCAGTTTGAGAAAAAGTAGTTGGATTATTGGTACATGAGTCAGCGGTATGTCCGACCTCTTTACATAAAAACAATGCAATTTATCCGTAGAACTAAATATTCTATAAGGTGTGTTTTCGTATGTAATAACGAAGTTTCTATCTATTGAAAAGTTCTCTTTATCGGGGATAATATACGTTACTCTTCGGAAGCTCATTATGTGTGCATAACCTTCTCCGAGTGCACCACATTTCACAAATGACACAGGAGAGACCAGCTGTAATCCAATATCTTTAAGGGCTTTCTCAATTATGGAATGTGGAATTGAAGGAGATACGTTAGGTATAAGAAGGCGTTTAGCTGGGGTGATAAGTCTTCTGATGGGAACTACTGTAGAGTTGATAGAGATATTTTGATGTGTTTTTAGAAGGTTATCGACAACTGTAGGCGAGGAAAGATAAATACAGATGCGGTTATTTGGAATACGTGATGCAAAGGTAATGTTTTTTGGGATAACAATGTCCCCTATAGCTTTAACATAGTCAAATAAAACAGTATTTGATATAGCGTGCATTAAAATGGCTTGCTCCTTACGTGGGAAAGTAGGAGGTGGAGGTTTGGATAAAGTAGCAGCGACATATGATTTTGTGGGGAGGACTTGTGGAGTTGTGAGGTTTTGATTTGAGTTCATTTTTGTGAGTGTTCCTGGATACCAAAAACACTTCACTTAATTTTTAGTATTGCAACAGTCGTCCTATTAGGACACTGTGGATAAAATAATAGGAATATAACAGTTACCTGTATCTGCAGTTTTCCTTCAGTTGAATATAATAATATTATAGTCCAATAATAATTGCTGTTTCCATAACACACAAAATAATTCGAATTATCACATCACAAGGTAATGTTTACTCGTTGGCTACATCAATGGGAATCTTGAATACTAATTAATTGTAATATAACTATTAAATACTGTTTAATATACACACAATTATTAAAAATTAATAGGAGAACTTTTAATTATCAAGTTTAACTTTGACAGTTATTTGACGTTTTTTTGATATGAACCTATTGGATTAAATAAACCGAAAACCGGTTTTTGAAAAAACCGGTTTTTTTGGCCGGTTATAACCGTCAGGTTAAACCGTAAGAAAAAAAACCGGTATAACCGAAAACCGGTGTTTTGTCAAAAACCGTCATCCCTACTATGGATCATACCTCTTCAAGGAGAGTTTCGATTATGGTACTCCTTTTAAAGAAGTCAATATTCTTAAAAATTTGAAAA
Source organism: Diabrotica undecimpunctata (assembly GCF_040954645.1). Classification (NCBI taxonomy): domain Eukaryota; kingdom Metazoa; phylum Arthropoda; class Insecta; order Coleoptera; family Chrysomelidae; genus Diabrotica; species Diabrotica undecimpunctata. The sequence continues at coordinate 100,380,148 of NC_092810.1, forward strand.
ACCCTCCACACTTTCCGAAGATTTTGACATTCCAAGACTTTTCAGGAAAACCGGTGCACTATCAAAAGAGAAACTTGATAACTTAGCACAACAACTTTCCTTGATTCCAGAACAACACAGGTGGTTCTATGAGCTTATTTTGCGTAAAAAGAATGAATAAACTTAAGGGGTGACAATTTTCGATATCCTTGGTGTTATTAAAATATGTATACGTATTAAAAATAAATATCATTTTGAATATCTACACAACAGTATTTGGAAGAAGGGAGTTTTTTTCAAGGAAGAGGTATGTTTTTTTTGTTTGGTTGGCAGGATATTTTGGATAATTAAAAGTTTTCTCAACTTCCATATTAATTTTACCACTCATGGGAACAGTATGAGTAGTTAAGCATTTAAAAAACAATAACTACAAAAAAGTTCTACAATGAAAACTTTGAGAAATATCTCAAAACTTACTTTTTGGTACATACCTACCTACTTCATCCACTCAGCCCTTCATTTATATTCTTGTAGAACATCAAGTTGTGGTGGAGAGAGGCCAAAACAGTACAGTTCTTATTTTGACCTGGGCATGAATCACAATACAGCAGTAGTTTCGTGATTGTTCACCTGTTGTTGACCTGGGCATGAGTCACAATAAAACAGTATGTTTCGTGATTATTCCACAGCATCAATTTTTTTCATAAACTATACTATACATGTGGCTATTTCATTAGCTCCTCTCTTTCCCAGGCTTTCATTCCGATAATAGCAGTGACCTTTAATTTTTGTACTTTTACAAAAAGTAAAGTTATACAATGCCAATATTCTGGAGTAATAAAGTAGCTTACTTTTCCCCATTTCTCATGAATTTTTTGATGATATAAAAATCTCTTCTTGCTTTCAACTTCTTCTTTATCATGTTCATGCCTTTCCACTTCAGTCTTTAGTCTAGGGTTATTCTCGAAATCAACATACTTGACACATTTATTTTTTTTTTTGGAAATATGTTACATTTTGATGACGTGTCAATAAAAAATACATGCAACTCTTAATTTTTACCCTTCTATTACCAACCCCAATTTTTAATAGGCATATTAGTATAACATAGTTAGTTGCCATACTCCTCCAAAACGGCTCGACCTTTTCTGTTATCTGTTTTATGACGAATATTGGATCTGTACACTATCGTCCCGTATGAAATTATTGTTGTTCAACTGCCAAGTTTATGAGCTGATTTATTCGTTCTTACAAATATTAAGTTGTAAGTTTCAGGGTAGTATTTAGCAAACTGACACCTCTATAGTTTTCTGGTTGTTTTTTATCACCCTTTTAAAACATAAAAATTAGTTCTCGTGTCTTCTATTCTTCTGGTATTTTATTGTGTCTGTTAGTCTTGTTAATTAATATTGTCATTTGATCCGTCATTGCCGCTTCACCATCTTGTTTTTACCCATTATACAATATTTAAAAAATTATAAAAACTTTAAATTATATATGTCTAGCTGGATGAAAACCTGGAACTGACATAGTTTTTTAACTACTCATTTGCTATCCCATCTTTACCTTTTATTAATGGCATCACTATTGACAAAGAAGTGAGATCTAGTACAAAAAGCAAATACACTTTCAGGGTGCGTTAATAACATTATATGGCCAAACGGACACATTAATACTAAGATGAAGTAAGAATTCATGAAGCGAGTGTAAGACCAATAATGACATATCGCTCCTTAAATACAAAAGCACCACAAGTCAAAATAAGCAAATTGTACAGGAGAGGCATTTACAAAAATAATTTGGATTACTTTATGATTTTTGTATAAACTATGTGTATTAGGTAGATTTTTTTGGTATCAAAAGATGCGTAATTAAATAGACTATATATCAATAAAGCAATCTTAACCATAGCTCGAATGGACTGTCGAAAAAATGCAAATAAGTTAGTTTTGTATATAGACTTTGTCGTCGAGAACATTAAAATTTTAAAAATTAAACCACTATAATTAGGAAAATTTGAGTTTTATTTTCAGTTGTCAACCTTAAAAAATGCCAATTTATTAAAAAAAAAGGCACATACTACTTACTACATACTAAACTTGCTAAGGGAAAACAAATAATTGTTAATTTTATCATGAGATCATCAATTAAGTCTTTAATATTACCTATAGTAGTAGATAAGAGGAATAAATTTACGTTAAAAACAAAACTTAACCTTTTAAGCAAAAACCTTTAAGAGAAACAGAGGTAACTTTATCTTAAAATAGTATTATTAGCAGTTATAGTCTTATAAAATAAGGCACTAAGGAGAAAGACACCTTCAAAATAATCATTTCCATGATCTACACTAATCACAACCGTATGAAGCACATAAACGTGGTTCTTACAAAAATATTTTTATAAAACGTTTTCTTAAAACTACGTTGAGCGTAATGCTCGTAAAGAACAAAAAAAAAACTTAACGAAAACATTAAAAATCAGTTAACAACAGTAACTTGTGCACTAATTTAGAGATTATCATAAAAAGATTCATAAAATCTTGGCACTACGTTTTTTTGGATTAGCTTTAGAATGCCTTGCTTCTTTGCTTCAGGAACTGTAAGCTTTTTAGTGTAAAGTTGGTTTAGAGTAAAATTATTATCAGGCACTGCCGTTGACTTCGTGCGGCGTGTTCTCAACGTAGATACCGACCTGAACTCTTCCTCTTCGTAGGAACTTTTAAAGAAAAATATGCCATTGCTTACTTTATCCGCCTTCAGAATCTTTATATCGGTCCATTTGAATTTATTGCCATCATCATCTATATTGTAGGTTCCTGTACACAGAGGTTTGAGGTCAAAAAAATTCTCATGTGTTAGTTCTTCAACAGTATAAGGCTTTCCAGTTTTCTTTGCTGTTTTAATCAGAGTGATATACTGGTCTGGAACGTAAATTGGAGATGATTTCAATGCTCTAGTAATGTTACGTTGGATGACAGAATGAACAGAGTCTCCTTCGTTTTGGGTATGCCCTTTTATTGGGAACTTATGAGTAATACTCTTGATGTTTGGCAATTCTTGAGTTGCGTATTGGTACATTGCCAGCATGAATTTGTTCTTTTGTTGGCCACAGCAATTATCGCTATAGAAAGTGACATCACAAGGTTCCGCGACATTGTCATTCAATTTTCTAAGATACATTAGAACACAGGAGCCAATTTCATTAATACCTCGGGCTCCTTCTCCCTCGTGCCATACAAAATAAGTTGTGTCCTTTGTACCGAGCTCGGTTACTGTGAAATTAAGTAGATTTAATTTAGACGTATAATAGAAGCTCGACACATCACCCCGTGGACAAGGCATCGCCGCTTGGAGGTCGTACACAGCCACTACGAAGGTATTACTCACAAGCTCTTTATCTCTATCGTTTTCAGCTCGAGCGAGAGTCTTTTGCTTCAGGTGCTCGTCTATATTAACGATTTATCTTCAGCGTTTTGGTAAGCCATGCAATCTTCGCATTGATCCTTCTTGATGAAGGATCTGCCAGAAATATAAGTTAAAATCATGTATAAATATGTTGTAGTATACTTGATATGAAACGTGTGGTCTACCTTCAGATTCACATTTGTCTACGTAATGTCGATGTAGTGCCGCGACTGTTAACCCGCCCTCAATATACTCCCAAGTCGATCGCGACCTACAGTAATGACTTTCTTTGCGGGGTATTGAATTGATGTGTGCTTTGACACCATCGGTCAGCTCTGAGTCTAGTGTCTTATGGTTGTTATGTTTTCCCCTGTTATCTTTAAGGTGCACACCAGTTTCGGACTGTTTTTTGACAACGGTTCTGATCATAGTATCTGAGATTGCAAGGGTATTCATGAAGAATACTTTACATACCCGAGTTTTTTTATTATTCCGAGTCAGATAAAATGAGTGATTGTAATTTTTGCGACTGCTACCTTCACGAACGTATCTATATTTTGGTTCTACCTTGGCCATGTGATCGTGAATAAACTGTCGTTGGATTTCCAGATCACCGCACTCCCAGAACCTTTCAAAGATGTGTTTTCTTTCTTCAAACGTAAACTTTGTAGAACATTTTAATTTACATTTATCGAAACATACAGGACCCATTTTTTTGGCATCATAAACTTTCTTAGTGTGAATATCTTCGTTATTTTCAACGGAGTTCAGAATATCTAAAGATAACTGACTGTCCGGTAGAGAGCTAATGCCATTAGCATCATATTCATGATAAATAATATTGTCAGTCTGAATGTCAATTGAATCCAGTTCACTAGGTCGTATTGTTGAAGAAGATTGCTGTTCATGTCGAGGGTCATTTATTAGTGGTATCATGTCCAAAATACGTTACGCTCTTATTGCCATTCTGAAAATAAAAATTAATTATAAGTACCTACCTGTATCAAACAATTTACTTTCTCGTAAATAGGCGTTATAATGTATCTATATGGGTAAGTAAAATTTAATTGGTTTTAAGATTTCTAAATTATTTTGTTTAACCCATAAGATTACTCCAAAAACTACAAAAACTTTCCGATAAAACAACAGTAAAACTAAAAATTGCTTTTTAATATATAAAATAAAATCTATTTAGAGATCACTTTCAAATACAAAGATACCATATATCGAAATATGTAACTTTAGAATAAAGAAATAAGAAAATAATTCCAATTATTTTTTGCAAAACTAACATAATTCAAAATATGGTAGTATTGCATACAAAAATAAGCGAGAATATGAAATTTATAAACGAAAAACTAACCTATTTTAAAATATTGTACTATTGCACATAAAAATGATAAGATACTTACGTGTATGTGATCTGCAATACGAATATATTTTTGAATGTGGCACTTTTGAATATATAATTTCACCTGTCTTTTGGCAGTTTTTTGGAATATGTTAGTTTTTCATAAAAAATGCGTGCACTCGTGCCGAATGGCTGATGGCAACTGAGGATGTGGTAGTTTTGCACGGAACTCAGTTACAGAAACGGTACAAAACAAAACTAACGTATGTGGGTTTACGGGTGCTTTTGATCATAAAACGACGGCTGGTTGAGCAAAATATTAAAGTTTCATCGGTTAAGATGCATTTTATGCAAAAAAATCAGTTTTGATATTTTTTGGAATGTGTGACTTTTGTATTTAAGGAGCGATATGCATCAGAAGCAAGAACCGACACAGGCACTATACAAACGCTACTGAAAACGGCAAACATGAGAGAAGAATTACAGGAAATACGTTGAGAGATCCTAAGAGGTGAAGACATTAGAAGAAAATATAACGTGCAGTGTATAAACGAATGAACACTACATAGAAAAAAAATGGAAGAACTACATAAGCAGAATGAGGTAGACCCTTATCGTTAAAATAGCAAGAGATAAGTCACCAATCGGTAGAAAAAGTTAGGACGACCGCGCAAATGATAGAGTTACAACCTTTCATAGATGAATGAATCTGCCAGCCAATGAACAAGAAGAATTACATAGAAAGAGGAAAAAAATAATAAGAAGAAGATCTTTACCTGCAGCTTTTCTGTTCTTTAGGTTTTCAGGTGATTTTTGTATATCATGCTTGCTTGTTTAAACTTTTTCTTCTTCTTCTTCATGTACCATCTCCGCTACGGAGGTTGGCAATCATCATAGCTATTTTAATTTTTGAGGCAGTAGCTCTAAAAAGTTGTTTTGAGCTGCATCCAAACCATTCTCTCAGGTTCTTGCGCCATGAAATTCGTCTTCTTCCAATGCTTCTTCTGCCATCTATCTTTCCTTGCATTATGAGTCGCAGGATGTAATACTTCTCGCCCCGCATCACATGTCCGAGATACTGTAGCTTTCTTTCTTTAATTGTAAGTTCAACTTTCTTCTCTTTACCTATTCTTCTCAGTACTTCATTGTTCGTAACTCTATCTACCCAGAAAACCCTCATAATTCTTCTATAGGTCCACATTTCAAGTCGTTAAGTCGTCTCATTGTGTCTAGATTTAACGTCCATGATTCCACTCCATAGTATAGTACACTGTATACGTAACATTTTGTTAGGCGTACTTTAAGAGGTAATGTTAAATCTTTGCCACATAGGACCTTTTTCATTTTTATAAAATTAGAACGTGCTTTTTTGATTCTGACTTTGATTTCTGCAGTGTAGTCATTATTTTCTGTTATAGGTGTTCCTAGGTAAGTGTACTTTTTTACTCTTTCGATCTGATGGCCTTCTACTGTCAAGATTTCGTTAGTATTATGGTTGTTTTTACAAATTTTCATAAACTTCGTCTTTTTGATATTGAGCGAGAGTCCGTACTCCCTACTACACGTTACTATTTTACTTATGAGTCTTTCCAGGTCTTGTAAACTATCGGCTATTATTATGTATCATCGGCATATCTGATGTTGTTAACTAAGACTCCATTTACTCTTATGCCGACTGTTTCATCTTCTAGAGTTTCTCGAATTACCTCTTCAGAATAAGCGTTAAATAATAGAGGTAATAGTATGCAGCCTTGCCTGACTCCTAGATTTATTTCCATTTCTTCAGATGTCTCTTTTTCAATTCGTACTATTGCTCGCTGATTGTAATTAAGGTTTGTTATTAGCCTTAAATCTCTTTCAATTTTAAACTTTTTCGTTTATGGTTACTCCTTATGTTTGAGATTCTAACGTAATTTGTTGCTCCTCTGAGTATAACTTCTTTAGATAGTGAATCCATAATTCCTTTTCTAATTAGGTCTAATAATTCCTTCAACCTCCGCTCTATGACCTTTTAGCTCCACATATCTTTTAGTAAAACATAAAAATCATGCTTTACACGTACACTTGTTTGACATTTACTTCAGATAACCTTTTTTCTTTTCCTTTTATTTTTCTTTCACCTCTGTATAGAACCAAGGAGATTTTAGTGTTGGGAGAGATTTCCTTTTATATATCTCTCTTTCACTCAGAGCTTCTTGAGCTTATCTTATCTCTCTTATGTTTGTTTTAATTTTTTCTCTCCTCTTTAACTCTCCTCGACTTGATTGCTTTGAATGATATATGTGTTTTTGCAATTTTCTGATATTCTTTTTCAGTATAGATACCTTGTTTTATCACCCTGCAGATTCTCAACCTTTTATCTTTGTGATGTATTCTGCAATTTCAGTTTTGTGATATAACTAAATAGTTTTTAACAAGTCTTATTATCTACCCTAAGAAACTATTTTTAGAACTTTAAGCCATCCGATCTGAATTTGACGGTAACTGTTAGATATATTGGTCTTAGTAAAATTTATATACCACCCAGTACACTGGAAAGCCTATTGCATTGGGATTATCCCTCCAATATTTGATTAAGAGCTGGGAATGTGTTTGGATCGGATATTGCAACAAGCTTTCAAGTAAGTATAAGACGCCCCCAAAGGCATTAAATACTAGTCAAACTATACAATATCGCACATTAATACGGGTTAATCTAGTTATCTGTTTATTAGCTAAACTAATAAAATTCAATGGCTATTTTTACAGTATAATATCTACACTAAAACTTTTTTAGGAGATAATTCTACATTTCTGCAGACTGGGAAAAAATCAGTTGTTATCAGGACTAATTAATGAATAAATTAAGTTGTAATTGTGGAAAGCTCGCCGTAGTTGTTTCAATGAACAACAACTAGAGAAAATATAGAGCTAATTAGTAGCCCTGTCGTATTTTGCGTTTCCTGGCTAATGAAAATATTTTTCTTCTTTTTGACTGGCTGTTGGCTTTGAAAATTGCTGACTAATAAATATGATAGTGAAAGGTCTTCACAAAAAATGTTTACAGTTTATGACAATCAAAATGTGTGTTTTTGACTTAAGATGTCGACATGTTATTGACTTATTTATGGTGGTATTTTTTTATTGATTTCCTCTATTTTACTAAACTTACTATTAAACTGTACGTTATTGACTAATTATTTGTTAGTCAATAACGTACAGATGATACTTAATTTATGTTTTAAAATCCCATAGCTATATAATTACAGTTTGGGATTAAGATTGAGAGTCGACTAAATTTAAGATAACATATCTACAATGTCGGCATAGTTTTTTTTCTCATTGTTATGATAAATATGACTCATTTGAAAGGCTAATGGAAAATGTGTTAAGAGGGTTATATTGAAAAACGTGCCTGGTTTATCTAGATGGCATAATCGTCTTGGGGGAGACATTTGAAGATCATCTGAAGAATTTAGAAAACGTTTTTAATCGACTTAAAGCTGCCTGATTGATGTTAAACCCCAAGAAGTGACAATTATTTCAAGGTTAAGTCAATTATCTGGATCATATAGTCAGTAAAGAAGGAGTGGCCGTGGATAAGGGAAAAATCGATTGCATTAAGGAATGGACAGAACCAACGGACAAACATCAAGTTAGAAGTTTTCTTGGACTATGTACTTACTACCGGAGGTTTATTAAGAAGTTTGCAGATATCGCTAAGCCAATAACGCGACTTACAGAGGAAGCAAAAGATTACCGCTGGAATACAGACTGCCAAAATGCCTTTGAGACCTTGAAAAAGCATTTAATCACAGCACTAATTTTAGGATATCCACTGCCAGAAGGAGAGTTCGCCTTAGATACAGATGCAAGTAATGTGAGAATTGGAGGAGTGCTATCTCAGATTTAAGGAGGACAGGAACGAGTCCTGGGATATTTTAGTAATGTTCTTTCAAAACATGAGCGGAATTATTGCGTCACGAGAAGAGAACTTCTAGCAGTAGTGAAATCAGTAGAGCACGTCTGTCAATACCTCTATCGAAGGAAGTTTTTAATCCGAATCGACCACGCCACCCTTAAGTGGTTGATGCAGTTTATGAATCCAGATGGTCAGATAACCAAATGGATCGAACGACTCCAAGAATACGATTTCAAGATTGAGCATAGGGCCGGAGTTAGCCACAGAAACACTGATTTTCTTTCCAGAAGGCCATGCCCAGTAGAGTGTTCCCACAGCAACAAAACGGAATCCAAGGAAGCAGCCGTGCTAAGAACAAAGATGGTCAACGACGATTGGACGCCTATTAAGATAAGGGAAGAACAAGAGAGAGATCCAGTTATACAAAAAATTCGAAAATGGAAAGAGGAAAACCGACGACCACCTTGGCAAGAAATATCAAACCTATGCTCAGTAGTTAAGACGTATTGGGCCCAGTGGGACTCATTTATCATGGAAGATAGCTTGTTCAAACTAGTACTGGAAAATGATAACAGTTCAGAGAAGAGAAGGCAGTTGGTGATCCCAAAGAGCAGAATAGCAGAATGACGAAGTACTTTGTCATTTACACGACAGTTCACCAGGAGGGCATTTCGGTGTAAAGAAAACCCTTCAGCGAATTCGGGAACGCTTTTATTGAATGAACAGTTCCGACGACGTAAAAGACTGGTGCAAGAAATGTACTATTTGTGCTACGAGTAACGGGCCTTATCGAAAAAGGAGAGGTCCTATGAGACAATATAATGTTGGAAGTTCGTTTGAAAAAATAGCTTTGGACATTGCTGGGCCATTTCCAGAAAGTGAAAATGGAGACAAGTACATGTTGGTAGTAATGGATTACTTCACTAAGTGGGTCGAGATTTACGCACTTACAGACCAGAAGGCCGCCACCATTGCAGATAAGTTGATCTAAGAATATATTAGCCGATTTATAGTACCTTTGGAGATCCATAGTGACCAAGGCAGGAACTTCGAAAGCGATCTATTCCAAGGAATATGTGATCGACTAGGCATGAAGAAAACAAGAACTACAGCATATCATCAGCAATCGGATGGTATGGTAGAACGGATGAGTAGGACAGTTGTTGGCAAGTATTTGACAAAGATGGTGTCCGATCATCAGCGAGACTGGGACCAATATCTTCCGTTCTTCACAATGGCCTACAGATCGGCTGTTAACGAATCAACAGGCCAGACACCAGCCAGAGTCCTATTCGGGCGTGAGATGCGACTACCTTGTCATCTAGAGTTTGGGTGTCGAGCTGGAGAAGATGTGGTAGGTGAAGATTATGTGATCGAATTACGAAGAAGAATGGAAGATGTACACGAGTTGGTCCGTTCCTATCTTCAGATCGCTAGCGACAGAATGAAGAAACGGTACGATACGCAAGCCGAAAAGGGGTGCTTTAAGAAGAACGACAAAGTCTGGCTTCATAAACTCAAGAAGCGAAAAGGTTGTTCTCCCACGCCGCAGCAGTTTTGGGAAGGTCCATACCTCATTATGGAGAAGATCAACTATGTCATCTACCGAATAAGCAAGATTCCGAGGGGAAAGCCGATGATAGTAGACCATAACCGGCTTACGTCTTTCGAAGTTGACCACGACGTAGATGAAGAAGTGGAAGTAAGCCAAGTCCAAGATGTGTCTGACCTCACGTTTAGGAATTCATGAGGACCTATGGAGGTACCGGTAAAGCAAGACATGGTGTTACCATTGAAGAAAAGCAAGATCTACTCGCGCTTCCCGATGACTACTCACTTGCCCTTACAATCCCGGCCAGTATCAAAGACGCACCAGTTCGGTCGAGTTGCAGAACTTCAACGCCAAGTGCCAGCTTCTGGGAAAGCCTTGAAACTCCAAGATGCATCACGTTACCTTTTTTATCTGGTAACAAAAGACACTGCCCGTGACCAATCTACCTACCGAGATGTATGGGAGGCCTTACTTCAATTGAGAGAACACGTACTAGAGTCCAACGTGCAAAAGTTAGCCATGCCGAAGTATGGTGGAGGAGATTTTTAAAGACACCGAAGTCCATGTGTTAGTCTGTTGCAATCCGCATAGTTACCGGTGCCGGGAGAAAACCGTACCTTGTCATTTTTATACAACTGAAAGTTGTAAAAGAGGGTCCAGTTGCCGATACCAGCATACCGTTCCAGTTCCAGTCCCGACAAGGTTCTAGGAGGAACCATCTTTTAAGAGGGGGACAATGTTACGATAAATGTGACTCATTTAACCTGTAAATATGTTATTATTCTAATAAGACTTCTCTAGTAGTTTCCTCTACGATAAAACTGGTCTTCTTTGCCGTTCGAGAGAGTTCAGGGGTCAGCACAGGTCAACATCCGTCCGCTTCGAACGGATTCCAGACCTAACGGCTGTTTGAAATAAATAGCGGAATTTTCATTGTGTGAGTTAGTCTGAATAATAATATCGTATCGAGTTTGAAGTGTATCGCGCGTATTGTCGGGAATAAAAATTGTAATATTGGAATTGTAAATATATTATATAATTATAGTGTGAAATAAATTAGTATAATATTGTACAAATAAAGACTTTAATAAACTAAGTGTTACAACATTTTATAATACATAAAGTTAATAAGTTAGACTAATAAACTCAGCTCATCATGATTAACTATGGGACCACTATCGGAATATTTCACTGTTATCATTGCATCTGGTCGTCTTTTTAAGGACAAATAACACACTATGATTTTTCTGACAGTATTAACTTAAGTTAAAGTTGATTTCACATAGTCGAATGAACTCTCGTCCAATAAAGTCGTCCTAGGAACGCAACTACAAATATTGACTATCACTTTACAGTCATTTACTTTAGAATGTAATATATGTCTCAATTGTCAATATTCAGAAACCAGATACAAATAAACTATTAAAAGAATTTTTATATTACCAAGTTACAAAAACAAAATTGGTTTAATTTGTATTTTGAGAACGATTTCGGAATTGAAACTGAAACGTCAAAATAAACATATTTTAAAAGAAAATTGGACCGCGTTATGTAATAGCGGATTAAGTGCCAAAATGCAGTTTTATGAACAATGGGTTTAAAATTTTTAAATTTGTTTTTGGTGTTTTTTCTAAAATATAGTACTGACATGTTTCATATTTGATAGAGTAATGCAAATATAACAACTCTTACATGTTTGTTAAGTTTGTAGCATTTTCTTCTCACCCCTTATATCATAAAAACTAAAAAAGATTTCCAACTTTTTGTGTCTTAGAGATTGATAATCTCTAAACATTTTGGAGTCGGATCTATAATAAATGAATTACTCTTTCGTTTGATCAGTATTCCGCCTAGATATTTTTGCAGGAAATAAATTAAAATATTTCCGATTATGCTGGCAAGAGAATGATTTTTGAGTGATGATTTTACTTCTCGGGGAGCGGCAGTGAGAAACGGTCGCTTTCATTGTGTAGGTTCGGGTTTTGTCATTAAAGACTTCCATGTTGGTCAGAGTACGACGGGAGTACGATAAAGTCCCGCTCAGGCTTGTCCGGTTTTTAGATGTTTTGTCGCAATTGGGCAAGTATCCTGTAAGAAAGAAGAAAAAATCGATTATATGGTGCAGTACTACGAATAAAGTACAACAGTTAAACTAAGATAAACTAAAGCAATACGTTTTATTTTAGTTGAAAATTAGTCAGTGAAATCTACAGCAATAATATGTAAGGTGAAATTAATTTTAAAACTTTTCCGAATGTTGGAGATAAGATCGCTAAATATCTTCTTTCTGGTCAACTGTATAAATACACATGTTAATTTTTATTGCCTACATATCTAGAACGGTGCAGTACAAAATATTTCTATACGATGTACACTTTTTTTCTAGTATCCCGTAATATTCTTTGTTTCTAAATACAGCCTAACAGTTTGTATGCCAGTGCTTTGGTGATCAAAGAGAATTGTTGTGCCCTTTTATTCTGCTAATTAATATGTAAACTTGTTTTATACATAGTAACATATAATGCCTGTAGTATCATGATAGCATGCTATACCTGAGGTAATGCTTTTGCCAGATTTTATTATTTGCATTTAATTTGCAGTTTAACTTAGTTATAAAGGTATTCAACCTAATTTTAGAACTATTAACTAAATACCTGAATTATTTAAATTTGAATTTTTGTCTTTTTGCTATGTGTTTTATTTTATTTATGTTTACTTAGCTAATTTTTTAGCATTCCATAATACGTTTATCTGGCTGAACTTTTGAGAACAAAAAATTGTTAATTTGTATCCATTATTTGTGTAATGCTCTCCTATAATCTTGTTTGTTTGTTTTTTTCGTCTGTGTATGCATATTGGTTTTTTAGAGCTAATTAAGCCTATTTTTTATCTCGCTTAAACCAAACTTCTCATCGGTCGAGTTTTCCTCGTCCCTTGACAAAACACTAGATGACGCACTTTATTTTTTTCCATTTTCTTATCACTCCAAAGTGTTATAGGTTATGTTTTAATATATTTTTAGCTTTATTACGTATGAAAAGTTACATCGATTCCATAGAAAAAACACCAAAGAAAATCCACTAAAATAAGTCTTCAATATCGAAATCAAATCATCCATTACAGCCATCAATGCCATGCCATGATATTTTTATAAAATTTTTAGCATTAAATGGAATGAGCTTTAATAACGGCATTATGATTAAGTTCTACTTGCAATTCTTCTGAATTGTTTACATATATCTACTTCTTGAAAATTTCCTTCGTGATTTTTGATAAAATATATTTTAGGATTTAGAATTTTCTTTCATAAGCAGTATATCTTTAGTTAAAAGCAGATAATCGAATTTTCATTTATGTTTTTCTTTCTATTTACAATATTTTTAAAATATCACAAACTCCTTTAAACTCGTGTACCATTTGAACCGTTAATTTGTTTCGTTTTCTGCAATTTTTAACATCAGATATTACTCCAGTCACTGTGGAGGAAAAGAGGTCAATACCTCTAAATTTTTTATAACTAAATCGATTTTGCTAATAATTTGGAATTAGGCTTATCTTACCTCCCTCTTCAAAAGTTATATATGCGATAGGTGAGCTTTTTATTTTTAAGTGGTGAAATCACCCCTTATTGAAAATAATGAAAAAAATTTATATTAAAGCATTTTATGGATTTAAATCGTGTTAAATTAGGTAATTGAAATATTGTCAATTATATTAATGGATATTGTGTACATTCTCAACCCTTAAATAATCTTAAAAACCACCCCTTTTAAAAAAATAATTGTAAAAAAATGTTTAACAGGTTCAAACGCTTTTGTAGTGCATTTATATCATCTACAATGTAATTCTCTGCTTATATAAAATAATTTTGGTTGATTGCAACACTTTAACCCTTAAAAACTACCCCCTATGTCAAAATATATAAAACAATCTTTTTAAACAACTTCAAAAGTTTTTAATGTACATTTATATTCAAAAATTCCTTTCTTATCAATAAAATATTTTTTGATTGGTTGCTTATTTTCAACCTTTAAAAATCACCTCTATGCTCACGAAACAAATTCCCCTTTGGTAAATGTCTAAATAAAAAAATTAAGTATACTCATGCTGTTTTTATTGTAAAAAATTATGCATGAAAATACTTTACATTAGAAAGTATACAAAATATATTTACAAAAATAAAAATTATTTACAATATATCAAATTATTCATTGTCTGAAGCGTCATTCTCGTCGTGTTCTAACTCCACCTCTTCGTCTATTGCAGGACAGTTTTGACAATTGTCGCCAGAGCATGTTCCACACGTAGCATTGCAAAATAGACCTAGTGTACGACAGCCACACGCTGAGCCGCAACCCTTTTTGCAATTGCAAAAAATCAGTTTCAATAGTTCTTCTGGTGCAGGTGAACTTGTCATTTTTATTGGTTGTAAAATATCATTGGCTGTTTAAAATATTCTTGGAAAAGACACTCAAACCATGGAGGAGAAAGTGCGAAGGAATGGGCATACCAGTAAGAGACGAATACCTATACACCTTAAGTTTTGCCGACGATCAAGTAGTCATCGCACAAGATGAAGAAGATCTCAGCTTTATGCTCAGAAAACTAGAAGAAGAGTATAAAAACAACGGAATGGAAATAAACTTAGAGAAAACCGAATACCTAACAACAGAAAACAAGGATATGAGAAACCTAGAGATAGACGAGGGAAGACAAATAAATGGAACAGATAAATTCAAGTATTTAGGAACCATAATATCGAACCAGGGAACAACAGAAGAAGATATAAACAACAGACTGAGACAAACAAGAAACTGTATAAGACAACTAAACTCAGTGTTGTGGGATAAGAACATTACGATAAAGACAAAAAAGAGAATATATAACACCCTGACAAGAAGTATCCTGACATATGGGTCCGAAAACTGGACAATAAACAAGAGAAATAGAGGTAGAATAAGAGCAGTAGAAATGGAGTTCCTGAGGAGAAGCTGTAGACTTACAAAAAGAGACAGAATTGAAAACGCAGAGATTAAGCGGAGAATGGGAGTGCAATCAGACATAATCGACTATATAGAGGAGAAGAGACTATCCTGGTACGGCCACGTCAGAAGAGCGGACAGAGGACGCTGGATAAACAAAATCACAGAATGGAGCCCGATTGGAAGAAGAAAGAGAGGAAGACCCCGAAGGTCATCCAGAGATGAAATCGACGAGGCTATGGAGAAAAGAACCCTGCGAGATGGAGACTGGAATGACAGGGAAAATTGGAGAAAACGGTTGAGTGAAGGAAGACAGTGAAAACTGTGGAAATCCTTAGTAGTAGTAGTAGTAGTAAAATATCATCACTCTTGAACCATCCCCAATCCGTTATATCAATCTCTTTGTTTCCAAGCCGTATCTAAGTTTGTAAATAAACTCTTTTGATATGCTCATTCAGGGCAGTTACAGTTGGTACAAGAGATTATAATTTAACTGCACTATTTTTAGTTGTGGCTTTAATAAACGATTCGTATCGCATTTGTTCAAGTAATGATGAATAATCTTCGACCTTATTCATTTTGTTCATGTGGGTGTCTTTGGCAAGGCCATACAGCAAAATTGTACAGTATCTCCCAGCTTCTAAAATGTCTTCGAGATCTGAAGTACTCCTGTCATTGGCACTCATTGGCGGCTTGCCCACGCAACTTCAAAGGAGTGTCGGTTCTCTGTGTTCGTTAGTTCTCTGAAGCAAATGTTCAGTTTAGAGGTGCCTATATTATATACATAAGATATATATGTATGTATGTATGTAATATATACATATTTGTGTGAGTGTTAGTGTGTCTGTTACCAGTTTTTCGAACATACTTGAATAAAGCATTTATATATACAGAAAATAAGTTGATGCTCCAAAATATAAATAACATGCTCCAAAATTTTTTTAGAATAACTCCGTTAATTTTTAAGCTACAGTGTCCATTAAAAAAATGGTTTGAAGGTAATTTCAAAAGCTACAAGACTAAGTAGATTAAAATATGTTAAAATTCTTTCTTTTTAAATAGTAAAGGGCCAAAGTGCTGATTACAGGTGTGTCAGCCGCTGTATCTCAAACTTCAATTGGCTATATCTCTATTATTTTTCGAGCTACAACAAAAATACAAAAACAAAATTTTTTTTAAGAAAAAAACTACATTTTGGTATAGAACCAACCATTTTTCACGTATCTCTTATAGTTTTAGATTTATTTTGAAAAAATGTAAACTTTTAGATAATTAAAAAAAAGAGTTTTTAATTTAAACATGATTTTTTCAAAAAATACTTATTTTAAACAGGCTAAACTTTTAAAACTTCTAAATAACACTAAAATAAAATGAATTGTAGAAGATATACGTTTAACTTCAATTCTGATCGAAATAGTGTTACTTATACTGCTCGTTTTTTTTTAAACGCTAGAGTAATTCAAATTCTTTCCTTCGTATTTCGCTTTGTTTTATTCGAAATAGCTTTTAACATAGCTCATTTTAAAGGTTTTTTATAGCTATTTAAAAAGTGTTGTATGAGTTTTTATCAAAAAAGATGTCCATTTTCCGATATTTGATGTTAAATGCATCGATTATAGTATCCCAAAAACAAAAAGTCATCTTCAAACAATTATAAATCGCTTAGTATTGTACTAATAAAACTTAATAAACATTCTCTTTGTTTTTTTATAAGTTTTTTTTTTTGCTCATTACAGATTTTTCAATATAACGCTTTGTTTTTGAGTTATTCGTACAAAATCATTGGAAAACATGTTCTTTTTTGCGAAAAGTTTACTTTTTCAAGTGCGTATAACTCAAAAAGTATTAATTAAGCAAAAAAAATTTATAAGACATTTTTTGTTTAAAATTTGATTCTATATCATTTCCCGGGGTTATTTTGAGTGTTAAAAATTTAACCCCCTAGATGGGGTGCCAACCACCCCAGGGGTAGAAGCACACATCGACACCATATAACTTATGTTTTTTGAGTAATTTACTACCCACTGTAAAAATTTCAGATAAATCGGTGCAGTTATAAAAAATTTAAAGGGAAAATGCCACAGTAACTGGACTATATATAATCATCTGGAGTATACAAACGATTTTGGAACGAGTCATTGGGCACAAAACTGTGTCCTGATACTAGAGAGTGCATCTTTATTTACTTTTAAAGAAGATATAAGCTCAGGCGCAGATTTTAAAAGAATCACAATTTTGATATTGCGATTTTGTCCACCGCAACTTATCAGTCCATAATATAAATTCAATTATTTGAGGTGTTAGCTGCTCTTGCAAAAATTTTAATCAAATTGAACCCACGTCTTATGCTTCTTTTCCTGCTGTGCCTTCGACCCAAACATAGCAATGGCCTCGTCCAGTTTTTTCTGAATCTACACCGCAGTTATAAAGCTACAGCTGCCTTTTGTAAAATACAATCTTCGTTTTAATTCATGGTAGACGTTGTTTTTTATTCAAATCAAAAGTCGATACGTAATAATTTATATTTTGCTTCTAGGGGGTTAAAAGAGAGAACTGAACAGTCACTGAACTTAAAGACAGGATAAGCAAATACATTGAAACGTTTGCGAACTGCTACTCGTGTTTTGGTTGGAGAGCTAGGTCGTAAATCGTAAATCAAGGTTTTTTTGGGGAGGACTGGGAGCACTAACTATAAAAAACAAATCAAAAAATACTTACAGAGATGTCCTAAACGATTTTCTCCCTTTTTTTCTAAACCGCCACACACCCAGTGTCAAACTCGTTTCTCGTCGTACTAGTTTTTACTCGCAGACAATCGGATCTCTCTTTTGCGATGTCTTGGATTCGGAATTGGACTTTAAAGCGCCGCGCCTTTAGATTTTTGTGGAAACTTATTTAAAATTAAACGCAGTTAAAATGAGGTCGAATTTGACAATTACGCAATTAATATTTTTTTTAGATGATTTCTCAAATACACTTGAGTAAAAAAACTTTAGGTCGCTGTCACGTAACTGCCAGTGGCGTTTAAGTAAACAACTTCAGATCGCTGTTACGTATTAGCCCGAGGCGTATCAAATAAATTCTTTTAGATATTTAAATATTCGATATTTAAAGGAAATTATTTATGCTATAAGTACATCTTGATTTTCTTCATTTTTAGCTTTTAAGAGATATAAATTCATAAGATTTCTAGCCACTTTTGTCTCATCTTGGTGAGTATCATCAGTGAATCTCTAAAATTGTTTTTTCTATTGCTCAGATCTAAAACTTTGGATTTTAACTGCAAAGTTATTGCATTTGTAGCATGTGTCATTTTTAAGTTTTTTTTGTCTTTGTAAATTAAAATTGTTATAAAATATGCGTTTATAGAAAGGAAAAAAAAACATTATCCTGGTAATTTTCTTTATACAAGTTAAACATTATGTCAAGGGTTCCATAATTGTTTAAAAAAGTCGTTCATTTTTTTTTCTACAATAATGCGACCTATATTTTGTAAATTTGCTGATGTGATCAGTAATTCTTTGTTTTTGATGATCTTTTCTTCTCTATATTCTTTAATAACAAATTTTTTTAAACTCTTGCCGAGAATATTTTTGAAGTTTGAATTAACATTTTTGAACATACTACTTTACCAGCTAGGTAGTACATTCTTGTGTGTATTCAGCTTTGCTGCAACAAAACCCACCTTACTAGATTGTGTAAAATTTCTCTTCCAAACAGCATCATCCACATGAAACTGTACATTTCATTTTCGCAAATTATACCTTTGACTAGACCTTACATATGAATTATGAATTCATTTCCTAACTTTGCCAAATAATTTAGGCATCACTTGAACATTTTCGTGATGGTGAATTTTATTATTAACCTCAAATAAATTATCCGCATTCTCATTAATTTTCCCAAAATAACTACCATCTATTTGCACATCAAACAAGCAGAAGTTTGCTCAGTAACCTCATATCTTGACAACCGAATAGCTTGGACAATCTGATAAAACATTTTTGTCCCAATCACGATAATTGTCGTGGCAGTAAGATCCAATAGCCGTTAAAATTTATTTATTTACTCGTCCTGCATGATTAATTTAAGGATGAATATTAGCGCTTTAGAATATCTTCTGAACCGAATACCTCTATATATAATCCTTAAAATTATGTGAAACAAACTGCCTTCCATTGCTACAAAACATCGTTTTCCAAGAAACGAACTATACGAGCGGCAATAGCTTTAGGCATAGGATGAACCAACGTAAACTTATGAACTAATCCACAACAACTAATAACGAAGTATTTCCATTCTTCGACCGCGTATGGTTTGTAGCATATTTGGCCAATAATACAATTCCAACACTCTGTCTAAAGTTTTATAGACTCCAAAATGCACTGAAGTCGGATCATCGTGGAATTTAAAAATGATTTCCCTACGATTCAAGAAAGGACCGACAATTTTACAATTCGAGGCATTCGACAAATGTTCGGAACAGTTAAAAATGTGCTTATATAACACACCATTCTTTTATGGCACGAGTCTGGTTTTAATAATGATAAATCAAGAATATTGAATTATAAATATCATGAATACGACAGAGACAATCAGCTACCACATACTGGAATCCTTACGATGATTAATAGTAACATCATAGTGTGCTAAACGAACAATCCAGCGAACTAATCTTGGTGACGGATTTTTCATACTATGCAGACGCACTAACGATGAATGATCAGTAAATACAGTGAAATGTCGATCTTCCGAAAAATAACAAAAATGTTCCACCTCATGTAATACAGCTATCAACTCTTTCTCCGTAGTGGTATAATTTCTTTGACACTTAATAAATTAATTGCTAGTATAAACAAATGGATGTTCCAAACCATCTTTAAGTTGAAAAATAACACAACCAACACCAAAAT
This sequence comes from Diabrotica undecimpunctata, assembly GCF_040954645.1. Lineage (NCBI taxonomy): Eukaryota > Metazoa > Arthropoda > Insecta > Coleoptera > Chrysomelidae > Diabrotica > Diabrotica undecimpunctata. Next base: position 100,400,230 of record NC_092810.1, read on the forward strand.
CACACATCAAAAAGAACGGTTTCTGAAAATTTGGACTACTTAAGACTGGCGCGGTGGTAAGCGACGATTTGATACGGGTTAAAGTTTCCTCAGCGTCTGGTGTCCATATAATGTCTTTTTGTCTGTCCCTTTTTCCGATATTTTGTGGGACACTGTTCTGTAACGTGACAGATGGTCTGTGGTTGTCCGCAGTCACAGAGTGGGGGTGGTCGTTTACCCCATTTGCGCATCATGTAACCGCATCTGCCGTTTTGAGTTCTGATTCGGTTCAGCATAGTCCATGTGTAGCGTGGTAATTCAAAACCTGGTGGTTTTTGTAAGCTGCTATTCCATATTGGTCGTTAACTTAAACTCATTTTCCACAGTCGTCTGTGCTGTTTTTATTGGCAGTCGTCTGGAGCGTAGACGATTACCGTTGGCAGCATCTATATCTTGATGGATTGGTAGGATCTCGTTACTAAGTATCTTTCTATACTCACTAGTGAGGGACTATATGCGCCGTAGTTTGGGCGGTGGAACGTGGCTCAGTACTGGGAGCCATTGCGTAGGGGTGGATTTGATAACACCAGCAATCATTCTCATTGTATTGTTTAATTGGGCATCTACTTTGTGTATATGTAGACTGTTAAGCCAGGCTGAAGAGCAGTATTCCGCGGTTAAGAAGACAAGGCCCAGGGTAGATGATCGTAAGATGGAAGCCGATGCTCCCCATGTTGTGCCGCATAGGTTCTGGATGATGTTGTTTCTAGATTTAAGTTTTGCTGCTGTTTTTGACAGATGTTCCTTGAAAGATAGGGTTCTGTCAAGAGTCACCCCAAGGTACTTTGGTGTTTATTGTCGGCGAATGTGATGTTTTCTTGAATTGGATAATGAGTGTTCTTCCTGCAAGCTTGTTATTTAGGTGAAAACTGAAAACCTCTGTTTTGGTAGCGTTTCTTTGGAGCCTGCATTTACGGAAATACTTTCCCATTGTGTGTAAGTACGCCGTCAGGATTTCTTCTGTTTGTTTAAATGACTTACATCTTGTTGCAAGGACCCAGTCATCGGCTTAACCAAACTTCCTTTATCTGGTTTCTGGTATATCAGCGATGTACAGGCTAAAGAGAAGAGAAGCTAGGACAGATCTTTGAGGCAGTCCATTCTTTAGTTTTCTTGGGGTGCTGATGTCGGTTCCCATGACTACTTGAAACGTTCGGTCGGCTAGCATGCTGTTGATTATTCGAGCGGTGGATTTACAGGAGATTATACGGAGGAGCTTGTATATCGTGCCTTCTTTCCAGATTTTATCGTAGTCCGCTGTTAGGTCTATGAACGCGACTGCAGTTTTAAATTTTCTCTGGAACCCTGCCTTAATAAATGTGGGAAGTGAAATAACCTGATCTGCGCAGCTTCTTTTCGGTCGGATACCTGCCCGATCAACCGGTATTGATTTAAGTAGCTTTGAACTAATTCTATTGTAGATCTAAGTCGTTCTAGTAGCTTAAACATCGCCGATAGTAGAGTTAATGGTCTGTAGTTCTTAGAGTTGTTATCATTTGATTTCCCTAGTTTTATTATGGCAAGTTCCTGTGATATGGTACCGGTTTCATAATGTCTGTGAAAAAGTGGGCCATTCATTCTCTAGCATATTTGTCGCTGTTTATTAAGAATTCGGGATAAATATTGTCAAAACCTGGGGCTTTACCTGGCTTTACATCCTTGAGAACTATTGTGACTTCTTCGCAAGTAAAAGGGCGGGAGTATTCGGTTTCTGCAGACTAGAATTTTTAAAGTTTTAAGTTCTCGTTTTACCTTGATTGTGTGTGGCTTATCTTTTGGGGCCCTAGATATCGATACCAGATGTGAGACAATAGTGTTTGGGTTAATTGTTGCTTTGTTAGTAGTGTTTATGCTTGACTACTTGATGTTTGAAAATTAAGACTTTCTACAGTTTCCTTCCATTTTTGTTGTCTCACTGCATCCAGGCTATGGAGCAGTTCATCGGCTAATTCTTGATCGCCACTTTCAAGAAAATTTTGATACAGTTCTTTGCTGTTATCGGACCAACCAAAAATGTATTCTTTCTCAGTTCCGCAGAAAAGCTACCTCACACGGCTTTCTTTAGATTCCACCCTGGGCGAGGTGTGGATGTAATTATAAGAATCTGGGTTCTTGTTACCTAAGATCATTGGACGATGTTGGCTGTGTGGGAAGTCGTCCATTACTTTTCGAAAGACTGCTAGAGGTTGCCCGTTTTTATTAGTAGAGATAAAACATAGACCAGGATTGTACTCTTTCTTCCATGCTGCTGACATGAATGTAGGTCGGTCTTTAGCCGCAAACTTAAGTGACGGATGTTCGTTCTCCACCCATTTCACTAGTGCATTCCCATTGCTGTTGCAGTGATTAATGTCGTTATCTTTTAGAAATTTTGATAAGTACTGGCTCTTCTATGCTTCTCTGCTTTCTATAATTAAGTGACAAATTCAGATCATAGGTCCAAGTTTTTTAGTCGTTGGGTGCCGAGAAAAGCCATTTGTATTATTGTTAATTTGCTTTATGATAACGTTTAATGGCATTGTTTACAATGTGTCTCTGGTCAGGAGATCCTGAGATTATCTGAATGCCAGTATTTGCTAGTTCATTTAGCGTTACTCAGGGTGCACGTGTAGTATTCTACTACGGACGCGAACTAGCTCTACACCCCGTTAGAAAAATAATATCGTCTAGATACCAAAATACATACTGATCAAACGCAAGAACCAAAACAACTAAATCCATTAACCTTTTTTTTAATTGCTGTATTGCCAGATTTCAGCAAGAGCCTAAGAAGGTATCCATTGAATTCTGACAGGCAACGGTAGGGGAAATCTTTTTTGGACATGGAGCACAGACCAAGATACCCTGGTATTTTTCGGTCGAGTAGGATACTAGGCCAGAAGACCCCAGGGTAGTGCCGGATTAATCGTGTTCCGGCTAAAACCTTAACCACCGTTCGAGAGAGGTGGTCTTGCCACTCAATGAATAACTAAAATACAAAACTAAAAACTTATAAATAACTATATCTATTACCGTAAATCAGAAAATATTTCAGTCATTAGGCCATAAACTAATAAATAATAATAACCAAAAATTTTGGATCCCTGGTTCAATTTCCTCCTCTGTCCTCCTGTTTATTTTTCTTCATCACCCCAAAAATCAGACAGTGTACTTCTCTCCATTCTTTCTCTCCTCTCAACATTATATTTACCATTTTTCTTTCATTCAGCCCGAAACCCATTCGCCTCTCGAAATCTCCCCTTTCATTTGTCCATTTCTGGCAATTAAAAATGTGGGCACAAGCATCCGTAGATTTGCCTATTTTATTTGTGAATGTTCCAAAACTTCCATGTCCGGTCGACATGGAAAACGAGGGCAGCGTAGGTTACCACCGATTGGAAAACTCCATTTAGCACCCTTCTTTTGGTGCTACCTGGGCCTCCAATGTTTGGCATCAGCCATATCAACGCCTCCAGATTTCGGTTTGCCTTCTTTACCGTCTTTTGGATGTGGACTTCGAATCGATTGGAATCGAATTGAATCGTATCGAATTGTTAGGAATCGAATCGAATCGACTGAAATCAAATGGAATTAAATCGAATCAATTGTAATCGAATTAAATTAGTTGGAATATATTGAATTCGAATCGACTGAAGTCGATTGGAACCGAATCTATAGGAGTCGAATTAAATCGATTGCAATTGAATCCAATCGATCGAAATCGAAACGAATTAAATCAAATTAAATTAGTTAAATTAAAAATCATTACTCTATGCGTCGACTATAATAAAGCTATGCTTTCTTTTCTCAATCACCCACGGAGTGCCATATCCCGATTTTTTAGCTGATCTTGTATAATGTGAAATAAACTAACGTACTAATGACTTTTTCCATAATTTTCCATTAGTTATTTTTAAATATATAAGTTTACTGTAATATATTTCAATACAAAACGCTTTTAGTCCTAGTTTTCTTTATGGTTTATGTAATAACGGCAAAAACAAAGACTCTAGTATTTCACAGTTATCATGAAAGTGAAAAAAATATTTTTGACGCAGCTTTGCCACAAACGCACGTTTCAAGCAAACAATTCGCTATAGTAGAAGTAATGTATCCGTAATTTAGACGAAAAAAGAAATATTTTGTTAGTGCGTGATAACTAACACAACATTACTAAACCAATTTACCTTAACCCATGAAGGACGAAGTTTTCGAAAATCTTTATTTTACATAAATAATACAAATAACTCTTATGACTGGACAAAACTTACTTAGAAAAAGACAAAAATAATTATTAAATATATTAAAACCTAAAAATATTGCCTGTTGCCAAATGGCAACGCTAGGTTCGTATGGCTACATTACCCGAATAAAATAAAAGTAAAAAATATTCTATGAAATTGAGAGATAATCGGCAAAAAACTTTCTATAGCTGTGTATGAAATTTAACATTACACTTTGTGCACAAACCTACTTCACATTTGGCGCATCTTGTTCTCATGATCGACCTGCATTCTTCACCTGCACACCTAATTTTCTTTTTATTTGGTACTGGTTCCAGTAAATGCCCAACTCCACCGTATCTAATATCATCAGATACTCTATGAAAGGAACGACTTAAGAGTGAACCAGACGGTCGGCCATCTTGTTTTGCAGGCACTCCGTATTTGGTCAGATAGGTTTGCAAAATTTCACGCCTAAACTCTAACTGTGTCAACTTGTTGCCGGATTTTTTATGTAGCACCCACGCATTTTGTATAGTCGCATCTAGCATCCAGGTAATCAAGCTCCAGTACCATTTTTTTGCCCTCATTCCTATTCTAAAGCGGTTTATATTTTCGTCCATTAGGTCGGTGTCCCCCATTGCATTATTATATTTACCAATCAGGCATGGACTTTGAACCTGGATGATTTTCTTTTCAGCTTGTGAATATCTCTTCACGAGCGATGATTGTGGTTCCACCCCATAACATGTTGACGCTACACTTACGACGCTGTTATCCAACCATCTTACAACTATAATACCAGTTTCTCTCTCGAGAATCGACTCTACATCACCCCTTTTGCGTTTCTGCATATTAGCTTTCGATTCTATAGGGCAATTTTTGGGAATGCGATTTTCCCGTATTGTTCCGGTAAGGCTATAGCCACGATCCTTTATATGTTTCAAAAGGTGGAGGCTCGTAAATAAATTGTCGCAGAAAAATTTGTAGGGTAATCTTGATTTATCATTGGGCAGTTCATCGAGCATTGTGACGAATGGAGCCGCACATGCTCCAAAAACTTTATAATAATGATTATTTGCTTTGGGATCGGTTCCTTGGTACATGTTGAAGCTTACAAGATACCCACTTTTAGTGTTGAGGCACCAAACTTTGTATCCGAAACGAATCGGCTTTCCTTTTAGAAACTGTTTACATGAGTGGCGTCCAAAGTATTTCACCATAGATTCGTCGTAATTTAATTCGCCTTCAGGGACGTAATATTCTTTATATTTTTTCTGTAAATAGTCAGCTAAGGGTCTGATCTTGTAATATTTGTCCCTTTCATCGATAGCTTCATTATTTGCAAGGTGGAAAAAACGCCAAATTGTAAGGAACCAATCTCTTCGCATAGCGTTCATGACCATTGCATTACCCATATCGCCTTTCGTATCCCAGTAAAATTTTTTTTTCCGGGAGCCAATTATACCCCGATAGAATCAAAATGGCAAAGAAACACCTCATTTCTCCTGCGGATATTTTGGGGTCGGGAAAGTTCTTCTGTAGTGCATAACTCGTGCATTGGTTGAGAATGTAACTAATTATATCCTCGTCGAAAAATAATTCGAACATCTCGACAGGTGTCAACGTATTGAATGGTTCGTAGCTATATTCTGGGAAACTAGCGGCATTGTCGACCAAATCACCCGTTATCCAATTTAGGGACTCGTATTCAATTTTCTTCACTTGAGAGGTAGTTTGTGGGATGAAACTTCCGCTGCTTTCCTGGGAAATATCCATCGCTTGAACTGCATCTTCTTCGATGTCGTCATCCTCCTTGTCTGCTTCTTCGCCATTCATTTGCACCTCAACATTTGCTTCCAGCTGTTTTCTAGACAGATTGTCGATGAATCCTCCCCCATCCTCCTCGCCAGAATCTTCATCAGTGAGGTCTCCAATATTTGAGGGCTCAACATAAATATTTCTAACGTTGACGTCATCTTCGTAAACCATGTTCAAAGCTTCTTGTAGAGAGAAACCCCGCCTGAAAAAACAAGATGCCTGTAAATGCTAGCGTTGCCATATGGCAACGCGATGAATAAAAACAAAATATTGTAAAAGATCGCTTTTTTTCAAGGGTTGTCAAATATTCACAGAGGGAAAATGACCTTTCTATTAGAGCATAATTGTTACTTTAGCCACTTAGATGTAATAGTTATTCAGAAGTAATTGACAAATTGAGCTACTTACACAAATCTTATATGCATTTTTACAACTATTAAAAACGGTGACTATAAAATCTCACAAACACCAACGAATTAAGTTTTTGTTAGGTGTATATCTTCAAATCACTTATTTTCTGCAGACCGGCACGTTCTTGGAAACAAAACAAACTAACATAACCTCAAAATAATAAAATTCGTACGTCAATACTAGTGTTGCCATATGGCAACTCCAGTCCTTCATGGGTTAAATTAGCGATAAGGTTATAAGTAACATACTAGGCAAAATTCATGCACCATTTGAAGTACATGATAACTTTGCCAAAAAAATTTTTATAAGTGAAATTAGAAGGCACACATTTTAACACAAATATTTTACCTAACTTTTTATAAAATGTTCAACATCGACAATAATAATTTAGTTAAAATGTTTGATAATTATAAAGGGCCGATATATAAAATGTGTAATATATGTAAAAAAAACTCTGCCTGTAGTTTTCTTGGATGTATTAGTTGCTCGACGGAACTGTTGTCGATTTTAAGCCTGGATAAAGGTGTATTGGTCTACAGCCAGGTTAGTACCCTACTGATAGACTTTAAACCCATACAGCTTATAGGATCAAAATTAAGACTCAGAGCAGGAATGATTTCATTATACCGACCAACGTAAGAAAGAGGACAAGGAATTTATGGAAAGCTAGAAATATACTCCAAATCAGTAGTTAAAACGTGACGTATCTAAATACAAGAGAGCAGGAAATTACACAAGAGCTTGTAGAAAAAAATTAGGGATATGGGCTCTAAAAGCGACAAAAAAAGGAAAGGGTCAAATTATGCTGGATTAGTTTCTAATGACCTACAGTGGTGTTGTGAAAGAAGCCAAAATCCAAGAAGAAGTCACCCTTACAAAAATACACACAAAAGATTTAACAATAAGTCCAAGAATGTAAATATATCTCAAAAAATATGTCAAACCTGAATGCAATAGCAATCTATTCACCTGAGAACAACAGAGATACCACCACAGGAGAAAACGTCTATCAACACCTTTTGACTGTAATAAACGAGACCCCAAATGACGAACATATAATTATTATGAGTGATTTTAACGCCCGTTTTGGCAATGCTATATATATACAATAGCACTAAAGGCCTTAGAGGCCCATGGCTTAAAAAGTTTGTTCTTTCTTCATTTTCGCTTTCCTTTATGTACTGAGATCTGCTCTGGCTCGATATGTGATTTTTCTCCATTCCTTCTTGTTATTCATTTTTCTTTTCTGGCCTTCTAGTCCAATTTCTTCCATATCTTTTTCTACCTCCTGATTCCATCTATTTTTTGGCCTTCCTTTTCTCTTTTTTAAAGTTATAGTGTAGTTTAGTATCCTTTTTGGAGTCCTCGTGTTCGGCATCCTTTCTAGGTGACCTCGCCATCTTAGTCTCTGTGCCTTTATGACTCCTATTATGTTAGGTTGATTATATAATTTCTTTAACTCCTCATTTGATCTTCTTATCCATAAACCGTCCCTTATTATTCCTCCATATATCTTCCTCACGATTTTGCTTTCCCATATCTCCAGTAAATTTTGTTCATTTTTTGTCATTGTCCATGTCTCACTGCAGTATGTTACTATTAGTTGTATAGTTGTTTTGTATAACTGTATTTTTGCCTTTCTTGATAAAAACTTGCTTTTCAACATTCCACTAAGAGCATGTACACTTCTATTGCCTGCCATTATTCTAGCTTGTATTTCTTCTTTAATGTTAGGTTTACGTGATATTATTGTACCTAGGTATGTAAATCTTTCTACCATTTCGAATTCGTATGATGATTTTTCTTCTACTTCTACTTTAAACTTTGGTCCATCCCTGAAATGATCATCTGTCCACTGCATACATTTTGTTTTAGTTTCGTTTATGTAAAGTCCCATTTTCTTTGCTGTTTTTACTATTTTCTGTACTATCTCCTGTAGCTCTTTTTTTCCTCTTGCCAGCAACACTATATCATCCGCAAATGCCAAAACTTGGTGTCTTTTATGATATAGGAGTCCTTCTCTATTGATTTTCGCTTCTCGAATTATTTTTTCTAGGCATAAATTGAAGAGTAATGATGACAAAGGATCGCCCTGCCTTAATCCTTCGTTTACTATAAATTTGTCCGATGTATGATTGTTTACTTTGACTCTGTTTTCCGTATTCTCTAAAGTAAGATGTATCATCTTACGCAACTTTCTGCTAACTCCCAGTTCCTCAAGGGTCTCTTTTAATTCCTTCCTTTTTATTCTATCGTATGCTTGCTGGAAGTCGATGAATAGCGCTATCGTTGGTAAGTTGTGTTCATAGCTTTCTGCTTGTAATTCTCTGATTATAAATACTTGGTCCGTTGTGCTTCTCTCTCGTCTAAATCCGCACTGATATTCGCCTATTATATTTTCAACTTCTTTTTCTAGCTTATCTTTTATGGATTTTGATAGGATTTCATAAACCGTATTTAGTAACGCTACTCCTCTGTAATTACTGCATTCTGTTTTGTCTCCTTTTTTGTGTAATGGGCAAATAATGGCTTCCTTCCAATCTTCTGGTATTCGTTCTTTTATCCATATCTCCAATGCTATAGTTTCAGGAATAAAACAGCCATATAATGAAAACATCAGAAATGAAAACGGAGACCTTCTGACGGACCTCTGCAGCATCAACGAAATACGTCTTAATATTATTTTTTTTTCTTTACAAAGAACAACACAAATACTATTTTAAAAACACTAGGGGACAAACATTTGTTATAAATAATATTCTGTCGAATGAAGAGTTACTTTCCTCTCAAATCTTGGATGTAAGAGCGCTAACATTAGCAGAAATAGAAGGCGACCATAACTAATATTGTGCAAAATTCAAATAAAAACGCATATACAGTTTAAGTCAAAATATAATACATAATATGTACCATGATAGTAAGTAAACCAACTTACTAGTAATATATTAAAATAAATAGCTACTTCAGCCATAGCCCAACATCATATTCAGACAGGAAATAAAATAAATTCCGAAAAAGAAAACCCTTGGCTCCTATCCGCTCCTTAAAATCTAAAATCATTCGTGAAGCCATCGAAATTGAAAAACGGCTTAACAGCTTAAACACGCGTGATGACCCTAAAAGACTGCCGGCAACATGCCGGTCGCTGAAGCAGCAACCGCTGCTTAAGCGACCCCGCCCCAACCGATCCCGCTCAGACCGCTTCTATGCATACTGAGACTATAAAAGCAGCTGAACAGGATAAGATCGGTCATCACTCGACACTGAGGAGTAGGTAGATTGAAACCTCAGTGCCATTTGACAGTTGTTGTATTTCTGCAGAACAAGGTACTGGTACGTCACGAGTGAGACTACGCAGTTTGAGACCTCGAACTCGAACAAAACCATATCCCTCTGGACAATGGCTCCAAAATGGTTCTGCCTGAGAACTTAGTAATATATATATATATATATATATATATATATATATATATATATATATATATATATATATATATATATATATATATATATATATATATATATATATATATATATATATATATATATATATATATGTTCGGATAAATTTCCGCGGTTAGATGACCGCGGAACCGGAGTACCGAGAGACAGTTCTTGCAATACAGAACACGATACTGGTACGTCTCGAGTGAGGGGAGTAGGCAGATTGAGACCCCGAACTTGAACCGAACCGTATCACTCTTGATAATGGCTCCAATATATATATATATATATATATATATATATATATATATATATATATATATATATATATATTAAATGGCCAAATATATGGCCTAGGAGGACAAATTCGTTAAACTTCCCGTGCTCGAATCGGTATCAATAAAGTGTTATGATCATTTCGGCCTAGCCCAGCCTCATCAGACACTTTGGGCTGATACAAATTCAAACTCGAAAAGTCCAACGAATGTCTCCCAAAACTTCACTACAACAGTAGTTAGCTACAAAGGCGCCACCTGCTTTGGCGGCCGTGAACGAAAACGATATGATAATATCGTTTTCTGTATCCTCTGCGCTATGCGAAATGTGTAAAAGATATAATCTTTTAGCGAAAGCCGCTATCGCTTTATTAAATTAAATGGCCAAATATATGGCCTAGGAGGACAAATTCGTAATTTAATAAAGCGATAGCGGCTTTCGCTAAAAGATTATATCTTTTACACATTTCGCATAGCGCAGAGGATACAGAAAACGATATTATCATATCGTTTTCGTTCACGGCCGCCAAAGCAGGTGGCGCCTTTGTAGCTAACTACTGTTGTAGTGAAGTTTTGGGAGACATTCGTTGGACTTTCCGAGTTTGAATTTGTATCAGCCCAAAGTGTCTGATGAGGCTGGGCTAGGCCGAAATGATCATAACACTTTATTGATACCGATTCGAGCACGGGAAGTTTAACGAATTTGTCCTCCTAGGCCATATATTTGGCCATTTAATTTAATAAAGCGATAGCGGCTTTCGCTAAAAGATTATATCTTTTATATATATATATATATATATATATATATATATATATATATATATATATATGATTATGTACGTCGTGACTGTTCCATTATGTAAAAGTTTTTATTTTTAAAGAATGCAGTCATTTGATTTGGGCTTACATAAGTAAAACTCTTTGAGCTTAGTCGAGCTTTCGAAAATTTTATTTCCTTTTTCAAGACATTCTACAAATGTATCTTTAATGACAATGTTAACATTTAGATAAAACTTAAAAAAACTTTTTGCTAGTGTTCACATTTTAATTGCATTCACTTTGATGCGCATGAATATTTTAAAAGAATAACAATTAAACATAATACAATTTTCACACACAATAAATAAATAACATTTTATCAAAATAATTCTTTGGTCTAAATTGGACATCACTCACATGTCGTTTGATGGCTACAATAATTCGGTAGGTTGAAAAAGAAATTAACGCAAAAACAATCTATACCAACATGATAAAAAGACATAAACAAATCTCTAGGTAAAATTGGTAGTATTCATAAATTAACAATCAAATAAATTTGATTTTGAAACTTTTAAAGAATTAAAATTTATATATATATATATATATATATATATATATATATATATATATATATATATATATATATAATATATATATATATATTATATATATATATATATATATATATATATATATATTATATATATATATATATATATATATATATATATATATATATATATATATATACAATGTGAGTGAGATTAAAATCTCACTGTAAATCAGGATATCGGTCAAGGAGAAAAAAAACTATGAAAAAACTATTTCAATCTTTTAATAGAAAACGTTTCGTGTAGTAATTTCTGCACTTCTTCAGTTCTAATGATTGTAAAGTCATATAAAGATGTCAAACAATGTCAAATGCATAGGTTTAGATGTTAAAAAATACATTTAGTAACTACAATCAAATTACAGTAAAAACACATTAAAATTTTTTATAGATTTTATACAAACTTAAAAAAGTACGAAAAATGTCACAGTATGTTACAGAAAAACAATATAATATAATACAATACTTCTCTTCTATCGCTGTTGTAGAATATATCGAAACATGAAGCCAGGAGAATAGGTAGCTTGTTTTAATTAGAGCTTAGTAAACAATTTAAAAAAATTAGAAATTTTTTATAAAAAAAGGAAAGTTAACTTTATTGTTGGAGACACCAAAGCAATTAAAAAAAGCAACTATTTTTGACAGAAAGAGCTCAACTATTACGAAGAGAAAAACAAAAAATAATATTATGGCTTTCTATCTATGGAAATCAGACTTTGTACGAAAAATCAACTGATAACAAAAATACTCGTTTAGGCAGGACAGAATAGAAAAGTCAAAATTTTATATATATATATATATATATATATATATATATATATATATAAAATATAAATCTGATTAAAAAAGGAGGTTGGAAATATAAGGCACCGATCACCATTGACACGAAATTGTGTTGGGGAACCTAGAATTAGTGAATGTTAATGAAATGAATTGTAATATGAATTTATTTAACTCACTCATGAGGTTCCTTTTGGAAAAGATTTTACATCGGGTGCGAAGTGTGAAAATTGCTGAAGTTCTTGTTGAAATGACTATAGGGATTGAGTTTAGAAGCATCAAGGTAGAACCGATGCTAGCTACTTTTTTTCATAGAGGACCAAAACCGAAAATTTAGGCCATGTCTTGATCGGATTTGGGTGTGCATAAGTTAAGTTAATGAAATATAACATTTAACTAGAAGGATTTTAAGGATTATTCAACAAGGAGTGATAAATGATGCTGAGATTATCGATGTCAGTACGTCTGTTCATAAGGTTTTTTTTACTTAATATGTGTCACATTTCTAGGAAGGATCTCTTATAGAAATTCTCAGTTTCTAGAGATTTAATATTCTCAAAGTCGATTTGGTGGTTAAGAGAGATAGAGTGAGTACTGAGTGCACAAGAGTTTTTGTTGCATCTGATGTCACTTTTATGAGATATAACCTTTGAAGGTTCTTTTTGTTTGGCCAATAGACTTCAAATGACAGTCTTTGCATGGAATATTGTATACTACATTTGATTTCTCCCAAATATCTAAAGGTGTTTTAATACGTGAAAAGAGATTTCCAACTGTTTTACAATTTTTGATGCCTATTTTAGTAGATAGGGGTTTAAACAATTTAGTAAGTTTCTCTGTAACCTGTGGAAAATAGGGTAATTAGCAATACCTAGGAATATACTCAGATATGGATTCCTCATCAAGATGGAGTTCATTGTTGTCAAGTATGTTATTATGAAAATCTCCCACATTGGTATAAGTCGGGGCAAGTAAGGACCTTGCAGTAGAAAAAAGATATCTGTTAATAAGAAAAGTTGGATAAGAATTCTCAACTAATATAGTTTTGATTAACCGAGTGGCTTCCCTTCTATATAAAGGACGTGACAATTTTTGAGTCCTTAAGGCTAATCCCTGTATGAGGTTGTGTTGGAATCTTTTAGGATGAAAGGAATAATAATTAAGGAAGCGATTGCTAGCAATGCTCTTTCTAAACCATTTGGTTCTTAGGATGTTGTCAACACCTCGTACAATTAACATGTCAAGGAACGGAATGGTGTTATTTACCTTCATCTCTCATGTGAACTGCAAGTGAGGATTGTATTCATTAAAGATAGAAAGGGTGTGAGTAATTTGAACATTATTCAACATTTGAACAAATGTTGAACATTATGTATATCTAGGTCATGTTATCAAACTAGGAAAACCAAATCAAGATGCTGAAATTAAAAGAAGAACACAACTGGCATGGGGCACTTTCGGCAAATTAGCATATATCTTGAAAAACACCTCCATTCCTGTAAACTTAAAGAAAAAGGTGCATAACACATGCATACTACCAGTTTGTACTTACGGCTTGGAGACAGTAGCCCTTACCAAAAAATCTGCTAAAAAATTAGAAACAACGCAAAGAGCAATGGAACGAATCATGCTTGGAATATCACTAAGAGACAAGATTAGAAACACCGAGATAAGACGTAGAACGAAGATTAGGGATATTGTGGAAGAAATTGCAAAAATGAAATGGCGCTGGGCAGGTCACGTAGCCCGATATAATGACAACAGGTGGACACGGAGAATTCTAGAATGGAGACCAAGGACGACAACAAGAAGCACGGGAAGACCTCAAAAAAGATGGGTAGATGACATAAGAGCAGTGGCAGGCAAACAGTGGATTAGATTGGCGCAAGATAGAGAAAGATGGAAGCAATTGGGAGAGACCTACATTCAGGAGTGGATGGAAAATGGTTGACAAAGAGAGAGTAATTTGATCAGTGGGTACGGCCAGGATCAAGTCGTCAACATACCTATTAACAGAAGGAATGTTGCAATCCAAGTGTCTGAGTCTATCTACAATAAGGTCATCTAAGACGAAACCAACCAAAAGGGGAGAAAATAGAAGATCCCATAGGGGTACCAAAAATCTGTAGGTAAAATCTATTATTGAACACCAGATAGTTGGTGTCAAACGTCAACTTGACGAGTACCACGAAAGTTTCCCATCCAAAGGGACAGTGGGGTTGGATTTGATTCCAGTGATTATGTAAACAGGTAAGCACAACAGGTAAAGGTAAGTTGGTAAAGAGAGACACTATATCAAAACTTACTAATTGGAACCTTTAAGGTAGTTGGAAGTTGTTAATAAAATCACTAAACTTGAAGGAGTCTGAGATATTGATCTCGCTATTATGATTGTATGCTGTTGAACACCAAAAACGTTATGTATATATCTATATACATCATATATATATATATATATATATATATATATATATATATATATATATATATATATATCGTTACAAAATTAGATAAGAAAATAATATCGACGAATCGATAATATTAATTTTCTATATATCAAATTTGCAATCTGCTAATTTAAATATGTATTTACTGGTTAGGATTGACAACAGCTTTATTCAGATTTTATCGCGAAAGAGAATTACGGTTCTCAGTAAATATACATTATTCGTTGTCAAATATATGCAAAAGCTTTTATGGGGTGATTCTAGAAAAACATATTCTATTTCTGTTCTAGCACAACATTCATACATTTTATACATTAGCCCTAGATATTATTTTCCTGATTTATTATTTTGTTTATTCGTTACAAACTTTAAATCTGCACCAAAACTTTTATTATGTCTAATATACAATTTAGAGAGATACATCTAACAGTACCAATAGAACACTAGTAATTTATTTTCTTGTAATTTAAAAACCTATATAAATTACTATTTGGGTCATGTAATTTCAAATCAGTAAAGTTTAATTCGTTTGTCATATCCCGCAGCCGAGTCTTTTCCAAAGTTGAGTATTTTATTTTTACGTATGTAGTTAATACTTTGGACGGGTCAGCATGGAACTATTTGTCATCAACCGCAGTTCTCTCCCTCTGTTTCTCAGGCGGGTTACAGGGATAATAAAAATAAAACAAATGTACCGGAAATACACAATTAAAAAAAGTTGCTGATAAGGAAATGAAATAGGATGATGTTAGCAACGTTCTAAAAGTCGCTCAACACTGCTTTGACATTAAATTGATGCAGACAGTGAAAAGACAATTTTACACACACATACAATATACGCACACACACACACACACTTAT
This sequence comes from Diabrotica undecimpunctata, assembly GCF_040954645.1. Classification (NCBI taxonomy): domain Eukaryota; kingdom Metazoa; phylum Arthropoda; class Insecta; order Coleoptera; family Chrysomelidae; genus Diabrotica; species Diabrotica undecimpunctata. The sequence goes on from NC_092810.1 coordinate 100,415,879, forward strand.
ATATATATATATATATATATATATACATATATATATATATATATATATATATATATATATATATATATATATATATATATATATATATATATATGAAAATTACTGAGTTCTCGGGAAAAACCGCGTTATGAATTTAAAACTCGACGTTTCGGCACCAATTTTGGAGCCATTATCAAGAGTGATACGGTTCGGTTCGAGTTCGGGGTCTCAATCTGCCTACTCCCCTCACTCGAGACGTACCAGTATCGTGTTCTATAGTGCAAGAACTGTCTCTCGGCACTGAGGTCTCAATCTGCCTACTCCTCAGTGTCGAGTGACAACCGGTCTTACCCTGTGTGGCTGCTTTTATACTCGCTGTATGCGCGGGAACGGTACCCGAACGGGAACACGATACTGGTACGTCTCGAGTGAGGGGAGTAGGCAGATTGAGACCCCGAACTCGAACGGAACCGTATCACTCTTGATAATGGCTCCAAAATGGGTGCCGAAACGTCGAGTTTCGAGAGCAAGAAAGGAGATGGTAAGATATTTTTGTTTTAAATGATTTGATTGGTTCGAGAGAGGGATTGGAGAAGTGAGAGGAAAGGGAAGTTATTTTGGTTTTTTTTGGGCACAGGATAAACGAGGAGTCTAAGATAGAACTGCAAGAGAAAAGGGAAAAAAACAACAGTACGTACAGAAACAGAACAACAAGAAGAAGTTAATATCAAAGTGATATCTGACCAATTCGTAATAGTATATATGAATGCATGAATGCATTTTTTTTTATATCAACCTTTTACATTTTCACGGCAGAAGAATGTTTTTTTGGCCAACTTTTGTTTTCCAGACCATCGTTTCCTCAAACTTTCGCTTCTTAATAAGGCATATGATATACTTTTCTCCTTATACGTGTAGGGGTCATATGTTACAGAACATTATGAACTATTATCTGGACGGAACTTACGACGACGACCCTGCAAACGCAAAATGGAATTTAGATTGGAAACATGGAATATCTGGGTATCCCGGTACCAAGCTGGGGTACTCGCATCTTTACTAGACAAAGGAAATATGCACAGAAAGATGTTTTGGTGCCACAGGAAATAAATTTATCGGGAAACGGCATTCTTAACAAAAGAACTCATTCCATGAATTGTAACTTAAGAAAGGAATACTGGGAGTTAAAAGAGAAAAGAGAATTTCAGCTGCAAGTATGTTTACCTTGCAAACCGACGATTAGGTGTTTAGAAGGACACAACAGTGAGCTTTGTGCTTTTTTTTTAATTGAAACGTACCAATGGAAATATGTACCCAATTTGGTACTAAAAGTAGAAGAATAAATAAAGGGCGCGTCACCGTATTCTGTTTTAAGGGACGAAGATCACTCAACAATTGACCTATAAGAAGATTGGTTTAAAAAGATTCTAAAATACTGACAAATATGCTAAACCTCTCTAAAAACTAAAGAACATATATAGTTAAAAAGAAAGAGAAACAAACACAGTTACTTTGTATTGTCGCTCGACATTCCTGTTAGAATTATCTTATTATGTAATACCTTTATAATCCATATAAAAGTACTGAATATTCGTAATATCTTGTCAACTTTTCACGGATTTCCAAATTCAATGAGTTATGGGATATAATAGAGAGCTGAATTTTTGAAACGTGTTTCTTGGCCGTTCCACATCTGATTTCAAACAACTGATTTAAATTTTAAGTGGCGACCTACAATATAGAATGTTTGTTACATCGGAATTCGAAGAATACGTCCTCAACTTTGTCCCAATAAATACCAGACTAATGCTTTTACAGCTACGCGTCAGTTTATTTAATATTAAACTAATGTCTCTAATGCAGAAAATTAAAATTTAACAATGAAATTCTGTATAATGAGCTTAATTTAACATGACAAAGTTGAAAATCTAACGAAATTACATATTATCATTGGCGATTTTAATGTCGAAATTGGTAAATGATGTAGATCAGATCTTGTAGGGGAATATGGCTAGTGAGATGGCGATGAGTGAAGCCATAGCTCTTTGATTTTTACCAAGAACATAATATGGTAGAAAGAAACACATAACATACCCTACATCCTCACAAGTTGTATACTTTAAGAGCCTCTGGATATAATCCAAAACCCATAACAAAAAACCAGATATAATACATTTTTTTATTCAAAAAATTTAGGAACTCCATTAGCAGAGTAAGGAAATCTGTGAAAGGAATTTAAAAGGCAGCTTAAAGCTAAAAAGAAAGGCTTGAATGACAGATTGGATTTAGTGAAGTCAAGACTACCAGCAAAAAATAACGAAAAACTTAAATAATAATAAAAGTATTCAAAATAAAATTCGATAAGCAAAGAGTCAAGATCTAGGCAAGCAAAGACAAAATACACAGCTACATGATAAACATAATAAAGTAATATTTGAAGTAGGGAACAAACTGAAAGAATAAGAAAATTATATTACGAACATATTCGAAGACGAGAGGATTAGTTCACCTCTGGATATTACTAACTGCAACCGACCCCTAATAACAGGTTCTGAGGTAACACAAGCCATACGATCACGAAAAAATGGCAAAACGACAGGTAGTGATACAATTTCAAGTGAAATATACAAGATTACAAATAAAAGCAATGTTTTAGAGGTTATAACTTCGTTTTTCAATACCATTTATACCAGCGGACACCTAATGGATTATACCTAATGGTTGGTCCAATTCATTGTTAATAGCTGTACCTAAGAAGATAACAGCAAAAACCTGTGCTAATTATAGAACTATTATTTTGCTAAATTATTGAAAATTTTTAGGTAATACATGGCCTTGTATATAATAAATGCCAGAAATTCCTACAGTTTGGTTTCTGTAACGGGTTTGAAACGAGAGAGGCATTGTTTCGGATGAACGTATTTGCTCAAAGATGTCGTGATATATCTGTAGATATGTTATATTGTTTTATTTACGTCGTAAAGATATTTGATCGTGTTAAACATTCTACACGGATCGAAGTTCTAAGAAACATTGCCTGGGATGGCAAAGACATTCGCAAATTGCAAATTTGTATTGGAATCCAACAACATCAATTTTATTAGATAGTTTCAAATCACAAGCTCTTAATAGTAAAAAGAGGAGTACGGTAGAGATGCCTCTTGTCGCCACTGCTTTTCAATATTTACTCCGAAAGAATTTTAAGAAATACACTTTCTGAAAAGCAAGAATGAATAATTGTGAACGGTGAAGTCATTAATAATCAGCGATATGAGGACGGCATAGTACTCTTAGCATCTACTCAAGAAGATCTTCAAACATTAATTGTGAGAGTCGTTGAGAGCTGTAAGGAAGCAGCTCTGGATCTGAATATAGGGAAAAATTTAAAATTTCTAATTTAACTGCACCCTAACCCTAACACTAGACTTTAGCCAGAAGGTTACACGAACTTTTTTTTTCAATTACCAAACTTGAGCAAGTTTATCAAATTGTTTACCTTGGATATCAGATAAACTGTAACACAGAGAGTCACAGTGAAACTAGATAAAGATTTAAGCAGACCAGAGCTGCTTTTAGAAGGATGTCCAAGGTATTATGTAACACAGAGACCTAAAATTGGCATTGCAGATCCACCTACTTCTGTGCTACGCGGTGTCGAGTCTTAGACTGTAAATAAAATGATCTAAATTGCCTTGAGGCTTTTGAAATGTAGTGCTATAGAATTTTAATAGTTTTTTGGGTGGAGACGATTCGAAAATCCACAATACTAGAACGAACGTCTCAGCAAGACTACTGAAATTATCAAGAAGAGAAAACTGGAGTACTTCGGACATATAAGGAGAGGTCTCAAATATAGATTACTACAAAATATTATGCAAGGGAAAATAGCAGGCAAACGCAGTCGACGACTAAGAAAGACTTCATGGTTGAAGAACTCGCAAGATTGGTATGGTCTATATACAAGCATGCTATTTAAGGTGGCAGTGAATAAAATAACCAACTTTCTGAAAGGACATGGTTCATGAAGAAGAATCAGTACCCTGGGGCGTATATTGGAACATCATAAAAAAAATACTAGACATTAGGGAACAAAAAAGACAATACAAGAATAATTAAGACGAATAAAAAAGAAAGTAAAGAGACATAATTAAAAAAAAATACGGGGGGCTAAAGAAAAGTGGATAACGGATCGATGTTCAGAAATGAAAAAATTAAAAAGGAAACATGACATGTTCAATATTCACATGAAAGTTCGTAATGTCGCTGGTATGTATAATAAGAAAAACACACAAAAACACTCTAGTAGATAATGCAGGAAAAGTTATTACTGATGTAAGCGAAATACTTAAAACATGGATTAATTATATAACTGAATTGTTCCAAAATGACAGGCCAAATATACAGAGCACGTAAATCAAGGTAAAATCCAAAGTTCGTCATGCAGTAAAATCAGCAAAAACGAAGAAAGAAACTGGACCAGACAATATTTCATCTGAAGTCTTAAAATGATTACAAAAACAAAACAATAGTGCTTTATTTAAACTTTTTAATGACGTGTATACTAATATACTAATACTATATTAAAAAATTCCCGATGAATGGCTTAACTATGTTTTTATAGCAATTCCGAAGAAGCAGTAAGCAAAAACGTGTGACGAATACAGGTTAATTAGTCTGATGAGCCACACATTAAAATTTTTTCTTTGCATTACTCATGAAAGAAAAGTCATGGCGAAAGAAATCAAGATGAAACTCAGTTCGGATTTAGAAGTAAAATTTTTCTTTTACTTATACCAATTTTTAGCTTAAATGTACTTCTTAAAAATGCGCTAAATTTTTCTTTAAAAAAAAATCCTTTTAACAGGATACACCATAAAACGCTTTTGAAAATATTAAGAACCAAATGCATTAATTATAAAGACCTACGTATCATGGATAACTTGTATCGGAAGCAGAAACAGTCACACGCGTCGATAGAAGATTAACCAACAAATATAACATTTAAAAATGGGTCAGACTGGGATGCATTCTATCTCCGCTGTTATTTAATATCTACCGAGATATAATTTTCAAATAGGCCTTGCAAGATTGGATACCTTTCAAATGGGCTTTGGTGTGAAAATAGATGGTGAATTGATAAATAATCTTAGATACTCTGACGACACTGTTATGTATATGATAGTTTCTACGACCTCCAAGAGTTATTGGATTGCGTAAACATGACAGTCAAAGAAATGAGTCTAAAAATTAAAGCTTCTAAGACAAAATGTATGATATTTAATCACCAACCTCACTACAATGCTTCCCTGCTGATAGACCCACAAAACATTGAGAAAGTTACTCACCTCAAATATCTAGGATACTAACATTACAGATCAATTAGATCCAAATAAAAAGATCAAATGCAGATTTGAAGCAGCTCGCAAAACATTTTTAAAAATGAGATTATTCTTTTATAACCACAGCTTAAATCTAAAGTTACATCAAAGAATGATCAAATGCTATACTTGGTTAATTGTGATATATATCACATGGTAATATGGTATATATTACATGGCACCGAGACCTTAACTATGAAGGCTAATACGATCGATCACCTAGAAGCGTTTGAGATGTAATTATATAGAAGAATCCTCCGAATACTTCAATTAGCTTAAGACCGTAAATAACTCGCCAATGTAATTCCCAATATTGGGAAGGCGTAAAAGAGCACCAAAAGAAGAAGATAATGAAAATTTTGGGTAATCCAATTGTAGCAGTCACAACTGCTAACATATAATTAATTAATATAATTTATTATTAAAATCCTAAAACCCCTCAGAATCCCGTTTATGAAACGTTTATGGGCAATAGACGAGACGATGCGCAAACTAAAGTGATCAAGAGGTGCTCGGCTAAAGGCAGTTTTGGCCAACAACTCACACAGAGATGCCTCTGTGTGAGTCTCCAAGCTTTAACCGGCATCATTTTTTTTTGTCTTAAAATCGGGTAGAAAATCTGGGATTGGATTTAATGTTTTCCCCGAACATCAAGGGAGAAATTGGAACAAGTGATAAAAAAATCTTGATTGAAAAACCGGCTTCCAAATCTGCAGAAATGAATATTTAAAACTTGGCTTCCAAATCTACCGAAATAATTATTTAAAACCCAGGTGAGCAATTAAATCATTTAGTTTTATAGGCCTATCATGTTATTGATATTTTCATTGTCTTTTGAAATATTAAAAGTGTAAAATCCGAGTTTTCTCATATGTATCATGTGGCCTTGAGCCTAGATCGTAAATTTATCGGACACCTAGTTTTTTTCTGTTTTTTTTTGTATACCTACTCGGTATAAAAACTTTCATGCCTAATTTACTAGATATTCTTTAAATGCGCAGACGCAATATAGACAGGATGACAGTCAGCTGATGAAATAAAATGTTTGTTTATTGTGGTAATTCGATGTAAGAGTATGTGTTGACAGTCATCTTTGGGTGCCTTGATGTTTCTCTTAATGTTATTTTTTGTAGATTTCACCCGATTAGGATAACGTTTAATATTAGAATTAGTTTAACCAAACACCTACTTCAACCCATTGGTAACCAGGAACCGATTGTCTCCAGAACCACAGCGTTCTTCTTCATTAGTTTTTTTTCGGAGCCCCAAGGACCGTCAGAGTCTTCAGGGGACATAACCAGGACAGCTATAGTGTTGTGACAGACATTAACAACAAGTTTCTCAGGGTTAAGGTTTTTCTTGTAATTTACAACTTTGTATATGCATATACCAAGGTTAGTACTTATTACAGTTTTTGTATCATCTATAAAAAGTTAGGTAAATAGTTATTAATTAATTAAATTAGATTCATTGATAGGGAAAGGTTTCATGATTTTTGTATAGCGGGTTTTGAAGGGGAAGGGAAGAAATTTATGTATCAGGTTTTTTAAAAATTATATATATATGGACTTAGATTATACATTTACTAATACACTTTTTTGTTTGGCCCAGTAGTGGGGATCTTTCATTTTGTCGTGGCTTTTTGGTCCTCGCATACCGTAGTCCCACTACTGTAATTATATTTTCTATATATATATATATATATATATATATATATATATATATATATATATATATATATATATATATATATATATATATATATATAGGTGAGTTTTGTTAGTTGTTAATATTATAAATATATTTGTTACAAGTAGTTTTGCTTTTATTTCAGTTCCTGCTTACAGTTATAATATAGCAGAACAAGGTCAATAGTGTCTTTTCGGTTTTTAAACATTATTACAGGGTATTAAATCAATAGTACTTTATTCCTTGTTGTTCATAACTTCATTTATTTTTTTCGTTAATTTCCTTCAGAAATTAGCTGGCGCCCATTTCAGTATTTTCCTAGGCATTTCCGTATATTCTCTTATCTTACCCCTTTTATAGTACCAGATTTTCCGGTGCATTATTATATTGTATTCTTTTGGTTAAAAGATCTCTTTTCCCCTTATCTCAAAGCCAAATTCTAGTGTAGTGAGGCTAGCCCGAATTCGTGCTTGAGGTTTTGTGTCTCTGTGTTCTTTTGAGCTAAGCCATTCTTTTTATTATAACTTCTTTGCTAGTTCTTCTCTAATTTATCATCTCCTTCTCCATATACCACCCCCTAAATTTTATTTAGGTTTCACAATATCCAAGTCTATTTGTATTGTTGTGCTCTTTCAAACCTTTGTTGGTTTCGGCAATCATTCACAATATAATCAGTAAATTTGAATACTAGCTTAATACTGAAAACGGCATTTGTCGTTTTAAGGAAAATTATCGACATAATTTCTTCTGTTGGCAAGATTTAACATTCTCTTTATTTATTTTTATGGGTTTGAAAGCACCAGTATATATGGTGGGTGTGTGGGTAAAGGGATATATGTCGAAAAAGGCGTAAAATAAACTAAGTACACCATACCTTCCAAAAATGGATATTATACCTCGAGGAAAAGGGATATAAGCAATTCCACACAAATTTACTTGCGATTTGATAGGTGTAAAATGAAATACCTGACTAAAAATGATATTTTTAAAGGAATAGAATATATAATTCTTACAGGTCAAAATAAATGAAAAATTTGGTGAATAGAGGTATATGTTTACATATATGATCAAAAACATTCCAATTTTTTTCTGATTTACGTTTGGGGGAACAGATATGTCAACATATATCATACAATTTTGAATAATAATTTAATGACACCAGCAAAATATCGACTTATATCCCTTTCACAAGATTAATTACAATCATACGGAGTGTGACAGCGAAAACTCGATTATTGAAAAAAAGAAAAAAGATATGCTTGTCCCATTGAATATCCAAGAGATTGTATAAATCACGTAAGGTTTTGTGGTTTTAAAAAACCATTTGATGTTGATGAAATGAGCATTTCCGATTTTTTCGAATACTCTGCTCTTCTTAAATCAGTTTTCCATCAAATGAAAATAAACGAAGATTGGCAGAAAGTTATCTGAAAAAACATTAAAAAGCTACGGTATATCAATGTTCCTAGCCAAATTTTGTACAAAACATCCCTAAGCGAAGAAGAGCCATTTCAATCGTTAAACTATTTGAGGAAAGGAAAAAAGTGGCACCGGCATGCTAACGTACCGGTGTCTTATAAAAATGCCAATCTAATAAGTAAAAAAAAAACCTTATGGAGTTGTTGCCATATACGAGTATAAACCAAACCTTTCACGACTTCTACAAATATTTACTTACTACAGATGGTGAAAGAGATAAGATATTTTGCTAGATGCATCAGACCAAGAGGATAACAATAATTAGTTACTAGTAATAATTAGATATGTTTTGTTTGTACCTAGAAAAAAATGTTTGTGAAAAAAGACAGGGAACGTTATATTTTTTTCAATAAATATTCGATATACAACATATTTACTACATTAAAAGTGTTATTGGGTCAGAATTAAGTTATACACAGAGGGTAATACATATTTTATTGAAAAATAAAATAGTATTGTATTCTCCTCGCATAAATGACAAAAACATGTTTTCCCAAATTTATAATTGTTTGACATATATCCCTTTACCCATACACCCTCCATATCTAAACAAAAAACAAAGCTACTCCGTCTAAAAACCTTCTATTAGCTATATTTGTATTTTACGTGAATTTAACCATGTTTTAAAAATGAAAAGGACACTTAATATTCAGGCAAAATTTCATTGGTTCAATATTTTGTGTCTAATATTCCTGAATTTTATAAAAGAAGTAGAAGACGCGTAAAGTAGTTAACGATTCTAACGACATTCCGAGTAGAAAAAAAGTAAACAAAAACCTGAATTACATCCACTCAGAATACCGTTAATAGCAATGTCTCTGAGTCGACACTTCAAATCTTCCTTACTCGGTTTATATTCAAAGCACATACGTGAGCCATCATTGGGGCCGCCTTTCCTTTAATTGCTGGACGAACGCCTTCATGCTAAAGTGCCATCTCGCGGCTTGAATACGTAAGTATGGGCAATTCGCCAGCATTGGCTCTAAGTAGCTGGTTATAGAAAACATTTAGAATGGGGGAAAGTTTATAGTTTGGACATTCGGAACGATTTCAAAGTAGGATGAAATAGGGATACAAATTGTCGAAGTTTTAAAAGGCATTTCAAACAATTAGCTCAAATAATTTTTATTAGACTGTTGCTGAAAATTTGTTATTAGTTTCATTTAAGACAAAAGGAGATCAAAATTATTTTAATATTATAATATAAATATATATATATATATATATATATATATATATATATATATATATATATATATATATATATATATATATATATATGTAAGGTTTTTTATCAGCAAACTTTAAAATAAACTCAACTGCGTTTCTCTGTAAAAAAGTAAACTTTATTATTTACTGTACAATATTAATTATTAACAAATACATTACCTGTAAAAAAGAAACAACATTATTTAAAGCTTATATTCTAATTTTACAAATTACAGGCAAAAGTAATAATGGCCAGACAATTGACAATCTTAAAATTAATGAATTGTCACTGTCAAAACACCTCACAAGTATGTCTAACATGAAAACAAAAAGAAGAACTTAATGTTTTGACAGTGGCGTAACAAAATGAGACTATAAATAGAAATAATATTAAAGAAAAACAAAACAATAGTTTTTCTTTACATCTCCCCCCCTTGGAGAAGAAATTTTAAAACAAATATTGAATGTTCACTAAATATTTGTTTTCAATACTGGAGTAAGCTTAGTGATATGAAAGAAGTTTGATTCTGTTTTCCTATGACCAGTATCAATTTCATAAATTGAATTGGAAATTTTGTATGGTCCAATCTTTAATTCATCTAACTTCTTTCTATTTAGGCGGTTACCATTCTCCGCATATACTAAATCCCCAATGTTTAAATCAATTTCCTTCCTATGTAAATCGAACTGCTTTTTATTATAATTATGTGATTTTTTTGTATTTTATAAGGCAATTGTTCTATCTAGTTCAAGATCAGCATGTGCAACTTTAGATGATAATTCATGTGGCAGGATGCTTAGATTTTCTCCTTCTATTAAATATTTTGGTGCAAATTTTGTGATGGTGTGTTCAGTTTCATTATATTTGTCTACACATTTTTGAGCAATTGTTGTCCATGCTGTTTTCCTGTCACCTTCATTTATTTTGCATCTAATTTTATTAACCAATGTTTGATTTAATCTTTCATTGATACCGTTTGCAAATGGTGCATCAACAGCAGTAAATATCATTTTCATATTATTGATCTGTAGGAAATCTTTGAATTCTTTTGAGTTGACGCCAGGATATTGATCAGTCATAACAGTTTTAATTTTGTGATCTTGTGTTACCATTTTAATTATCTTTATGAAGTCATCAGAGTTTTGTGTTTTTGATGTCAAACAATAGGCATATCTTGAGAAATGGTCTACCAATAGATGAAGATATTTTTTTGTAGAATGAGATCCTCCAAAACCACCAATGGAGTCAATGGAGACAATTTCAAATGGATATGTATCTGGTCCTAATTGTGACATTAAACCATAGTTAGGTTTCCTTCTTGATTTATTTTTAATGCAGATATCACAGTTATCACATATTTTCTTAATGTTGGTAGTCATATTTTTGGCTGTATAAAATGGTGATATTTTATTTAACATCTGGTTTGTTCCTAAGTGACAGTAAGTATTATGTACATTTTTTATCAATGTTTTACTTAAAGCTTCAGATAAAATAATCGTGTCTTTTCTGTTTGACTTTTTATAATATATATCATTTTTGAAACTGTATTTAGTTTTATTATTTTGCAGATCAATATTTGAGAGTTGGTCAATTTTTATATCTTCCAGATTGATCAGGTTTACTATTTTTAATACTTCATCTGTATTTTCTTGAGATTCTAAAACTGGATTTCTGCTAAAACAGTCTGCTTTCTGATTATATTTTCCTGGATAATACTTTACTTTAAAATTATATTGAGATAAGTAAAATGTCAAGTCTCCCAATTCTTCATCTGTTCTAGCTTTTATGTTTAAATTTTTTAAAGGTTTGTGATGTGAATATACTATAAACTCTTTTCCAATGAGCAGATGTTGCCAATATTTTATAGCTTCTTTTATCGCTAGACATTCTAAATATATTGCCTTCTTTTTCTTTTGATTTTCCATTAATTTTTTTGAAAAATATGCCACTGGCTTGCTACATCCGTGTTCATCAATTTGTTTTAATACAGCTCCTACTCCTTTTATGCTGGCATCTGTATATATATTAATTGGTAAATCAGGGTTGAAAATCCTTAATATTGGTTCTGAACAAAGTAATGACTTTATTTTATCGAAAGATTCTTGACACTCCTTAGACTAAATAAAACTTTTTTGATCTAATGATTTGTTTATTTGTAGTATTTCAGTGAGTCTTTCCTTTTTAAGAGCATATTCTAATAAGGAACCATTTTTGTATTTGAACTGAAAAGCATACCTCACTGGAGTCCACCCTTTGTCTGCATGTGTCACAAAATTTGTTTTTCCATTCATCCCAATTAGAATTTATTGAATATTTTATAAGCATTGACCTATACCAATCCACACATGATACTTCTAAAAATAATCTTAGAATTTCAATTTTTTCAAAAGGATTCAATACATTGTTTTTCATTTGACTTTGTAACTCTCTCCAAGATCTGTTCTAATGCATCTAGTGGGATACCAGTTGTAGATGTTAGAGATTCTCTCCTTTGAATATCTTGTTGTTCTAAAAGAAAATCATTGAATTGTATATTCCCATCTTTATCCATATAAACTTTTAAAATATTTTCATCTGCAATCCAAACTTTTCTTGTAGTACCCCGTTTTGTTAGAGCCCCTTTTACTTTCTGAAAAGCTGCTGTCGTCTGGATTTTTTCATGATAGGAAATATTTTGCATATCATGAGGCATTGCAAAAATTTCATTTTCTTCATTATCAATTGTGGTTATGCTAATAATATTTGTTTTAGTATTTGTTTGCAATGATTTAACAGTAAATTCAAATCTCAGTTTTGCCATTTTGATAATTAAAAATTATTATACCTTTTTCTGTTAGCAAAAATGTTGTTTTGTAAGGTTTTTTATCAGCAAACTTTAAAATAAACTCAACTGCGTTTCTCTGTAAAAAAGTAAACTTTATTATTTTCTGTACAATATTAATTATTAACAAATACATTACCTGTAAAAAAGAAACAACATTATTTAAAGCTTATATTCTAATTTTACAAATTACAGGCAAAAGTAATAATGGCCAGACAATTGACAATATTAAAATTAATGAATTGTCACTGTCAAAACACCTCACAAGTATGTGTAACATGAAAACAAAAAGAAGAACTTAATGTTTTGACAGTGGCGTAACAAAATGAGAATATAAATAGAAATAATATTTAAGGAAAACAAAACAATAGTTTTTCTTTACATATATATCTATATACACTCTTGTTCAATTGAAACCCACCTGGTACAGATTAGCCTTAAAAACAATAATTGTAATCACTCAATTGACATTCTGTAATGTTATTTATATTTGTAATCGTCACATTAATCAGTTTCTAGCAGTTGTGTTTGAATAAGATTTTAAGTATTCTAACTTAAAAATGCCGTTTGGTGTTAACGATCCGTCCAAATATAATCACTAATCACCGCATTAACAGACAGAAATGTGGAAGGTTTGATAGAGAAAACGTCGAGTTTTAATAAGTGTATTCTCAAAAAATGTGAGTATCATTAAATTGTAACATTTACATCTTACATTCTTCCTATGTATCCTGCTCCATTCCATTTTTATAATGTATATATATATATATATATATATATATATATATATATATATATATATATATATTGTTGTGATCTGCTTTATGATGTTTTATTATTAATTAACACTAATTTAATTAATCCAATTATTTAATTAATTAATTCACTAATTTATGCAGAGTCATACAAATCAATTACTATTAAAAATTTCTCAGGGTGCCTTTTTAATTTTACTTTAATCAGTTTACTTTATATATCTCTTCTAGTGGGTTCAGTATTTCCTAGTTGCTCATAATCGGGATAGAACAGGAAACGGAACTAACATTAAAACAACATAAATATGCACACAAATTATTATTTATTTTCAATAAGCAATACGATGAATATTAATAAATAACTTTTGTGGGCAATTATCTTTCCCAACAAACTCCTATACTCTAAATTTAATTTTAATTACAAACTATCTATTGATCTGTTTTATAATAATATCTACTAAAAATTGACCATATAAAATATAATTTATTCACAAAAAATAACTCTTTGAAACTTGGAATCTTAGTTCGTATGCTTCTATTTGATTTTATCTTTAGAATATCTTAAAGTTTTCTTTCATTCAAATTATTTGACTGACCTTTATTTTTTTTACACCAATGATGTCTCCTCTCGATCAAACCACAGTTCCTTCCTTGATTGATTATGTCCGGCTACCATCAAATCTTTCCCGTTCTCAGCATCGATCCAAACCGCATACCAGCAAACTACTCCTCCGAAAAACACAAGCCCAAGCCTCTTTTGACCGGTACTCTTTATTCACAAATTCTCCTTTCTTTCTCAATTATATCTCGTGGACTATGCAGACTCAAAAGAGGTATTAATCTTCTCGATTTTGATCTGCTCTGAGCTTCCACCTTTTTCACTAACAAACGAAAACACTGGTACTCAGATTGACTACACGAAAAACACGTCTTCTCTTCTGGTCTGCCGGTAATATAATAATCTTTTCAATCTCCCCAGACAACCTTCTCCACTATCTCATTCCCCATCATTCCTTTTTAACCAATCATAAGCATTCATCTTTCCCACTAATTTTCGATTTAGAAAATTTCCAACATAATATTTAAAACAAATAAACTACTTTCACTCAAATTACTTTTCAAAAACCATTAACAATTTTGCCTTTTTCAATAGAAATAAGTTTCCAAATTCTTGTTATCTCATATCTAAATCTAATTCTTATTTACTTTCGAAAAATGCCCACCGCAAAATACAATTACAAGTTTATTCTTAAATCTATAATTATACGAGATTCCATTGTCCTTTCACTATTCACTCAGTCTTTCAAGGAAAAACTCGTCCGGGTACCGTCACGGAACAATGTCTTCTCTTATTTTAACTATTACAAATAAGTACAGGGTTGTATTTTAACTTATATGCCCGCGGTATATTAAAATAATAAAAAAACTCTTTATTCTATTTCTGATTGATAAACTGATCCATAACAAATCCCCGCCTTGTTTTGAGATACAAATTTTCTTTTTTTTTAAGGGTAACCAAAAAAAATATTATTTTCTCTCAACACAAAATTTTTCTTTTGTAGTCATTTTATCCTATCCTAAATTTTTATTACTCCATCTTAAAATTTATACTCTTATTTTTATTCATAGTATTTGTACACATCCTGGATATTGTAAACTCCTCGTATCTTTTCTGATTCTACATGTCTAAGAACATAGCTGTTTATTCCATTTTCATTTTGTATGATATATGGACCCTCGAAAATAGGCATTAGCTTTGCACACACGTCCCCCGTGAGATTTGATACTCGTAACGCCCTTACAAGCACCTTTTCTCCCTTCTGGAAAGTCACTGGTCTTCGTTTTCTATTCTGGATTTGCCTTTGGAGATATTTTTCATTACTGCGCTGCAGCCTCCTTCGAACAGTTTCCAATACTATTTGATACTCTCTCTGCTCCGGTTCTTCCCATGGCCGTACTGGCATAATACCCTTCATGACATATTCCGGCGTCTCTTTTGTCACCGTACTTGGAGTGGTGTTCAAGTAGTTTTCGATTTCTGCCACTTTCCTATCCCATCGTCGATGTTGTCCAATGGCAGCAATGCGGAGGAATTTTGTAGTCTCTTGTATAAAACGTTCTGACGGATTACTTTTAGGATGTCGGATACTGACAAAATTTGTCCCTATTCCCCTGTCTTGCAACTGTCTCTTGAATCGGTCACTCCGGAAATACGTAGCATTGTCTAAAAGAATTTACCTTGGTGTTCCTACGGTGGCTATAAAATTGTCTATCTTTCTCATAATTTCTTCCCCCTTTGTCGTCGGCATGTGTATAGCTTTACATATTTCGAAAAAATATCTACCATTACCAAAATATGTTTGTTCCTCTGCGTGGTCATTATCAGATCACTTAACATATCTATTGCTACAATGTCTAATTTTTGGTGGGATACAATATTTTTAGCCACATTTTCATTTCGGAAATTTCTGCTTTTATATTTTTGACATGTTTCACATCTTTGGGTAACTTCTTTTGCAATCCGGTAATCTTTTCGGCATATATAGTTTTCGCGAAAAACCAGCCAAACCTTCCTGCTGCCGATATGTCCATTGTCCTCGTGTAATTTCTGTATGATCCTTTCTGCCAATGTCTGTGTTATCACGTATAGTTCCTTTCCATCAATTCGTTTGAAAAATATACCGCTTTTCCTCTCCGCTCTTCTTTTTTCTCTTTCTTCCAGGTCTTCTTGATTTGTTCTAATTTCGTTTAACGAAAATACACCTTCCTCTTGTGTCAAAATGTTCAGTCCTACATGAAAAGCAATTACTTCCTTTTTCCTTCATCCCTTGTGAGAGCGTCGGCTACAATGTTGTCCTTTCCTTTTATATATCGAAACTCAAAGTCATACTCCTGTAGTAACAAAATGCCTCTATGTATACGATTGTTAACCAGACGATTTTTCATTATATGTACCAAAGCTGCATGATCAGTTTCGATTGTGAATTTTGCTCCCAACAGGTAAAATCTTAACTTATTTACACAGAAAAGTACGCTAGCAAACTCTAGTTCAGTCACACTGTATTTTCTTTCGTGTGTTTTTGTCACCCTGGAAATAAAACAAATCGGCACTTCTTGATTGTTTTGTATTTGCGACAAAACTCCCGCAAATTTTTGTATGGATGCATCAGTTCGTAGTATGAAAGGCAAATTGTACATGGGATGATATATTTTCGTTCCTTTCGAGAATTCCTCTTTTAAAATTTGAAAAGCTTTCTCTTGTTCTTCTTTCCAATTCCATTTAACACCCTTCCTCAATAATTTGATCAGAGGAATTTCCTTCTGGCTTAAATCAGGAATTAGTTTTTTAAAATAGTTGATCGTCCCGAGAAAACCTCTCAATGTTTTTAAATTCGTTGGTCTTGGGTATTCATCTATGAGTTTTACCCGGTCCTCGGCTAAACTAACTGTTTGTGTGTCCAATTTAAATCCCAAATATATCACTTCTTTTTGAAAAAATTGACATTTTTCAATATTCAGTTTTAATCCGGCTTGTCCAATTCTCCCAAAATAATCTTTATGTGTTCCAAATGACTTGATGTATCTGGTGAAAAAATGAGTAAGTCCTCGATGTAGTGCACTATGAAATCTTTATATTTATTTAATATTGCATGGAGAGCTCTTACCAATGCTGCACACGCACTTTGTAATCCAAAAGGTACTACTTTAAATCGGTATACAATACCATTGATTGAGAAAGCGGTGTAATTTCTACATCTTTCTGCTAACGGTATTAACCAAAAACTATGTTTCAAATCAATTTAAGAAAACATGTGTGTTCCCGTAATTCTCCCAAAAATAGCTTCGATGTTGAGAGGTGATTCATATTGAGATACCGTGTGTTGATTTATATTCCGGGCATCCAAACAGAGCCTCAATTCTCCACTGCTTTTTTTCACAATCACGATTGGGTTGATGTACGGCGAGTCACATCTCTCTATGATTTGATCTTCTAACATTTTGTTAATTTCTCCTTTCACCTCCTGTCGGTATTTATATGGGATCGGATAAGTTTTCGATCGAAAATTTCCTAAGTCTTTAACCTCAAATGAATGTTCATACTTTTTGACTACTCTGTTTTCTTCATTTATTAAATCTTCATACTTTCTCAATATTACACGCAATTCCTTTTCCTTTTCTTCTTCACATATCAATTTTCTTTCTTTTTCCTCAATTTCTTTACACACATTTATTTTGTATTCTGCCTCCTCCATTTCGCAGACTTCTTCAAATACCACTGTTTCAATTGTACCTTTTTCGTCTTCTTTTGTTAATCTTTCTTCTTTTTCTTCTTCTGGGCTCATCTCTTCTTTTGAGGAAACCCACTTTTCACTTTCTTTTGCCAATCTCCTCTTTCTTCTCTGTCCTTGCTTCATTGCCAAATTCATTTCCACCGTTTGTTCTTTGTCTAAATCATTTTTCCGTTACTCATTTTCCTTTTCCATTTCCTTACTGTCCTGTTCTTCTTTTTCCTCTGTGATTTTCATCGTGTTATTTTTGAAATCTATCACCACATGTTTTTCTGCCAATTTATCCACTCCTACGATCATATCATGCGACATGTTTGGCATCACAACACATTGTAGTGCATAAAATTTCTTATCCAATCGTACTTTTATTCGTATTCCTTCATTTATCGTTGCTAAAGTCCGTTTATTTGCGCCCACTAAATTTACCTTGGGAATTTTGTAAATCAAATTCGTTAAATTAACTTCCTCTATTAGTTTTCTGTTGATCAGTGTAATTTCCGATCCAGTATCAATCATAATTTTAATCGGTGTCTCGTTGATAAAACCATCTACAAATTTTAGATTTGTTCCACTTATTTTGTCCTTATTTTCTGTCAATTTAATAAATTCCTTCGGGTGACAAAAAATTCCTGTTTGTTTCTTTGTCTTTAGTGAGCGCCTTCGTGAAAAGACGCTTGCTGTTCTTGTTCGCTTCTACTTCTGTCGCTTTGTCTCTCATCCTCATATTCCTCTATGTGTGTGTTGTTGACCGCTCTTCTATTTTCTCTTAGTCTCTCGGACCCGTATCGGTTTCCGCGATTTTCCGGTTCATTCGTTCTATTATTATTTCGGTTTTCCTGATATGTGCGAGTGTTGTTTCTATTCTGGTTCTCTCGATATCTGTTTTCGTTCCATTGCCGATTTCTTTGTTCATAGTTTACTCTTCCGTTGTCTCTACTTTCGTTTTCCCTCCTCGGGACAAATTCTCATCTTCTGTACTCTCTCCTAAAGTTTTGTCCTCTATCTCGATAGTCTTTATTTTCTCGTTGTCTATAATTTTCTTGCGTTCTCCTCATTTTTCTTTCTCTTAATTTTGCTTCTCGTATTTGTAAGAATTGACATAAACTGTCAATATCTTTGTAGTTTCGTAGAGTTATGTGATCTTCTAAGGTATCTTCAAAATGTCTGGCTATTAGTTCCACTAGCTGTTCGGACGAATAGTTGTAATGTAAGTGTCTTGCATTGTTGTATAGTTGTAGGGCATATGTTTTTTCTGATATTCCTATACTATCCTGGTATCTCCCATTTTGTAATTCCTTGTTTATCTCTGTCTGTTGTATTTTCCCCCAGAAATAATTCAGAAATTTTTGTTCAAATGTTTGCCAATTTTGCAATTCTTCTTCTTTGCTATTAAACCATAAACTTGCTTCATCTTTAAGATGGTTCCTTATCGTTTCCTTTGCTGTTTCGAAATTACCGATATGTCGTACTTTCTTTTTAAAATTGTTGATGAAAATTACTGGATGTAATTTTTTTACGTCCCCGCCAAACTGTATTTT
Organism: Diabrotica undecimpunctata; assembly: GCF_040954645.1. Classification (NCBI taxonomy): domain Eukaryota; kingdom Metazoa; phylum Arthropoda; class Insecta; order Coleoptera; family Chrysomelidae; genus Diabrotica; species Diabrotica undecimpunctata. Next base: position 100,435,017 of record NC_092810.1, read on the forward strand.
TATGTCACCCGGACTTTGGATGAGTACTTCTCTCCTGTCTCCCGTCTCTCGTTGTTTTCTGATATCCTCAATTTGTTTTTCTATTTCTTTCTTGTCTTCTTGTAATGCCATTTCAAATTTTGTTTCTAACTGTTCTAATTCCTTTTTCTGTACAGTCTTAATATCTTTCATTTTAGTTTCTATTTCTTCTCTCTGCATCTCTAGTTTCCTCTCTGTTTCTTCTCTGACTTTTTCTAAACAGACTTTTACCTCATTTTCATATTTGTCCAAACGCTTTTCCATTTTTCTATCATTTTCTTCTAATTTTTGTTCATAGTATTCCAGACGCTGCTCTATATTCCTGTTGTTTAGTTCTATTGATTGTTTTGTTTCATCCATTTTTAGTGCTGTTTCTTGTTGATTTCTATCCATTGTTTGTTTTGTTTCTTCCATTGTTTGTTTTGTTTCATTCATTGTTTGTGTCTGTATTTACATTATTGCTAATAATTTCTCTAACATCCCTGTTTCTTTTCTTTCCTCCATTATTGTAGCATTTCCTTCATTATCCGATCCTTCTTCAACAATCGTTTCCTCTTCACTGTTATCCTCCTTCCTTTCCTGCATTTTGCTTTGACTCCTTGTGGTTGACATGTTGTTTCTTTTTGTTACTGTGTTTTGTCCCCGCCAAATGTGAAATTTTACAACACTCTCTATGTTGCAGAACACGACAAATATTTCTCCCCCAAATATTATCAATTTATCACATAAATTTTAAATTCATCAAAAAATTAATTCAATCAAAAATAGAATAAATGTAAAATTGTACCTAGATAAAATAACTCAAATAATTTCATAAATTTTCAAATAAATATATCAAATTCTTTCCGACGGGCAAATAAATTCTCTCAATCACCTGTTTTCCGTTTCTGATCCTTCAAATTCACAACTAGAGATACTTTTAAACCCCACGTTGGCTCGCCATGTTGTTGTGATCTGCTTTATGATGTTTTATTATTAATTAACACTAATTTAATTAATCCAATTATTTAATTAACTAATTTACTAATTTATGCAGAGTCATACAAATCAATTACTATTAAAAATTTCTCAGGGTGCCTTTTTAATTTTACTTTAATCAGTTTACTTTATATATCTCTTCTAGTGGGTTCAGTATCTCCTAGTTGCTCATAATCGGGATAGAACAGGAAACGGAACTAACATTAAAACAACATAAATATGCACACAAATTATTATTTATTTACAATAAGCAATACGATGAATATTAATAAATAACTTTTTTGGGCAATTATCTTTCCCAACAAACTCCTATACTCTAAATTTAATTTTAATTACAAACTATCTATTGATCTGTTTTATAATAATATCTACTAAAAATTGACCATATAAAATATAATTTATTTACAAAAAATAACTCTTTGAAACTTGGAATCTTAGTTCGTATGCTTCTATTTGATTTTATCTTTAGAATATCTTAAAGTTTTCTTTCATTCAAATTATTTGACTGACCTTTATTTTTTTTACATCAATGATGTCTCCTCACGATCAAACCACAGTTCCTTCCTTGATTGATTATGTCCGGCTACCATCAAATCTTTCCCGTTCTCAGCATCGATCCAAACCGCATACCAGCAAACTACTCCTCCGAAAAACACAAGCCCAAGCCTCTTTTGACCGGTACTCTTTATTCACAAATTCTCCTTTCTTTCTCAATTATATTTCGTGGACTATGCAGACTCAAAAGAGGTATTAATCTTCTCGATTTTGATCTGCTCTCAGCTTCCACCTTTTTCACTAACAAACGAAAACACTGGTACTCAGATTGACTACACGAAAAACACGTCTTCTCTTCTGGTCTGCCGGTAACATAATAATCTTTTCAATCTCCCCAGACCACCTTCTCCACTCTCTAATTCCCCATTATTCCTTTTTAACCAATCATAAGCATTCAACTTTCCCACTAATTTTCGATTTAGAAAATTTCCAACATAATATTTAAAACAAATAAACTACTTTCACTCAAATTACTTTTCAAAAACCAATAACAATTTTGCCTTTTTTAATAGAAATAAGTTTCCAAAGTCCGGTCCGGGTACCGTCACGGAACAATGTCTTCTCTTATTTTAACTATTACAAATAAGTACAGGGTTGTATTTTAACTTATATGCCCGCGGTATATTAAAATAATAAAAAAACTCTTTATTCTATTTCTGATTGATAAACTGATCCATAACAATATATATATATATATATATATATATATATATATATATATATATATATATATATATATTGTTATGCTTCATTTCATTAATCAAAGATAGAATAAAAATTTTATTTTGTTATAGAACGCGGGACATAAATTTGCAACGCCCTGTACATCGATTTGTAAATATTTATTATAAGTTAGTTTTAAGCAGTGGGTTTATCCATAATGAATTTTACCCTGAAGAACTGAAAGAGATTAGTAAATACTTAAATGTGAATAGACAATTGTTTTCCGGTATTTTTAGATATTATATTTTAAAAGCCTTTTGTTTTGTTTCGCTGGAAAGGCCAAAACCACCAGTTAGTTATTGTATTTAGAAAGTACGTTTTTTTTTTTTCGTTTTTTGTTTTTGTGTGTATTAAGGTATAAAAAATGCTTATTAAAATCTTAAAATTTTTATTTTAAAGATCTTTTCGGAATTGAATCATTCCATCATCAGTTTAATAAAAAGTTGTTAAAAACATTGTATGGCCACAGAAAAACATTGGAAGGACACCAGTATTAAAAAACAATCCTCATGGTATTTATTAAGGTAAATGAAATAGACCGTTAACTTTGTTGATTAATAAAAACTGAAAATGGGGGCATCTTACTAGGGCTAACTGGACAACAAGTAAACATTTATTAAAATTCGTTAATAATCGTTGTGTCAAACACCATTTTTACTTAATTTTCTAAAATATTTGATAAAAAACTAACTAACCCTAACCAAACTTTGTGTTTTATTAATTTCAAACCATAATAATTGTCATGTCTAGACTTAGGCAAATATGCAAATTGCATATTTTGCATATAATGCATACAAAATGCAAAAATGTCAAATTTTGCATATTTTTATAAAAGTGAGCATAAAGTGCATATAATTTGAAAATTTGGTGTTAACTATATATTTTTATATTCAAATTTACAGATTGCATGAAAATGCCAATATTAAATTTTGTTTTATAATCACTTGGTATTTAAATTTTTGGTACAGTAACTAATTAAAGACAGTGGCTTACAGTTTTGTCACGTTTTGTCCGGGAATTAAGGGTTTATGTTTGCCAGTTTATGTCTCTAGGTAAAAATTTTTATTTTGACAGTCAGTTTCACTTGGTTTCACTTTTGTTGTAAAATTGGAGCCATAAAAAATATGTATTTCTAATTGTGAATAATTATTGTGCTTTGAAAATGCCGAAAATAAGCAATGTTTCAACTTGGATAAAACCTTACAAAGAGCTATGTATGGATACGTAAGTACATACGTATTATTTTTTATTTTATTTTAAAAATTTACATGGTGGTACAAACAAAGATTTTAAAATTGGAGATTATGTTTAAGAAAAGTACCGACACAAGGATAGTTCGCAATAAATCGATGTATTTGTTCTTTTTTCAAGCATTTTTTAAACTCCTTGTCATAAAAAATAGGACGTCTATTTAAAATTCAAATCATTCCATAGTCTACTGAAAGGTCAGCTAACATTTTTTCTAACAATAGCATAGTTTGCTTTAATTTTGCCAAAAACAAAAACATATCATATATTGAACTTAATTAATTTAGTGCTTTTAATTTATGCTTACAGTATTTTTTCTTAAATGTAAACAGAAAAGACCAAGAGCCTCTTATAAATATTTGGGGGTTCTTCCTTCTTGCACAGTCATTTCTTGACATTTTCAAGATTACTACACCGATTTCTATTTGATTTCATTTAAATATTTTAATTGTTATGCAAAAACGGTTCATTTTTAGTTTATTTTTACAATCTTAGATTTTAAAAATGGGTACAACTATAGAATATTTATATTCTTTTTTAGATTTCATCTAAAAAAAATTTAATAGATCAGCATGTCAGAACCGCGAAACATTTAGCTTAAAAAGTAAAAACCACATCCGGTGAAAAATATCAACCTTCAGTGTCCAAGTGTTTTCAGTTAAGTTCCAAAAAACAAATTGAACAAAAAACTTTTAACGAAGACTTGTGTCGTGCATTAGTATCTTCTAATATACCGCTTTCAAAATTATCTAATGAAAACTTTAGTTTTTTCTTAAAAAAATATCACAAACAAAACATTCCCAGTGAACGAACTCTAAAGAGAAATAATGTCAATTTGTTATACTTCTCAGTTATCCACAACATAAAAGCCGAAATAGGTAATAATTACTTTTACATATGTGTGGACGAGACCACTGACCCGTCAGGAAGATATATTGTGCACTTATTAATTGGTGTACTTAGCGATGGAACCTTTACAAAATCGTATTTAATTTCCTGTAAGCAAGTGGAAAAAAGCAATACTCTAACAATATCACGGTTTCTACAAGAAGCATTAGCAAACTTTTTTCTTCCTGCTGCTGTGCCTAATGATAAATGATTGCTTATTTTATCTGATGCCGCACCATATATGGTGAAAGCAGGACAAAATTTAAAAATATTTTATCCAAACTTAATACATGTCACTTGTTTAGCGCATGGAATAAACAGAGTTGCGGAGGAAGTAAGAAAAAAATTTCCACTAATTAACGGTTTAATAGCGAGCATCAAAAAGGTATTCCTGAAATCACCTGTAAATTTAATTTCGACATATGACAGTTAGTAATATTTCTTCGTACATTTGTACATAACCATAAATATTAAATTGTTTTGTTTGTATTTGAACGTTAAACTCAATAAGTAAGCTCTATTTAAAAATATATTTTTTATTTGTAATAATTTATTTCCGCTACAAAATGTCACCCCACCAATAAGTTTGTTTTTAAATCTTATTATTTGTAATAACTGTTTAGGCTGAAGTAAAAATAAATATGTAATGTTTCTCTCTAAAACAAGTGAAGTATTATTTCCTTTAAAAAGCTTTTAGCCCTTTTATATTCTTTAGGAAAGAAAAACCTTTCTTTCCATCCAGCAAGAAGATTCTTGTAAACGGTGTCCAATTTAAATAGTTTAGAAACCTTCTTGTGTTGTCTTGTCCAGGAAATCCATGTAAGTACTTTTTGATTTCTCTTTTTGTAGTTACCCCTTTCCATTTTCTCTGTTATTCACTTAATTACGACCAAGCTCTCCAACCAAACCAAGAGTAGCCTTTCGCAGACATTTCGGTTTGTTTGCTTACCCTATCTCCAGCCCAGTAATTTCTGTCCCCAATTACAACCCTGTGACATGTTTTTTACTGAATATTTTATAAGAGAATAAATCAAATTTAATTGTAATAAAATTTTTTTGAAGTTTCGATTTAAATTGGCGGTAAACAAGTTTACAGGCTTGCTTGGCCTCGGTCTTATGGGTAATAGTAATAACTAGACTTCGGCAAATATGCAAATAAAAATGTAGAAAATATGCGCATAAATATGCACGTGTTTACCCGAAAATATGCAGATATTTTACAAAATATGCATACAAATAAATAAAAAAATCGTAAAATAGTAACAATTTTATTTAAAAAAAAAGTGTACATAACTAAATATTTTCTACTATTCATTAAGATTTACATTTATTTTAAGTAACTACATCATTTTTAAGTATGAATAAACTTATTTAGAATTATGGTAACAATAAATGACCAAGTGGTGTTCAAAATTTTCTAACAAAAACTTGTGGCTTCTGTCTGAGTACATATATTTATATATGGAAAAACTTCGTTCAACATCAACTGATGTAACGGGAGCATTTTTCAAACTAACCAAAACATTTGGTTCTAAATTTATTGTTTCCGAAACATTTCCAGCTAGAACACTGACTACTTCAGAAAGAATATGGTAACCTTTATTTTTTTCCATAGTAGCTTCAAATTTTTTTAAAATATCTTTTCCAATATTACCTCTAACGTTCCGACAACATGAAGCAAATTCTTTTATTAATACTGTACTTTCGAACAATGACAGTTTTGGTGATTCTAACTGAGTAATTGTTTTTTATACAAAACTAAAATTTGATTTTATAAATGAAAGTTCTTGTTGAAGCAAGTTACTCTAAAAAGTTTGTTTAGAATCCAAAAGAGATTGGGAACTTTCATCTGTTAACGTATCAATTATGTTTTTTATTTTAACAAAATGATCTGCATAAAAATTAGCTGCTTCTAACCATGTTGCCCATCGCGTTAAAATAGGTTGTGGTGGAAGAGGAATGTTAGGTAGCATTTCTTTATAAAGTTGAATTCTTATAGGGGATTTAAGAAATACTTTTTTGACACTGGATACCATGGTATTTACAAGAGGAAACTTTTTTCGTATTTCCTCTGCAACTCTGTTTAATCCATGCGCTACACAAGTAACATGTATTAAATCTGGGAAAAATATTTTTAAATTTTGTCCTGCTTTCACCATATAAGGAGCAGCATCCGATAAAATAAGCAGTAATTTATTAGAAGGAATAGTTGTCGGAAGAAAAAAAGTTGCTAATGTTTCTTGTATAAAACGCGAAATTGTTAAAGCATTTGTTTTCTCAAGTTGCTGGCATGAAATAAGATGAGATTTTGGTAAGGTATCTTCTTTAAGAACACCAATCAATAAATGAGCAATATACTTTCCTGAGGAATCAGTGGTTTCGTCTACAGATGTGTAAAAATAATTATCTGCAATTTCTTCCTTAATATTAATTAACACCGACGAGTATAGCCCATTCACATTATTTCTTCTTAGAGACCGATCACTTGGAACATTAAGTTTGCAATATTTTTTTAGAAACGAACTAAAATTTACATTTGCTAATTTTGAAAGCGGTATGTTTGCAGACACTAATGCGCGACACAAGTCTTCATTAAAAGTTTCATGCTCATCTAATTTTTTTGAAGTAGATTGGAAACATTTAGCCATTGAAGTTTGATGTTTTCCTCCTATTTTTCCTTTTTTTGCAATGTGTGAAGCAGTTCTCACATGTTGGTCTATCTGAAATTTCTTCTCACATGCTATCTATAAATAAAAATAAAAACCTTTATTTTAACCCAACCTTTAAAATATAAAAATATACAAGGTGTTTTTGGTTAATCAAATAACTGGTTTGAAAAAAAAACACTCGCTAAGTGTTTTAAATGCAGTATTAATCCACAAATTAGTTTTTGTTACTAACCATTAGTACATCATATATCTTATTTTAAAATTCAACAAAAGTTTTTTTTTGTTAATTCAATTACAATAAAAATAATTGTGTTTTAGAATAGCTGACTTCATAAAAAAAAGTAAAGGTGAAAAATTTTTCTAAATACACACCATTGTATTGTACCATGGACAATTTTTTCTCACTAACGGAAGCTATTTTTCATTTAAAAACAACCTACGAGTACTAAATTTCAAGTAAATACGTTTATTGGTTTTAAAGTTATTGTTGTTATTAACTAAAAGAATTTAATTTTTTTTAATTTTAACACCCTGTATCTCGAAAAGTAAATAAGTTTGACCCCTTATTAACTATATCGTTTTGTTCAATTTTTCGAGAAGTATCTACAGTCAAACGTTTTAAGTGTCATTTGGAAACACCCTGTATGTATGAAATATTAGATATTTAATAGAAAATATTAGATACTTACAATTTTGCCACAGACTGAACAGTAGATTTTTCCCATATCCATAGACAGCTCTTTATAAGGTTTAATCCAAGTTGAAGCACTGGTTGTTTTAGGCATTATAAAATCACAATCTTCCTTTTTGTTACGCACAACGAGTGTTTACGCTTTAAATATCAAAACAAAAATGATTTACAAATCTGAGCATCAAATTAGAAATGTTTAGGTACCTAATTCAATAAACTGGGAGATTTTGGAAAATCCCTAAATTAGGAACAAAACTATTAGCCGTTTACCTGCTGTTAAGATACAATAAATTGTAGATAGATTTGGGGATTAGATCATAAAATGCAAATGAGCGAACCCTTAGCGATTATCTAATAACTGAATGCCTCAGTGACCGAGAGTTTCTAAGAATGTTGAGGGCTACTTAAATTGATCTTCTTTGAAATTGTAAATGTTTTGTACCTGTAGAGATTACGTACTTAGATCATTTCTTGATTAAAATGACTACAAAATTTTATACAAGAATTGAAATAAATTGGTATGTTTCAAAATTTTCAAATACAGTATAAAAATCTGAACTTTTATGCACTTTATGCAAACTTTTATACAAATATGCCAAAATATGAAATATTTGCATAAAATATGCACAATATGCAAAATATGCAATATGCATATTTGCCGAAGTCTAGTAATAACTATGTTTAGAGTTTCATACTGAAAACTATTGAGAGGTGTTGTTGTATTCTTGGTTGATATCAAATTCTAATATGTCTGTGCTTATGTTGTAGTTAATTATAGATATAGGATAATATTAAATTTTATTCTTTATGTGCTTATGTAGTACTAGTGAGCAGGTGATGTTTCTGATCTCTTGTTAACTCATTAATATTGTTATATTCTCACCGGTAACTTTTTCCGTCAGTATCGGTTACCAGATACTGCATGGTATTAAAACACGTTTAAGTCCGACAACGCAACTGTCGCGTTCAGTGAATATAGCCTCAGAGGCCACCAACTCGAGTCGCGGGGTCTTTATATATGAAAGTTATCTCAGCGCATTTTTCACAAATTACAAGAAATATCTGCTGGATGCTTGGAAACTGGAGGCATGTACTGAAGTTTGTGTTTGGTTTTCGAATTTTGATGTTAAATTTTATTCTGAGTATATGACGATGTATGAATGTTATCTCGGCGGATTTTTCACAAATTATAACAAATATCTTCTGTCTCATTGATAAATTGGATGATAAAATATGAAATCCGTAATTTCATTTCATATTCAAGCTAGGCGTACTCGAAAACGACAAAATTAGCTGTAATAAAAGGTTGTAAAGTAATAAAAGTAAAAGCATCGGTAAGCTTTGAAAGAATCACCATATGTGCTAGATTATACTGCATTTCCAATAATTTGTTGAATTATCACAATCCAATCCCATCGGTTTATTTTGCTACGCATTCAGTAATATTTTCTGAGCCTTCGGTGTTGGATGTCTTTTGGTTTTACTGTGAACCATTGTACGTGTTTTGCTAAATACTTCAATTTTAAATTATTTTTAAAATGAGTGATGAATATTGCCAACCTTCGACTTCTAAACGAGGTAGGTGGGAAACTTCTCAGCCAAACTCAGATGATGAATTAATATACATATTAGAAGATTCACATGACGACAGTGACGCAAGTGATGGAGATTTATATTGTGTTGAAGATGATTGGACAGACGATCCTAATTTACAAGAAGAATCTAAAGATGATGATGGTGATGATGAGTCTCAAAATAATATTGAATGGTCTTCAGAGGTTCAACATCCTACAGTGCTACCATTTACAGCAATAACAAGATTAAAAATTAATGTGTGTGGCAGCAATCCTATTGATTACTTCACTTGATTGGCATGTGAATTATTCTATGACATCATTATTCAAAATAGCAATTTATATACCGTTATATATTCTTTCTCAAAGTAAATCTGAGAAAAGTGGAATTGCAGCTTGGAAGAATATAACTGTAAGAGAATTTAAAATTTTTCTTGGTTTGTTGTTTCACATGAGAACCATAAAAATTAATCGTATGAATGATTATTGGAAGAAAAATCATTTATTTAGTATTCCAGTGTTTGGACAATATACGAGCCGAAATCGCTTTATGTTATTTTGTATGCCTTACATTTTAACAATAATAGTGACAAAAACTAGTCCAGACTTGCCAATATATCTCCGTTATTAGATTTTTTTAATAATAAAATGAAGAATCTTTATTATCCAGAAAGAAAATTAGCCGTGGACGAATCTATGATTTTATGGAGAGGAAAACTTAGATTTCGTCAATTTCTCAAAGACAAACGACACAAATATGGTACCAAACTGTATATTTTGTCAGAATGTACCGAGATGATTCAACTCATATTAATTTATAGTGGAGCTAGTGACCTCGTAGTTGGAGGACGTAATCATATGGAAAAAGTAGTGCTAAATTTGATGGATTCGAAACTAAATGTTGGTCACTCCTCATATATGAATAATTTTTATAATAGTGTTCCATTGTGTAAAAAACTACTTTCGGTTAAAACTTATCTTACAGGAACATTGAGAACAGGAAGAGCGGAAAATCCACACGAAGTTGTTTCTCGAAAATAAAAAAAAATGAACTGGTGAGTGCTTACAATGATAAAGGGATATCTGTGTGTAAATGGAAAGATCAGCGAGATATTTTCCGAATGACCTCTTCCGAATTTGGCCATGAAATGGTTCCAACAATATCTAGGAAAGAAATTGATAAAGAAAAGCCCCGTTTAGTCGCTGAATATAATAAAAACAAAGGTGGCATTGACTTAGGTGACCAGATGTTAAATTATTATAGTTGCGAACACAAAAGTATGAGGTGGTACAAAAAATAGGCAGACATATTTTTCAAATTATGCTAATCAACGCATACTATTTCTATAATAATTCTAATATAAAAATGTCATTGTGCGACTTTCGATTATTGGTGATTGATAGTCTCTTGGGACCAAACCCAAAAATCCCTCAATTCAAGAAAAATTTGACGTTTCATTTGCCATGCCATTGCCCTAAATCAGCTCATGGTATTACAAAACAACGACTGTGTAAATATTGCTGGCAAACTAAAAATAAAGAAAGGACTCATTGTTTTATTGTGCGGAGTGCCCTGAACATCCTTTATTGTGCTTAGAAAATTGTTTTAGATGTTTTCATGAAGAAATTGAAAATTAGTTTCTTTTAGTTGTTGCCATATTTATTATAAATGACTTTAAGTTTTATTTTTAATTAGTATTATATGCAAATGTTCCTTTAAAAACAAAACTAAATCTACCAGCTATATTGGAGCTACTACCATTATACACTAACATCTATATTCAGTTTAGCCTTCAAACGGTATTTCAGAAAATAATCGCCTTAATTTTCAATAAATTGTTTTCTTTGTTTTTGAACGCACAGTAGATATTCATCTAAAACTCAGGGATAAAAGCAATTATTTTTTAATTAATAAAATACCTATAAAGAATTGTCTAGTGACAACTTTCTGTCTTTGTATTTATAAAAATAAAGCAAGACATAGTTTCATTCCGAGAAAGGTCTTCTTAGTATTTCGCTGGCAGGTCGCTGGGGAGATGCTTTCTTAGCTTTTTTCCATCGGGACGCAGTCTCATGTGGGATCTCACCACAGTGTTGGGATAGTTAATTAATCTTTCAGAATATTCTTGTAGATAATTGGTTAACTTTTGCCTAACTATGAACATTTTGGATTATTGGATATCAGTTTAACCAGAATTAAATCGTGTTCTTAGAAAAGTGGATTTAAATTGAATCCAGATTTCTTTATTTACGTTTGTGTAAATACCAGGAGGAAATAAAATATTTTAGAAATTTCCTTGAATAAACGAACATATAATGAAAATCTTCTTCTTATTCTTCCTATGCGGTCCCCATTAAGAGAGATTGGCGACCACATTTTTAAAAGCTCCTCTGTCTTTTGCAACGTGGAATAATTCGTCTACAGTCATGTTTGTCCATTCTTGAATATTTCGCAGCCATGACTTCTTCTTTCTACCTATTCCCTTTTTGCCATCGACCCCACCCTGCATGATGATCTGCAGAAGGCTATATTTATTATTTCTTAGTATGTGTCCGAGGTATGCAGTCTTGCGTACTTTTATCGTTCTCAACAATTTTTTGTCTCGACCCATTCTTCTCAGCACTTCCTCATTGGTGACCCTGGCAGTCCATGGGATTCTCAACATTCTCCGGTATATCCAAAGTTCAAAGGCTTCAATCTTTTTAACTATTTGCGCTTTTAGTGTCCATGTTTCTACCCCGTACAATAGTTGCGACCAGACGTAACATTCAACAAACCTCAGTCTCAGCGCAATATTCAGATTTTTGTCACAGAACAATTGTTTGAATTTTAAGAACGCTGCCCTTGCCATTTCTATTCGTACCCGGATCTCTTGGTCTTGATCTAATTCTGTGTTGAGGTAAGCTCCCAGATATTTATATTTTGTCACTCTCTCTATTTGCTGTCCACCAAGAGTTAGTTGTTCATTATTTATTGGACTCCTTGATACTATCATAAATTTGGTCTTATCTGTGTTGATGTCAAGTCCCATTTGAATGCATTCACTATTTATTGCATCTAGTAAAGTTTGTAGATCTTCTATACTCTCAGTCATAATTACCGTGTCATCTGCAAATCTCATGGTGTTTATGATTTCGCCACCAATTCTTATTCCCTCTTTTCTTTCCCATAAGGCTTTTCTGAATAAGACCTGTGAGTACACGTTAAAAAGCGTCGGAGACAAGACGCATCCTTGCCTTACCCCTCTCGCAATCGGTATATTTTTTGTTTCTATATTGTTCACCTTTACTACTGCTTTCTGGTTCCAGTATATAGCCTTAATAGACTCAATGTCTTTTTTGTCTAAATTGATGTTTTTTAATTCATCTATTAACTTCATATGCTGCACTCGGTTAAAGGCCTTCCTAAAGTCTATGAAGTATACATATGCACTGTTCTTATATTCCCGACATTTCTGCAAGAGTACCGTCAACGCAAATAATGCCTCTCTTGTACCCATGCCTCCTCTGAAGCCAAACTGAGTTTCATCTATCTGCTCCTCACATTTCTTATAAATTCGGTTTTGAACAATTTTCAAGAGAATCTTTAAAGGGTGGCACATTAGGCTTATCAATCTATAGTCATTACATGATTTGGGATTGTTGTTTTTTGGTAAAGGTAAAAATATCGATTTAAGCCATTCTTCCGGGATGTTGCCCTGTACATATATGTGGTTGAGAATTCGGGTGAGTCTCTTTATATTACCGTTATCTAAGGCTTTTAACAGTTCAACTGGAATTTGATCAGGACCCGGTGCTTTTCCTTGTTTTGCATTCTGTAGGGCATTCTTTACTTCTGAGGTTAAAATTTGTAGGTATTGTTTTTCTTCACCTATATCTTGTTCATTTTCTCTCTCGTCATGGAAAAGATGGATTATATATTGTTCCCATACTTCCTTTATTTTGCTCTCTTCAGTAAGTATTTCTCCATTATTATCTCTTGTTATTAGTGTTCTTCTTTGTCTGGTGTTGCCTGTAAGTTCTTTCATTTTTTTATGTAAGTTTGAGGTGTCATGTTTGTTGCTGAGTTCTTCCAATTCCTGGCATTCTTTGGTTATCCATTCCTCCTTAGCCTTTCTTATTTCATATTTGATTTTATTCTTGATGGTTTTATATTTATTTTCATCTTTATTTTTGTATTTTCTTTTTTCAGTTATTAGCTCAACTATTTCCGGTGTCATCCAGTCTTTTTTAGTTATTTTCTCTTCTTCGCCTAGGACCTCCTTCCCCGCTTTTAGTATGGCTTTTTTCATATCTGTTCATTCAACGCTTTCTTCAGTTAATTTATTTATCTCTGAGTTTAGTTGCTGTTGGCAGTTGTCGTCTTTTAGGTTTTTGATGTTAATTTTGGTGGCTTTAACTTTTTTCTCCGGTTTCCTGAGTTTAATGTTGACCTTTGCTAGTAATAGATTATGATCCGTATCTGCATCTGCGCTTGGATAGGTTTTTGCACTTTGTACTCCATTACGAAACCTTTTGTTAATCGTTATAAAATCTATTTGGTTTCTGATAATGAAAATAGCCGAAGAAAATTTTACGAGGAGCCTAAATAAATAAGAGGCCTTTAGTAGAAGTAGAAAAGGCTGGAAAGATTTTTAAATAAAAATTTTTAGGTAAAAATATGGACAAGACAATGAAGATAATAAAACAGTTACCACTAGATATAAACGATAATTTTTTTCTTGAAAGCTGTCTAGTTTGACACCAGATTCATGCATTTGTGAAACTTCTTCTTAACCGTCTCTCTTTTCTTTTTCTTTATGTCCATTTTATTCGTTCTTTGAAAGTTCTTAAGTTCTTTGAGACATCAGTTAGATAGCATTTCTCTTCTGTTGCATGGACACAATCGTATTACTCCTCGGGATTGGAGATTGCATTAGTCGCGGCACAAATCTCACCGTATGATGAGCCAGAAGTGAGTGCCCTATTACTGGATCCTGTAAATCCAAATGGGCTAAAAGAGGGACTTATTATCCAAAAACAATTTTGGTTTGCGCTTAATAGTCAATACATAAAAGTCAATACATTTTACCGTAAAATGGGGTGTACTTGAGCTAACTTTTGTAATTAATATTAGTAAAGTTTCTTTTCTTGTATATACTACAAATGTGGCCTCGAAATTATTACCTTCGTTTATAAGAAAATGAATAATAAGTTTTTAAGTTGCGTTATAATCTTAAAATTTTACAACTTACTCACTTTTCGCTTGAATTTGGGCGAAGTTGACCGCCGAGGTGAAGATGTCCTTCGGGTCAAAACTTGCAGGATCTTGCATCGTACCTAGATTGAATCGGCACTGTTTATTGTTTCATTGTTATTTAGTTTGAAGCGCATAAAACATTTTTAAAGATTATTACGAACTTATCGACAATAAATTTGTAAAATGCCGAGGGTGTATAAGCGTGAGGATGGTGCAAAAATTCTTAAACGATACAGTGCGGAAACGCTAGAAAAGTGTTAAACAAAAGATTTAGATGGAAAAATAAGTGCTAATGCAGCATCGAAAAAATACAAAATTCCAAACGGTACGTTAATGAATAGAATACATGGGCGATGCATTAAATGACATGGTGGTCAAACTGTTTTCACCAAAGTTGAAAAAAATGATTTTGTGGATGCAGTGATTACTTGTGCGAATTTGGGATTCCCATTAAATACATTGGATCTTCGGGTAACTGCAAAAGCTTACCTAGACCGTCTTGGGAAAAACTTACTCTATAAAAATAATTTTCCTGGTTACGATTGGAGTAAGGGGTTTCTAGAGAGACATAAACAAACTTTAAGTGAACGCTTAAGAAACAACATATAAAGAGCTCGTGCTGCCTTCACCGCTGAAACATTAACACATTTTTTTGAGGAATTAAGCAAAACACTTGAAGGTGTCGACCCTGCTGCAATATTTAATTACGACGAAAATAATATAAGTGATGTCTGGGGAAAAAGAAATTAATTTATCAAAGAGGTGTCAAATATCCAGACAATATAATAAATTATACCAGAAGTGCTGCGAAAACTATGTTATGTGTTTCGGCAACTGGACATATATTACTGCCTTATGTAGGCGCCATATGCGGATTCTTGGCGCCTTGACGCATTATAATCGATCTAATCATCGATGGTTTGATGCAATTTGTTTTATCGATTGGTTTAAGACTATGTTTTTGCCTCATGCTCGTTTAATTGAAGGAAAGGTCTTAATAGGAGACAATCTTTCGAGTCATTTTACAAAAGAAGTGCTTAATATTTGTAAAGATAATAACATTGCTTTCATTTGTTTTCCACCAATTGCAACGCATCTTTGTCAACTCCTCGACGTTAGATTCTTTGGACCAATGAAGAATTATTAGAACCAATGACTGCACGAGCGGAAGAAAGCGAATCCAAAATCTGTTGAGAAAAGTTTGTTTCCAAGATTATCAAAAAAAAAACATTTGGAGAAAATGGCGTCGTCTGCTGCAGCTAACGCTAGAAATGGGTTTCATGCTTGTGCTGATACAGTTACTTGTTAAACAGTGCTGATGTATCAGCGGTATTATCAGATTATTTGAAAGAACAGAGAAATCCCAATAAACGTGAGCCGACAATAAAACGAAAGAAACTGAATGTTATACCTAGAAGAACAGTTGCGTATGTAGACAGTCCAGTGAAAGAAATTGACGACGATAATATGCCTTCTACGAGCAAGATACAAATTGTAAAGAAAAAGTTATTAAAGAAAGCGATGAAGCAAGTTCCGGAACAGAGAGCGCGAGTGAAAATTTTGCTCAAGAATACCATGAAGACCATGAAGTTGCAGACATTCAAAGTAATATTGCTGAGGAAACAGAATACTTTCACATTAATGGTGTAGAAGCAAACTCATGGGATGTACTAGAATATCAAACTAAGAAGAATATTAAACATTTTGTAGGACAAATTTCAGCGATTAAAGACGATGAAGCTAATGTTAAGTTTCTAAAATTCTCAAAATTGGGAAAACTTATATGATTTGATATTTTTGACGAAGACAATGTTCCTCTAAGTAAAATAAAAAAAGTATTAATTTCGACAAAAATTTGCCGAAGAGGCGAGCTGTGTTTTGTTTTGAACTTGTCTGCATATAATTTTGAGTAAGTAACCTTCTTTTTGTAGTAAAAAGTTTTTATTAAAATGTTTATTATAATTTAAAATCATTTTAGTGTGTTTTTCACTCCAATTAACTAAAAATCATTTTTATTAAGTAAAACCATAGGCAGTTGACTTCACCCCATTCGGGGGTGAAGTTGACTGCCATTACTGCCATAAACAAGCAATTTATTTTTTCTGAGTTTGGTTTTTTAAAATATCCGATGTTTTTCCACTAAAATTAAAGTTAAGACTTATACACATATTATATAAAAATATATGATACATTTTATTTCGTTCTCTAGGAAAAAGCTTTAGTTGAAGTTGAAAAACGGTCAGCTGGAACCCATTTTACGGTATTTAATTTAAGACCAAGCTATTTGTGTTTGTAGAATTTTTTTCCAATCCAGGCGGAGGTTTAAATGCATGCTGAGATATTTGGTATCTTCAAACTGAAGACGTTGACAATTGTCAGCATAAACATAATGACATGTTTCTTTACACAACGTAAATGTTACATGAAATGTGTTATTTCCAATAGATTTGACGCGCTATATTTGTTAATAATTGCTTTATTCCATTTAGCTTAGATTGGTAGTTTCTTAACGCTGATTATGGATTTGGGTGGGATGCCAAAATAGCAGTATCATCTAAACACGTTGCTACTGGAATAGTTCTTATTGTTAGAATATTCCCTGTATACAAGAGATATAGTGTTAGGCCAATGAAGCTGGCTTAAGGGACGCTTGCATATATATTAATTATATCAGTGTACTCGGTTCCTTGTTTCACCAAGAAGTTTTTATTTTCCAGATAGAATTTCAGGAGTTCAAAATGAGGATAGATGAAATTTACCATTTTTATTGGAAATAAGCCAACGATTTACTTTAAAATATTTTTTTTATGACCCTTGCTTTTTATTTGACCAGACTATTTTGAAATGTGTATTCACAGATCTATAGTCAAAGTTCATACAGTCAGATTTCAAGTTAGTAAAGTAGTGAATAAACTAAAAAATTGTTATTGCCTTTTTTATTTTTTTCTTTTTTTCATTTCATATTTTCTATTTTCAATCGTTTTTATTTTTATGTATTTAATTACCTCTATATTACCTATATTTTAATTTTGTTTTGGTTCATAAACTTAATTTTTTGTCTTCTGTTTGTTTAATCATCTTAATTTTGTTTTATTTTTTTATTTTTTGTTTTTTATTTATTTTTTTTTTAATTTTGTCGTATCATATGGTTTATTACAATATTTTATAGTTCGTAAATTACTTACACGTTTCGTCTTAATTCCATGCTTATATTTTCGTTTCTATTTAATCTAAAAATACAATTTAAAATTTCTATGTACCAAGAGAAAATGAATTCATTTATGTGAAATGGGAAGCAGATATTTCGATTTTCAAGTTTTCATAAAAACATGCAATATTTTACTGTTGTTTTTCACATTCTAATAGAATGTGAAAGAATGTGTGTTAAATCTTCATATTTTCCGCAAGTGAGTGTCTAATAGTTTTATTTTGTGGATTCTTAAAAATGTTAGAGCATGGTTGGACCTTAAACTATTAATAGTTTTTATAAAATTCTGTTGGACACAACTACGTTGTTTGAAGTAGTTTGGATTGCCACTGTTTAAAGGATAACTTTTTTTCAGATTTCATATTTGCTTGTCATTTTAATGTGAGCCCAAGTTTACTGCATACATGTATATTTGATACCGGTAGAATATTGCTGTTAGCATCTACTATTATGTTACCTTTTTTACCGGAATGGTCTTTGATCCAAGCAATAATGACTTCTCCTCCTAAAATCTCTATATTAAGATTTGTTAATTGCTTGGATGTATTTGTTAATTCTATAAAAGTTCCACCGAGATATAAACTTGAATCGCTGAATTCAGAGTCCAGAGTGCTAACCATTTACAATGTGAAACTCTCATGATTTTACGTTTCATCCTGGCACAGGGGCCATGCTAATCTTCTCCGCATCGTTCCAATTTTATATGTACCACTGAAGCGAGTACTAAAATAAATTTATTTTTAACTTATTTTAACCCTGCATCCATCACACAATAAATTAATTGAAATAAAATTCTAAAAATTCATGAAATGTTTTTTAAGCTACCATAAACGTATCAGTGCGGTTGGTATATGCAATTTTTGTATTAAAAGTGGAGTTTGAAAATGTGGTACTTAAGTAACATTCTCCATTACTGGTATAATGAGAACGTTGCTCCAAAGCAACAGTAATTTTTGTATTGTACAAACAGGGGATCACCACTAACAAAAGTAATATTTTAGGCAAAGCACGTGGTGTTCGTGTGTATTAAGGTATAAAATAAAAAAATTTTATACCTTAATACACACGAACACCACGTGCTTTGTATTCAACAGGTATACTAGCCACTCCTGGATATCTCCACTTCATGGTTTGTTCCAGTTTCACTTTTAATATTTTAGGGTTTACAATATGTAAAAAAAACTAAAGAAATAAGCAAACATGAACTTTAATACTTACACAGTTACAAGAAAAAACAAAAATAAAAATTTTTGAAGAGCTACGAAAATTAAAAAAAATATATTGGCCGGTGTTAATATCACATTTTTGACAGAAAATTGTCGTGTAGCCATTCTTACAAAATCGGCATCTTCCTTTTAGTCCATAGATTAGATTAGATTAGATTACGAAACGTGGCCTTTCGGCCTATTCCACTGCGACCTTTTTGAGATCTATTGCGGTTCTCTAGTCCTAGATAACATTCTCTAGCCTGACCCTTTTTATAAAGTCTAGTAGCTTCGAGACTGTACCTTCCATGTATCTATTTGCTGGTGGATTTTCTTCTCCTAATGCAAAAAACCGCACATGCCAGACTGTCACACTGACATAAAATGTGCTCTGCTGTTTCTTTTTCGAGGTGACAGAATCTGCAAAGGTCATCATCTGATAATCCCATCAGCTTGAAGTGCCTATTCAACTTACATTGTCCTGTTAGAGGACCTACTATGGCTTTGACTGTTTTCCTGTCTTTGCTTATTAGGTCTGTCGTAAATTTTGGCAAATCTTCGGTAATGAACTGTTTCGCCTGTCTTTGTCCTGGTGAATTCCTCCACCATTTCAGAGATTTTGTGAGCTACCCACTTCCTTGTAGCCATTCTGGTTACTGACTTTGCAATGCCGCAGATGAGTTCCGGTCCAATAAATAGCATTGATGAGTCTTTTTTGACCATTTCATCTGCTTTTTCATTGCCCTTATGACCCTCGTGCCCCGGTACCCAGGCTAACGTAACCTTGCTACCGTCTCCTAGTTTATTTAGGGCACACACGCAATTCCATACTAGCTTAGAATTGACCTCTACAGAATTGAGTGATTTAAGCGCTGCCTGACTATTTGTGAAGATGGCAACTGAACAGAACGTTCTTTCCTGACTTTCTATTTCTTTCACGCAGTAATCAATTGCAGATATTTCCGCCTGGAAAACTGTTACACCCTTAGATAGACTTACCGGGAAATGCATCCCTTGATTTGTCCCTACCATGCCGGCTCCCACACCCTCCGATGTTTTTGAGCCATTTGTGTACCAGGTAGCAGCAGCTTGTATGGGTATACCTTTATTCCAGCCTTCCCTGCCTGGTATCTTAATTGTAAACTTAAAGCTACATTGTTAAAACTATATCTCGTAGCTGTTGCATGAATAGGTTTCCCCATCACAATATCGGCTTTTAGCTCCTCGATTAGCTTTCTGTTGTCAGTATCATGCACCTGGCTTACTGTCTCTGACTATGGATTAATTTGTGCATCACTGATCTGGCTTCGCCCTGTATAGAGATATGAAGCGCTGGTAGATTCAGCAGGACTACCAACGATGCAGTAGGAGTTGTTTTTATGGCCCCCGTAATACACAGGCATGCTAGCCTTTGTGTATTACCTAGCAGCCTTATTGCTTCCACTTGCTGCGTCTTTGTCCACCACGTCACCGAGCCATAGGTTTTCATGGGTCTAATAAACCTTATGTATAACCATAGAGTCATTTTGGGGTTAAGTCCTTAATTCTTACCGCACATTCTTCTACATCTGCCCAGCTATATAGTAGCTTTCTGTGTGATTTTCAGAATGTGAGTATTCCATGTAAGCCTATGATCAAAATATACCCCAAGGTATTTTGTTTCTTTGTCAAATGAAATCTCTGTTCGGTGGTAGCTGTGGTTTTAGGCATTCTAGTGCTGTTTTTTTGGTGAAGTTGACGATTTGTGTTTTCTGAGCATTAACGATCAGTCTCTCTTGTTTACACCAGTCGTCAACTATATTTAGGGCTGCTTGCATTCTCTCAGACACCACCTGGGCAAACCTGCCCCTGACAACGATTGCTATATCGTCATCATATCCTAGACAATAAAAGCCTTCTGTGGACAGATTTCTGAGGAGATCATCTACCAAGGTTGCCCAAAGTAGAGGGGACAGAGCTTCCCCTTGTGGACAGCCTCCACCTACTTTTCCGTTGATGGTTGCTTTACCTAGAGTAATTTACTCTAGGTACTCCTAGACATTACTGTCCCATTCTCCAGGGATGCCCTTATCCATCTGCATATTACCGCAGGTGCGCCTCGTCTACTTATAGCTCCTTTCAAAGAGCTGGTGGTAACATTATTAAATGCCCCTTCTATATCTAAAAAAGCGGCCATTGCTATCTCTTTGTCTTCCATTGACTTTGAGATAAGCCTATTTAGATCATACAATGCAGAGTCCGTAAATTTACCAAGTTGGTATGCATATTGACGATTGCTTAGAGGAGTATCTTTTAGCACTTCGTCTCTGATGTACCTATCAAGAAGTCTTTCCAGCGTTTTTAATAGAAAAGAAGATAAACTTATCGGTCTATATGACTTTGGTGTTAAGTCTGATATTTTACCTACCTTAGACAAGTACGACATATTTCCGGTACGACCCCCCATGCTAAACTGGCTTTGAGGAGCTTGCGTAGGTGTGGTATCAATACCTCTAATCCCATATGCAACAGTATTGGATATATGCCATTTGTCACTGGAGACTAATATGGCCAAAACTTATTTATAGCCCATCTAATTCTGTTTGGTCTTGTGATTGCTGTGGCTATTTCCCAATCTGTAGACCTTGGCCTAGTAAGCCTTTGGTCTATGTTGGTTTGCCTATCTGCATCATCCAGAATTGTTGAGCCCGGAAAGTGCGTGTTTATCAGTTCCTTAAGACTTTCCTCTTTGGTGTCCGTAAATTTGCCATTAGCTTTCTTTAGGAAACTTACTTCTTTCGTTGTAGCACCATTCTTTGCCAGGACTTTATGGATTCGAGAACATGCCGGGATATCTGTAATGTCCTCGCAAAACTCTCTCCATGTATTTCTTGTAGCTTTCCGAATTTCTTTATTGTATAGCGTTAGCTTATACCTGTAGGCATCCCAATCTTGGTTACTTTTGGCTTTACTAAATAGGCTTCGGACTTCTGACCTCAACCTCTTTAAGACGTTGTTCCACCAGACTCTATTACTGGCTGTACCTTTCCTTGTTTTTTCTGGACAGTTTTTCTGGTAAGCCGCCATAATAGCTTCGCTTATCTTTTTTGCCGCCGATTCTATAACCTCTGGGCCTTTAAACAAGATCATACTTTCCTCGAGATTTTTACTGAGGGACTCCCTATATCCTACCCAATTTGTATCTCTAGGATTTCTGTATTAAATTTCCAATGTAAAAATAGTCCATAGATAGGACAGTGTCCTACATTGTCCTTCCTAGTGATGTCCTTTTCGTTCCTTTATTGACTACCATAAACCATTTGATACAGTAAAACACAAGCTGATGGAGATATTAACAAATATTGGAATAAACACCTATTGGATCTAAGAATTATTAGCAATCGTTACTGGAATCAAACATCGTCTATTCGTACAGAGGCAGGAAAATCCGATGATATCAAAATCAAACGTGGAGTCTGACAGGGATGTATACTATCACCCTTCTTCTTCTTCACGTGCCATCTCCGCGACGGAGGTTGGTAATCATCATGGCTATTCTGATCTTAGATGCTACTGCTGTGAATAGTTCAATTGATGTACATCCGTACCATTCCCTCAGGTTACGCAACCATGAGATTCTTCTTCTTCCTACACATCTCTTGCCCTGGATTTTCCCTTGTATAATCAATTGAAGAAGGTTATATCTCTCATTACTCAAAACATGCCCCAGGTATTGCAGCTTTCGTGTCTTGATGGTTTCCAATACTTTCATTCTTTTGTTGATTCTTCTCATGGCTTCGTTGTTTGTTACATGCTCGGTCCATGATTCTTGAGGATTCTTCTATACACCCACATTTCAAATGCTTCCAACTTCATAGCAGTCGACGCGTTAAGTGTCCATGCTTCTATCCCATAAAGCAGAGTCGAGAAAATATAACACCTTGCCAGCCTAACTCTCAAGTCCAATTTTAGTTCTCTTGCACAAAGTAGCTTTCTCATTTTATTGAAGTTTGTACGTGCTTTCTCTATTCGAACTTTGATTTCTTTGGAGTAATCGTTTGTGTGATTAATTATTGTGCCAAGATAGTGGTAGTTTTCAACTTGTTCTAAAGCACTACCGTTAATTGTTAGGCTTTCACCATTATTTTGGGTTTTTAATATCCTCATAAATTTGGTTTTCTTGGTGTTCATTGATAATCCATATTCTTCTTCATACTCAACTATCTTGTTCATTAGCTTTTGGAGGTCTTGGAGGTTGTTTGTTTTTGTGATAGTATCGTCCGCATATCTAATGTTGTTAATTGGTGTTCCATTGACCTTGATTCCTGCTGTTTCTCGCTCAAGAGCTCTTTTCATAATTTCTTCAGAATATGCATTGAATAGTAGTGGTGACAATACACACCCCTGTCGCACTCCTCTTTTAACTTCGAACTCTTCTAATGTGTGTTCATTAATACGTACGTGTGCCTGCTGTTTATAATATAGATTTGTTATAATTCGAAGATCATTGTGTTGTAGTCGTTTTGTTTTGAGGATGTCCATTAGCTCTTTGTGGCGGACTTTGTCGAAAGCTTTGTTGTAGTCTATGAAACACACGTACATATCTTGGTTCACATCTAAGCATGTCTGGATTAGTACGTTGAATGCAAATAGAGCTTCACGGGTACCTACGCCAATACGGAATCCAAATTGAGTTTCTTCAATATCCATATCAAGTGTTTTGTAAATGCGCTTATGAATGATCTTTAACAACAATTTAAGTGTGTGAGATATCAGGCTTATGGTACGGTGGTCAGTGCATTCTCTAGCATTTTTCTTTTTTGGGAGACAAATGAATGTTGAGGTCAACCATTCGTTGAATATGTGTCCCCATTTGATAAATTTTATTAGAAAGCTTTAAGAGGACATCAATGTACTCATTTTCTATTATTTTAAGGATATCAATAGGCAGTTGATCTGACCCCAGGCTTTTCCGTTTCTGGTGTTCTTTAGTGCATACAGTATTTCTTCCTTTGTAATTTCTACATTTGTTTCTCTGTCCTCAAAAGACAAGTCTTGTGGGTTTCCTCTTTCGTCATTGAAGAGCTCTTCCATATACTCTTCCCATCGTTTTAGTTTTTCGTCAGTAGTTATCATAGTATTTCCATTTTTATCTAAAAGAGTTGTGTTGTGGTTTCTTTTTTGCAGTCCTGCCATTTCTTTAACCTTTTTATGTTGTCGAATAGATCGTATTTGTTCTGAAGATCCTTTATCTCTTTACATTTTTCCTCATATTAAGTTTGTTTTGTCTCTCTTATCTTTTTCCTGATTTCGTTGTTAATGATTTTGTAATTGTGACTGTCTTTGTTCTTGGCTTGTCTTCGTTGTTCCATCATGCCGAGTATCTCGTCGGTCATCCAATTGTCTTTCTTTCGTGTCGGTTCTTTTAATACCTCTTTGCATGGAGCGAGGAGGCAGTTTTTTAGTGTTTCCCATTGTTCGTTTATCTCGTAAGTGTTAGTATCTAATTTATCAAAGTTTTTGTATATTTTCTGTTGAAGTTTGATTTTTATATCACTTTCTTTCAGTTTTCTAACATCTAATTTTGGAGTTCTTTGTGGTTTTCTAATACGTTTAAGCTTAAGCGTGACATTAGCGATTAGTGGGTTATGGTTTGATGCGACATCTGCTCCTGGATATGTTTTAACTGATTTAATGGTGTTACGATATATCTCTTTAATCATTATATAGTCGATTTGGTTTCTTACAACTTTTTCCGGTTTATCTGCTGGTGAGCGCCATGTATATAATCGTCTCATTGGTAATTTAAAGAACGTGTTTGTGATTATTAGACTTTGTTCTTGGCAGAATTGTATTAGACGATCCCCTCTATCGTTACGTTTCCCTAGTCCTTGGTCTCCCATTACTGTTACAGCTCTTCCTTTGCCGACTTTTGCATTGAAATCGCCCATAACTACCGTGATTTCCCTGTTCTTTGTCATTTTCAGTGCATCTTCAATTTGTTGGTAGAATCTTTCTACTTCATCTTCTGTTGCATCTGTCGTTGGCGCATATACTTCAATCAGATTTAGTTTTGTGTGTGATGTCCTTATTTGTAGTAGCATCACTCTTTCTGAGATTGGGACAAAGCCCTCTATTGACTTGTTGACCTCTGTATCGACAATAATTGCTACTCCACGTCTATGTTGGTTATCAGTGTTTCCCGAATAATGTAAGGTTCCGGTTTTTGTTAAGAGATATCCTGAGTTAGGCCACCATGTTTCGCTTACTCTTGATATATTTATATTTAGTCTTCCCATTTCCTGAAGGATGTTATGCATTTTACCAGGTTGATACATGATTTTAACGTTCCACGTACCTATTTTTGTTTTTAATAATTTTAGTTTGTCTTGTTTCGAAGTTTGACAAGGATTTCGCCGGTTAACGACCTGGGAGTCCTTGTCTGTTCCTCCCCTGCCGAATCTTGGGCTCCGATTCCCATGATCAGTTTCTTTTTTTCCTTTAGTACTCATTGCCATGATAATTGTACTAGAGATATCCAATTGGATTTTTAATGCAGTGGTTTCTACTTGCCTTCTGCATCCTTATGCCGTTGACCATTTACTTGATTCATTCGCCTTTGGTTCCAATTTCTTAGCACCAGGACAAAAGAGTGCCCTTTCACTTACCAACTCATCCGCCCGAAGCCGTTGGTCAGTAATTGTGGGATTGGTTATACCGGCAATCGCTCAGTGGAATTTTCGCCATAACTGACTACCCTCACTTAGTTTAGCCTGCAGCCCAATGCAGTTGCCCGGGGTGTGGCACGTGGAGCCATAAGTGAGAGTTAGCTGTCTTATGAGGACCAGTTATCAAGAACCATCTCCCGTCTATGACGCTCGATGTGGTCGTTTCGATAAAAGGTGCTACCTTTATAACACAACTCTACACCCCACAACTATCACCCTTGCTGTTTAACATATATTCTGAAGAAATCTTTCAAGAAGCAGTAGAAGATGTTGAAGTCGGAATTCGAATTAACGATGAATATTGTTCTGAAGCTATTTTATTGTGGCGTGTTAGAGTAATTACTATTTAAATGGAAATAAGCCACAAATAAAGGTTAAAGTACGTTTATTGACGTTTCAATTTCCACTTCCGAAATCGTTCTCAAAATACAAACATTAGTAAATTAAATTAAATTATATAAACGAAGAATGTATCAATAATGTCAGATATGCCGATGACACGGTGGTATTCACTGACAGTTATGAAGCCCTCCAGGAGTTTATGAATAGAATCACAGAAGTGGGTCAGATATATCGACTTTTACTGAACATTAAGAAAACAAAATGTATGATGATCTCTAAGAAGGAACAGCAAATTGAATTGTGAATTTTGTCATTGTAAATGGTTAACCAATAGAAAGAGTAAAAACATACAGATTTGAGTTGTGGACTCTAACAGATGCTACATGTAAGAAAATTGAGGCTTTTGAAATCTGGCTTTATCGTAGAATCCTTAAGATATCCCATACCGACCACGTTACTAACCAGGATGTTGTTAACCAAAATAAAAACAGCCAAAATTGAATCGGATACACTTTCTGTATCTAATACATCTGCCTTAATAGGAACTACGTATTTCGTTTTTTTTTTCATAAAACGTAAGAGAGGGATATCCATATTTATGAAAAGAAAATTGATGTTTTTATAACCATTACTACTTAACGTCAACGTTTATTCTAGGCAATATACTTTTTAGGTAAAGTTTTTGCTAAAACTTCTTAAAATAAAAAGTAACTGTATCTTTTAGATTATAAATACACCTTTCCTAAACGTTTTCTGAAAATATTTTAGCAAACTACGTGTTTTTACTTATCGATTTGTTTATATTTAATTATCAACGTCAGAAACTACAACACTGCTGTTGAAATATCACAGTCGAAATTATATTTCCTAGTTAAAATATTTTAATACAAAGGGTGAATATGCCGGAATCATAGACGAACGGTTGTTGCTTGCATACCAAACTATCCTACTGTAGTAAAATTCGACGTATATGGAAATTTTGCAGTTTGAAGTCAACGATGCTTGAGAGCCACAAGCGCGTTTACGGGGTATAAGATACCACAAGAAAATAGTTTCAGAACTGTATTTAGAAATAGGATAGATGAAAATGCAAATAAAATAAAAGATCATGATTCTTTAGTTTTATTTGTAGTCCTGTGTGCCAAATTTGAATAACTTTTATTTATCGAGTGACTAGAAAATCTTAAGGAAAGTAGCTGAAAAATATATTCTGGAGTTTGTCTTTGTTTATTCGGTTAATAAGTATATACACTTATTCTTTGGTTCCGTGCTTAACGGAAAACCAAATTGATGTTCTAAAGTTTTTTTATCTTTACCTACTATCATTTTTAGTCTTTTCAATTACATATTTTCAAAAGTTTTTGTTGAGCATAGGCCGAAGTATTGATAGGCCAGTAGAAAGATACATTTTTTAGCTTTTGCAGGTTTAAGGATCATAAGTATTTGTGCCATATTCCAGGAACTAGGACAGTAGTTTAAACTCAGATTTGCATTGAGTATAAAATTTATTAGTTATATGCACTTATCCGAGACTTCTTTGAGAATTTTGCCAGAGGTTAAGTCTCGGAAAATTGGGGGAAAACTGAGAGCTTTTATAATAGTACTTTCTAATTTCGGGAAGGCCAAGCCGTGGTTCGAGCCAATGTCAGTACCGGGATATGTCTTTTACACCATTAGTCCCATTTTTAAATTTTTATCGGATGAGTATAACGTCTATTAATTTTCTGATGATATTTTATTCACTATGCTGCGAAGACTGCTAGTGTAGAGCCCAGTTTAACCCAAGTGTTCGTTAAGGTAAAAACCCTTATAATCTAGATAGGCAGGCTTTTGATGCAAATCTCAAAACAACAGGAAAAGCCCGAAATAAAGAGAAAGGCCATTAGGGGAAGGGTGGGCAAAGTGGCCATGCTTAGGAATATTGTTTTTATCTTAAAGAAAATAAATAAAAAATACACTATATATTCACATACGATATCCTATATACTTAGCTACATAAGGCGATTTTAATTTTCACTTTATCTCGGTAAATTTTTTAGATGCATATTTTTTACCCTAATCCTACTAAATGGTCACTTTGCCCTGCGGGGAGGGGCAAACTGGCCATTAGGTGGCCACTTTGCTCGATGTAAAATACAAAATTTAAACTGAATTTGTATACAAAATGCAAGTGTATTTTCAAAATAAAAACATTATTGCCATCGTAGAAAAAGAAACTTTCACACCGAGTTTATTTACAAACGTCACAAATAAAGTCATGTCTTTTTCTTTACACCTAGCACAAGCTTCATATTCCTATCGTAAACAGCCCGAACACTTTATCTATCCTTCATTTTCCCTTGACTTGGAATATAAGTCCCTGCAGAAAAGGCAATCAGTATCACTCACATCACTATTTGAGTCATTAAATAAAGCACGCTTCGCTGATTTTGATTTCGTTTTCTGCTTTCCTTTAAATTTTTCTTGGCCTCCTTCATTCTTTTTGTTACTCTGATTTCCTTTTTTCAGTTTCAGCTTTATTTTCTTAAGCCTTCCCTTTTCTTCTTTTTCTGCTTTTGCGGCTACTAGTTTCATCTTGAAAAAGCTTGAGGTCAAAACTGCAGCTGTTCCTCTTTTGATAATATTTGCTTTAGGGATTGGAACATATGCTGTGGGCTTGCAGCAAAAGCCCCTTGCCCTTGGAGTTGTTGATTAAATCACATAAAGTACTGAAATAAGGCAGTAGACTGGGCTGAAATGTTGAAGTACTTGACTTTGAGGAGTCTTTAGAGATAAGAACGAATGTAGAGTTTGGATCTCCAGATCCTACAGTAAGATTTTGTCTGTGGTTATTGAAAAACATAGGAACTGAAGCGTTGGATGCAGAGGTTGCGTCGGAAATCTATCTCTTCAAAAGGCGGGTTCTATTTACTTGCAAGTGGTGTCTCTTGAAGTCGAGGCGTATTTTTTGCGAATTTGCCAAATCTTTTCCTGGCACCATAGCAGAAGTTTCCTCTTGATATTCAACATTCAGTTCTTAATTTTCAGCTTCTTGAAGAGAGATTGAATCTTGGTCGGAAATTTTTGTAGTCATGGCTGTAGCAAAATCCGCGTCAGTAAACTTCTGTCTGTTTATAGTAACTATGTCCCATTTTCCAAACCCCTTTACCGCAATAGTTGGAGTAGCTGCAAATGGAAATGCCTCTACAAAGAAGTTTAGATACCTGATACTGTGACACTAATCTACCAGGATTATTATGGAAGAATCTTTCGATCGCTTGGACATAATAAGTATTGAAGGCCCCCATCGAGTGGATGCATCTTATGACTACACTGGAGGGGGGGAATGAAAACTACAGTTGTGTGGTTTTCTCTAGCCCTTTTAATGAATCCTAGATTTTTTGTATGGGTGGAAGAATGTCCATCAGGTATGAGCAAAACTGGGTCGTCTTTGAATGGTTTCGCAAACTTCAAGAAATCGTCAAACCATTGTGTGAAAACCTCAGTTTGCATCCACCCTGAATGATGACAAACAAAAGCTGTTCCAGGTTTAGCGCCGTCTTAAAATTCCACTTTTATCCGCTGTCTAGGGAAGATGATAAAAGGAGGAATAAAAACTGACACAGAAATTACAAATGTGCTGAGAACACCTCTCTTTGCAGATATAAGAGATCCGACTTGCCGTTGCATTTTTTGAACAAAAACCTTTGAAGACTTTGACTGGACAGTCTTAAGTCCAGTTTTATTAACATTGTAAACCCTATGAGGAGGATACAAGTAATGTTTTTAAACATCCTTTAAAATGTCAAAAAACTTGGTTATATTCGTTTTGTTAAATTCTCGAGCCCTTGCTGCTGATTTCGCCTCAGGTTTTCATAACACAAGCTCAGGATGGCGCTTTCTGAACCCAGTTACCCAATCTTTTTCTGCTAATTTCGTTTCTTTATTGAAATCATGGGGGATGTTATTCCGTTCAGCCAGTTGGTAAGCAAGGCTGCGCAAATCAGCTACAGTAATTCCAAGAAAAACGTACCTTCATCTCCAAGAGATAATTTACCAAATGCTGTTCTTGTTCTTCGTTGAAAATAGCTTGAAAATGGCCGAATACTTTTCTATTGTCAGTGGCGTCTTGATTTTTATATAGTACGCGACGTTTTAGTGTGTTCCTAGGCACATTGTAAGTTTTAGCAGCCGTTTGATAAAGCATTCCGTTTTTCTTCACGGCATCGATTGCTCTTTGCATCGCTGCGGGGTCCCATGACTGCTGATGACTCTTCCTCTGATATTTTGACACCATCGCTACACCTGAAAAAAAACGTTTTTAGTATTATATGTTAAATAGCATTAAACTATGAAAGTAACACGGCGTTTTCACCTTAAATAAAGCTACATTAATCGTATACAGTAATGTTAATTTATTGTATCATGTAAATACATAGTATAAAAAAAGTGATCTTAGAATATAATTACTAGTCTACATGACTTGCTAATATTGATTTGCTGCAGGTGAAAACCCCTAAATCAGACTTTAATTCGTAAGAATTAAAATAAAACACAAGCTATGATGCTTTTTGAAATGCCCAATAGATTTGTAAACAACATACAATACTATTATTTTTCAATGAAAATATATTTTACTTTATGTTGGGCATAGTGGCCACAGACGTGGCTTATATTAGGATGTTGAAAAACACGAAAATTTTCAATAACTTTTAAACAAATCAGATCAGCTGACACCTTTAACACATCTTCTTCTTCTTCAGGCTTCTTCTCCTATCGGAGGTTGGAAATCATCATCGCTATTCTAATTTTATTGGCCGCGCTTCTGAATAATTCTAATGAACTGCAACCGAACCACACTCTCAAATTTCTTAGCCAGGATATTTTACGTCGTCCTGGGTTTCTCTTCCCTTGCATATTAACCTAAGTAGTACGTACTTCTCTCCCCTCATTATATGACCCAGATATTGAATCTTTCCAATTTTAACAGTTTTTATGACTTCACATTCTTTCTTCATTCTTTGTAACACCTCTATATTAGTTACTTTTTTAGTCCACAATATTCTGTGGATTCTCCTGTAGCACCACATCTCAAAGGAGTTTAATTTTTTAATTTCAGACTGTTTTATTGTCCACGCTTCCATGCTGAATAATAAAGTAGAAAAAACGTAGCATTCTTGTGCGGATCTCTAGATTAAGGTTACGGTTGCAAAGTAAGTTCTTCAATTTTATAAACGCGTTTTTTGCCATTTCTATTCTAGCTCTGATTTCTTTTGTTTGATCTCCATCTTCGGTTAGCCACGTTCCTAAATATTTATATGTTGTTACCCTTTCGATCGTTGTATTATTGATGATCAGGTTATCTACATTCTGTGTTTTTTTTGAGAATATCATTGATTTCGTTTTCTTGAGATTCATTTGCAGTCCGTACCTTTCACATGCATTGTATACATGTTGTATTATGTACTGTAGATCTTCCATGTCACTTGCAAATATGACCGTATCGTCCGCATATCTAATATTATTAATGCTATTTCTGTTGACCAAAATACCTTCCACAATATCCAATAAAGCTTCTTGAAATATCACTTCACTGCAGACGTTGAATAAGAGTGGTGAAAGTATGCACATTTGTCGAACTCCTCTAAGCATACTTACTTCCTCTGTCAGTTCTCCTTCGACTCTTATTCTTTTTTTTTTGGTCTTTTTGGTCTTAAGAATACTTAAAAGCTTTTTATGTTGAACTCTGTCAAAAGCTTTTTTAAAATTTATGAAGCAAGCATATATGTCCTGATTCATATCCAGACATCGTTGTGTCAGAACATTGACTCTAAATAATGCTTCTCTAGTTCCTAGACCCTTTCTAAAACCCATCTGTAAATCACTTATTTCTTGTTCTAATTTCATGTGGATTCTGTTATGTATGATTTTTAGGAAGGTTTTCAATGTGTGGCTCAATAATGCAATTGTCCGATAGTCATTGCAATCTTTAGCATTTGTGATTTTTGGAATCGTTACAAAAGTTGGGAGAAGCCATTCTGTGGGTATGTGTCCCGTCTTGTATATGGAGTAAAAAAGGTCTACCAAGACATCATTATTATCTTCATCAATTATCTTCAATAGTTCAATTGGTATATTATCGGGTCCTGGAGCTTTTCTACCTTTTGTGTGTTTTATGGCATAAATAACTTCCTCTTTCATTATTTCTGGTCCCGTGATTTCTCCGTCAACTTCTAATTGTTCTACTTTTTGGTCATAAAATAGGTGTTCAATGTATTCTTTTCATCCACGTAATTTGTCTTGCGTTTCAGTTATAGTGGTACCATCTGCATTTGTTAATATCCCGATTGGTTTGTTACGATTTCCTGAAATCATTTCTTTAACCTTCTTATGGGTATTGAAAGTGTCATGCCTTGCCTCACATTCCTCAATTTCTTGACAATTAATGGACATCCATGTTTTCTTAGCTTATTTTATTTTCTGTTTAACACATCTAAGATGACGTTCAAATGAAAGAGTTGACGGGCCCGTCGCTGTTTATCAACACCGTACTGTGCAGTAACAACCAGTGACCGCTACGCCCGCAGTGGCCACCCTTCTCCTATGTGCCCCATTGAGATATAGAGAGAGACTAGAGTACTATTGTAAACTACTACTACTACTACTATTGTAAACGTATTACCATAGAATAATCGAACACACATAGAAGCGACACAACGGTCCAAACGCGTGTACCATTTTTGTATAGGCATGCCCGATTCTGGTTGTTTAACTGTCAAAAACACGTGCTTATTCTTTAATTCTGGTTGTTTTTGATAGTCCGTAGGCGTCTATGGTAAATACTCGACACAACAAGTGTATTTGACCATTTATATAATTTATTTATAGTTAAAAGGTTATAGTTATAGTTTATAGTTATAGTTAAATATATAAGTTTATAGTTACAGTTTACAGTTAAAAGTTTAGTTTATATTTAAAATGTCTGGATATATATAAGTTTATTTAGATTTCCTAAGAATAATAACAGGTAATTACTATTGCTTTGTAATTATTATTAGTTATTACATAATAGTATTGGTTTGACTTTCGAACAGTAAGCCGACGCCGACGTGTCTGTTCGAGCTATAAAAAATAAACTGTGGTCTGCCAAGGGATAGTTCAAAATGAAAACATTAAATTTGGTGTCAGTGCTATTTCTTTTATTGAAAGACGCAAGTCTCCGAAGGCTCAGGTCAAAAAATCAACAGATGGTGGCCGGGTGTCAGCGTGCTCGAAGACAACAATACCAATATAGTATTTTTAGGAAATAAAAATATATAGAGGTTTTTATACACGAGAATATTTGATTTAGGAGCGTAGGCGCAAAATTTCGGGCAAATGTTTTTTAAATGTATTCATTTTTTTCGAATCCTGAAAAAACTAATAAGTATTTTTGAAAAATTTTAACGCAGAATGAAAGACCACATTATTACTGAGAGCCAAAAGTCCCCGAAAACTTCTATAATGTTTATTTTAATAAGTTACAGGGATGAAAAAAAAAGAGAAAATTTAGTGTGATTTTTAATTTCAAATATCTCATTCAAAAAAACTTTTTGTTTATTCTAAGGGACTTCTAAGAAATTACTAAAATGCTCAAACTAAAAATTGTTGGAAACATAATTAGACCGATATTTGGGAAAATCTTAAAATTACAACAGAACAAGACTTCAAAATTGCAAAAACATGGTTGCAAATAAACAAACTTACATTAAATTATGAAAAAACTAAATAGGTACTCATCTACTTTTTGCTATATACAAAAGTTGTCTGCCAATTTTTAATTCGTTAAATATAAATAAAAAGGATCAAATATATGGATCAAAGTACATAAAATATTTAGGAGTTTTAAATGGGAATTACAAATAAAGAATATTAAAACTTTATTTGTTGCATATCTCAATATTTAGTGACATTTTTGTGACTTAGTCAGGAGAAAACTGTAAATTTATTAAGATTAGATATTGACAAAAGTTAAATATTTCATTACTTACAATATACTTAGAATATACTAATACTCTTATAGTTGTAAGTAATAAAGTATTATTTATAAATACAGAAAAAGTTCTTTGTTTAAAAATTGTTCTGTTAAAAATTTGTAGTGCCAACGTGTGGATAGAAGCTTGCAGACGAGAAGATTTGTTATTCAAAATGGATTCACTTTATAATAATTATAGGATTTGTGAACTGCATTTTGAAGATAATGTTATTGTAAAAGGAAATAGAAGAAAAACATTGGCGCATGACGCAGTACCTTCAATGATCTTTGTTATTTATATTTAACGAATTAAAAATTGGCAGACAACTTTTGTATATAGCAAAAAGTAGATGAGTACCTATTTAGTTTTTTCATAATTTAATGTAAGTTTGTTTATTTGCAACCATGTTTTTGCAATTTTGAAGTCTTGTTCTGTTGTAATTTTAAGATTTTTAGTAATTTCTTTGTTTCGCTTAAGAGTGTAGGCGCAAAATTTCGGGCATAAACACAATCATTTTTTTCAAATCCTGAGAAAACTAACAAACATTTTTGAAAAATTTAAACAAGAAATGAAAGATTACATTATTACCGAGGGCCGAAAGTCCCTTAGAATAAACAAAAAGTTTTTTTGAATGAGATTTTTGAAATTAAAAATCACACTAAATTTTCTCTTTTTTTTTCACCCCTGTAACTTATTACAATAAACATTATAGAAGTTTTCAGGGACTTTCGACTCTCAGTAATAATGTAGTCCTTCATTCTGCGTTTAAATTATTACTTTATTAAATACTTATTAGTTTTTCAGGATTCGAAAAAAATGAATGCATTTAAAAAACATTGGCCCGAAATTTTGCGCCTACGCTCTTAAGAATTTATATTGTGTGATATACCCACTGACTATTAATTTTCTGGTTGTTAGCTGTCATTGGCGGCTTGGCCACGTAACTTCAAAGGACTGTCGCTTCTCTGTGTTCGGTTGTTCTCTGGTATTACTATTTTTACACTATATTTATTGGTAGCTATATACATAGTTAGATTATACACTGCTAATGACACATCAAAAACAAATGAAAAAACGTTTACATTATTGCCTGTGTGATGGCTAGAGTAATACAATGCTTCTCCTCGACGATCTAAATACTCTATGTTTGGAAGTAAAATTTTATCAAATAATAAATCAATCCCCAATATTGTTCTGAAGCTATTTTCTTGTGGCATTTTAAATTAATTTATATTTAAATGGGAATAAGCCACAATTAAAGGTTAAAATACGTTTATTGACGTTTCAATTTCCACTTCGGAAATCGTTCTCAAAATACAAACATTAGTAAATTAAACAAATTTTGTTTTTTTGTTACTTAGTGAAAAATTCTTTAATAATTTAATTTTATCTGACTCATCTATATTGACAATTCAGACATACCTTATACATTTTAAAGTAGACGACTTTAAAATGATATTGCCAATATTGTTGAGTTGCGTTCCTGGGACGACTTTACTTATAAGATAGTTCATTCGATTACATGAAATCAACTTTAACTTGAGAATATCCGTCAGAAAAGATCATAACATGTAATTCGTCTTTAAAAAGACAAATACATGCCATGTTTTTTTACAATCAAATATTTGATAAATATGATAAATCTATTCCTAATTGAAGTGCCATTCATTCCATTTTGCGTTAATGTGAGATCTTTATTACTACTCCTTTATTTAAAAGTTTTATTCTTTATTTATACAAACCATTCTCCTTGCGCGCTAAAATTAAACTAACCAATTTGAAAGACAATTTTCTAACTCGGTTTTCTTTTGTCAGCAGTTCGGCTAAAATCATGTGGCAATTAATACAGATCTAATTATGGCCTTACCCCAATTCTATGCATATTAAAGCGGCGTGTTTGATTGCTTCGTGTAACAGTTGTATTAATTCGGCGTAACAAAAGTCTTACTTCGAAGATACGGCAAGCCTTAGATTATGTTATTTACAGCAATTGGAAAATGAGATTACTTGGGTGTCTACTGTCCAGAGAATAATTTATATTGCACTTCTTTATTAGCTTGTTTCTCAGAATATTATTGTTTTACGTTTCTGTTGTAACAAAATAACAAATAGGAAATATAGCAAAAATAAACAAATAATTTATTAAATATTGAAAGAAGAATTGGAATTTATATGAAACTTTAAATTATTTTGATTATCCATTAACTTATACTAAAATATATACTTTTTTATTTTATTTACATTAAACTTGTAAATTAGCAGCGGCGATGTAATAATTTATATACCGTAAAATGGGGCAAATTTGACTGAAATGTTCGAAAATGTTTCCAAATACATATTTTTTTTATTATTAACCCTTGAGTAGTCGGGTGGGGCCTGTGAGACCAGCGACAAGTTATTTCTAATGCCTCACTGCTTATTTTATGTCGAAGTGCGCCTCGTTCGTCAGTACATTTCCGTCTATATGTCGAACAACAGTGAACAACGGAGTTTTCATTAGTGTATAATAGTTCGCTAGTTATTTCTCTTTTGGTCTGTCCGACTCTACCTGACTATTCGAGTAACTTTTGTGAGTTCGACAAGTAAATTTATTTTTCTATTTTTTGTGAAGTATAACCTACATACAGTAAGTATTTTGATTCCTATCAGCGAATAGCAGATCAATACCGGGTAATTATAAGAAATAATCTTATCCCAGAGGCTAGACGCGATACCATCAGAAGCGAAGTCGAACGGGAGATTCAT
This sequence comes from Diabrotica undecimpunctata, assembly GCF_040954645.1. Classification (NCBI taxonomy): domain Eukaryota; kingdom Metazoa; phylum Arthropoda; class Insecta; order Coleoptera; family Chrysomelidae; genus Diabrotica; species Diabrotica undecimpunctata. Next base: position 100,471,801 of record NC_092810.1, read on the forward strand.
AACCAAGAGCTAGTTGTGGATCAAGTCCATAATCAAATCCCTAATGAGCAGATTCCTGAGCCCATCATACAAGAAACTCAACCTGTTAATACGCAGCAGGACAACAACGAGTTGCACGATAGCCTGGTAAGAGAAATGGCACGTGCCGTACAAGAGTTTAATGGTACTAACTCACTTAGTTGACCACCGCTACCAAAAATAAACTCTTGTAAGAAACTAGGTGCGCTGTTACAAATTATGAACACTGAAGTCCTACCCAATTATATCGTGGAAGCCCATACATTAGAATATTTGCATATGCTGATTTATTGTGCAGCAACAGCAATTGCTAATGTTATGGGCATTAAGATCTGAACACGACGGGGAACTAATATCGGAAGGACTTAAAACATAATTGCACCCTGGGAAAAAAGACTGCTGAGTAAAATTGAATTATTGCGCAGGGATATTGGACAAATTACAGAATACATCCGAGAAGTAAGAAGTCGAAAAGTAATTAAAAGAACTGAAGAAATAATTCTGAACACTCCAAGACACTCACAACATGATCCAGAAAACAACACAGCTCAACACTGCCTGGACACATTAAAACAAAAACTCTCCGTTTATTCAGGTCGCCTAAGGAGATACAAAGTTAGTAACAACCGTAAATGCGATAATATACTTTTTGAGAATGCAGAGAAGGCTTTCTATAGAAAACTAAATTCCACCGTAGAAAATGTAAATAAATCCTACCCAAGCCAAGAAGAAATTCATGAGTTTTGGGGAAACCAACTTTTGACGCCAGCTACTCATAACAACAATGCTGGATGGATTAAACAAACGACGAACAACTGTCAACACTACAGTAATATTTCTTATGAACCTTTCACCACTGAAGAAGTCTCGAACATTATCAAAGAGCTTCATAACTGGAAATCTCCTGGACCAGGCAGAGTTCAAAACTTCTGGCTAAAGAAGTTTTGGAGTGTTCATGAGATTTTAACAGCATTTATTAATAATATTATTTCTAATTCACAGGAAATACCATCATTTCTTACTCAGGGAACCACTTATCTAATACCGAAGGATCAAAGTAACACCCAAGATCCAGCAAAGTACCGCCCGATTACTTGTCTTCCAACTTTGTACAAATTGGTCACATAATGTGTGGCCCGGCGTATCTACCAACATTGTGCTCTGAACAATATCATAGAGCCTCAACAGAAAGGATGCGCTAAGGGGTCCATGGGCTGCAAGGAACAACTTATTATCGACTCAGTCATTTCTAACCAGGCATACACCAAAAAAGAAACCTTTTTACTGCCTTCATTGACTACAAGAAGGCTTTTGATTCAGTGCCGCATGAATGGCTTATAGATATATTGAAAATATATAAAGTCGTTGATAATCTCGTGACCTTTTTGAAGCATATAATGGCAGAGTGGAAGACTAAAATTCACCTTCAAATACCGGGTGAAATTAATATCGAAACTGAAGATATCCCTATTAACCGGGGGCTTTTCCAGGGGGACTCGTTGAGTCCACTTTGGTTTTGCCTAGCAATGAACCCACTATCTCAGCTGCTGAACTCTACTGACTCAGGTTTTAGCATCAAAAATAACAACACTGTTGTAGCGAAGCTTAATCATGTGTTGTATATGGATGATTTAAAATTAATGGCTTCCACTCGAAACCACCTAGATGAGATGCTAAAAACTGTAGAAAATTTCTCAAATGATATCAGTATGAATTTTGGACTAGACAAGTGCCGTATACTAAACATAGTCAGAGGAAAGGTTCAGCCCGGAGGTTTCGATATGCAAGATGGCCAAAACATCGAGGCAATGGGTGAAAATGATATGTACAAATATCTTGGAGTAAAACAAGCGCGGAAAATTGACCATAAACAAATGAAAACTGAACTAACTTCAGAGTTCGTGCGAAGAGTAAGACAACTAAATCGGTTATATCTTAATAGTAAAAATTTGTTTAAGGCATTAAATACGTACGCCTGTTCCGCGCTGAGCTACTCATTTGGTATTATAAAGTGGTCAAAAACGGATATAGAGGGTCTTCAGCGGAAAGTAAGAACACTTCTCACAAAGGCGCAAAAACATCATCCACGCAGTGCAGTAGAGAGAACAACATTACCGCGGTATCAAGGGGGAAGAGAACTTATGGATATAGGTGAGCAATTGGATAAACAAATTGCTAATTTATGAACTTATTTTCAGGTACAGACTGAGACATCTACTTTACATCGAGCAATTTGCGCAGTAGATGATACGACGCCGCTTAAACTGAGGGAACAAGAAATGCGCATAAACCACCTGACTAAGCAAGACAAAATGCGCGCCTGGATGAGTAAACCTCTGCATGGGCGACATCTTAATGAGATCAGCCAAGAATATGTCGACAATACAGCGTCGAACTATTGGTTGACATCAGGAAAGATGTTTCCCGAGACTGAGGGTTTCCTACTTGCCATTCAGGATCAGATTATTCCAACTAAAAATTACCTGAAATATATTGTTAAACATCCTCAAGTCCAAAATGACAAATGCCGATATGGATGCCAAGCCCAAGAAACCATCCAACATCTTACCGGTGGCTGCCAGGCATTTGTCCGTACTGATTATAAAGAACGTCATGACTCAGTAGGAGAGATTACCCACCAAGAACTAGCTGACAAACCGGGACTTATCCAAACCGACCATCTTCCTTATTATCAATACGTCTCTGATAGAATGCTTGAAAATAACAACTACAAGCTATACTGGGACCGCACTGTGCTTACAGACCAAAGAGTGGCCCATAATAGACCCGATCTCATACTAGTTAATAAAATTACTAGGCAAACAACACTTATTGATGTGGCGATACCCAACACCAATAATTTAGTGTTAAATACAATGAAAAGATCGCCAAGTACAGAGATCTAGAAATACAAATCAGGAGACAATGGAAAATGGAAAGTACCCAGACGATACCTATTATTCTTTCTACCACTGGAGTCATCCCGAAGAACCTTCTAGAAAACATAAGAAAGCTGGGTCTAAATGAGCATCTATATAAGATCATACAGAAAGCTGTGCTACTTTCAACGTCCAGATGCGTTCGAAAATTTTTGGGAGATACACCGATGTACCAAGTCACCTAGGACTCGATAACATGGAAAGAGTCCCACCAGAGCTCAATCCTTTTTGATACTGTAGGTATCTGGGATGAGTGAATTTTCCCCTTAGAGGGAGTGTGAGCCGTATGGCTAAATCTGGATAAATCAAAGGAAATAATAATCAAAGGAAAGGTTCAGCCCGGAGGATTCGATATGCAAAACGGCCAGAACATCGAGGCCATGGGTGAAAATGATATGTATAAATACCTCGGAATAAAGCAAGCGCGAAAGATTGACCATAAGCAAGTGAAAACTGAGATAATTACTGAGTTTATACGAAGAGTAAAACAGCTGCTTCGTTCACACCTTAACAGTAAAAATTTATTTAAGGCACTAAACACCTACGCATGTTCCGCGCTTAGCTACTCATTTGGTATTGTTAAGTGGACAAAAACCGATATAGAAAATCTCCAGCGAAAAGTACGAACACACCTCACAAAGGCACAAAAACACCATCCTCGAAGTGCAGTAGAAAGAATGACATTACCGCGGTATTTGGGAGGACGAAGACTTTACTACAAATTTAAGAATTTAAGAAACAATTTAAGAAACAAATTACTAATTTAACAACTTATTTCCAGGTGCAGGCTGAGATATCTACTCTTCATCGCGCGATTTGTGCAGCAAAGAAGAGCCATAGACAAACTTGCACTAATAAGAAAAGTTTTAAATCAATTTAATCAGAAATGCAAACTAAATTACGTTCCTGAATTTTACTTAAAATTAAACGAGATGCTTTTTGCATTCCGTGGACGTTGCGGATTCCGCATGTACATCCGGAATAAGCCAGCCAAATATGGCATAAAAATATTTTCGTTAGTGGACTCCAAACGTTTTTACACGGTAAATATGGAAGTATACGTTGGAGCTCAGCTTCTAGGGCCATATCGCGTTAGTACTAAAACTACCTATTTAGTGAAAGGAATATGTGAGCCTGTGTTTGGATCACCTAGAAAGTTAAATATGGATAATTGGTTTACAGGTTATGAAATTGTAAAACGCATGCTTGAGCAGCACAAAATTACAATTGTCTGAACAATTCAAAAAAATAAAAGTGAGATTCCAAAGGAACTTCTTGATCTCAGCAGACCACAGTACTCGCCTATGATTGCATTTTTCAAATCCATTACATTGGTGTCATATATCCCAAAGAAAAAAAAGTCGTAACGCTGTTATCATCTTTTCACTATAAAAACTCGATTGATGAAGATTCTGGAGATTCCTGTAGGACCAACATTATTACTTTTTATAACATTACAAAATCGGGCGTTGACTTAATCGATCAGAAATGTGCGGCTTATAACGTACATACATAACGTCATACATAAATGTAATGCAAATAAAAACGACCTAATTTTGGAACGAAGATTGTTTCTGAAATCAATTGGCTTAGCCTTGACAAGAGAGAACTTGCTAACCAAAACAAGAGACCCTCATTTCAAAAGGATATTAGAAATATCGCCCAAAAAATAAGCGGAGTACATGCAGATCCAGCGCCTCCGTGTCCAAATCCACGAGGTCGTTGCGCCTATTGTCCAAATCGTAAATCACGATATTTTTATGTCAAATGCCGAAAATGGCTATGGTTAGAGCCATGGTAAATCGATTTACGAAGACTGCAATAAAAACTGAAATTAGGATTAGAATTTTGTTTATTAAATGTAAGACAAGTACATTTTTGTTAACTTTGTTTTGAATTTTCTTAAAGATGTTTATTTTATAACTGGGTTTAAAATGGTTAAGATTTATTAAAAATGAAATAAAAACATGTACATATATCAACTAGTTTTATTTTAATCTCGTCTAATGTAGTGTGTAAAATAACAACTGGGCCTCACAGACCCCACCGAATTGTTTATGTAATTTGCATGTACCCGATTACTCAAGGGACCATTAGCTAGGATAAAAATACCAGTTATTAATTTTGAATCTGCAATTGTTAAAATTTCGTTACAATCTTCAAATGTGTCAACTTATGCACTTTTCGCTTAAATTTGGGGTTAAGTTGACCGCCGGAGTGAAGTTGTTTATCAGGTCAAAATGTCGTCTCCGGTGTAATTAATAAACGTATGAAAAACACTGATTGCAACTTGGTGCAAAATTCCCATGTTTATTAATCTGTCCAACTATTGCGCAATATGGTGTAATATTTCGTAGTTGGCCGGTATGCTCTTATTGTGGCATTATCTTGAAGAGACAATGCCATTATGGTTTTATTAGAGGTGGAAATAAAACACATTCTTTCTAAGAAGAAAAAAACTCAGCTTCAGAGTCTTAGAAAGATTCAGAGCCCTTCGAGCAAAGTGCTCTAGGGAGCTACCCTACACGGGTAAAACCATGTGTTGACACAGACTGACTTGAGATCCGAAAATGTCCCATATTTAAAGATAAATTAACTTTTATATGAAACCTTTTCATTTCTCAACCAATTAAATTTAATTATTTGTGCCAGAAGGAAGGGCGATGCACATCGAGATGCGTGATTGGTGGCATCTGATGACATCCCCCCTGCTTTGGAGACTCTGAGGCTGATAAAAAAAGATGATTTTATTAAAAAAACTTAAGAAAACAATTTTTTTTACAAATCACATATAGAAAAGAAAACAAAATGCATAAAATATATCAAATATAACATGAAATATATCAAAATGAATATGTCTATATTGTCAGATTACTTACAAGTCCTCTAACACACACTACACTCGCGTACACTCGCGTAGCGCGCACTTACACTGCACAAAAACACTCACAGGCGGTGATCGGTGTTGTGGACAGCATCTGCAGGTCTATCCTCGACGACGTGCTCCTCTACGGCGGCTTCGTCCTCTCTAGCTGTACGTTTCCCATCTGCATGTCGCCGGTGTGTCGTAGGCGAGTTTGCCTGGGCCTCCGTGGTGCTCTGGACCACATAATGGTAGGGCAGGCAGTGACTGGCTACTGCGGAGACATCCGTTGCATCAGGTACTTAGCATCAAGTAGGCTGGCTCGTCGGAGATATGGCACATCGACGGTTTCAGGGCTGCAGAAGGTGGATATCGGCATGTTAGTTTGGTGTACTAACATCCGATGCTTCTCCCCGCTGTTTTCTTGAGTGGTTTTGATGCAGGCATCGTGTTGGAACTGTTTGCGATTTTCGATAGCGGAGCATGAGAACTCTGACATCTCGGAGTCGTGGTAGAGTTCATTGAAGGTTGGGCGCCATGTCGTCTCCGGTGTAATTAATAAACGTATGAAAAACACTGATTGCAACTTGGTGCAAAATTCCCATGCTTATTAATCTGTCCAACTATTGCGCAATATGGTGTAATATTGCGTAGTTGGCCGGTACGCTCTTATTGTGGCATTATCTTGAAGAGACAATGCCATTATGGTTTTTTTAGAGGTGGAAATAAAACACATTCTTTCTAAGAAGAAAAAAACTCAGCCACAGAGTCTTTAGAAAATACGCAGAGCCCTTAGAGCAAAGTGCTCTAGGAGCGCCCGTAAAGGGCTAGAGAACGACTGACTCGAGACCCGAAATGTCCCATATTTAAAGGTGTTTTAACTTTTATATGAGATTTTCTGATCTCTCGTCCAATCAAATTTAATTAAAGCTCCAGAAGGAAGGGCGATGCGCATCAGGGTGCGTATAAGTTGCACCAGGATGACATCCCCCCCGCTTTGGAGACTCGGAGGCTGATAAAAAAAACTGATTTTATTAAAAACATTTCAAAAACATACAGATACTAATTGAAACATAAAAGTAAAAAAAAATGTTTACAAAAACATATAGATACTAATTGAAACACAAAGCAGAAATTGTTTAAATTTACATTACTTACAGTTTCTAACAACTACACCGCACTACACTCGCGTAGCACGCACTTACACTCGCGTAGCGCGCACTTGCACTGCACAAAAACACTCACAGGCGGTGGTCGGTGTCGTGGACAGCATCTGCAGGTCCATCCTCGACGACGTGCTCCTCTACGGCGGCTTCGTCCCCTCTAGCTCTACATTTCCCATCTGCATGTCGCCGGTGTGTCGTAGGCGAGTTTGCCTGAGCCTCCGTGGTGCTCTGGACCACATAATGGTAGGGCAGGCAGTGACTGGCTACTGCGGAGACATCCATTGCATCAGGTACTTAGCATCAAGTAGGCTGGCTCGTCGGAGATGTGGCACATCGACGGTTTCAGGGCTGCAGAAGGTGGATATCGGCATGTTAGTTTGGTGTACTAACATCCGATGCTTCTCCCCGCTGTTTTCTTGAGTGATTTTGATGCAGGCCTCGTGTTAGAACTTTTGCGATTTTCGATCGCGGAGCATGAGAACTCTGACATCTCGGAGTCGTGGTAGAGTTCATTGAAGGTTGGGCGCCATGTCGTCTCCGGTGTAATTAATAAACGTATGAAAAACACTGATTGCAACTTGGTGCAAAATTCCCATGTTTATTAATCTGTCCAACTATTGCGCAATATGGTGTAATATTGCGTAGTTGGCCGGTACGCTCTTATTGTGGCATTATCTTGAAGAGACAATGCCATTATGGTTTTATTAGAGGTGGAAATAAAACACATTCTTTCTAAGAAGAAAAAAACTCAGCTTCAGAGTCTTAGAAAGATGCAGAGCCCTTCGAGCAAAGTGCTCTAGGGAGCTACCCTACACGGGTAAAACCATGTGTTGACACAGACTGACTTGAGATCCGAAAATGTCCCATATTTAAAGATAAATTAACTTTTATATGAAACCTTTTCATTTCTCAACCAATTAAATTTAATTATTTGTTCCAGAAGGAAGGGCGATGCACATCGAGATGCGTGATTGGTGGCATCTGATGACAAAAACTTGCAGAATCTTGCATTGTATATCGAATCGACAGTGCTTGATTGTTTCATTGTTAGTTTAGTTTAAAACCAGTACGGGAACTGAAGCATAAAATATTTTTAAAGATAATTACGAACTTATCGACAATAAATTTGTAAAATTCTGAGGGTGTATAAGGGTAAGCATAACGCAAAAATTCTTAAACAATACAGTGCGGAAAAGCTGGAAAAGTGTTTATCAGAAGTTTTAAAGTACAAAATTTCAAACGGTACGTGACTGAACGGAATACATGGGCGATACATTAAACAACATGGTGGTCAAAGGATTTTTTTACCAAAGTTGAAGAAGATGATTTTGTGGATTAAGTGATTACTTGTGCGAATTGGGGATTTTTATTAAATACATTGGATCTTAGTTTAACTGCAAAAGCTTACCTAGACCATCTTGGTAAAAACTCACTCTTTAAAAATAATTTTCCTTGACACGATTGGGCTAAGGGATTTTTGGAGAGACATAAACAAACTTTAAGTGAATGTTTAAGCAACAACATAAAAAACGCTCGTGCTGCCGCCGATGCTGAAACATTAACAAACTTTTTAAGAAATTAAGTAAAACTCTTGAAGGTGTCAATCCTGCTGTAATATTTAATTACGCCGAAAGTAATTTAACTGATGAGCAGAGAAAAAAGAAAGTAATTTATTAACAAAGAGGTGTACCAAAACTATAATAGGCTTAGTCCTGACGTAGACTTCATAGAATGGAGCACTGAATGACAGTGGAGTGTGGAGAAGACACAGGCAGGGTTGTAAAGCCAGATTGATGATGATGATGTACAGAGAATAATAATAAATTATACTAAAAGTGCTGTGACAATTATTATGTTATATCCCAAATTTATGGGATTATTAGTGTCAAGAAGGTCCTAGTTGTACCTCATGTTATGAAAAGAAATGCTGCAGTAAAGGTACGCGTTATAATCGATCTGGTCATGGATGGGTTAATGCGATATATTTTTGCCTCCTGCTAGTTTAATTGAAGGCAAGAAGGTCTTAATAGGAGAAAATCTTTTGAGTCATTTTAAAAAAGAAGTGCTTAATATTTGTTAAGATAACAACATTGATTTCATTTGTCTTCCACCAAATGCAACGCATATTTGCCAACCTCTCCCGACGTTAGCTTCTTAAGACCAATGAAGAATTATTGGAAACGATTACTACACGAGTGAAAGAAAGCCAATCCAAACTCATGGTCTGTTGAGAAACAAAAATTGTTTCCAAGATTATTAAAAAAACTTCTGGAGTATGCGTCTGCTGGAGTTAAAGCTGGAAAGCGGTTTGTAGTTGCGGTATTTGTCCTTTGTCTAAAGTTTTTAGCAAAAATTCCTAGTAAGAAGCAAACCACTTATCGCAATAGTGTTAATGTATCATAGGTACTATTGGATTATCTGAAATAACAGAAAAATTCCAACAAGCGTGAGCCTACAATAAACCGAAAGAAACTAAATGTTATACCTGGAAGATCAGTTGCGTATGCAGACAGTCCAGAGAAAAAAATTGACAACGATAACATGCCCTCTACAAGACAGAAATTATGATGAAAAAAGTTTTTGAAGAAAGCGATGAAGCAAGTTCCGGAACAGAGAGCGTAAGTAAAGATTTTGACAAAGAAGACCATGGAGTTGCAGACATTCAGTGTAATATTGCTGAGAAAACAGAATACTTTCACACTAATATTATAGATGCAGATTTATAGGTTGTAATAGAATATCAAACTAAGAAGAATATTAAACATTTTGTAGGACAAATTTCATCGATTAAAGATGATGAAGCTAATGTTAAATTCCTAAAACTCATAGGACTTAAAATTTATATGACCTGATATTCTTGATGACGACAATGTACCTCTAAATAACATAAAAAAATATTACTAAAAGTAATAAATAAAATATGGAAAAATGAAGTTATTCCAAAAGATTGGAAAGTGTCACTAATAGTCTACTTCTTCAAGTGGCATCTCCGCGGCGGAGGTCGATAATCATCAAGGTTCATTTGATGTACATCCGTACCACTCTCTCAGGTTGCGCAGCCATGACATTCTTCGCCTCCCTAAGCTTCTCTTTCCTTATATCTTTCCATGCGTAATCAGTTGGAGCAAGGTGTATTTCTCTCCACGTGTAATATATTCGAGATATTCCAATTTTCTTGTTTTAATTATATTTAAAATTTCTATTTCTTTATTCATCCTTCTCAGAACCTCTTTTTTTGTGACGTGTTCTGTTCACGATATTTTTAGAATTCTTCTATACACCCACAGCTCGAATGATTTTTTTTATTGATGTCGCACGCATTCAAGGTCCAAGATTCGATTCCATAAAATAAAGTCGAAAAAACATAGCACCTCACCAATCTAACTCTTAGTTCCAATTTTAAATCCCTTGTACATAGCACTCTTCTCATTTTGTTAAAATTTGCTCTAGCCTTTTCTATTCTGATTTTGATCTCTTGAATGTAATCATTTGTGGAGTTACTCGTTGTTCCCAGATATGCATATTTGTCGACTTGTTCGACGTTAGTTCCGTTTATTAGAAGATTCTCGTTCTCGAATTTGATAGATCTCCAATATGTAAACACGCATGGGATAATGAACATAGGGTTCAACGGAATGATTCAAATATAGTCCTAAAAGGATTGGATGGTAAAAAGAGAAAAATTAAAGATGCGACTCTAATTATGCTAAATAAGACCAATTGTGTCGCAAATTCCTCGGCAGAATGTAGTAGGATCTGGTTACCCATATTGAAAGAGGAAGTTAGTAAAAGGAAGATACCAGTATTAGTAAGTCAGTAACATATAGAGAATACATCATTTATGTTTTTTAAATAACAAACATATAAAATTAGAATTTGGTGTTTATTGAAGGTAAACTGAATGCACAACTAAATACTTACCATGTCGGGATAGTATTATGAGATTGTTTCCTGGTTTTACCTCATAATTTACTATGGAATCACTAACAGGAGAATTTTACTGTCATCATGACCTGTGTTTGTCTTTTTAAAGACGAATTACATGCTATGATTTTTTTCTGACGGATATTCTCAAGTTAAAGTTGATTTCATGTAATCGAACGAACTATCTTATAAGTAAAGTCGTCCCAGGAGCGCAACTCAACAATATTGGCAATATCATTTTAAAGTCGTCTACTTTAAAATGTATAATGTATGCCTGAATTGTCAATATAAATGAGTCAGATAAAATAAAATTATTATAAAAATTTTTCACCAAGTAACAAAAAAAAAACAAAAATGGTTTAATTTACTAATGTTTGTATTTTGACAACGATTTCCGAAGTGGAAATGGAAACGTCAATAAACGTACTTTAACTTTTAATTGTGGCTTATTCCCATTTATATTATTATTCCCATTTTTATTAAATATTTATTACTTTTAAATGCCAGAAGAAAACAGCTTCACAAAAATAAAACAAGTTAAAACTTTTACATACTTAGGAGTAATAATAGAAAAAACAGAATTTCTAGAAGCAAAAATTAATAGCAGAGTAGAGACAACGCTACAACTGTATCATACAACCAATAAAAACATTATATGCAGAAAAGAAATATCACGCAATACAAAAATGTAAGTTTTCAAATCAGTTTAAAAACCTGTAATGACTTTTGTCAAAAGCGAATAAAATAAGGATCACAGATATAAGAAACGAACTGAAAATAATATCCACATTGGAGTTTATATATGAGAGACAGCTGAGTTGGTGCGATCATTTACACCAGATGAAGGATACCGTAGCAGTAAGAAGAGTGTGGAAAGCAAAAATATTGAAAAACAAATAAAGAGGAAGACCAGGACAGACATTGGATGAAGTAATCGGGAAGATATTGCCGACAAGAGGAGTGACATAAACAGACGCAAGAAGGTTGAGACGAAACTGCAAAGAATAGATGAAATTTGTTAAGAAGTTAGTTAAACCTTACACCATTATATGTAGTAGAAAGGTCAGTATAGGAATATTAAGCAGTTGATCAACCTCATTTTTAGAGTTCGTGAAATTTAAAAGTTCTGCCATATTTTGGTATTTTTCCTACGACGACTTCGGCTAGATCACATTTGTGTTTTATTTTTTCCTATAGTGACTCTATGTATGCGATTAATGATTCCAGATATAAATATAAGCTCAGAATCTCAAACCAGTTAATCGTGATTATGTGTGGATGGTTGTTATGTAGTCCATCATGATCTTTGTGTTTGATACGTTTAACTGCAGACGAATTATTTTACTTTTGTTTTCACCCAGTCTTATGAGATGAATTAACTCTTCTTCAGTATATGCAAGGAGGACTGTGTCGTCTGCAAAACGGAGGTTGTTTATTTTTGTAGTTTCAGAGTTTTAACCTTGTTTAAGCTTTTCGCTTCTTCAAGGAAGGGGTACTCCTTTTTTTGAGTAAAGGAGGTGTGATAAAACGTGATGAATGATGTTATGTGTGGAGAAGTAGTGGACTACTAAGGAGCTGGGGTTCAAAAGGTAGCGTGTTTGTGTGGACGATGTGGTAAGAAGCGCATAAGAGGAATTTTGGTGGTTTGTGCCAAACATGTCGAAGGAGGTACTTCTTGTTACCAGCCATACAATAGGAACGGCTCTTAATCAGCATTTTTGGCGTGCAGTAAATAGCTGCGATATTTGATGGGGGTTAATTCTAAGATTATATAAAACTCATCATGTCTAGTGTTGTGACAAAGTTTAGATGGAGGGGTCGGAACTTTTCTTAGAAGAAGCCTGGTGAGTATTTGCCCTCAGCGATTGCAAGGTGTCTTTAATATTTGCTTTGCTCGGTTATTCGAGCCTGTGATTGTTCAAAGGACATACCTCCTGCTGAGGGATAGGATTCTATCCTTAATATGTGTTTGCCTGTGTGTGTATTTGTGCTGATGGGTATAGCCTGCTCCGCCTCATGCAGAATCTGAGGAGTTTTCTTTCGGTAGCCATGATGGCATTGCTTTCATAGGTCATAAAAGAGGCGTAGATACATGCCTTGTAGTCAATGATAGGTCTAATATAAGTTTTATAGGTGTGCAATAAAGTTTTAGATGACGTCTTGCCCAATTTGCTGGCTAGCACTGCCAGGAGTTTAAATCTCCTTCTTACCCTGTCATGGGTATCTTGAATATCGGTTTTCCAGTTGAGAGTCCTTGTAAAATGGACTCCCAAATAGGAAACCGAGTTTATGAGAATAAGGTCCTCTCCTAACAAAGAAATTCGGCCCCGGACATCGCGACAATTTGAAGATTTAAATAAAATTAGTTGGGTTTTGGAGGGATTTATATTTACACTACCTAACCACTTTATTTTTCTGCCATTTATCGAGATGCCTTTTTTCCATGTTTCAAGCGCTATTCTTATATATATATATATATATATATATATATATATATATATATATATATATATATATATATATATATATATATATATATATATATATATATATATATATATATATATATATATATATATATATATATACATCTAGCGGTTAATGTAAGCTCCGTTCTAAAACGGTATTATACTAACTCCAGTAGAATATACGCCGTGTATATTATTATCTAAGTAGCGCTTTATGTAGACTCCGACCAACATGTAGCATTAAGTGGACTCCACAATAGGATAAACCATTTTTGGGATCCGTATTTACCATGTTGCGTACATTTCTAAACTCCTGAGATGTTGCCAATAATTGTATTAGTAGTAGATTTTCAAATTTTACAGCAGGTATATTTTTTAACACTTGAAATTTATTTAAATATCCATCAATTTAGTCATGAAAGAATTTCAGGATTATTTGGCTAATGTAGTTAAATATAAATTGTTAACCGACACATAACTTTATTTTACTTTTTAGTTTTAATAAACAAGGCGGTAATTTATATTACTTATTTTATATATTTTTAAACATAAGAAAGTGTCTATTATAAACTTGGAAAAGTTAAGTTTCCATTTTTATTAATTAGTATTTTTTATTAAAAGGCATTGTCACTAAAACATTTAGTTCATAAATGTACGTAGATCGGATAGAGTAATCGTGTAACAGTTTATGAAATTAGAGGCCCCTTCGGTAGGATTATAATGTTTGTTACCCTATTAATTAAAGAAAACTCAAACAACAGGGAGATCTTTATAATTTTTGGATTACTGCAGGTTATGACATGCAATATTTGTTTCATAGCGTAGTTAAATTTAAACTACAATAATTTATAAATCAATCTTTAATAACATACTTTTTTACTGTCTAATTTCAATAGATATGTCGATTTTTAATTAAAATATTTAATGCATTAAAGTCGCGGTGAGATTTTCACCAAACATTTAATTTTAAAACTATTATTATAACAGTCCAACAAAAGTATAAAAGTCTAGGGAATTCAATATCCCACTATGGATTTGTTTTATAGACTATCGTAAAGCGTTCCACAGAGTCAGATGGATACACTTATGACTGATACTAAAAGAATTAGGTGTACAATAACACCTAATTTTGCTTATAACTGAACTGTACGAACACACTATTAGACCATTTAAACTAACATTAAAAGAAGATTGAAAATCAAAACGAAATATAAGTATCTGGGAAAAATTTCTCAAACGATATTAATATTAAAAGGGACTTTAAAGAGCATCTGACAAAGCATGCTAAACCTTAAGGCGACTAAACCACACAAAATGGTTATTTTAGAAAAAATATAGCTCGTTCCAGAAAGAATTGTAATATAACATTAATGTAGATTAAGAAGAAACGTTGAAGAAAAAAACAGTAGCGGTTAGCCTAAATAAAGAAAGGCAAAAAGAAGATGTAATCTGATGTTTTAAAAAATCTGATCCGAAAACTGTATGAAAAACATTTCATAGTATAGACATCGAGCGCGGCGATACCTCTGCCGTCTGACGGCCTATATCGACTTTTACTACCATTTGACTATTTGTGTACGATTTTGTGTATGGTTAAGCGGCACACCACAAAAAGTGTGTTTATTTTCTCTTTTGTTCAACAATTAAAATGTATTGCTATACTTCTAGATGTTCCAATACAATAAAGGATAATAAACATAAAGCACAGGGTACAAAATTTTATTATTTTCTATGCGCTAGTTATTATAAACACATAAGCTATACTACAATTAAAAACTATGACCACTATGAAAAAAATACGGTAGACTATGACTACATTTTTGTGCTTTAGCACTATAGTAAGAACAAGATAAAAATTTAAATTTCTACATAATTATATTAACAAGAAATTAATAAAAACTTTTTTTCGTTATTAGTAATTTCGTTATTTTAGAATATATTATGAAAAACGTTGTTGATATTACAATATCAGATGATAGGAATACAAAAATAAAAAACAACTTACCTTTTCAAAACAACAATCAATCACTTCATTTTATCACGAAAAATTTAAAAATTGCAATGTAATTGAACCCATTTTGTGAGCTATAGTTACATTGATACTTATGTGGCAATTAGCTGTAAAGTCATTAGTCTTTCTCACCGTATCGTATTTTCCTAATATTTTTTGTAGGCAAGCGGTTTAGTTTGTGTAATATAATATCCCCAATTCGTCTCATAATATTTAGTTTTCAAAACAGGTGTTACGCTAATTCGGTCACATTTTTTAAATAACTTTGCAGTACATTTGAAAATAAGTCGACAGTTTTCTTGAAGTCTTTACTTGTATATTATTCCTTGTTAAATTAATTAGTTTATTAGGTAAGCCTAGTTCTGCCATGGTATTTCATAGTTTTATTCTTATGATTATATCAGTGCTTGTTTAAAATCTATAAATTACTAGTTTAATGTTTTTTTTTGTATTCCCAACATTTCTCATTAACTGCCTAATAGTGAATAATTGATCAACGATTTATAAGTTTTTCTAATTCCACACTAATAGTCTCCTATTTGATAGTTCACTTATTCACTCAATCGTTCCAGGTGTATCAGAAAAAATACTGTATATCCTAATAATTATTAGATATATAGCTTATATATAGCTTACATCGCTATAGTTTGTGCAGTACATTTTATTACCCCTTTTGTGTATGGTATGCTTTTCAGCAAGTTGGTACTTGCTCATACTTCTAAATTGACAGATCAGCTGTTTAACTGCCTGTACTGAACTTTCTTCTTCATTTTGCAAATATATATAAAAATTATTAAAACTCTGACATACCGTTGATTAAAATATTGGATACCCTATACTATTCAATCAACGGAAATACTAAGATCACACGGGGAGAATATTATGGGTTATTTCTGGTTTCGTCACAATTTACACTGAAATTACTAACAAGAGAGTGCTCTTACTTCCACGTTCAAATTGATATATAGTACCAACAGATGCTAGTCATATACCATCAGTACTAATAAAATGGAAACTATTAAATTAATGTCAATTTCATTTAATCAAACGTACTAACCTTAAAAATGGTCATTTAAGGAAACCCGCCTCAAAAATATTGACAATAAATTAAAAATAGTTTAAGCGTTATAAAAGTAACAGAGCAGCAAAGCTCACAGCATGAGAATAGTGCCTTGTACTTTTACATAGCAATTTGTTCTCACAATTTTATAGTTTTTCGAAAAATGAACTCCAATTAAAAGATTAAAACGTCAAATAAAATGTAAAAACCTATTCATATTTTTAAATATAAAATCTTCAATTTAGAAATTGAACATTCTTAATAAATGTATAATCTAATATTTAAGCCTGTTTATGTTTTACAGACTTGGAAAACACTGAACAGACAAATATTTATTCTTTTATATACTAGGTTCTAAAAAAACTGTACTCAAAACGAATAAATATTATCTACCAAGTGTTTTATTCCAGTTTCATATGAAAGCACTAGATCTTAGATATTATAAATTTCGTCATAGGTGCTAATTTGAAATGAAAACCAAATGATAGAGCATATAGTGAAATATAAATATCTTAGCCCTCTATTGCCCGACTTTTTTTGAAAACTTAAGAGAAAATGTTTTAATTTGTATATGTGCTCAAATATCCATCCATTTACAACTAGTATTTTTTTAGATTTTTTAAATTTTGTTTGGGGAGAGTTTTGGGAGTATTGCCCTCAGGCAACTGTGTTCAGCAAAAACTAACGAATTAAGTTATATACTTAGTTATTATGCCAATCAAAAAAACAAATATTTGTAGTTGTAAAAGATAAAGCAACTTTACATTTATCGCACATTACTTTAGAAGTATTACAGCATCCTGGTTTTTTGCATCTTCCCTTTTTTTGAAAATACGGGCCAGTCGAAGGTTTGGTCAAGCCTAACTTCCTTCGGTGGTACAATAGCAGTAGGTCCTCTCTTCCGTTTTTTTACAATTTCGTTCTCAATTTCACTGAGCCTGGGACGTCCTTTGTTTTTGATCTGGTCAGTTCTTGCTAACAGTACGCTACATAAGTGGGACTTAAACTGTAACAAAGGCAACTGATTTTGCTTTCAAAGTAATCGCAATCACGACGATACAACAACCAGCTGTTAACAACAGCTAAATCCAGAAGGTGAAAAAATATTTTTAGATACCACTTTTTAGATTTTATGTCTGTTCGCTAAAGAGCAATTAGTGAATCCATAAGATCGACACCTCTCATAAATTTATTATAAAATTGCACTGAATTTGGACAGCATACAATAATTCTTGATTTTTGTTTCTTATCCCACCTCTTGACTAGCGAAGTAGGCTCAGAACCAACAAATGTACTAAGCAAATGAACCGGTTTATTATCGTACCACTTTAACCCTGGTAGTCTTATGCCATCTACTGTAGCGTGCTTTTCTTCTACAGTACCTCTACCCTGTTTCTTCATATTCTTGTCATCAGAAAACTGGCAATTAGGCAGTCTGTTTGGACGAACAGTTCCCAAACATTGCAGTCCACGTTTTTCCATTTCAATCTGCAACTGAATGCTATTAAACCAGTTGTCAAAGTATACTTTATAGTATTTGTTTGGTTCGACTATCTCACACAATCTTATTACTACATTACCGTTGGTGTCTACATTAGGTAAATGAAGAGAATGTTCAACAGTTCCTGTATATAAATCCCAGTTATAAACAATACCATTGCTATTACGCAAAACAAATGCCTTGTATCCCCATTTTTTGGGTTTATTCTTCATATATTGTTTTAAAGAATGTGCTCCTTCGAATGGTATCATTTGTTCATCAATACAAAATTTTTCACTCATTGGAATACTCTGAAAATTTTGAAATGGACCGTTGATGAATGGTCTAATTTTGTATAACTTATCATTATTGTTGAGCATATTTTCGTTATTATTGAAATGAATTTTAGTTTCTATTTCTTCCCAGCGATTCCTAGATATAGTGTCAACTATTTGAGCTGGTCTAAATTTGCTTCGTACAAATCGTCTTCATTTTCCATTTTATTTGATCCTGGATCGATTGATATCTGAGTATCTATGGAAAATTCATTATCACTCTTTTATTATCACTGTCAAAGTCAGAGTCTTTGGATTCCTCGGATATTTACTGCTTTTCCCGTAGAACGTTTTTGTATCCATCCTAAAAAAATAATTTAAAATAATATGGTCCAGTGTGGATTCAAAGGAACATACCTGTTTTTTATCACAGTACTGAAACAACACAATAAAATAAACAAATTTCAACGGTAATCAATATATAAATGCTGATATAATGCCTCGGTATATATTTTTATATAAATTGTACACAATTTATAACAATAAATCACTATCGAAAATACAAACTAATAAGGCAGCCATGTCCATTTGACATATTGTTAAACATTTCCATATAGGTTTCGTCATAGGTTCATAGAGTGTATTAAAATGTATAACCAAATGTTGCCTGAAATTAACAGAGGGCATCTTAGAGTCGGAAATTGTTTTAAAAAAGTTTTCTGCATCCAAAACTCCTTTGTTGCCTTGAGTACACACGGGGCTATAGAGGGTTAAAATAGTTGTATCGCGCGAGGATAAGGTTATTGATGAGGAAAAAAAGACCTATCACTGAGAAAGTGAGATAGTAATTGGCAAACGCAAAGAGCACTTAATTACATTAAATGAAATATGCATTACAATCTATTATGATACACATATCTTGATACACATGAAACAAGACAATTGATAAACACGTTAAGAGAATCTTAAGAAATAATAACCAAATTTAACTTTTAATACACAGAAGAAATACTGATATACAGAAGATACACAAATTAAAAAACGTTTTCCACTTATTGTACGCAAGAGAGATACCTCTAGGAAAAATCAAAACGATCGAGAATATATACCAAAACAACACAATCAAAGTAAAAGTAGAAGAAGAACGAACCGACCCTATTGAAGCTGACAATGGGATGAGACAGGAATATTCCCTGAGTCCCCTATTATTCAACCTGATTATGGATGAAATAATAAAAAAGTAAGAACTAAAAAAGGATACCAAATGGAAGAAAAACAAATAATATATAATATAATAATAATCTGCTGTGCAGACGACGCAATACTACTATTTCAAAGTGAAGATGATTTACAACGTACGCTGCTCCAATTTCATATAACCGCCAGAAAATTTAACATGTTAATTTCCCCAAAAGAGACAAAATGCATGGTTACAACCGCAAATTTACTAAGATTGGAGCTAAAAGGTCAGATAATAGAACAAGGGTTGGAGCTTAAATATCTAGGCATCACATTATCTAGCTAGGGAAAGCTCAAAACTGAAGTGAAAGATCCAGTGAATAGAGCAAACAGAGCCACAGGGTGCCTAAATGAAACATTATGAAGAAATAAAAATATCAGAAAAGAAACGAAAGGCAGAATTTACAAAACAGTCATCAGACCAATAATGACATACGCGCCAGAAACAAGACCTGATACAGAGAGGACAAAAAGGATGTGAAACAGCAGAGATAAAAACACTTAGAAAAATTGATGGTAAGACACTATGGGACAGAGCTAGAAGTACAGATATACGACGTAGATGCAAGGTGAAGAACATCAAGAACTGGTTAAGAAATAGAAGAGTAGAACGGAACGATCGTCTAAGCCGAATTACAACAAATAAAACAATAAAGACGACAAGAGACGGTTAACCCATAGGAAGACGATCAGTAGGAAGACCACGAAAACGATGGAAAGGCAACTTACTGGAAGCACAATAAAAAACAGACAGAGTTATGTCCATATAAAAAGAAAAAGAAGAAGATGATACACAGGATAAACATTAAAATAGCTGCAAGAAAGATAAAATAAATCAGTCATATTAATGTAGAACAGCAGAAGACAGAGTATTTGTCATAGCTTTGGACAAGTGCCCAATTGAAAAAAGAACACAGGTCGTTCAAAAAAGACGGAACTCTAGAAAGAAAACAGAATAGATTTAAAAAAATAAAGGCATAAACATGTCTTTTCCTACTTTTTTAATATTGAAGATACGTAAATAGAACATTGAATTAAAATGTAAACTTTGATATCTGTGATAAACCCATTACCTGAACAGTGGCGCCGATGTATGTAATTGAAATTATTTACACTTATTTTAATTGTATATTTTTTTATTATCTATATATGAGTTGCGACCGATATTACAAACTTATTAATTTTCCACAAAGAGGCTCTTTAGAACCTAAAATTATTACTATACAAATCTGATTCTACATATCGTCAAAAAGTAATACACGGCATGTAAAATTTAAATTTTTAATAAAAAGATTACGCATTACTTATGGGGTTTAAAGAACGAGCCTTTAGGAAAATTGGAGTACTAATAAGACCACCGCAATCGGTCATACCCCGGGTAATGATTAATTAATTAATCGGCTAATTCTTCAGTCACCCCTTTAATATGATTTTGTCAAATTGGTCCTTTTTAGGACCAACTATTCTAATAACATATGTCTATAACTGTTAAGGGTATATCTAAAAATCAACAAACTTTACTTTACTTAAATTTATCAGACAGATGAGTTAACACGAATCTGACTAATTTCTAGTACAGGAAACACATATAGGGACTAACCTAGGGTATTTGGTATATAGCTTATCGCTGAAAACCACATTATAGATATAGACATACTATTTCTGTCGGAAAGTAAGAAAGGACAAAACCAGTCAGCTGAGAGAACCTTTTAACGATGTGGAGCTTGGATCCACCATCTACATATTTAATGAAAAATAACACAACTACCGACCTTGAGGATCTGAGCACAAAGCTTATTACGAAATCTGGACCAAAAACACTACAATGACTTATCCAGATGATGAACAACTGTATTCAAATTAGGAGATACCCAAAGTATAGAGACAAGCCAAAGTTGTTACCTTGTGTAAGCCTGGCAAACACTCCAACGACCACAAAAACTATTGGCTAATATCTTTATTTTGTCAGCTATTCAAAATACTTTTGCACAATATCGTTAATATGATATCACCGATATTAGAAGAAAAACTTAAATTAAAAGACAAAAGTAGCTGTAGACAGGGAAGGTCACGTACATCACAAATACTAAATCAAAGACGGGTACGAAAAATATCGGGTATCAGGGGTGGTATTTTTCAATCTAAATGCCGCTTACGACACCTTAAATTACAGAATATTTCTTCAAAAACTATATGATATCCCCTTAGATAACAAACTCACTTATATTGTCTGCGTATGCCTACACAATAGAATATTTTTTGTATCACTCAATGATAAGAATAGCAGATGAAGAACGGTCTCGCTTGGGGTAGCATAAAGGCACCTACACTGTATAACATTTACACAAACGAACGATCCATACCGGTAGATACTAGAACTTCTATTGTATAGACGATACACCTATTATTACACAATAAAAATAAACTATGAATCAATTTTCAGCCAAAATTCCTGAAAAACTCGTGTGTGCTCCTTTAATCTCCCTAACATAGACGCTTTCACAAAACTGAACATCCAATAATGTCATGAAATTGTTGAACGTAGACTTCCTATAAATTTCTTGAAAATAATTTGTATCGCACGGGGTCAGTCACAGATCATTCTTTAAAACTAAAACGTAAATTGAGGACCAGAAATAATATTTTTCGCATGCTTGTCAGCCAAAAATTGAGGTGCACGTCCTTCCGCCCTTAAAACATAGACGCTTGCACTATATGCATCTGCTGCCGAATATACCTTGTTAGACAAATTCTTTCTTTATGTGCACACTACTACCCATTTTAACACAAAAATATCTATTGTAACATTTAACCATATTTATTTTGAGATAACCTTTTATCGAGATATCATATATAGTACACAAACAAGACCAGAACTAAAATAATAAAAAAGCTTTATACAAGATATCGCAGAAGATTGGATGAAATAAAAGTAGTTTTTATTAATCGGATGCTTACATAAAACGTACAAAGACATACTCACGTAAACAAAATATATTACGAAATTTCTGTAATTAAAAAAAAAACATCGAGTTCGGCATTTAACTAATAAAATTATATTAAACAAAAAAACAACATTTTTAAAAATGCAGAAAAAATAAAATTTCCTGTGCAAGCGAACATTCCATTAAATAATAAGCCCAAATCCTTTTGTATCTATATACCTGTTTTTTAAAGAACCAGTTACCTTTTAGTACGTAGTTATACCAGGTAATAAGATATCCTTTGTTACTCAGTGTAATGCGTATGACATTACACTGTCTACGAACAGTAGATAAAAATAAGGAGCCCATATGAACCGCTCGGGATATATGTTGAAAATATAAGGTATAATCGCACAGTTGCCAAACTCTCAGAGCTTACTTAAACCGATAAACCTATGGTTCAATTATACATTGAAGAAGATCTCAACGACCCCTATAATATATACACGTACACTAAACGACATACATTTTTGATACAGGGGTATTTACGGGCTCCAAAAAATTTTTATAAATTATTAAACTCTACATGTTGATGAATCGACAGAACCAATATTATGGAATGGTCAAGTGAGCTCCGTATATCGGTACCCACTTGACCACGGAGCTCGATTGAACCTGAATTTTAACATGGGCGGAGTCCACTTTATGCCGTAGATATATATATATATATATATATATATATATATATATATATATATATATATATATATATATATATATATATATATATATATATATATATATATATATATATTGTTATGATATGTAAAATCGAGAAAAATATTGGTTTGTTTAAAAATATTTCAAAGTTCAAAAACATTAAAATCATTCAGATAAGTAGGATAATATCCAACAAACATTTCGGAGAAGGAAAGTTATTAAATCCTTGAATTACCTGTACCAAACAAAATGTAAGCTTTACATCAATCATTTCTTTGTTATACTTAAGTGACCCGCATAAGTTTAAGTGAAAGCCAAAGAATTGAACGGGGTTTTTCAAAATCCATTAATGCAGTGATTAAAGACAATAGAAGGGATTATAGAAAGAGGTTTTTGTTAGTTTTTAAGATTTATAGAAAAATATTATTTGTAAATAAGTTTTAGGAAATTTATAATTATAGGTAAAAATTTGTTTGTTATCGAAATGAAGAAATGGGGGAATTGTGACGAGTTGTGATTGGCGGAGATTGAAAAAGGTGGGATAAGTGTGTGGGAGAAAGTTTAGCGAGATTGAGGAGAGAGAAAAGATATGGCGGTTGGTTTCCAGGTCTTCAAGAAAGAACAGTGTTTGTTCTCTGTCGGTTCCCGAAATGTAGCAAGCAGTAGTGTTGAATGTTAGTGAGTTTTTGTGGAGTTAGTGTATCTGACAGAAGCTGAAACAACAAAATATTGTAAGTCATATTTCTCTACTTATATTCCAAGAGTCACTGTTCAGGCCAACGAGAGATTCAGTTTATCGAGAGGAGAAAGGCTATCATAATTTGAATGATTTGTGCTTTTGAAGGAGATCATTAAGGACGATATACTTGCAACAATCTGATGTAAGAGTGCTTGATTACATAGGGAGCGGTTGAGAGGAGATAATATAATCTACAAGGAACAAGGATTTGGACCACTCATCATCAGAGAGAGATAATTTTGTTTTCTGCAGTTTTTTCTTTTATTGATAACACAATTTTTACACGTAATTTAGAAAGGATATAAATATTTGGATTAGGAGAGTTAGAATAGTTTGGGATTTTGAGATTTCAATTAATATTGTTTGTACCATTAATTTTTGATTGTTCACGTACGGAGAACAAAATTTTGAGAATCCTTATATGAGATTTGTTTATTGAAAACTTTTGAGTGTGAATTATTTCATTATTTTTATTTCAATATATAGTGTTAGATCATATGTGTTTTTTATTGTTCCGGTATTCTCTGGACCTTACCTTTCACATGTAATAGCATAGATATAGAGGCACGAATTGAACCCTGAGATAAAAGAATTAAAATTGTGATAGAGTAATAATCATATCATTTAAATAATGTTAATTAATAAAAAAAAAATTAATTAGCTAATTATTGCTTGGCGCACCAAGACTTTAAATATCACAATAACTGGCTTCCAAAACGTGGGGCTTGAAAATATCGCAGCTTTACATTTGAAGGAAGGGAAAGAGATCTGGAATAAGTACAGGTAATCCAGAGATAAAAACATATAACATTGAGGGAATTTGAATTTGAAAGTATTTTGACAATTTTTCCAGGGAATATAAATTTGATTTATTGATTGATCGTAGTTAGTGGATATTTACTGCTATTGAATTATTTGATTTTATTTTCTTTACCAATCGTACATTTGATATTTATTTTGAATTATTTGAATTTTACTGATTGCATATTTGATATTTGTCGTGAAAATTTAATACATTTGGGGAGAAATATTGTCGTGTTCTGAAACATATAGAGTGTTGTAAAATTTCACATTTGGCGGGGACAAAAACAATAACAAAAAGTAACAACATGTCTGTCACAAGGAGACAAAGTAAAATGCAGGAAAGGAAGGAGGATAACAGAGAAGAGGAAACAATTATTGATGAAGGATCGGATAATGAAGGAAATGCCACAATAATGGAGGAAAGAAAAGAAACAGGAATGCTGGAAAAATTATTAGCAATGATGCAAATACAGACACAAAGAAAAATAAATTGTGGAAAAAACATGGAGAAGGAAATAGAGAAGATTTTAGGAAACCATGGAGATTTTGTTAATAAAGTAAATCAAGTGGTTAAAAATTATGAACTTTCTTTTAAGGGAAAATACTTGGAAAAATTTAAAACGAAAATATATCCAATCCCGTATAAAGACAGGCAATATACGGGGTATTTTAACATTCACGACATTTGTCAGTATCATAAGTAGATTTTAATAACATAGTGAAATAATTTGATCCTAGAAAACTTTTGTCATTTTTAAAATTTAACAAAGAGTTTTCGGCAGATCAAATGGCGGGGATTTGTTATGATATGTAAAATCAAGAAAAATATTGGTTTGTTTAAAAATATTTCAAAGTTCAAAAACATTAAAATCATTCAGATAAGTAGGATAATATCCAACAAACATTTCGGAGAAGGAAAGTTATTAAATCCTTGAATTACCTGTACCAAACAAAATGTAAGCTTTACATCAATCATTTCTTTGTTATACTTAAGTGACCCGCATAAGTTTAAGTGAAAGCCAAAGAATTGAACGGGGTTTTTCAAAATCCATTAATGCAGTGATTAAAGACAATAGAAGGGATTATAGAAAGAGGTTTTTGTTAGTTTTTAAGATTTATAGAAAAATATTATTTGTAAATAAGTTTTAGGAAATTTATAATTATAGGTAAAAATTTGTTTGTTATCGAAATGAAGAAATGGGGGAATTGTGACGAGTTGTGATTGGCGGAGATTGAAAAAGGTGGGATAAGTGTGTGGGAGAAAGTTTAGCGAGATTGAGGAGAGAGAAAAGATATGGCGGTTGGTTTCCAGGTCTTCAAGAAAGAACAGTGTTTGTTCTCTGTCGGTTCCCGAAATGTAGCAAGCAGTAGTGTTGAATGTTAGTGAGTTTTTGTGGAGTTAGTGTATCTGACAGAAGCTGAAACAACAAAATATTGTAAGTCATATTTCTCTACTTATATTCCAAGAGTCACTGTTCAGGCCAACGAGAGATTCAGTTTATCGTAAAGAGAAGATATTCCAAGAGTCAATTTTTCACTCGGGCCAACGAGAGATTCAGTTTATCGAGAGGAGAAAGGCTATCATAATTTGAATGATTTGTGCTTTTGAAGGAGATCATTAAGGACGATATACTTGCAACAATCTGATGTAAGAGTGCTTGATTACATAGGGAGCGGTTGAGAGGAGATAATATAATCTACAAGGAACAAGGATTTGGACCACTCATCATCAGAGAGAGATAATTTTGTTTTGTGCAGTTTTTTCTTTTATTGATAACACAATTTTTACACGTAATTTAGAAAGGATATAAATATTTGGATTAGGAGAGTTAGAATAGTTTGCGATTTTGAGATTTCAATTAATATTGTTTGTACCATTAATTTTTGATTGTTCACGTACGGAGAACAAAATTTTGAGAATCCTTATATGAGATTTGTTTATTGAAAACTTTTGAGTGTGAATTATTTCATTATTTTTATTTCAATATATAGTGTTAGATCATATGTGTTTTTTGATGTTCCGGTATTCTCTGGACCTTACCTTTCACATGTAATAGCATAGATATAGAAGCACGAATTGAACCCTGAGATACAAGAATTAAAATTGTGATAGAGTAATAATCATATCATTTAAATAATGTTAATTAATAAAAAAAAAATTAATTAGCTAATTATTGCTTGGCGCACCAAGACTTTAAATATCACAATAATATATATATATTGTTATGATGTGTTTTTTGTTTGAATGATGAGCAATGAGTATTTTTAATAATATAATATATAGGGTTTTTATCGCGGTTCTCAAAGAATTAGCTTGTAAGTACTTTTCTAAATTATCTTTATTATAACTATTATGAAACACACATATATATCTAACCTAGCCAATGTAAATTTAAAATAAACTATCTTTAAATTGATATTCTTATAAAACTAATTAAATTCTATAGACAATGTAAAATTTAAACAAACTATCTTCAAAATTGAAATTGTTATGACACTAACTAAATTATATTAACAAAATTTTGTACCTTTCTTTCACTGAATGCCTAAATGAACTGTTTTCCACTATATAGATTCTAATCATCACTAAATGTCTTCGTACTTCGGTTATCCTTGTTTTTGTGAAATTACTTTTTCCAATTATCAGCTTCTACCAATTTAAGATATAGTTTTCTTCACCAGCATTTATACACCACCAAGCAAACCAGCAAACACCATTTATATTTATTCGTCTTTTCAATATACCAATATCCAATTATTATAAGTTAATTTATACTAATCTCCAATCATAATATAATTTTAATTCCTTCCAATGTCCATCCAATATTCTTCTAATATACTTTTATAATCTTCAATAATTATTTGTGTATAATTATAAATGTGCATTAAATATATGCATAATTTTTAATCTTCATTTAACTCACTATATTAAATCATTTAACTATTTGTAACTGATTCACTGACTCCAACTAACTTTTATATTTCTTACTAAACTTTTCTGACTGACTTCTTGAAAATTCTGAACAATTTACTTCACTAACTAAATGTGTCTACTAACTTTCATAATAAACTGGCCTGACTTCTGACTAAAAACCGCCATCTTGAATCCAAATCACGGGTATTTATATCTTTTTGGATATTCTAGAATCATCTGGTAAGAGATCATGTTCCATTTCGTTCTATTTCTTCGATATGGATGTTCTCGAAAAAAAATATGTGTTCCATCCACCGACATAATCATTATTCCAGAATGTTCGACCGTAAACAATGGTCACACTCTGCACTCTGGAGAATTCGTTAATGTTCCATTGATAATTTTGTTGACATTTAGGCTTTTCAGATCAGAATAAACATTCAAATTAGTAACTAACACTCTAATTTAATAAAATACACAATTCAAACAATATATTATTATAACCCCACTTTATATTCCCAATTATTTCCTAAAATGTCACTTGGAGAGTAAGTATATCTGTCTATCACTCACTGTATAGTTGGTTGCCTATGCACATGGCTCACTTAAATATATTTACAACATTAAAATACAACTTTTTACAATTATTATATGCTAATTTATTAAAAATGCCCTCACATAAATATATTTTTTTTAAATTCTCTAGTATATAACTTCTTAAAATAATCAAATACTTTTTTATATCTAATATTATGTAGTATATAACTTATAAATTATTTTCTATAAAGCCCAATCGTCACAATATATATATATATATATATATATATATATATATATATATATATATATATATATATATATATATATATATTAAATAATTAGGGAG
Organism: Diabrotica undecimpunctata; assembly: GCF_040954645.1. NCBI lineage: Eukaryota > Metazoa > Arthropoda > Insecta > Coleoptera > Chrysomelidae > Diabrotica > Diabrotica undecimpunctata. The sequence goes on from NC_092810.1 coordinate 100,500,231, forward strand.
GTAGTCCTGTCTGACACCTTATTCTGGAAGGTATTCATGTTAATTCTACCTTTGGTAAATCTGGTTTGCTCCTGGGGTATTTCTCTTTATTGGAAAGTTTTTAGTCTCGCATTGATTATGTGTAGCACTATCTTACTGGTATGTACCTAAGATAAGGGAGATAGTTCGATAATTGTCGCATTTATGAAAGCTCTCTTTTCCGTATTATCGTTATTATTGACTTTGTTTAGTCGTCAGGCCGTTGCTTAAAAGCCATATTTTGTTACAGAGCAAGTTCAGCAATTTTATTACAGTTTCTTTGGTGGCTTTGAGTGGCTTTGATATCATATGTGGACCTGGTGATTTTTTATACTTGAATTTACTGATCGCCAGTCTTATCTTATTCTCGAGTAAATTAGATTCTTCTTTGATTTCTTCAGGGTTTTGGTGAACAAGTTTCTAGCGTTAATCGTATTTATATAGATCCCGGCAATATAATATCTAAGTTTCTGCTATAGTTTCTCTGTATGTTCCTAGGCTTCCTGTGTGATTTCAATAGCACAAGTTTTGGATTTAAAGTCTCGTGTTATCTAGCGTTTTTTTTTAAATAGATCTCCAAGTTGATTGATTAGATCGCGGATCTCATTTTTTTACATATATTGTGCTAGTATTGTATATTAACCTGGCATTTTTCTTTTATTTCTGTGTTAAGGTTTCTTAAACTCGCTTTTTTCCTTTCACTGTGTACACTACTTTCACAAAAGATCTCTTCTTTTATTCGCAATTATTTTAAGGGTTTCCTTTGTTATTCAATGATTCTGTTTTACAGAATTATTATGCTTTCAGCGATTAATTGGTGTTGTTACACAAAGTTTAGTAGTCTCCCATATTTATTGTGATGTACCCTTACGAATAGAGGGCATACTTTTTTACACTTCTTAGAGAAGGTTATCCTTTTGTCTTAGCTATTCTCTTTATCTACCTCCGTTTGTTTGGCACTATAAGTTTGAGCTTAACTTTGGCTACGAGGAGAGTATTATCTTATCTGTATATCGCCCCTGGATAATATTTGCCATTAAAAATAGTACATAAATAATATTAAAAATTCCATAAGAAAATAGCTTCTGAAATATACTTGCATATTGCATATTTTTTTTAACTTTGCAAGGCTTTGAAGGCAATTGATAACAGTTACTAATTTTTAACTAACTTTTTTAAGTAATAACAGAGGTGTTGGAATGTTGTTTTAATAAAACAGCTCTTCCTAGTAATACATAAAAGTAATGAAAACTTTAGTATGACTGCGGTGCAGTTTCTACCGAATAAATCAATTTATTGCTTCAGCAATCTGTTCGCCGATGACGTAAAAGAAATATGAATTTAACGGGAACTTATGAGTAATGAGGTATATAAAATTTCTGTACCCCATTAATATTACTTCAGCTGTGAAACGGTCAATAGCGCCGCAAATTTTATTTACGGTTTTAATCTGAACTGTTTCGTAGTAAATCACTGCAGTGTATTGTGTACCATTCTTTTTAAATACGCGAAACCAAATAGAACAAATAAACTTTTACAATTGCATCGTAAATAAGAAAAGACTGACCAGCATTTTTTGCCAGCAGCAGTTTTAAAAGTCTGACATAATTCCCGCTAATTAGTTTTTCGCCGTCATTTTTAATTCAGTCGAAATGCAAATCGAGTTGCGTAAAATTTAGGACATGGTTTATAAAATAGACAAATATTATAATTATTGTGATCATTATAGCAGTTTATCCACAAAAAATAATCAGGTTGTAAATATGCATACAGAACGTTTTAAACATTAATATAGATTATATATTTATAAAGATTGTTTTATAAATATATAATCGCATAAATTTAACCGTGGCAATAATTTGCGCATAATCTTGCGCATTTGACAATTGCATAAGACCAGCCTTTGGGGTAGATGATTAGTCTTGGTAACTGATAATAACAATACAGCGATATGCACTATTTACTATACCCTATCTGTTGGTCAATACCAGCTCATTACAAATGCATATCTTCAAATTGAGGTCAATGCTTACTGTCAAAGCCATAAACCATTGCCGTATGGATATAGTTGAAACCAATAAGGTTTTTTTTTTCAAAAATTACGATTATGCAATAATTTGTTTAGTTGCGTATATTAAAAAAAAACCAAATGAAACTAAAAACTCTTAGCACTAATAATAATAACAGAATTTAAAGCACAATTTTATTAAAGTTGTATCTTAGGCAGTTAATTTTCCAGTACACGCGCGGATTACATACGTAGGTAATCCATTGAATTTTATAATATTGCTATTCGGACTATACTGTATATAAAGTTGCCTATCTCCTTATACCTTCAGTTTAGTATAAGAAACTGTTTTAGTTAGTTTTAGTAGTCTATTACTGTTGTAATCAACGCGTGTACTTACGTAACCCTATACTAAAAATTATAAATTGTATTCGGTGGTTAAGGTAAGTTTTCTGCGTGAAAAAGAGTAACAAATATTTATTTTGTATTTTTGTTTTAGTCATCAGCAATCTTCCGACCAAAAAAAGTAAGATTCGGCAACCCTAATTTTGAAAAAATGCTGATGGAATGGAATAATAAAATAGAGAATGAACAGGAGCCGAATATAGATGGTAGTGACGACGAAAGCTGCTCAGGTGACTATAATGTTGAGCAATATGTATCTGATGATATTATAGAACAAGAATGTTACATTTCTGAACAAGAATCGGAACAAGACTGTGATAAGGAGGTTGAAGGGGAAGAAGATGAAGAAAAATAATTTTAAAATACTATCTTGGCAAAGACAAAAAACAAAGTGAAATAAGATCCTGCGCCTACTACAAGAACTCGTGCAACAAATATTGCTTTAGTTACTACGACCAATAAGAGAATCTAGAAACGCAAAAACACAGTTTGAATGCTATGTATGCTAGATGATAATATCGTCAAAGAAATTATGCGTTGTACCAACATCTATATTGAGAAGGTAAAAGAAAATTTTCAACGCTAAAGAAATACTAAAATGATCGACGTAGAAGAGATTTGGGAACTTATTGGTATAATCTTTTTAGCAAGTGTACTAAAATCGAAAAGACTAAATGTTTTGCAAATATGGGATAACAAGAAAGGTACTGATATTGAAGATATTTACTTGACAATGTCTTTAATAACGGAGTTCAATAAAACAAAATTCGGTGTGGATCTGGTTGACCAGTTGTATGCACAATATGATGTTCCCCGAAACTCTCTGAGTTGGCCATTCACTGTGTTGTTTGATTTATTAAATGTATCAGGAATTCATGCATTTAATTTTCACTGTATAAGGCTAATAATGTCACAACAAGAAGCACTTTTGTTCAGGACATTTCGTTTGAGTTAATAGAACCATTGATGGTAAGGCGACTAGACAACACTCACACATCAACAGAAATAAAAGAAAAAATTAAATTTCTTTTAAAAATAAATAAGGAAACTCCTAAAGAAGTTCCGATTTGATCTTCGGTCCTTGGGCGTTGTCATATTTGTGGACGAGCAAGGAATAAGAGCTCAAGAAAATAGTGCAGCAGTTGTGATCAGTGGACTTGCTTAGGACTTTTAAAGCAAATATGTGTACATTGTGCTGAGATCAAACAGAACATGCAGAACAGTGAATCAGATTAAGATGTTAAATTTAGGATATTATAAATCCTAGTTTTATTTGTAACGTTTGGTTATAGGTAACTTTGATATATAGTATTTGTTTTTTAATTTTCATTTTTTTTTTATTTTTTTTTTAATTTATTGTACATATTACTTATAAAATAAAGCCAATTATTATAGATTGCAGTGGTATTATTAAAACAATATTTTCAAAAATGTTTTGCAACTTAAAGTTAAATGTGACAGTGTACTGAAAATCGTAGAATTCTGTGAGTACAAAACTGCATTATTAATAACTTTTGTTACGTCCCTCCACATATATACTCAGTTTTTATTAATAATTTTATTATTTTATTTTTATATTTTAATTCTTTACTTAACGTGTGTGTATGTCTTGTCATCGTAAATTAATACGGACCTGTACAGTTCCCCTCCGAGTCTTAAGGGAGCAAGCTACGGGACGAGACGCATATTTGAATCTTAGTTTAGATATAGTCCTGTATAAATCGTCGCGCTAAACACTCCAGTATTTGTGTAATTAGTACCCTGACCACGTGACATTGAGAGAAGATTTTGTTCCCGAATCAGTGCACTGAGGAAGAAGAAGAAGTATACATCAACATCACAGCATCACAGGTACCGTAATTTGATTGCATACACACATAGTATTTATATTAATTGATAAATTTACCTATAACTTATTTTCATATTAAAATTAAACCAGCACCTAAAATAAACAATTATGAATGAGTGTCTCTTATAGAACTTAACTTCATTCATTGGTCCTTCTATCCGCATTAAAATTAGTTTAAAGAAATTTATTCAATTAAAAACGTGATCAAATTATATAAATTTTTAAATATTTGGGCAAAAGTTTCTTATCAAAGGTCGTTTAAAATCATTGAAAAAATTCCACAGCGGTACACATCTGGCATCTTAGCTCCGTTAATCCCAAGCGAGGTTTCTACCTGACCCATTGTTAAAATCGAAGTACAGCCGTTGAAACTTTCCAAAAACACGTTCAATTTCTGTTACAATCTACAATTTAGAATTCTTTAAATACAAGGGGTTTATATGATTATATATTTATTTTATATAACTTAGGAAATTAAAAAAAAAAACGCAATATTAATTGAACACCGGTTTTAAAAATATTTTAGGCGTATATTTCTAGTTACAATTAAATAAATATATATTGATTTTGTTTAAATAATACTTGGAGTGTTTTTTTTGTTTGTTCGATTATATATACTCATATATAATAAATATTTATTCTTACTGATACTTATTGAGTTTCATAACTTTAAAAGTATTACATATATTACATATACGAGTGCATATTAAATTTATTGAGATCATTCTTTAAAGGTTCTTTGTGTTACATAAATTTCTTTTTCTATATCTACAATAATGTCTTCTAGAAGTTCAAATAGAATTGTTCGTTTGCGTGCATTGAGAAACGTTGACATTTGTAAGATTTGTAAGAAGTGTTGGTTGATGGTTCATTAATTCCAGGGTTTCTCTTTGCTGCAAAAGATTATGAAGCTATCAATACTAGCTTCAATAATCAGCATACTGAATTAATTAATTTAATTGCTGTCGAGGAAGACGCAAATTTGGATACGGAAGAAATAATTAGGTTTGAATTTGCCAATAGTATTAATAAAATAGCTTTTCTTTATTTTAAGCATAATTCTTTATTAAACAATACTTCTAGTGGAACTCAAAATGTGTCCGCTGATCCACAAATCAAATCAAAAACTAACGTAAATCTTCCTAAACTAAATTTAAGTATATTTGCGGGCGAGATTACAGATTTCCCCACATTTATAGATTTATATAATGCTCTTGTACATAATAATTCTGATCTTTCTAATATAGAAAAGTTTAGTTATCTTCTGCAATCACTTAAGGGAGTACCTTACAATTTAATTAAAAGCATTAAGCTGCAAGATTCTAATTATATAATTGCTTACAACACCTTAATTGATCGCTATGAAGGTAAACGAGACTTATCTAGAGCATTATGGAAAAATATTCAAAATGCCAGTGTGGTTAAAACTGATGATCCTGTTTCACTTAGAAAATTATTAGATATTTTCAATGAAAACCTAGCCTCTTTAGAAAAATTACTTTTTTCTCCCTCTCAATGGGACTTTATTCTAATGAATTTACTGATGGACAAATTGGATGTAGAAACAGTTAGAGCTTTCGAATTACACTTTGCTTCAAAAAATGTACCTTCCTATGAGGAAGTTTATAAGTTCGCATTGCAGCGTTGCACTTCATTGGAGTCATATAAAAGACAAGTCAGCAAAAATGTTAAATCTACTAGTTCCGATACTTCTAATAACGTAAGGTATTCATCTCGTCAAACTTCTACATTTTTGACCAGTTCTGTCAAAAATAAGTGTCTATTTTGTGGTTCGGATCATGCTTTATTTAAATGCAATCAATTTCTTGCTGAATCACCTCAAAAACATTTTGACTTTGCTAAACAGAATAAATGTTGTATAAACTGCTTGTCTAAAACTCATGTTACGATCAAATGCCTTTCATCCAAAAGATGTACACATTGTAATAAAAAACATCATACTGCTCTTCACTTTGATAATCTCAATGCGAATGATTCTTCTTCTTCTTCTTCTCACAACGAGGTTGCTAGTTCATCTAACGATCCTATGCCTTCTGTTTCCGCCTTATCAAATACTTTGACAAATAATGTCTTGCTAGCTACAGCTACAATCTATGTTCTCGATCGTTTTGGTAAAGCCTTGGAAGTTAGAGCCTTATTAGACAGTGCGTCTCAAGCTAACTTCATTAGTAAAGAATGTGCAGACAAATTAAGTCTCCCTAAATTCAATGCGGCTTTATCGATACAAGGTCTTGATAGAATGTGCACCCCAGCCAAATCAGGCGTCAATTGAACATTTCTTCGTCTTATGACATAAACTTTTATTGCGAGATAGATGCAATAATTCTTCCTCAAATCTGTCAAAACATGCCAACTGTTCCAATTTCTTTAGACAACTTGCCGTATCTTCAACATTTAAGGTTGGCTGATAAAATGGCAAATATTCCAGGTAAAGTTGATGTTCTATTAGGAGCAAATATCTTTCCTTACATCTTAACAGGAGGAATTATTAAAACCCGTAATGATCAGCTCTCAGCTCTTGAAACAAGTTTCGGTTATGTTTTGATGGGAAATATTCCACCTACAAATATAACAAATATTCATTCCTTTTTTACGTCATTTTCTGCTAATGATTCTGAGCAATTAGATGCGACATTAAAACAATTCTGGGCCATTGAGGAAGTACCAGAAGTTAAATCTTATTCTCCGGAAGACTCATTCTGTGAGAAGCTGTATACTCATACCACTTATAGAAATTCCGAGGGCAGATTTGTAGTAAAGCTGCCTTTCAAAAACGAAATACCTTCTTTTGGCGACACAAAACGTTTAGCCTTACAAAGATTTAGTTCTTTAGAGCGCAGATTTGACAAAAATAAATCACTTAAGATTCAATATTCAAGCTTTATCAAAAGTTTCATAGATAATCATTATTTAAATCCTATTCAGCCAAGTACGGCAATAAATAATGCTTATTATCTACCACACCATTGTATTTACAAGGAGTCCAGTACTACTCCATTGCGCGTTGTGTTTGATGCTTCCGCACACGCCCCTAACTTTCCGTCTTTAAACGATACGTTATATTCAGGTCCAAAATTACAAAATGATCTTGTAAATTTATTGCTTAAATTCAGGTTTCATAAATATGTCTTTACTGCAGATAATAAATCCATGTTTACTCAGATTCTTATCGCTCCTGAGCAACAAAGATTTCAAAGAATACTTTGGCGTTTTTCGGAACAGGAATCTATTGCTGAATACGAACTTACTCGGGTTACTTTCGGTGTGTCTAGCTCACCATATCTTGCAATTCGTACTCTACAGCAGCTAGCACTCGACGAACCGGACTTACCTGTAGCCTCATCTATACTCCTAAAAGATACTTACGTAGACGATGTGGTGACAGGAAAGGATTCTTTAGAAAATAGTGTTCTTGCTATAAAAGAATTAATATCTTTATTGAAACGTGGTGGATTTGAGTTACGAAAATGGGCAAGTAATGCCCCTCAGTTATTCTCTCTCGCTAATATTCCTTTGGATCATATTCTGCAACAGTCTTTTTCATTTAACTTAGATCAGTCTTCGTTGAAGGTATTAGGACTTGGATGGAATCCATCATCTGATGATTACTTTTACAAAATTTTACCCCTTCAAGCTTCCTGCACAAAGCGAAATCTCTTATCCCAAATAGCTCGCATATTCGATCCTTACGGTATTCTTAATCCTGTCACTTTGATAGTGAAGACTATTATTCAACGTCTTTGGCTACTTAATTTAGATTGGGATGCAACTCCACCTTTGGAAATTACTTCAAGGTGGGAACAATTTAAAATTAAACTGCCTATACTATCTAAGTTTACTATACCTCGTCATATTTCTTTAAATGCAATTATTTTCTGTGAGCTTCATGGCTTTTGCGACGCTTCTTTACGTGGATCTTCTGCTGTTACATACCTTCGTGTGTGTTATGATACAGGAGTCATCAAAACTTATTTTCTTTTAGCCCGAACAAAGGTATCTCCTACCAGGGTACAAACTATTCCTCGTCTCGAGCTCAATGCAGCAGTAATTCTTAGTAAATTATTATCTTATATACTGCAGACTCTCACTATACAGTTTAGTAGAATTTACGCATGGTCAGATTCGACTGTTGTTCTTCATTGGATTAATTCACAGCCATATAAATGGAAAACCTTCGTCAGTAACAGAATTTCTTATATTCAAGACAGGATAGCTTCAAAACACTGGCGATATATTGCTTCTTCATTAAATAGTGCGGATCACGGATCCCGAGGACTTTTCCCTGAGGATTTCTTAAATACTCCTGCTTGGTGGGTGGGTCCGGAGTTTCTTCGCACTACTGAAGATAACTGGTCATTCTCTTTGACCGATTCTATTGAACATAACTTAGAATTGAAACAGAAAAGTTGTCTTTTGTCTTTTCCATCTGATGAATTTGTCGATAATCTCTCTAATCGATTTTCTTCCTTTTCAAAATTAAAACGTATCTTTTCCTATGTTCTTAGATTTGTTGGTAACCTAAAATCAGTCAATCAACGAACAGTTGGAAAGCTTTCTATTCAGGAACAAAGTAACGCCACTAATCAACTAATTAGATTAGTGCAACAAAGATATTTGAAGGAGGAAATAGAACAGGTTAAGGGTAATCCTAATATAGGTACACTCGTACTAATACGTAATGAGACCAAGCCTCCCTTACAATGACAAATGGGTCGAATTAAAACTTTAATTTTTGGTCAAGATGATATTGCTCGCGTAGCTATCGTACAAACCGCGAAAGGTGAACTTAGGCGACCTTTGGTTAAGCTATGCCCTTTGCCTTATATTGACTAAAAATGCAAATATGCATTTTGGTGGGTGGGAATGTTACGTCCCTCCACATATATACTCAGTTTTTATTAATAATTTTATTATTTTATTTTTATATTTTAATTCTTTACTTAACGTGTGTGTATGTCTTGTCATCGTAAATTAATACGAACCTGTACAGTTCCCCTCCGAGTCTTAAGGGAGCAAGCTACGGGACGAGACGCATATTTGAATCTTAGTTTAGATATAGTCCTGTATAAATTGTCGCGCTAAACACTCCAGTATTTGTGTAACTAGTACCCTGACCACGTGACATTGTGAGAAGATTTTGTTCCCGAATCAGTGCACTGAGGAAGAAGAAGAAGTATACATCAACATCACAGCATCACAGGTACCGTAATTTGATTGCATACACACATAGTATTTATATTAATTGATAAATTTACCTATAACTTATTTTCATATTAAAATTAAACCAGCACCTAAAATAAACAATTATGAATGAGTGTCTCTTATAGAACTTAACTTCATTCAACTTTAAAATCAAAAGTTTAAAAGGCAAAATATTTTATCGATTTCAATTCAACTTATCAATTATCGACAACAACTTTTTGCTGGTTCTTGCTTCTAACAAGTAATTAGGCTAGGCTGCTGTTCAATTTTATTAAGTGGCCAGGTCCGGCTTCAGATCCTCCGTGCCAATGTACGTAAATTCTCAGCGGGAAGATGGATGAACCGGAATCAGCTACTACCTCACGGAATATACCCACTACGTCACAAAAATCTTACTCCAATGCATTAAACAGTTTCAAATATCCTTCAAAAGACCAAGGTATTATACTTTCAACCATACAAGGAATAAAAGTTTTCGAATATATAAAAGCTGTTGGATCAAAAGTACAGCCCAAAAATGTTGTTTGGGCATCCAAAATAGCAAACAACCGCATCTGCATCTACCTCTCCTCTAAATATGTAGTTAGCATAGCAATTTCTTAGCTCTCACAAATATATAAATATTGATGGTAACCAGATTGAAGTAAGAAGACTTTTAACCCCTGCCCAGAGACTCATCATATCTAATGTATGTCCTACTATACCTAATATCATAATTGAAGAGCACTTAAAAACTATGGGTATAAAATCCACCTCCAACATGACGTTTCTACGAGTAGGCATGCAAGACTCAGAATACAGCCACGTACTCAGCTTTAGGAGGCAAATGTTCATAAGTCCTTTAGAAAATGCATCAATTCCTGACCCATTTCTAATCTCATTCGACAATACATCATATCGACTATACATTTCCATAGATGGTTTAAACTGCTCCAGATGCAAGATTGTCCGACATCACGATTCTGACTGTCCTTCTTTATCATCATCAAGCAACTCAATTAATCAAATGGAAACTGACCACCACGTGAATATACATAACTCTACCAATGGAAAATATAGTCAGCTACAAGATCAACCATGAAATCAATACCAAGAAGATACCGAAACATTAATGGAACCAGAACCCAATACCATACAAAATCACGCAACAGCTACAAAGGACCAAACCACTTCCTCACAAATAAACAATGAATTACAATTATTACAAATCATTCTAAGTCAAATTAAAGAAAAAATTTAAAATAGAAACCCTTCCTTTACACTTACTTTTCATGAAATATGTGATTTTCTGACAAATTACCTTCACTCAAAATATGCTGAACGCATTATTGAAAATTATTCAAATGAAAGCCAAGAAATAAAAGAAATTTTAAACTTTATACATATATTCTCAAATACAAAATAAAACTTTAAAAAACAATATCACCAGATTGAAGAAGAAACTGCTTCTCAACAGTTATTCTTCTACTGACGAAGCTGACTAAGAATCAAGTTCTCAAAAATAAATAGTTAACACATAAAGAGTTAATGGCCAGCACATTCATATTACAGTGAAAAACCAACGGTTATTTTACACATATAGAATCCATTAAGCTTCTTATTCAAAGAATGTCTAAGTCAAGTAGGAACCAAACTCATCTTACCAAATAAGAGAAAAGACCAAGTCATCATCAACCGACTCCGAATAGGACATACTTTCCTTACACACAAGCATATCTTCAACCAGGAGGCTACTCCGATGTGTACCAAGTGCAACACACAGTTGTCAGTGAAACATAATTGTTGAGTGTCCAGTGCACCAGAACGAAAGAATCGCGTGAGCCCTTAGTGATAATTTAAAAAGTACACTAACGTCAAATTTACAGTCTTTATTAAGTTATCTTAAAATGACTAAACTATATACCAGATTGTAAAAAATATTTTTTTATGTAACAATATGTATCTTACTGTTTGTGTATGTCCTCCCGCTAATAACCCTTAGTGGTTGATGAGGGTATATTTGTTTAAATAAAAAAACAGAAAATATTTTCAAATGCCTTTTCCAGAGCTTCAGTACGTATGGATTACTAATGTAATCCACTGTAGTCACGTAAGAAAAGAGAGCGCATGCACTGGAGGGTTAAATACGTGTATTTTCTTCCCGTTCTTTAAATTTTTTAGGAAGCAACTTCTCTCTTTCAGTAGAAGTATTATTTTTGGACTTATAAGACATATCTATACTATCACATTTATAGAATACTTTCTGTTATTACGAGATTATCCTGTCGTGTCCTGTAAATAATGCTGTAGTTGTTTTCGATAATGCCACGTATCACTTAAAATAAATAAAAAAGCTACCTACGGTCTCATGAAAAAAAGTAGATATAATTGACTGGTTTCAACGAAAAACATTAACGTATCATCAAACTATGCTTAAAACGGAATTATTACGAATTGCAAGGTAAAATAAATTATACTATAAAAAATATTTCATTGACGAAATGGCAAAAATAAAAGTAATACTGGTATTACGTTTGCCACCTTATTATTTTCAACTTAATCCAATAGAGTTAATATGGGCTCAAGTAAAATGTGAAGTATTTAGACAAAATACAACTTCTAAATTAAAGAATGTCAAACAACTTTTATTAAATTCCATAAAAAACATAACCAAAGATAATTAAACCAATGCTGTAAACCACGTAAAAAAGAAGAAGAAAGATTAAGACTATGGATAATAACATTTAAAAACTTGGTTAATCTATAATCATTCCAATCTTGCCGGACAACGAATCTGACACAGAAGAAGAGGAAGAGATGGAAATCCATAATTTATAAGTAATTCAGAAGATTTTAGTTTATGCACATTTATTAAATGTTAGATTAGTATTTTGGTATTAGAAAAAATTAAAAAACAATAGGTTGCTATTAAGGTTTTGTTAAAATCTCTTCGTGGTATTGTAAAATGGAGTTTAGGTTGACTTGATGATTGCTAAACTTAAACATATTAATTTTTCACGAGTTATTGAGTATTGAAAATGGCTATTTTCACGCTTTTTAAGACCTTAACTTATTTATAACTGAAAAACGATACATTTAAGACAACTTCTAAAAACCTTTTTTGATCAGAAGAATTTTAATATCACAATTTAAAAAAAAATTGTTTAAAACATTTTTGATCATTATTTTCTCTTGGCTCTTGGCTTCTCGTTTGTTATGAGAGAAATATTTTAAGTAAGATTGTGCAAAAATATGAAATGAGAATATTTTTTCTAGCCAGTGCGCCTGTATTACTCGGAATATAATAATTATGCAGGGAAAATTCAATTAATAAATTTAAACTTTAAGACGTTATAAGAGAGTTGAGTTCTATCAGAACATCAACAGTATCATACAGAAAATTCCTTGACAGGAAGTTCTCATCATTATGGGCGATTTTAGTGCCAAGATTGGAGCTGGAGATAAGACACAGTACATTGAAGCACATGGACTTGGAGTCAGAAACAAGAGAGGAGACCTCCTAGAAAAATTCGCAGAAGACTCGGAACTAGTTATCACCAAAGCATTTTTCCGATTACCACCTCGCAATCTGTACACGTGGAAATCGCCTCAAGACCCGGGAGAATTATTAGGAATCAAATAGACTATATTTTAGTAAATAAATGTTTCCGAAACAGCTTTACATCTGTCAAGACTTATCCTGGAATAAACTTGGAGACCGACCACCTTCCACTGGTGGGAGTATTTCGAGTCAAAATCAACAGTGCAGAAAAGGAAAGCATAATCATACGACCTATGTATGCTGAAAAGACCTTGATACGAGGATGAGAGTCCAAGCTACGTTAAACGAGCAAGTGACTACAATTAGAGACGAATCGCACGGAGAACAAACGATCAAACATATTACAGAAATTGTGCAAAATGTAAAGGATAAACACTTAAAGACAGATAAATTAACGAAGAAAAAATCATGGATGACAGATGAGATCCTGAAACAAGTACGCTAGCCACAATGTACATAGGAAAGTTAAAGAACTCACAGAGGGACTAAGACGAATGCAGAAAAGAAACATAACTTATTCTGATGGAAACATCATCTTGGACAAACAGAGTAAAATAAGAACGTGGAAAGAATATCTAAAAAAACTATTTGAAGACCAAAGAGATAACACCTTTGAGCTAGAACAAGAGGTAAATGATGGACCAAGAATATTACAGTAGGAAGTTTATTCCGCAATAATACGTTAAAGGATGGCAAAGAGGCAGGCCCTAATAATATATAAGAAGAACTACTTAAACTAATGGACAACTAATCAATAACAATAATCACAAAGATATTCAACAACATATACAACTCTGGAGAAATACCAACAGAATGGCTGAAATCTGAATTTATTGCACTTCCAAAAAAACCAGGAGCCAAAAAATGCGACGATTACCGTACTATAAGCCTCATGAGTCATCTCCTAATATTGCTCCTAAATATAATTCATACGAGAATCTTCAAGCTGTGTGAAAGTTAAATTTCCCCCAACCAGTTGGGGTTCACAAATGCTGTTGGTACTAGAGAGGCTTTGTTCTTAGTACAAGTCTTATTCCAGAGATGCAGAGACGTCAACTGCGACGTATACGCATGTCTGTTTGATTACGAGAAAGCGTTTGATCGAGAACAGCATGCCAAGATGATGCAAATACTAAAATAAGCAGGAATTAATAACCAAGATCTGAAAATAATTAGAAATCTTTACTGGAATCCGACAGCAAAACTCAGAGTTAAAGGTGAACACACTGACTATGTGAAAATCATGCGTGGAGTTAGGCAAGGCTGTATTTTGTCTCCTCTAATCTTCAATATGTACTCTGAAAGAATATTTATCGAAGCTATGCACGAAACTGAAAAAGGTATTCTACTAAATGGTTACCGGCTAAACAACATCAGATATGCAAATGACACCATAGTATTTGCGGACAACTTAGAAGACCTACAAGTTCTTATGAACAAAATCACGTATTAAAGTCAACAATAAGGACTCAATATAAACATTAAGAAGACAAAGCTTATGATAATTAGCAAGATAACAGCAGGTCAACTCTACGTCAATCAATCCCCTGTAGAAAGAGTGATGCACTACAACTACATCGGCACTATAATAAATGAAGAATGGACAAACAACCAGGAGATTAGAGCACGTATCGGAAAAGCTAGATCCACCTTCAATCGGATGGGGGCCGAGGGATGCAATCGGAAAGTAAGAATGCTACGATGCTACGTCTTCTCTGTCCTTTTTTATGGTGTTGAATCGTGGACCTTGAGCGAGGATATGTGCAGAAAACTGGAAGCATTTGAGATGTGGCTATATCGGAGAATACTTAAGATCCCGTGGACTGACCGAGTCACAAATCAGGAGGTCATCAGAAGAATAAATAAGAACCGAGAGGTACTGACCACCATCAAATCTCGAAAGTTACAATTCTTCGGACATATTATGCGAAATGAATCCACATATGCTCTTCTTCAGGCCATCCTGCAAGGAAAAATATTTGGAAAACGAGGTCAAGGAAGAAGAACATCTTGGTTAAAAAACCTTAGAATCTGGTCCAATACAACATCTGTGCAGCTTTTTCATGCTGCTGCAGATAAGATCGCCAACATTCGTAACGGATAGGAACATCATGAAGAAAAAGTTATAATTTCTTATAACATAATATTATACATATATACTAATTTGTTACTTATACTTATACTTTTTTGTTCTGAAAATAGTGAATTGTGATCTGTTGAAATTTAATAAGGGTATCTGGACAAAATGTTTATAAATAATATTTTAATAATGTTTATAAATATCATTTATTTAATATAATTATATTATAAATAAAAATGTAATAATAAAAAGGCTGCTTCCTCTGCAAAGAGTTTTTTAGGTAGTCAATCCCTGTATCCTTTTTTATGTGTTGTGGTTCTATTAGTTCGTTTACATTCATTCTTTGATCTGTTACCATATAGAAATTTCAAAATCAAATTGACATTACAACTAAAGTAACAATAGAAACCGAAGAAGCTGCTAAAAGATTTCTCAATAAATATTCAAAATCATATGTCTTAAACTACGATCAATTTTGGGATTTACTAAATGAGGCATACGGAGCTAAATATATATATAAGCGGGGATCCTACAGCTTCTGCCGCTTCCCGCATTTCGATCGCCATCTTTTTCTATCTCTCCAGGTGTCTTCATCAATGGCTCTGTCTTTTATGGTTTCCATAACACCTTGTATCCAATACTTGGCTGGTCTTTCTCGTTTCCTTCTATTACTTGGATTGTATTCCATAGCTCTTTTTGGCCATCTGTTGTCGTCCATCCTCTGTACGTGTCCATACCATATTAACTGTCTAGTTTCTATTCTTTCAGAAGTTGTATGTACTCTATCTGTTTGTCTTCTAATTTCAGAATTAGGTATACGTTCTACTCTTGATATACGGCAAGCTCTTCTTAGGTAGTCCATTTCAACCGTGTCAACTTTTTTCTTTCCTTTTACTGTCATTTGCCAACATTCTGCTCCATATGTAAGAATGGGCTCTACAATTACTTTGTAGATAGTCATTTTAGTTCTCATAGTAGCTTTGTTGGACCAAAGTATCGAATTCAGAATTTGAAAACTCTTCCTGCCTTGTTGCACTCTATAGTCTATATCTCGTTCCGTTGTTCCTTTACTGCAGATAATACTTCCCAAATATTTGTATTCGTAGCACCTTTTCATTTGTCTAATTTCCAAATCCGGGTCTTCGTCTTAACTGCCTATTCGCATATATTCTGTTTTAGACATATTCATACTCATCCCCCATTTTTCGTATTCATCTTTGAGCTTTCTAAGCATATAATCTGCATCTTCTTCACAGCTTGCAATTAGTACTTGATCATCTGCAAAGAACAGCGTTGTCAGATAATGGTTGTTAAGCTTCAACCCCATTCCCGCACATTTTTGTCTCCACTGGTGCAGTGCTTCTTGGATATATATTTTGAATAGGGTGGGGGAAAGACAACATCCTTGTCTCAGGCCTTTCGTTACTGTAAATACCCTTGAGAAAGTATTTCCTGTTTTTACAGTGCTTTGAGGACATTTATAGATGTTCAGTATTGGTTTTAGATATGTTTTACTAAGGTCCGTTTTCGTCAAGACACTAAATAAGAGTTTTAAAGGAACTGTATCATAAGCCTTCTCCAGATCTATAAATACCAGATACGTAGGGAGGTTTCGAGCCGTTCGTTTTTCAATTACTTGTTAAAGGGTAAATTTGTTGTCCACGCACGATCTTCCTGCTCTGAAGCCGCTTTGTTCTTCAATTTCTTTATAATCCTCTTCTCTTCTTCTTTTCAATATACGACCATATAACCTTCCCAGCGAGCTAGTTAAGCTAATGCCTCTATAATTTCCGCATTCTTTTCTGTCTCCCTTTTTATAAATGGGGCTAATGTGGGCCAAATTCCAATCGTCTGGAATCGTTTGGCCTTCAATTAAGCATTTATTAAAAATATTCAGTAAGCTTTCCAAAAGAGCATCCGGTCCATGTTTCACTAACTCGATGGGAATGTCTCCAGGCCCGGGTGTTTTTCCATTTTTCATTTGTTTCAATTCTTTTTTCAGTTCTTCTTTGTTTATCTTATGCACCTCTGAATTTTCTGTCATTGAGATATGATCAGGTCTTTCCATAAATTCGTGCCTACTTTCTGTTAATAGCGTTTCGTAATATTTTTCCCACTTTTTATTTTGAATCAGGTTTATATTTCCCTCATCTTTTCTTTCTTTTCTAATACTTTTTATGAATTTCCAAGCTTGTGTCACTTTGGTTCCTCCTAAGCATCGGTCCATCATTTCGCATTTCTCTTCCCACATTTCGTTTTTTCTTTTAGTGACTTCCTTCTTTGCTTCTCTGTTAAGTCTGCTGTAAATTCTGCGGTCTTCTGAGTCTTTCGTGGATAGCCATGTTTGATAAGCTTTTTTTTTGTCTTTAATTAATTTTCCTACTTCTTACGGAGCTAAATACTTTTATAATATTATTAAGGATTATACACCGGATTTAACACCAGCCAATTAAATGATTATTGACACTCATGCTCATTTTATAGGCTCAAAATTAAAAAACCGAATCTACCGAAAGCGAAGACTAGAAAAACTATAAGAACATGAATCATCTGAACCTGATAGTGATTCATGTGCTTAAACTAAATCATAAATTATTTTTAATTTTAATTGGGTATTTAAATGAATATTATACCCATTTAACATGCTACAGCTTCTTCTATTAGAGTATGCACCAGATTTTTTTCTTTACAAAAAACGCATTTTAAAAATAACTCGACCCGACCCAATCAGAACTATACCAGTGGAGGAGTAACTCTATATAGAAAGTCAAATATACCTTTTCAAAATGCCATATTTAATAGCCATAACATTAAATGGGCATCAAATAAGGCAACACACAGGGGAAATATGTTAGAACGTCTTTAACACTATGAAGCTATACCTAGTCAACGACGGATCTCAAACAAGATTCAATATGATATGGCAACGGGAACATCTTCTGCCATTGATCTCTCCATATGCGAACCCTCATTGCTTACCCAACTTGATTGGACAGTACTAAAAATTTATATAGTAGTGACCACTTCCCAATCTTAATAAAACATACAGTTAAATTTACATTTATTTTAATGTAATTTAAATACAAATACAATAGCAACTCAAAAATGGAAACTAAAAAAGGCAAATTGGATTAAATTTGAATGAATTATATCAAAGAGAATGAATCAGAATAAAATTTTAGAGTCGACTGACGACACACTCACAAGCTTTAATTAGCTTGCACTGTATGCTGCTAATATAGCCATAGAAAAATCTTAACTTTTAAAGAAACACAAACCAGATCCCTGATGGAATACACAATGTGAGGCCGATATATTAAGATTGTTAATCAGGATATTAAATCATTGATTGCTTGGGCAAGAAATCATGCATTAATTATAAACTCTGGTTTAAAAAAACTGACTGACTAAAAAAACTAATCTGGTGGTTTTTGGTCCAAACAGGGTGTGTTTGGAAATGAGTAAATCATTGAAATAGTTGTTGATAATAAAATCATTAAACCTGTAACTAGTGCAAAAAATCTAGGTTTAACTTTAGATAGTCAGCTCAAATTTACAAAACATGTTAACACCTGTGTGACTAAAGCATTTTTCAGCCTAAGAACAATTTATCATAATAGCCACTGTCTGTCATACAAAGTAAAAAGAATACTGTGCGAAAGTTTAGTATTATCAAAATTTAACTATGGAGATGTTGTGTATGGGCATTGTATTAGTTCAGATGACAGGAGAAGAATTCAGGTGGTTGAAAATTCGTGTCTTTATCTGATCTGTGGTGTAAGAAGACACCAGCCTATTTCTCACAAATTAAAACATCCAAAATGGTTGAGCATGGAAAAGAGAAGATTTCTACATGCTGCTTTTCTTTCCCACAAAATTATCAAAAACTTTCTAACAGCATATCTTTTCAAAAAAATTATATACATGACATACATAATGTCAATAAAATATACAAAAATATAATACAGCTCCGCCACATCGTACAGAACAATTCAAAAATTCATTTATATATCAAATATCAAAAGTATAATATAATGGATTAGCTAAAAAATTAAAATTAAAATCGATTATATCTTTTAAGAAATCTCTTAAATCTAAATTGCTAAGTGAATAACACATGTGCAACTATTTAGTGATCTGTTATGAAGTACGTATAAACTATGTGATAGTTTTTGGACAATATTTAAATGCTAAATGTTTATATTTGTTATGGTTTTTAATTGATTGTTACAGAACACGCAAAAAAATATATTATTTTTTTTTCTCTTGCTTAAGATGGAAAGCGGAGGTACTGATTTCTTGAAATCAGCACGAACTGATCTTCGGCATTTTTTGTTTCT
This sequence comes from Diabrotica undecimpunctata, assembly GCF_040954645.1. NCBI lineage: Eukaryota > Metazoa > Arthropoda > Insecta > Coleoptera > Chrysomelidae > Diabrotica > Diabrotica undecimpunctata. The sequence goes on from NC_092810.1 coordinate 100,519,695, forward strand.
TATTGTATTTTATGCATACATAATTTATATATTTTGTGTATTGTATGAATTTGAAGGAAAAATAAAAACCTTTATTATTATTATATTTAATTAAGTAAAACGATTTGGTACCGATACAAAAAGTACAAAAACATTAATCTATTAACAGACTATAAAAATATTGATCTATTAACAGAGTACAAAACATGTAGAGCTGAAGCAAGGAGAATCATAAAAAAAGTAAACAAGAAACTTGGTATATATACGTATCTAGCATTAACGGCAACACAAATATATCATCGGTTTGGTTATGCTATTGGAACAGGATACTTACAAACAAATCATTATTCTAGAAAAAGAAGGGACGTTACTAACTGGTCCACAGAATATAGTAAATAAACTAGCTGATACCCATGAAAAATTCTCATCAAGCCAAAATTACAGTAACGAGTTCGTAGCTTACAAACACTGGGAGGAGGCAGTAGCTATTACAATTTCCGACGAATTTAACCCTATCAGTACACCTTCACCAAAGATACTTCACCAGGTCCAGACGACATACCAATACAATTTATTAAAAAACTCTTCATAAATGAAAAAGAGTTTCTACTACAAATTATTGCTTTTAATATTATTTGGTCACAAAAATTATTTCCAAAAATCTGAAAAAATGATATTTTTTTTCCTATTAATAAACCAAATCAAGATAAATTACAACCAAAATCATATCGTCCTATATCAATAACATCTTCTTCATGTAAACTTGGAAAAATAGTCAACAAAATATTAATGTGGAACCTAGAACATAATGATCAACTTACCATTGAGCAAGCTGGCTTTAGACCAGTCAGATCTACAAACGACAACACTATAGATCTTGAAAACGCTCTTTACGAAACTTTTTTTCGACATAACTAAAGCATTTGATAAAGTATGGAAATACTGTATATTAAATATTCTTTAAAGGGCCTGTAATCACCACTCCCTTAAGAGATGACAATTTACTCAACCATGGTATTGGCTAAAATAACAACATAACATAGGGCAAAAGGCAATTTTAACAAATTGTGTTTTTGTTTTTATGAATGTGCCGTCCAAGAAATTTCAATTTTATATCTTGACATAACAGCTATAACAATTAATAAGTATGTAGAAAAAAAAACATCTCGCTATTGACATAATAATATACATAAAATATAAAAGTTGTACATTCCCTGGTTTGAGTGAATGGATTACTTGAGGGAAAAAGTTGTTTTCAGGATTACCTTAGTTTATACAGCTTTTCTAATTACTAACTAACTATATTGATATAAGGTTAAATGCTCGAATAAATAAACTTTGATCAAATAAAAGGCCGATATCCAGCACAGTTTATTAATTAAATCTTGAACAAGTACTAATGATCCCTAGAGCATCTTCAGGGGCGTCTGTAATAAGCCAAGAAACGTTTTTTAGCTGATAAAAACTAATTAACTTCGATAAAAAACTCGAAGTTGATGGTTGATAAAAGTTTTTATGTGATTAACGTTTTAGACTTACCTCGTCAATTTTGGCCTATCCAACAATCATAGAATGTCATAACCATAAAATTGCGCATTAAACTACACTACACACACAAGGACAAACAGTTTAAAATTTTTAAAAATAGGTGAAGCTACGTTACGGTTGGCATTAGGAGAGAGAATGGCTCCTGGTATTAACGGAAATTTTAAGGTGACATGTGACATATGACAGCTTGGATGGGCAGTCACAATCATGGAGATGTGATCTGTACTAGTATCCTACTATCTGTACTATTATCTGTACTAGATAGTACTAGAATCTGTATTTCAAAATTCTATGAAACTAAGCATTGACCAAAGGTCCAACTGACACTACTATAGGAAATGAACTGATGAAATATGAAATTATATAGAACAGTTTAAGTAGATTGCACAATCCAGATCTCACACTCAAACGTGTCTATAATAATAAGGGTGTGAGTTTAAGGCAACTGAAGTGGACGTAAAGTATGAATGCAAGAAATAGACTAAGCAATCTATTATACAGTGGGTGATTGACTACAATAAAAGGTACTACCAAGCACTATCAATACTGTAGAAAAGAAGAAATCTAACTATGAAATTAAAATACTAAAAATTAAAAGTCAAAATTAAAAGCAGAGTGTTTAAATGGGGTATAATCCAAGTAGTTTAGTTAAACCCACAGTCAATGGGAGAACTATAAAATGAATATGTCAAAGCATTACTCAAGACCAACTGACCAACAGTGGGAGATGTTGAAATATACAACTGTAGAGATGGTATATCTAAATTACGCAGAGGTATGGAGAGTGTAATTAATGCCAACTATAGATCAATTAAACCTGAGCAAGCTAGTTTTGTAAATTATTGAAGAATAAAATAGTAATGTTGATCAGTTTGATGTGCTTTTTATTTGAGGTGTCGTTAGTAACACTTAGGAAAAAAGTCTTCTGTAAGTCGGTGTGTAACTCTGACAAAGACAAAGGTGCCAACATATCTAAAATGATCGCTTCACATTTGGTTCTCGCAACCCCAAATTTTGATTCAAAAAATTTTGAAATCCATTTCGACGTACAATCAGATATTTTGAAGCATATATCATGCATTCCCGTGTGATAAGCGAATGTAGCCTCTTTAGCTGCAATAATTAAATCGTTTTGAATGGGATCTTCATTTTTTAAAAAAATTTTGATAGAAGAAGTAGTTGCAATCGCCGTTACACCAGTTTTGTGTATTTCACACTTTAAGTGATCTTTAATATCTGCTCTCCCACCGTGTGCAATTGAAAATTCTGAAAAACATTGCTAGCATTTTACCCTGCTACTGTCACTACAAAGCTTTTTTTATAAAAGGATAATCTTTTTCAAGTTCGTTTGTGAATTTGCAATTTATTTTCGGGATTTTAAATCAAACAAAGCAATTAAATAAAACACAAAGTGTTTTGGTATTTTACCACCGTTCACAAAAAAACGAAATGTAATCGCACTGCAAATGATTAGGGTAAACTGAGATCTGTTTTCTTTTTAAATTCATCAATTCTTGATTTTTTTAATGTTTATATTCGTTAACGACTCACTGAAATACTGTGTTTAAGAAATGTAATACGGTGAATTGCTGAATTGGTCATTTTGATGATTTCGAAAATTACGCATGTGTTCTGTGGGAACCCTATTAAAATATCTTATCAATCAGATGTGCAGTCATAATTATTAGAATTGTTTATATAATACGAACGTGAATAATCTTATTTATTATCCGTAAATATGAATCCAGAAGGAAAAAAATCATTCGTGTGAAATCACTTAACAAAAATTCAAAAACTACGGCAGTTTTGTCAAACCGGTACCAAATGACAAACCGGCCGGGACTCCGAGACCCATGTCTAAAACCGGGACAATCACGGTTAAACCGGGACGTATGGTAAGCCTAAGTATACCCCATTAATACACTCTGCTTTAAATTTTGATTTTTAATTTTTAGTATTTTAATTTCATAGTTAGATTTCTTCTTTTCTACAGTATTGATAGTGCTTGGTAGACCCTTTTATTGTAGTCAACCACCCACCCTCTAATAGATTGTTTAGTGTATTTCTTGCATTCATACTTTACGTCCACTTTCTCTCTCTCTTATCGTTTCCTCATTGCTGAGGATCGTGATTTCCTACAATGCGGACTGTCAATTCTCTCCATCTCTTGCGATTTTGGGCTGCTCTCATGGACCCGGAAAACGTCTCTCCAGTGGCTTTCTGTACTTGATCTGACCATCGGATAGGTGAGCGTCCTCGGCCTCTACGTCCTTCTACGTTTCCGCACACAATTAGTTGTCATTGTCTCTTCTCGCAACGTGGCCAAAAAACTTTAAAACATTTGCAAGACACTGAGAGGAGAGTCTGGTCTGAATGTTTAGCTCTTCGAGAATCGACTGATTGGATCTGTGCTCCGTCCACGAGACGCGTAGCATTCATCTCCAGCACCACATTTCGAATGCGTCAATCCTTTTCCTATCCTCTGATTTTATTGTCCATGTTTCGGCACCGTAACTGAAGATTGAAAAAATGAGTGTCCGTACCAGTCTCATTTTGAGTTTTTTTGGATAAAGAGCGGTCCTTCCATATTTTTGACAGTCGACTCATAGCGTTCTTGGCCATCCCTATTCTTCTGCGAATTTCCGTATGGGAGGAGGCTGCATTGCTTAAGGAAGATCCTAGATACGTGAACTCGTCTACTTTCTCGAATTTATTTAGGGCGCCTGTTGTTTGGAGGATATTCGCGTGGTCCACAATCATGATTTTTGTTTTCTGATTGTTAATCTTGAGCCCACACTTGTTGCTTTCGGTTTCTACTCTCTTTATCAGTCTCGACATCTCCTCTTCAGATGTTGCTATCAGTGTTGTATCGTCTGCGAATCTTAAGTTTGAGATCTTTTTTCCTGCAATGGAGATGCCGCCTCTCCATCCATCGAGTGCGTTCCTCATTATGTATTCTCCATATAAATTGAACAGGTCTGGAGATAGTATGCACCCTTGTCGTACACCTCTGCTGGTTTTAAAGGTATCAGATTGCTGGTTTTCAATTCTTATTTTAACTGAGTTATCTTCGTATAAGTTTTTAATTAATATTGCCAAATGATCTGGAACTCCCATTTCATGAAGAACTGTCCAGAGAACTTCCCACTTCACACAATCAAATGCCTTTTGGTAGTCTAGAAAACAGATTATTATTGGAATTTTAAATTCGCGGGCCTTTTCTATGAGCTGCCGCATATTAAGGATTTGCTCTCTCGTACCCTTCCCTTTGACAAAGCCTGCTTGTTCTTGGGGAATTTGTTTGTCTAAGTATTGTTGCAAATGGCGTTTAATGATTCTTAGTAATATTTTGCTTGGATGGGAAATCAGTGAGATGGTACGATAATTACTACACTTTGTAGTTGTTCCTTTTTTATGGATTGGTATGCACAATGATGTGCGCCATTCTCTGGGCCACTTTCCGCATCTCCAAATTTTATTACAAAGTTTCCACATTATGTAACATCCTTTGTCTCCCATGTTCTGAAGGAGCTCTTCCGTGATATTATCGCAGCCAGGGGATTTATTCTTCTTGAGATGAGTTACAGCTTCTTCAATCTCGGACAGCAGAATTTCAGGTTCAGGGTTGTATGCGATGTTTTCGGGGGCTGAAGTGTGGCCTAGATTTACGTGTTCTTCCCTGTAGAGCTCTGAACAATAGTTTTTCCATGTTTCCAACACTCTGTCGATATCACTTATGATAATACCATGTTTGTCCTCTATTGCATAGTTCTTGGGTTTAAATTCTCTCGCAAGAATTTTCACTTTCCGGAAGAGGTCTTTGGTTTCATTTCAATATCCGTGATTTTCTATTTCTTGACAGATTTCAGAGATGTATTCTTGTTTGTCTTTTTGGCATCTTAGTTGAATATCTCTGGAGAGAGCTTTATATGTCTGTTGATAACAGGGGCCAACTTTAAGTTGCTTTCTTTGTTCAATCACTTTCCACGTGTTTCTGCTGATCCACGGTTTAATGCTATTATTTATAGATGGTTGGCTACATTGGTTCACTGTTGTTACGATGGTTTCTTTAATATCTGTCCAGGCTTCATCCACACTTTGTTCTGCCTGATTGTTCTCTATTCCGGTTAGTGCTGGTTCAATTCTCTCTTTAAAGGTAGCTAATTCGGGGTCCGTTAGCCTAAAAGAACGGGGAGAAGCTTTGCGTATGTTCTTGAAACGTATTTTGTAATCAGCCATCAAGAGCTGGTGATCGCTTCTGCATTCTGCTCCTGGAAATGTTTTTGCGTTGGTAATTGAAGACTTCCATCTCGAACTGATCAGAATAAAGTCTATTTGATTTCTTGTTTTATCTCCAGGTGATTTCCAGGTATAGAGTCTACGCGGATGATGCTTGAAATGCGTGTTCATTACAGCAAATTTCCTTTGGTTGCAGAATTCTAATAGTCGGTCTCCTCGGTCATTTCTATCTCCTAGACCATATGGCCCTACAATCATCTTCATGTGGTCATCTAGATTCGTTCTTCCAAGTTCGGCATTAAAGTCGCCTAGTATCACCACTATGTCTTTGTTTGGTATTTTATCAAGTACACCTTCGAGAGCCATATAAAAGTCTTCTAGTGTTGCTTGTTCTGCTGTGGCTATCGAGGCATATATTTGTATGGTGTGGAGGATGGATGTTGAGCACTTTAGTCTCAGATGTATAATTATGTCATTAACTGCATCATATCCATTTACGTAGTTCTGGAATGTGGGTTGTATTATAATTGCAACCCCATTGATGCTCTCTGTTTGGTGGCCTGAGAAATAAATGGTATTGCCAGAGGCGCTTCGGAAATGCCCCTTACCCTTCCAGTGAGTTTCACTGATGCCAATCATAGAAATTCGATAATCAGCCATTTCTCTCTCTATTATATGTAACTTTCCAGGATGTTGGATCAAACCTCGTATATTCCAAGTTCAAAATCTGTTGGTTTTCCGAAAAGAGATTTTATTTAGTGTTCCAGTAGTCCTTTGTGCTCCTGCGACCTGGTTCCCTGTCGCATTGAGCCCGGTAGCCCATTTCACATCTCCCACCCCGGACGTGGAAAGACGCCGATTGTCAATCGGTTCGCCTGACTGACCTATTCTAATTTTGTAACACTCCATATTGTAGAAAATTGTCTTAGGAATGTAGTGAAGTGGTTTCCTCTTGCCTACTTCACCGCTGTGCAGAGACCGTGTATGTGGTTCCCACTGCGCTCTCTGATGTCTGATCCATAACCATACCAGTCCCCATGACCTATGCTTATGGTCAGTTTTAAACTTCCAGCTGCCGAAGTTTAGTTTGCGTCTGGGTTAGACGCTACCTTTCACCATATCTGGCTACCCTCACTTAGTTTAGCCTGCAGACCAATGCAGTTTCCCGGGGTGTGGCACGTGGAGCCATAAGTGAGAGTTGGGTGTCTCATGAGGACCAGTTATCAAGAACCATCTCCCGTCTATGACGCTTGATGTGGTCGTCCCGATAAAAGGTACTACCCCTATAACACAACCCTACACCCCACGTCCACTTTAGTTGCCCTCAAACAAACACCCTAATTATTATAGACAGGTTTGAGTGTAAGATATGATTTATGCAATCTACTTAAAATATTCTATATAATTTCATATTTCATCAGTTGATTTCCTATAGTAGTGTCAGTTGGACCTTTGGTCAATGCTTAGTTTCATAGAATTTTAAAATGTGCAGATCACATCTCCATGATTGTGACTACCCATCGAAGCTGTCATATGTCACATATCACCTTAACATTTCCGTTAAGACCAGGAGCCATTCTCTCTCCTAATGCCAATCATAATGTAGCTTCGCCTATTTTTAAAAATTTTAAACTGTTTGTCCTTATGTGTGTAGTGTAGTCTAATGTACAATTTTTTCTTTATGACATTCTATTATTGTCGGATAGGCCAAAATTGATGAAGTAAGTCTAAAACATTATTCAAATAAAAACTTTTACCAACCATCAACTTCGAGTTTTTTATCGAAGTTAATTAATTTTCTTCAGTTAAAAAACGTTTCTTGGCTTATTTCAGATGCCTCTGAAGATGCTCTAGGAGGCGAAAGTACTTGGGCAAGATTTAATTAATAAACTGTACTCCATATCTGCCTTTTATTTTATCAAACTAACTATATAATGTAGTTTTTATCAGATTGGTTCTATTCAATGGCACTAACGTCCGAATAAAATATTTACTCTGTAAATCTCACTCTCAATTAATGTTATAGTTGATTGCTGAATTTGCTATTATTTATTATTATTTTATTGTGTTTTTAGTTGTTCATTGTTTGTTTTAGTTTGTAATTTTTAAAAGTAATAAGACTAAAGTACTGGGGACTGATGCAGGGGTATATATTGTAAACCTTGATAGCGGTAGCCCAAAATTTACCATCATTAAATAATAAAAACTACATAAGGTTGTGAGTATTGACCCATTTTCCATATACTGGTATTACGGATACACATTGGCAACATTTTCATTAGTTTAAAAAAATAACTTAATTGGCCTAATAATATCAACGAATATTGCAAGAGCCGTGGCTTTAGTGTAAGATAGTCGGAGCCAATATTAAGTCGCCCAGGTGCAAGGTGTAACTCATTGTGCTGTGTGAAAAGCCATTCAGCGGTTCAATCAAAAAGGTAGCTATACTAGAAGATCAAGGTTAGTCTGCAGAAGAGGAACAGCCACACCCAGTAATCGATTTTTGGTTTCTTCGTGCTTAAGAAATAGACAAGTAATTTTAATTGGGCTGGCAAATCGTCCGAACAAAGTTCAAAATGTAGATATAAGTATTTGGACTGTTCGTAGATGACTTTATGAAGCGAATTTATTATTCAAAAAACCACCTCTATGTCCACAGCTATACACAGAACACCACCGAGCCTGACTTGCTTTTGCAAAGGAAAACAAAAATTGGGATTGCGCAGATTGGAATAATGTTTTGATCTCGAATGAGTCCAGGGTTTGCTTGAGCTTACTAGACGGTCGCTACAGAATCTGGAGAAGACAAGGAAAACGATTTACCCAATGCAATAGTGACGAACCTATCGATAAGGCTCACAGCTGACACACTACTGACTTAGTTCTTAGGAATGGAGGTTTTATGACAGAGGCAAGGTATTTAACAACTCTTTTGCATAAGCATGTAGTACGTTCTGCGTCATTCATAAAGTCTAATTTTATTTTTATGGACGATAACGCTCCTCTCCTCTATGTTATAATCATCTGTTACGAACATGCTCTCGGCATGGCCCAGGTAACGGTTGCATTGCATCTCTAATACTCTTCTCGAAGCTTCGAGGCGTATCGAGTGCGAGAGAGAATAACCGGTCACGTAGGCGAATTAAAGGTGGGACAACGCCAGAATATTCTCGAACCTAGTAACTGTAGTATATATAGGTAACAATGTTGAATGCACAATAACAATGAGAAGTAGAGTTAGTTAATAAGAGAGTACCGAACTGTAAACTTATAAATATATATATATATATATATATATATATATATATATATATATATATATATATATATATATATATATATATATAAATTCGAACCGCTCGTTTTATTTAATCTCGCTACACATCAATAAAAACTTAGAACACGTCGAGATTAAGCGGAGAATGGGAGTGCAATCAGACATAATCGACTATATAGAGGAGAAGAGACTATCCTGGTACGGCCACGTCAGAAGAGCGGACAGAGGACGCTGGATAAACAAAATCACAGAATGGAGCCCGATTGGAAGAAGAAAGAGAGGAAGACCCCGAAGGTCATTCAGAGATGAAATCGACGAGGCTATGGAGAAAAAAACCCTGCGAGATGGAGACTGGAATGACAGGGAAAATTGGAGAAAACGGTTGAGTGAAGGAAGACAGTGAAAACTGTGGAAATCCTTAGTAGTAGTAGTACGTCGAGATTGTCGGTACGAATTAGCCAGGTTCCAACCTCAATACAATCGAGCATGTACGGGATACACTAAAAAGATTAATTTAAGTTTGACTACCCCACCCCAAACAATTTGCCTGAGCTTATCAAGACTCTTCAGACAATATGAGATGAATTGGATTAACTTTATATTTAAAGTTTAACCTTCGAAGTACAAAAAATATTTTACTTATTTAGATTACGATAATGGGTAAAGCGTGACTCATGCTCATTTTATTTATAAGGGGGTTTGGATATTCAGTATTATTAAAAAGTATCTTTAATTTAACAAAAAACCAAAAAACATAAAAATTATAATCCTAGATTATTGCATTTGTCTAAATTTTTTAAGATGGTTCCCCATCCTCGTCTTTTTGGCCATAGTTGTATTTAATTTTGACAATATGTACTTCTTCATGTTTTGAATAAGTATTACAAACAAATCCTTTACAAAAGTCACACCTCTTTGAATGTTTATTGTTACTACCCCTACAAGAATAACAACGACCTTGCTTTGTTGCAGATTTCGGCACTTCTGTTTGCTTCTTTACACTAATATCGTTGGTCTCTATTGCAAGGATTACTAATTTATGGTATTCGTCTTGAATTGCTTCAGCTCTTCGTTTTATATTGGGTGAGGCTAATTGTTGTCAAAGCTCCTCTAGAAATATTTTATGCGATATTTTATGTTAACTTGGGTGTTCCATTCAGGATTTTTCATATTCCATAAAACGAAAGCATTGAACCCAGCAATATCCAAAAAATTAAAAAAATACGTAAGGACCATCTTTTTGTTGCTTTTTTGCATGTGTGTTCTCAGATCAATTTATCAAAAATATCAACTTCACTTTTAGTTTTGTTGTAATCCATGTAATCCGAAATAATCTTTTGTTTAAACGTTTTGTCTTCACCAGAAATTTCATGTTCATTTTGTAAGGTCGATAATAATACGAAAAATTTGTTAGGCTTGGTAACATATGAAACTGAAGTAATATTTCTAGTGAACAAAAATTTTGAAAAATACAGTGAACGATTTGTCATTTTAAGCAATGATTTGGGCAAACTCTTTCTATTTTTTTTTAATACTATTAAAAAGAGTTAAAATTTTCGATAAGAGTTGTTCAGACGAAGTCATGTCAATAAAAAAAATTTCAGTTGTAATATTTTGACCAGACCTATACCAATGTTCTGCAAGTGTTTTGACAACTCTTGGGCCTTGGTTACGTTCAGATTGATCACCAATCTTTCCAATATATATCTCAAAGTTGCAGCAATAAAAATTTGCGGCGTCACATAGAGTTGAAGCCTTTATACCATATTTCTTCGGTTTACTAGGTATATCAATCAGAAATGGACAACGTCCCCTAAAATCTATAACTTGCTCGTCTACTTACTTGCCTATTGTACCAAAAGCAGATGGTTTATATATGATTCCCTAGAATTTTAGGCCAATAAATCAGAGATTTCTCGAATATAAGCTAATTTATCTTCTTTCTTTCTTTCTGCCCTCGTATCCAAATTATCAAAGCGAATATACTTCAAAATACTTATAAATCTATCTCGACTTAGAGAAGCTTCATAAATAGAACTCGTAAATGCGTTATTTGTATTCAATCATAAATTATGCAATTTTTGAGAATCTTCGAGTCTCGTTCTTACTGTTATACGCAGCTATAAACTCAATAGCCCTCTTATTGGTATACTCAAGAATTATTAACACTATACCATCAGAAAAAAATTAATTGAAGGCATAAATGCATGTGTCAATATTTTAACTTTTCGTAGTGACCTCTATGTTTTTCTGTACTAAGTTCCATGCCAACGTCTTAACCTTTTTTGGAGCTAAATAATGCCATTTTTGTCCTTCGCACATAACATCAGACTCATCACACCGTTTACTATCTGTATTTTTAGAAGTTGTCGCTAAAACTTTCTCGTTCTCGAGTTCAGTAATTGATAAATTACCTTCATGTGCTTCCAACTCTCAACCGTCATTATCACTCGCTTCAATATTGCTTTCGTTCAGCTCTGCAACGTCATTTCCTTCACTAACTAAGATGAGTAAAGCATACAACTCAGCTTCACTCAAAGGTTTATTCTTTTTCCACATTTTGATACAATACTGCGCTCTTTAAAATCGATGCCTAAATTTAATTAATAAACAAAAGTCAAATACCGCTTAACACCGAAGTAGAGGACTCGGACGTTCCCTTAGAATATTTCTTAGATACTACATTTACTTCGAAGGTTAACTTCTAGGTAATATTTCTACAAATATAATCTTCGTCCTTTAATGTAAAACAGGTAAACAGGGACGGCTGCGTTTTACGCGCAACTACAAACATATTAAAAATATAAAATAAATATAAAAATATCGAAACCCGATAACCGGGTCAGGCCTGACCCGGCATCATAGATGTTGCATAGAGGAAAAACTGTAAATTGCATATTTATAAATGATACAAGCAAAAATAGATTAAAACGAATAAGAAAAACTTACGATCAATCGGATTTGTAAAAAAATATTTCATATAATATTAAAAAATAAGTGAATTTCGGGTCAGGCTTGACCTAGACTTCGTAATTAGAAGGTTGATTACCACAATGCCAACGCGTATACAGGCTCTTATAAGGGGAGCAAATACTAGTTTATTTGTTTATATTTTCCTCTGTATTAAATCTTAACATATTTGGCCTTTTAAAGTTTATTTGGACTTAGTAACCTAGTATTATTCAACATTTCTCTTGTTGGAATATAAGTTGAAATATTAGTACTTGTTCTATCCATAAACTTTTTCCGGTTATTTTCTTAGATTTCTCATCTCATTTGTTTCCAAGTGTCTCTTTGTCGTCACAATTCCAGTTATTGTATCTGCAGTGTACGTTATGACACGCTTGACTAAGTACCGAATTGTTTATGTGCGTTTCTGTTTTATTTTCAGTTATTTTTTCATCATATTCTTCGTCAAGATTCTAAAGGATAATTCTTTTTTTTTGTTATATATTTATATAATAAGGCGACACTATACCAGAAAGTGGATCAACATTTATTAAAAGAATCCTAAAAATATCGAAACAAAACTGACTGTGGCAATAATTACTTGCCTACAAAGGTCTTTAACAGTAAATACAGCTTCCCAAACTTTACCACTTTAAAAAGTAAATAATGATAATTCTCATTTGAAAGTTGCGGATTCTTAACGAATTCTCTTAATTTAAAACAACCTAAAGTTATTGCTTAGAAATATATAAATACCAGACGTAAATAGAATAAAATATTTTCTTTAGTGAAGCTGGTATAAATGGAAATCGTGCATCAATTTGCCGGTAACGATAGGACCCCTAGGTTCTCAGATGTGAGTTTCTATATTACAATATGCAGTTACTCATCAAAGTTTACGCCATATACAGGATTCTGTGTAAGATCTGGTTTACTCTATGTAATGAAGTATAAAATAAACTTTAAAAAATAATACCGTTAATTTTTTTAAACACAGACTGTTCAAAAAAGGTTGTATAAATGTGAAATTATGAATATAATTTCAGTGTGCGAGGACTGTATTACGTAGGGCTGGTTCAAATAAATTAGGATATGTTGTAAAGGGTTGTACAGACAATAGCAAATTAAGTTTATAAAAAGTCTTACCAATACTGCTACTGCATTGACCCTCGCGGTATTTACAGGCTTTCACTTGTGGTTGTTCTTTGTACGGGGAAGCTGTCCTTACCGGTTTTTCAACACGTGTCTCGTAGTACTAACACTGAGATCACGAGATAGAGCACATTTATGTCTGTATATTCTTCGCATAACTATAAGCGGGAGAGAGAATGTCTGTTGCTAGCGACAGTCAACATTAGACCGAATACGACTGTTGCTAGCGACCGTCAACAGCGAAGAGAGGGTACGTCTGCTGCTAGCGAAACTCAGCATGCGAAAAAGAGTCTTTTTTGTTTGCTATCTTACAACTGTCGTCTGTATTTTTAACGGAGGGGGGTTGACGTGGGAGTAAGTGGGAAGGGTTGGAGTGGGGTATTAGGGGTAGGGAAAATTATGTACTATTAATACTGCGACAGTGCGACAGACTATTCCAGCCAAATTAAAAAAAAGTAAGTACAGTGAATTTCAAATGGACTCAATTTTTCTAAGGTTTCCCATATTTCCCGGCCAGTAAAAACTATGTAGTTATTCATATTTCGACGAGCTACCCCAGACTAAAAAGAGAGGCTTCTAGCTGCAATGGAAGCCAAGATAATGTAAATTTTTCCTAGGTGTTTTAATTTGAAGTTCCAATCTCAAAAAAAAAACGGAGGTAAAACAGTTACACCCTCCACTTTCCTATGTCGATCTTTCGAAATTACCTTCGTCTCAAAGGGCTGTAAGTTTTGAAAAATTGGATGAATTTTATTGCTATAATCTTCAATATAAAGATTAGATTTTCATTCAAAAATTTGTTCAAATTTTACTTCTTAATGTTTATAAACAATGGAGATATGATTTTTTAAAATCCTACTCCCTAATTTTGTTCCTGTTGGTCATAGAAGGTTTTTTTTAATGTGTGTTTTTTTTTACCAGCTATCCAATATTTGTACATACAAGTCTGTAGCTTGAAAAATATAGAAGTTATTACAATTGTTTATAAGTAAAAAACATACCCCTTTTTCAAACTTGGGTAAATTACATCTCAATGTGAGACAAAGGTACATGTACTAACAAAATATATTGATCTTGATAAACTGGGTATCTAAATGTTGTGGAGCAATATAGTATCATATAAATTAGTGTATCTAAATATTAGAAGCTTAATTTGCAAGAATAGAAACCATATATAATAAATTATTAAATGTGTTGGCAGTGTCTGTATAAAATGGTTTTTAAAAGGGCAGGGTGAGGTATAGGGAAAATTAGATAGAGATACGAATACATAAATGTGAGTGTGTGTCAAAATAAAAAATTAAATTATTAATATGTAACTTGTGCACCGATGCCAGAGATACTAACTTATTTATAGACGATGTGAATTAGCAATTAAATTCATACAGACTAAAAATTAAAATGTGCAAAATTGTAAATTTTGATGATGTAAAAGGTAAATACTATTTAATTAAAGGATACGAGTGCATCCGAATGAACAGTGCGGAAAGCTCCAAATAAGGTCTCAGGTATAACTGAATATTTCAAAAAATGTAGTATCTACCATATTAGTCAATAGTATCTAAAGTTAAATTGGAACTTAAGTTTCCAGTGAATGTGGCGTAAATGTATGTATGAGGAGATATGATAGAGCAACGTCTATATGGCACAGTATTTTATTTTTTTAAATTGGGAAATGGGGTTGAAATATATCAAATAGGTAAATTGAGGTAGCGTGTGCAAATATATGTAAACGTACTATGTAAATGTACAAAAGAAAAACAGTGATGTACAAAATTATATGTGTAACGTATGTATAAGTACAAGAATTACTAACCAATTGTAAAAATTATGAATTAAGATTCTCAATACATAATGTATTTTGTACATTATATCTCTAATTTTACTAAAATTGATTTGAAATTTAACATTTTAACGTAAAAAAACTTTCACTGTTTCACTGATGATGGTCCGAAATACGAATAATGCTACGAAAACGTATTTATACCAGTCGTTAGAGACGAAAGCTGAATTTTGCCGAGAATAATAATTTTGGGACTTCAAAAAAGATGCAAAAATTTTTATCAATTTTACCACCGGGTTTCCCCCTAAAACCCCCCTCGTAGGGGGTAAAAACGCAAAAAATCGATTTTCCAAGAATCCGTACGCCGTAGAAAAAAAACGGGTGTGGCATGCCGGTAGAAGTTATACTTCTATACACGCGTTTGCCGTTACAAATTTTTATGGGAGTCAATCTGCACAATCATTACATATGTAATGCTATAAGTAAGAGAGAGCAGAAAGAGAAACAGAATTAGGTATATAGGTATATGGTGCATCGTTTGCTGTATATAAACAACATTTGACTAGTAATAGGAGGATTTCATCAAAATATAATAATATTTTGATAATAATGTATATTTTTATTTTCATATATGTATGAAAGGAGTTGAATGCAAAAAAATTTTTTTAAACATACTCAGCAGTAAAATTCATTGTTTATTTTGTTATCATCATCATCTTGGTGCTACAGCCCTTAGAGGGCCTCGACCTTCTCAAGCTTTCTACGCCATTCTATTCTGTCCCTCGCTTGCATTTTCCAGTTGCCGACTCCGATCTTCTCGGCATCTTGTGTTACCCCGTCCATCCACTTCAGCTTTGGTCTACCCCGTCTTCTCATTCCCACGGGTTGCGCTATTAGAATCTTTTTTATCATGTTTGACTCAGGGGCCCGGGCTACATGTCCTGCCCACTGCAGGCGGTTTCGCTTAATTATAGTGGTAATATCTTTACCACCAAACGTATGCTTGTAGATATTCTGCAGTTCAAAGTTATATCTACGCCTCCATATTTCGTTCTCACAGACCGCTCCGAATATCTTGCGTAGCACCTTTCTTTCAAAAATGGATAGAGCGGATTCATCTGTTTTCGTTAGCGTCCATGTCTCTGATCCATATGTGAGAACGGGGACTATCAGTGTTCTATACAGCCTTATACGAGTTTTTTGAGACAGACGTTTGTTAGCTAAGTACTTTGATAGACCATGATAACACCTGTTTGCAATTATTATTCGCCTTTTTATTTCCTCAGATGTGTTATTATTGGGGTTAACCGATGTCCCTAGATATATGAACTCTTTGACTGCTCCGAAGTTTTGGTCATTGATGTTTAAATTTGTGTCAACATTTCCAGCTCTTGTGTTTGTGTTAGTCGCCATGAATTTGGTTTTATTTTGATTTATCTGTAACCCCATTCGTTCTGCTGCTGCTACTAGTTCGGTTAGGATTTCCGCAGTTCTCGCCCTAGTTCTTGTTATAATGTCCACGTCGTCTGCATATGCTAGAATTTGGACTGATCTATTAAATATTGTTCCCCTGCTGTCTAAATTAGCGTCTCGTACAACTTTTTCTAAGGCGACATTAAAAAGCTGACACGCCAGCGCATCTCCCTGCCTTAACCCCCTGTTTATTTTGTTATTAATATAAAAATACAATACAACACACTGCAACATAATTCAATATATTAATACAATACAAATTAAAATGCAATAGTCATAAGTAATTAAAAATGACAATATACATAACTTACTTACGCATATGTTTAATATACGCATATAACTTCAAAAACTGAGCAATGAATCGCTGTTGTAAAATTTTTATTCTAAACTCCATTAAAAATTTTTAAATCGTTATTTTTATGTAGATAAACAAAAGTATCATTTTTAATTCTACCCTATTATCGAATTTTTCGTTTCCAACAATAATTTTTTCACAACAAATTTTTTTTGGAGCGGGTTAGAGTTTTTTTAGATACATCTGTTTGTAAAAATTTGTTCAAAATACATTTTATTGTTTTAAACACAGTAATTAATATTTTTAAATATTTTTCAACAAAAAAAAAACCAATAATTGCCTTACCGTGACATGTTAGCACATTGCCGTGACCAGAATTCGAACCTGGGTTACCACGGCCACAACGTGGGATCCGAACAACTAGTCCACTAGACGATCACGGCTAATTAGGCGATGAGTATTACGATTATAGTTCGAATATTTTAAAACTCTAACCTAAGATTCCATTAAAACAAATTTAGGTCAGTTGTTTACAAAAGAAACAATGTACTTAATATTAATTTAATATACCATTTTATATAAATAAGTACGCTAATAATTAAAAATAAAGTAATCAATCAGTGGAAATAATAACAAATGAATGTTTCCGATTCTAAAAATGCTATTAAGATATAAAATAAATAATAAATAATTTTTAATGTCATTCTACTTTGGTGTGCGCTACCTGCCACGCAATGCCATGCCCGTGCTATGCCACTGCCATGTTACATGTCACGCCAGTTTGGTGGGCGCTCTCCTTTAGCGATGGCATGGCACTGGTGTGGCATGTGGCGCACACTAGAGTAACATGACATTAATAAGGCTAGTTTTTTAAAATTCATAATTTCGTCCTCTAAAGATGAAGTTATGCTACCGCTTATAAACGTAAACAATAGAACAAAACTTGTCCGCAACATAAGTTTTGGGTACACTATTATTGGAAAGAGATTAAAGGGCATAACGTATTTATTGTATTTAAAGAATTAAATATATATCCGGCAAAATTTGGACAATACTACAGCCAAAATATCTGACCAAACGATCAAGGGAATTATGGCTTAAAACAGCGAGTAGATACTGGGAACTTTGGAATTTGCTTAATTGCTGTGACTTTATTGATGGAAAGCATATCAGGATTAAAGCCCCCCGAAATCTGGGTCAGCATACTTTAAGTACAAGGAATATTTTTTTATTGTATTGTTAGCTGTGGCTGACGCAGACGGGATATTGGTGTCGGTTGATATTGGGGAATATGGACGAAATAGTGATGGCAGAGCATTTAGAGAAAGTGCATTTGGAAAAGCAGTAGTTAGCGACCAACTTGATCTTTCCGAACCTAAACCGTGGCCAGGAGAAAATGATAATGCAAGTCCTTACTACTTTATAGCAGACAAAGCCTTTCCCCTCTCAGATCGTATCATGAAACGATATCCCAGAAGACAATTAACAAATGATAAACAAATATTTAATTACAAACTTTCTAGAGGGCAACGATCTATTGAATGTGCATTTGGTTTACTAACTTCAATGTTCAGAGTATTGGAGACGCCAATATGTTGCAATATTCACAAAATTGATAGCATCATTTAAGCTATTTTTGTGTTACACATTTTGATACGTGTTCTTAATGGAGTTTTTATTAACCTCATATTTCAACTGAAAGAACAAATTATAGCCAATAAATATTCAACACCACCAGGGAGGTATCACAGGCCAAAAAATGGTGCATTAGAAATAAGAAATAGACCATTTAATTTTTTTAATCAGACTACTGGTGCCTTGGCAGAATGACCACTGCGTTTTACAGCTTTGTGCATACATATGTCTAAATAGGTAAATAAAAATAAGGTATTCTAGTAAAAAGGTAGAGTGTTTTTAGCTCTCATCTTTTGCCTTATTCGTTTTTTTCCTAATAAATATCGTAACAAATAGTTTTATTATTGTAAACGTTATGGTTGTACAATACAAGCTAACATTTTTTTTTTAGAACGAAAGCTTTTTATGCAGCTTCTTTTTCATTACGAAAATGTCAGATAGATGAGCTATTAAAAACTGTATTGGCTCAATTTTATAAACGGATTAGTTTTACACCGGCTTGTGAGGTATGTTTTTAGCCATTCAAGAAATAAACAGATCGGCTAATCAAAAAAAGTTATTGATGAATAACTTTGAATGACTGACTTATGCTGTCATAGATACCTAGAATTTCTCAATCAATGAGACAAAACGAATATTCAATTCTGGACTATCTTCCATATTTATATTTTTCAACAAACAAACATACAAAATGCAAGTAGCACGTGGCAAATAGTAGAACAAGCTTTATGTTTAACGACGTGGCGTAGCAAGTTGTAAGCTCCCTAGCGAGAGCACCCACCAAACTGCCATACCAAACTGGCATGACAAGTGGCAAGTAGCAAGTAGCATGTTACTTAATTTTTATAATAATAATAATAATAATTTTTTTAATTCTTTAAATACATTAAATCTATTCTTGTATCTCTTTCCAATAAGGGTGTACCCAAAACTGACGTTCGGTTCAAAGTTTTAACTTTGTTTAGGCTATTGCCTCTTCAAGAAAGGGGTACTCCTTTTTTTTCGGAGCAAGATGTGTATCGTAAACGTGATGGTGAATGCTTGTGGAGATGTAGAGGAGGATTGCTAAAAAGCTGGGGTTCAGAAGGTGGCATGTGTGATATGGATGATATGATATGAAGCGCGAAAGAGAAGTTTTTGGCGAAGAAGGCTAAACAAGTCGAAGGCAGGTATTTTAAGGGGTTATCAGCCATACTGTGAACAGCTCTTAGTCAGCGTTTTTGGCTTGCAGTCGTTAGATGCGATATTTAATGGAAAATGATTCTACTTTATGAAAATACTCATCAGGAACTTCGTTTCCAGTGTTGCTTAGAAGTTTTGCTGGAGGGAATGGAACTTTTTTTTAGGAACCTTGATGAGTATTTGCCCTCAGCGATTGCATGGCGTCTTTAGTATTTGTTTAGCTTGGTTGTTCGAGCCTGCAATAGTTTGAAAGACATACCGATATATCCGAATCATCCAATTTTAAAACAGATTAAAAAAGACTTTGTGACTCTACAAAATAAGATACCTGATCAAATGGCCAAAGAAGCTTGTAAAATGGAGAGATCCGATAATAGAACTAACCAAATTCCTTACTCAGATATGAAAAAATGCATCATTGAGTACACAAAAAACTTATGGCTACGAAGATAGCAACTCTTACCAAATAATAAATTGCGGCAAGCAAACCCAGATATATCACCGAAAACACCAAATTTAGTAAAGCAAAGGGACCAGGCTGTACTGCATCGTATCCGAATAAGACATACCAGACTGACGTATGAACACCTACTAAGGAAGGAACCTCCTAGAACATGCTACGCCTGTGACACCAATATAACTGTAGGCCACATTGTTATAGACTGTCCATTATATCAAATGGAAAGACAAGCTACTGGACTACCAAGTGATACAAAGTGCACTTTAGAATGTGCGGATTGTGACAAATCATTAGGTTTTAAAAGAAAACGAAATTAAATAATCAAATATAAGTGATACTTCAAAAAAAATTCTAAATTATAATCAACTTTGTTAAAACTTTATAGTTTATATTTTATATTAATCATTATAATATATTATAGTCTATATTATACCACCGCTAATAACCTTCTATGGTTGATGCGGGTTATTGCCAATAAAAAAAACTTTGTTATTATGTGAACGATGGATTTTATCAAATTCCACATTTGGCCATCTTAAAAATAAGTAAACATATAAAAATAATAATTTGAAATGTTTTTTAACATAAATCAAATAAAGTATTAGCCCAAATTTAAAAATTGAAAAACTAATGTATAGGAAATTGCAAGGGCTTAAAAAAGCCAATAAAATTTCGAAAAATGTCTCTCATTTTAATTCGCGATGTTACTGGGCAATTGAAGTGTTGCTGGGTTTTTCAAAAATGTCGTAGTTCTTAATAATGCTTCTGGTTCGTCCTACCACCCTGTACATGTGTAACTATTTATAATATCAAATATAGCCATAATATCAATAAAAACGGTCGGGTTAGAAAGACCCAAGCCGTCTTTAACATAAAATGGAATGCAGAGTGTTAATATTGTTAAAACTTTTAGTATTGAGATGAATGCCTGAATAATTTCTTTTGTTTCCTGTCTAATTTCTTTCCCACTTCGCGTTAACAATTACGAGGGAATTTGCAATTTTTCTTGGTGAAAAGATATTTCTTTGTGATAAGTTTTTATTTAGTAAAATTTAAAAAAATGTAAATTTTTTGAAATATCAAAAATTTTAAAGAGAATGATGTCCAATTTAATTTTTTGTGTCTGTCTTTGCGACGCTTATGAGTATATCGGCGGATAAAATTAATCAAGACAAACATCAAATGTTGGATGAGCCCGAAGGCGAATGGCGAAAAAGCGCGCAATTATCCTTATTGAGAACGTTTGGAAATTATTGTACAAAACTTTATGACTGCTTTATTACTTTCAGGGTATAATCTTCGTCGGTTAATTACTGCCGTACCACACCAGTAGCAGAAAATTACGTGTAAATCTGTTCAGAGTACTCAAACTTTAAAATTATGTCTCAACACGAATTAATTAACAAAGTTACTAACTTGGAGGAGATAATCATTTTTGTAAAATGTGTTCCTGTAGATTTTTAGAAGATTATAAAAGAGCCAAAAGGGTTAAATCCATTTACTAGCGTTAAGCTGGACAGTAAATTAAGAGACCAGGGGATGAATGGGGATAAAAGGCCTAAAAAGGGAACAATTTTACAAAGCACTATAAAAAGCACATTACTAAATATATAATTACTTAAAAATTTTATCAAATTTTTACCTAGTTGAAAGGACTACAGCACATTTTTACATTGTAAAATAACATTATTCGATTATTCGTTACACTGCCAGAAAGTAATATCTCAATCATTGCATATTAAACTACTAAACATGTAACCAAAACTATTGATAATTTATGACTGAAATGATATTATTAAGTAATAAATCAGATTAGAGTGAAGAGATCCATAAAATATAATCACACTTAATAAGTGCCTTTTAAAGCTCAAGTGGTGTAACTCACAGAGTTATGTAATGTTTTAGTAGAATTGTTATAAAAAATTTAGCAATATAAAATGTTTTTTTTTGGAAACTGAATTAAGGTATGTTTGTGTTAAGTATTATTGAAAAAAATATGACCATTTTATTTAACATACATTTAATAGTGTTATAAAAAATTCAGCAAATAATATCTACTCAAAATAGGTATGATGAATGGGTGGAATAAAAGGGAAAGGGTCTTTCATATCATTTTTCTTCTCTTTGGTGACAGATCGAGGTCCACTGTATAATTTCGGTTGATTCATATTAGCTTAACCTTCGGCCAGGCGCGCCCTAAATAATTACATCTTCAGGCGCGCCGCAGCAATTTGCTGCCATGTAGTTTCTTATTGTTTTCGACACTTTTAATTATTGATCAACTGTATCGTTATTTATTTTGTCAAAAAATAAGAACGCTTTATTAATTTAACTAATTTTAATAAATTGTACAGAAAAGAACTTTTAATTTATTTGATCATTACAATTAATACATAAAATATTAGATTTAGAATGTCTTTTACAAGTGAATGCACTACATTGTGTACATTTCATAGAGGTATACGACTTGATTTTTTCACTGCAGTAATTGCAGCATCTACCACATTTAGCAGGATTTTCGTCTTCTTGATGGGGTACTGGTTGCTTCAAAAACATCCTGGACAGGAACTCGGTTATATCACGTGGAAGTGTTTTAATTTGTGATTGTGTATGAAGGTGTTCTTTCATCAAGTTCATTGCAAGGTTTTTGAGAAAATGTCTCCTTTTGAGTGATTTCCCAGAATTTGCAGCGGAATGTAGAACAAAAGCATTTGTGCCTCCAATATTCATTAAATTATAGAATATAACACACGGCCATCTTTTAGTAATTCGTTAAACACTGTATGATGAACATAATTTATCTAGAGTATCAACTCCTTTTGTTTTATTGTAATCTTAAATCAACTGTGGTTTCTTAGTATCCATATCAACTGTATTTTCGTTGTGCATAGACGATAATAATATGACTGACTTAGTTTTACGCGGCACGTAAGAGGTAATCATATAATCTTTTTAAAATCCAAATATGCTAGATTGAATTGCCCTTGATTTATGTGGAAGAAATTCTTGAGGAATTCTCTTTTGTTTTTCTTCAGCGTCCCAAGCAGAGTAACTTTCTTCTGCAGCAAATATCTAGCTAACGGAATACTAGTACAAAAATTATCTGTTGTTATGTTTCGTCCTGTCATTTCTACGGACTCTATTAGACGTTTTACAACGTCAAAGGCCGAATTTAATACGTCGTATGGGCCACTTGACTGTTTACCGCAATATATCTTTAAATTGGCGGTATAAAATGTTTGAGCATCATATAACGCGTACATTTTTATCCCGTACTTAGCAGGTTTGTTGGGTATATATTGTATCCAGCTACACCTACCTCTAAAGGAATGGAGCATTTTATCAATTGTTGTATACTCTGACAAATTGTATGAGTTTTAACAATTTTTTATAAATCTGTCAAAAAACGATCTAGTGGCCGACAGCTTGTCTATTTTACATCTATCACTCCTTGTATGGTTATCATCAAATCTCAATGAACGTGCAATAAATAGGAAAAGTTTGTAGCTCATTACTGCTCGAATAATATTAATCCCTGTGCCATCTTTTTCCCAAAGTTCCATCACATTTGTGTAATTGCCGTGCTTTATGTCAATCAAATAGAGGAGTCCAAAAAAGGCCAGTAACTCACTCCTGTCCATATTCCTGCAATCTCTATCTCTCAAATATTGCGTTTTATCTCTATGTTCATTTATATATAAATTGGTAAAAATTAGAATTTCATCAACCATATCAATATTAATAATAGTAACAAACGCATCAATTTCTGTTTTTATTTGAGGTGCAGTTCCTTTTAATCCCGGTGGTACTCTCATTATATTTTGTTGCTTTGTCTTAGATGTGGCAAAGGAAGTTTTATACCACTTACTTGTTTTATCCTTGCCAATGAATGTATCTTCAACATTTTCGTAAAACACTTCCTTCTCATCTGACATATCTTGCTCTGAACATGTATCGTCGTGGTTCTCCTCAATTTGTTGTTCATCCAAATCACTATCACTTTCCAATATTTCATCTGTTTCATCTTTAATATCTGTCATATTATTTAGAATTTCCTCTAATTGTGCTTGGGTTAACACTTCCTTTGGATTTTTACGTGACATGGCGTAACCTAAAATTATAAAATATATTATAATATACAATTCTACAATAATCTAATATGTTTGATATATATTAATAAATATTACAAATAATTATATTATTAACAATTTTACTTACCAATAAAATTTCAATTTCTCGAAAAAGATATATAATATATTAGTTATTTAAAAAAAAAAAATTGCGCGAATTTCACTACCAGGCGCCTTGCAGCAATTGTCTGCCCAGTTGTATAATACTATATTATGTATTATACTATTCACAATAAAGTATAATAACTAACTAATTGGATTTGGATTTCACAAGACGATGACGATTAACCGATAAGGGAATTTTAAAAATATCACGTACATAGCGTATCCCGTTAACACTTTACCTGGAAATATTGAGTTTACGCCACAAATTACTGCGGCGCGCCCGGCTGAAGGTTAAGGTCGTGGTCGTCAATTTTTAGATCCCGGCTTAGGTCTAGCTCAAACAATTGCATTTCATCAGAAAGAGTTTCCTTAAAGAGTATTGTGAATGGTGTACTCTTTTGGTATCGAATCCACGGCATTTTTGCCTATGATACTGAGTGTTTTTCAGTGTCAGTCTTTCTTTAAGTGATTGACTTCAACAATGTGTCCACAGACAAAAAAACATTATTCGTCATAACGGTAACTTGCAAAGGATTTTTCTTTCTTCGCTTGGCAATAATAATGTACCAATCAGTGGGACAAAATGTTTGGTGCGTTTTGGTGTAATTTTCTATAGAAGCAAAATCGGATTCAATGAAAAGAAATATACAGCAGCCGCCTTTCTAGATGTCAGTAAAGCATTCGACAGAGTCTGGCACGAAGGCCTGTATAAAATGAACCAATATCGTTATAGTCACGTGATGACATGTCTTCTCTCGTCATACGTAACCGAAAGAAATGTCAGAGTTCGGATAGGACCAACCCTGTCCTAAGCTGGAGCCATGGAGCCTGGTGTGTTACAGGGAGTGTTGTTGTTACCGTATCTATACACCATATACACAGCAGATACCCTAACCAAACCAAGATCGTTGCTAAGCCTATACGCAGACCATACAGCGATAGCTGTTAGCAGTACCAACCAAGATCTACCAACAAGACACCTACAAAGGGCATTTAACAAACTAAAAGATTGCTGTATATAGTGGAAGATAGCTGTCAATCCTGACAAAACACAGGCCGTCATGTACTAAAAAAAGGAGATAAAGACCAAATACCCCTATTCGATACGCAAATCTAATGGTCAAATCGAGCCAAATACCTAGGCGTAACGTTGGAAAAATGCTGACCTTCACAGAACACGTGAAACAAACGGTCCAGAAAGTTAAAATCTTTAGAAGTCAACGCTCATCATTAATAGGTCGAAACAGTAAACTGAGACTTAAAATAAAGATTAGGATAGCAAACTGTATAATTTTACCGACACTGACATACGCCTCGGCCGCATGGGGACACACTTGCAAATCGGACAGAAACAAAATACAAATAGTCCAGAACCATATGAGCAGAGAGGCTCTTAATATACATAAGTACGTTTCATTAAGGTACGTATTTAGGGCACAAAAGAGAATCCCGGGAACAATGGACGAAAAAGCATATGTGATTTTTAACGATCTTAGGAACCATCCTAGTAGACTATTAAGAGAGTTGACAGACTATGACGAAAACCAAAGGACAGTACATAGGCCGCCCAGACATCAGCTAGCTGGTTATAGAGAAGACCCAAAAGAACAGTAAAGAAATGATAGTAATGCAGTAGTCGAATAAACGCAGTAACAGAATACCCAAAAAATACCCTATCCTTGGGATAGGGTATTTTTATTTTTAATACTTATAACCTTCTGTTACAGCAGCCATGCAGCGCCAATAAAATACAAAAAAGTAAAGTGAATGCTGACCAGCAGCACAGGTAGAAAAGCTGTTCAGCTAAAATACCTTTCAGGTGGGTCAAAATGACCAAGTTCGTGGAAGACTCGCTGTCCGGAACATATATTTTGGGACACAAGTCCAAATTCATGTAAAACTTAACTTCAGTCATTCGTAGGAAGAAAAGCTCTTCTCATCATCATCATCATAAGTGGCTCGACAATCCGTTGTGGATCTTGGCCTGCTCACAAAGAAGTCGCAACTCCTATTGATTCCTGGCAACTTCCCTCCATCTTCTAACCCCTAGAATCTGTAGGTCTTCTTCCACATCATCAATCCATCTCATTCGTGGTCGTCCTCTGCTTCTTGTGCCCTCTGGTTTTGAAAATGTTAATCTCTTCGTGTATTCGTGATCTGACATCCTAGCAATGTGTTCAGCCCATCTAAGTCTCTGCACTTTAACGAATTTCACAATATCTGGATCGGAGTATAACTGATACAGTTCAAAGTTGTATATTCGACGCCATAGCCCATTTTCATTTACGGCCCCAAAAATCTTTCTAAGAATTTTTCTCTCAAAAATACCAAGAAGTCTTTTATCATTTTGAGATAAGATCCACGTTTCAGCCCTATATATAAAAACTGGTCTTATTAAGGTCCTGTATATATTAAGCTTTAGTGCACGTTTTATATTTTTATTTTTTAAATGTCTCTGGAGGCCGTGAACAGTTCTGTTTGCTATTGATATGCGTCTTTTTATTTCGTCGCTTGTCGTGTTTGTTGCGTTTACTAGCGATCCAAGATATGTAAATTCTTTGACTTGCTCAAAGGTATGGTTGTTAATTTGAATTCTTTGTTGGATATTTCGAGGGTTTTTAGAAACCAACATATATTTGGTTTTTTCCTCGTTTCCCACGAAGTCCTAATTCACTTGCTGCGTCCGCAAGCCTTGTAAAACACTGCACCATGTCTCTCATACTTCTGCCCACTATAACTATATCGTCAGCGAATGCGAGCATTTGCGTGGATCTATTAAAAATATTTCCATTCATTCTAATATTTAATTGTCTGATTGCCTTTTCCAAGGCAATATTAAAGAGCAGACACGCCAACGCGTCCCCCTGTCTTAGACCATTATTAATGTCAAAGATCGTAGAGTTTTCTCCTTCAATTCTAACGCATGAGCTTACGTTTTGCATTGTTAGATGGGTCAACTTAACTAACTTAGGTGGGATCCCAAAGTCTATCATTGCATTATATAATGCAGTTCTTTTCACACTGTCATAGGCTGCTTTGAAGTCAATGAAGAGATGGTGTGTTTCTATGTTATATTCTAGTGACTTTTCTAGAATCTGCCTATGTGCTTGAATTTGATGTGTAGTTGACTTTCCAGCAGTAAATCCGCATTGATATTGACCAACAATATCCTTTGTAAAATGTTTAAGTCTTTCAGATAATACAGTGCCGAAGATCTTGTACGCAGATGCTGACAGAGTAATGCCTCTATAGACTTACACTCCAGTTGATCCCCCTTTTTATGCAATGGACATATTATTCCCTTCAGCCACTCTTCTGGTACCCATTCATTCTGCCATATAAGTACTATTAGTTTATGGATTGCTGCAAAAAGTTGATCACCACCTTTTTTATACATTTCCGAACAGATGTCATCGATTCCTGGGGCTTTATTGTCTTTGAGTTTTAGGATCGCATTTGACACTTCCCTTCTTGTTGGGTCTTCACTGTGTAGTTGACATTGTATATTTTGTTCATTTTCTATATTGTACTCTCCTTCAATATCGTTTATATTTAGATGTTCGCTGAAATGTTGTGCCCATCTGTTAAGAACTGAGTTTTTATCATGTAGAATTTCACCGTTAGTGTCTTTACAAATTTTTAATCGTGGTTTAAATTCTCGACGGCTAATATTTAAGGATTTGTAGTATTTTCTCGTTTCATTTTTATCGAATAAACTTTGTATCTCACTGATAGTGTTCTGTTCGTATTCCCTCTTCTTAAGTCGATGGATACGTTTTTCCTCTCTTCTAAGACGTCTATACTCTTCTTTTTTTCTCCGTGTACAACCTGCGTCAATGGTTTTTTGATATGCTGCGTTCTTTCTATTTGTGGCCATTTCGCACTCATGATCAAACCAATGATTTCTTTTTTCTGACTTGGTTTTGCCCAATATTTCAACGGATTTCTGTAACACAATATCTCGTACATTTGCCCATAGTTGGTTAATATCTTCTTCTTCTTCTAAGTTTTTTGTCCTTATTTGGTCTTCTATTTGCTGTCTGTATACATTTGCAATGTCGGGATCTTTTAGTTTATTAATGTCGATTTTTTCTCTCCTTCTTCCCATCTCCTTTTTTAAAAGCTCTTCTAGCTACCCCTAAAATTAGGTGGCCTAATTACATAAAGTAAAACAAAGAATGTCTCATTATCCAGTGCATCCAAAGTAACTTTCAGTACAAAGCCTTCTCATTGGGTAGGGTGGTTGATTATAGCTTAAGGGGCAGATAATTACCACTTCATCACGGAGTGTGACCAATTTCATTAATTCTCGAGCTTAATGAGCTTTGCATAGATGAAGTTCGGCCCTACCAAGTTTTGATTTTTTGTATTCTTCTGTTGATTGCTTGAGCTTATTATTAAAACTATGGCATTTTATACAAGTATCCTTGTGTGATGCATGAAAATGAAAGTTAAACTCGTTGTTAAAAGTTCTACGATAAACGTGCTCTGCCACAGGTTCCTTACTTTATCTTACTTATCTTTTATCTCTGTTACCTTACTTAATCTTTGTATAAATTATATAGCAGTCGAAGATTGAAATATTTTGCTAAATATTTTCTATTTGAATTGTGCGATCTGATATAATGCCATTGATAAGAAGGGAAGAATGCTAGGTGACTCAGTAACTGTTTTTCTAAGATGTTTTATTACTATGAAATATTTTGCATAAGAAAAGCATTGAATGTAGAAGACATAAATGGATGAGTGACAAAACAGAAATAGGAGTGGAATGAACACATTAGTAGAATCGCAGAGGATAGGATAGTACGAGATAAGTCACCAAATGGACGAAAAAGTATTGGCAGACCAAGAAAAAGATACTGCGATAATTTAAACAATTTAGGAGGCTAATATTGAAGAAGAAACAGTCTTTAAAGCCTTCATACAAGAAGAAAGAAGAAGAATAAGAATTATTTAGCCCCTGTTATCTTCACCAGAGACAAACCCAAGAGATAACTGTTTTATGGCTTTAGTCGTTCTAGAATCAGAAATTTTAAAGTTTCCAAAAAATATTTTTTGCACACAGTCTTAGTTTTTCCATCAATGTTAAAGTGATATATATTAGTGTCAAAATTTTTATTTTTAACACTTTTGGTCGGGCGGCAATCTTTTATTCCAAAACGACTCAAACAATTTTGTTCGGAATTGTTCTGGAATATGAAAACACCTTTTTCGACAGTTGCAATTAGGATTGCTGAATACTCGTACTTTTTGTACAGCCACTTTATCTGTTCTTATTTTGTACGATTGCCCACAGTTTCGGTTTCTCTTTCTCTGTTCTTTCGTTGTTTTTATTAATTTACCTTTTTCGACATCGTTTAGGCGTATCTCCTTGCGCTAAATTGTCAACTGGATCTGCTCTATTGTTATCAGATACGCTCTTACCTTTTGAAATAAAATTAAAAAATGTTGATTACCTCCATCTTCGTGTATATGTTATAAAAGTTTTTTACTACTTATTATAGATTTTGTGCCTAGATACAAATTAGATTTATTAAAAAATTTTATTAAAAATAACTTTTAACTTAACGCTAGATTAATTTTATTGAAAAAAAAATGACATGACCTCTTACCTGTACTTGATTGATTGGAATTTGCCGGAAAATATTAATGTCGCCAGACACATTATCAGCGAATAGACTTGGCTCTAAGAGACTATCTTCATCAAAAAAACTCATTTTAAACCACACTTAACACAATATTAAATATGCAAATGAAACTTATTGTATTAAAAACTGATATCTACAGACACTTGTAAAAACAAAAACAGTTACAGAAACAGTGGTGTATAATATCCCTTGTAGTTAACTTTGGCTGTCAACAAATAGGTGACTCCACTGACAACACAAAATCTGTTGCCTATTTACATAGTTACTATGTGACTTACAACTTACACCATTTGTGCTAATATAAAATACTACATGCAGAACACGATTTAGACCTTAACTAGAATTAATGGAAAATGAAGTTACACCATTAAGGACATCTTATGTTAAAAAAAAACATTTGAGAAAATTATTACGATAATTTTAAATTGAACTGTAGGAAGAATATTCAGTCAGTTAATTTTTAAAAATTGTTTCAATGCGTATACATTTTACGATTAATGATATGACAAGACATTATAAATATCTCACGGATGGTCAAGAATAATATTTTATTTATATTTTTTGCAGAGTATACATTGATTCAATGTTATCCTTCCGCTACCGGAGGGGGATACAGATTGTACTGCAAATTCGATTTTCCATGAATAATTTTTAAAAATGTTGGAATTTTGTTTAACTGTTCTAGTTACTTCTTCATTGGGATGTCTTAAAGCATATCCAACCATTTGTTTTCAATTTGACATATTTTTACCTATGAAAAGTGCAGCACTGTGCTTGGGGTACAAGTTGTACCCCCTCCGTCAACCGCGGTACAGTTCATTGCGGTCGACCCTACTGACTAAACCAGACGTTTTGCGCACGGCACCAAACCTGTTGTTTGCAATAACACACAAATCAGTTCTGTGGATGACTTAGTGCTAACATACCGTTTTAGTTTATCCATTTGTGATTACACGATTTACCGATATGTCGAAAAAAATAAAGTAAGACCTTCGGAAAGAACAGGATCGTGAAACTGCAGTGCAGTGGTTAGGGGAAAGTGATGATGATTACCTTTCTGAAAGAGATAGTTTATCGGATGATTCAGAATTAGATGATAATTTAGAAGTAGCGGAATATGAGCCTGAAATTCTGCAGGTAATTTTTATTTTTGTTTTAGGTACGATATTTCTATCTTAAGTTTACTATATTTTAGCCATCTGAGAGCGACAGTAATGATTCTGATAAACCAGTTTTGGGGCAGTAGATTACACATTTATTTCCAAGAATGGTACAGTTTGGAAAAATCGTCCTTTACGACAAACTAGATGTCGCACAAAAAACTTGCTCGAAAAACCAGGGCTTACAGAAAAATCTAAAAATGTCGCTAAAATTAGTGATTGCTTCAAATTATTTGTAGATAAAAAAATTGTAGAGATCATCGTCAAATGTACAAACCAGAAAAACGGAGAAATACTTTCAGGATTGAAATGGGAAAAATCCTAATAAAACAAGAACCTGGTTGCCCACTGATTCAGTGGAAATTTATGCGGTCTTGGGACTCTTGATTACGGCGGGTTCGCTAAAAGCCAATAGGGAACGAGTGCATTTTTTGTGGTGTCGAAACCACAGTCGATCTATTTTTCCGGCTGCCATGTCACGCGACCGATTTCTAGATTTAATTTCACTTAGAGAGAGAGAAGAACGTAGAAGTTCTGACAAACTAGCAGCTTTTAGGGAAGTGTTTACAAAGTTTGTAGAACACTGTAAAGAAAGTTTTAAGTGTCACTCTCATCTAACTGTTGATGAACAACTTGTAAAAATGTTCATTTAGAGTCTACATTAAATCAAAACCAGCCAAGTATGGCATCAAAATATGGGTTCTAGTTGATGCAACAATCACCTATACTGCTAACCTTCAGATTTATACTGGAAAAGATGGTAACAAATCAGAAAAAGACCAGGGCAAAAGAGTAGTACTTGATTTGGTTATGGCATCACTACTAATAATTTCTTTACCAGTGTTCCCTTGGCAAAACAACTCCTAGATCGACAAATAACATTATGTGGAACACTTTGAAAAAACAAGCAGGATATCCCTCCAGCCCTACTACCCAATATTTCTAGATAAGAAAAGTCCTCAGTTTTTGCCTTCACTGAGGAAATAACACTGGCGTCTTACGTTCCTAAAAAGAATAAGGCAGTAATTTTATTGAGTACAGAACATAACGACGATAAAATTAGCGGAGAAGACACGGACTATAAGCCAGACATAATCTTGCATTACAATTCTACAAAAGGTGCCGTAGATACTATGGATAAGATGGTAAATGAATATTCTTGTAAAAGAGCCTCTAAGAGATGGCCATTTGTTTTGATTCAAAATCTTCTAGACATTGCAGGTCTGAATGCATACGTACTGTGGACGACAAAGAATTCCATTCGTGCGTATCAAGCTTCTCACAGACGCAAAGAATTTTTACTAAACCTGGGTCAAGAACTTATAAAGCCCCATGTCGATAGGCGACTACAAAGTCCACAAAAATTTTATAAGCGAATTATAAATGCGATGTACGAATTATGCCCACCGCCACCAAGGGAGAATCGCGAAAACGACGCCACCATCTTGAAATCCTCAGGGCGATGTTTACTTTGTCCACGCAAGAAGGACCGCAAAAGCAAGAGCAAAGATTAGAGAAGACAAGAAGAGAATAAAGCTGATTGTGTTTAGTATTACCCTATATGATATTATTAGTTAAATAAGACATACGTGAGTTTAGTAAAGAGTAATACACCATTTTACGATGATAAAGACATAAATTTAGCAATTCTTGTATGTTTTGTATAAAACTTAGAGGTTGTTGGTTAAATGATATTAGAGATAATAATGGAGAAAAATGCAATATTTTGATTGTAAATAAATTAGCGAAAAATAGCATTGTCATGACGCCATCCGAGGCACAGAAGGAAGGACGTCCCGTGTTTAGTATTCGCTGTTTCGGTGATGAAGTGGAAGTGTGTGTCTCGTCTTGAGACTTGAGATTGGGATAGTCAGAAAGAACCTTCTAACCGTTAAGTGCATCCCATAAATCAACCCTATTGTAGGACGCTTCTGAATAGCGACAATCCAATTCAATGGTAACAGTAATATGATACTTCACATGTTTTGTGTATAGTGGAGACACAAAATAACTAATGCCTAATAAGGCAAACGTGAAAAAGTGATGATCTATCTAATAATAATGATCATGATGATGATCATAATAATGAATAGAGGTTCCAATACTTTCATTACCTAATTTACAATTCTGTATGCCAGAGGTAAAAGGCACTATGTGCATTTTTGTCAATATTGGGATTATACTGCAGTTATAATGAACTTTTAATTTTCCACACATAGGTATAAAGCACTATGTCCTACTTTATAAAGTAACAAAGATAAGCACTTTATAAAAAATATCATGTCACATTCTGTTTAGAGGCAGAGGCACCATGTGGACATGGAACCCTATATTTTTGTGTCCATTTCTAACATTACAGTATCATTTACACACACTGCCTTTAACCACATGTTGTAGACTAGTAATTGATTGTTTACATTTTCAAATTTTGTTTAGTTATATACAGTAAATAAGTGATTACAATAAGTAAATAAAACTGATTATGGAGTGCAAAAAACATTCTCATGTTGCCAAAATACTGAATTTAGCTTTAAGAGAACAAAACGAAAATAATACACGTACGATAATATCATTATATTTTAGAGGTTATGTTTCAAACTTAACAAAAGGGACAATTTAATACCCTTAGTTAAATTAAAAAAAAATATACTAAATTTAAAGTCCTGTTGAATCTTTGTTTTCATAAATAAATATTTTATGCGTTTACGAACTATGTAGAATAGTGTAAAAAATATTTAGTTTAAAACATTAATTAGTTTATTGGCTTGTTTTGAAACTCTTACATTTATTGCATTCAATGAATAACGTTGATTCTGAAAAATTATATTGGAATGTTTAAGGCATTTACGGAATAACGTATTCTTAAAACTATTCTTAAAAGACATTTTGTTTCAGATCCAAATAATCATAATGCAGAAGAAAAAACCAATCAAAATAATCCCGATGATGGACTTAATATAGACGATGAGGATCCATTTTTTTAAAATGATGATTCCGCTGCTGATAAAGATTATTTGCCCAGTGAGACATCTAGTGGTACTGATGAAAAATTAAGATGTTTTTCACCAGAGTTAAAGGTAGTGATCAGTAATGAGAGAACAGGTCATGAGTTAGTAGAACAAGGAGTAGGTCTAAAGGATCAATTAAAAAAAGATCTCTATGTATCCGATGATGAAGTATTCAAAATTGGTTGCTAAACAGTGGTTGTATTATGATATGTTTAACAAATAATTTAATATTTCCTTTAAATTACCTGGTACAGACAATTGTGACATTTAAGATTTATTTAATGCTAGGCTCACGAATGAACTAAATCTAAAGCAAAAAAAAAATAATGTAACAGTTATTAAAGAGGCGCAACTTGCAAAGTCAAAGAAGAGATATGATGTAAAAAATCGAGATATTAAACTTTCCATGGATACTCCGAGATATAAAGTTTTGATTTGTGATCTTCAGAAGTGCTTACCTATACCTTTGATTACAAACAGCATCAGTTTTTATAAGAGAAAATTATGGACATTTAATTTTACGATTTATGATTCCTTCGACTCTTCAGCACACTGTATGATGTGGGATGAAAGTAAAGCAGCACGTGGAGGAAAAGAAATGCTTCTTGTTTATTAAAATGGGCAAATAG
Organism: Diabrotica undecimpunctata; assembly: GCF_040954645.1. NCBI lineage: Eukaryota > Metazoa > Arthropoda > Insecta > Coleoptera > Chrysomelidae > Diabrotica > Diabrotica undecimpunctata. The sequence continues at coordinate 100,554,350 of NC_092810.1, forward strand.
TGTAATACCTGACATTACTATTTAACAAATAACTATATGGACGGACAACTGTTATGATCAAAATAAAAATATGTTTATTGTGATGACATATTTCCGGATTTTGAAGTCCTTGCCACATATTAAGCAAATAGATCAGATAAAAGTTTTTGTTAAAGGGCCATACTCATGTGGAGTCAGACACTGTTCATGGTCACATTGAAAGGAAATGGAAAATAGTACCAAATTTGACAATACTGACTCCTTGGGATTGGCAACAACTTGAACGCCAAACATCTACTAAATACATTGTACACAATATGGAATGTGAGGACTTCAAGCAATTCAACTCATTGTCTGTCGGAAAAGAAGCTCATTTTGTCTTAAGAAAACTTAACACTGATAAACAACGTGAATTAATATATGCCTGTGTTAATCTTCAAGTGCGTCGAGAAGCTACAGGAAAGCTATTTTTTAAAACTTCTTTTAATGATAATAATTTCAAAGGACTTGACATGATACGATTTCAAACAAACAAAAAAATTACACATTGTGCCGGCACATGTGGCCTTTTTAAATCGTTGTAATTGTCTTTTTCTTATGTGTTAGAGTAAAATAATTTGTCAAATTTGGACTTTTACACCATGCAATTTTTATATTTTTTAATAATTGACACAATAAGTAGTGCGTGAATTTGTCACCTGTGAGTAGAACATCCACAAAAGACAAATCTCAAAAACTTTTTCCTGATGATGAAAACATTTTCGAAAGCTTGAAACTTAGGTAAAATAGTACGCTTATTTCACCGCTGCAAATCCCAATAAACCTCAAAGATATATATATATATATATATATATATATATATATATATATATATATATATATGTATATATATATATATATATATATATATATATATATATATATATATATATATATACAGACAGTTGAAGGTAACCGGGAACGGCCCAATACTAAGGAAGCAATAAAAAACAGGTGCTTTTAAGTGAGTGTCTTTTATTAAAAGTCAAGCTTTAGCCACATAATTTTGGGCTTCATCAGAACTTACTGTAATAGAAAAACATTATTTACAATCATCATAATTAAAGACGTTATTTTTTATTTTTACCTTAATGTTGACACTATCTCTTAGTGTATAGTAAAATCGATATGAAAATACACATAGTTTTAAAACCAAACCAATCGCATCTCCCACTTGGAGGAAAAATGGCAAACACAGCCTTTATTAAATATTTAAAATTATTTTAATATAACCATGTGGCTGGCATTTTTAAAAAGCACTTGTAAATTAAGTCATGTGTCGTTTCAACTGTCACTTATCGAAACGTCACCTGTCTTAATCACTTCTTCTTTTTGTTAGCATAGAATACTGACAATATTAGTCACAATATTCGACTTTTTTAAATTTCACACAAAATTAACATTAAAAAATATACATAGGTCCCGTTCTATATAAACATATCATGTTTAATAAATTATTTGGTTTGTCTTTAGTGTTGGGAATAGTAGTCAACACTCCGGTAAGATGTACGTATTACATACCTGTTATTAAAGAAACATCACTGATACACTTGTTAAAATATATATGTATATATATATATATATATATATATATAAGAGTAAGAAAAAAGAAGTACTTGTGACTCGTTTGGAAAAAATATATAAATGTTTTGGATGGGTTAGAGTCAATAAAAGAGCTATTGGTTAACTATTTATTATCTCGAGCTTTCAATCGTGTGTACAATTATTATCAAGAGCTGCTAAAAAAGACAAAATATCTTACAAAGTTGAACTAGATAGAAAAAAAAAAATTTGTTAACTCACCAAATAAAATTAGTTTGGTTAATACAATTGCTGCTAACATATTTTAAAAAGAATTACTATAAAAATGTCCTTATCTAAAATCTAAAATTGTTTCTATGAAATTTTAATATACTTTTGAAAAAACTTATTTATAAATTCAATTGTTTTTGTGTTAAGAAATTTTTTTTCAAAATTATATTAAAATTTCAGAGAAATATTTATTAGATAAGGACATTTTCATAGTAAGTCTTTTTGAAATATGTTATTTTTATTAACCAAACAGCAATTTTATTATATATATATATATATATATATATATATATATATATATATATATATATATATATATAACGGAGCTTTGAGGTTTATTGGGGTACGCAGCGGTGAAATAAATATACTCTTTTAACTAGTATTCAAGCTTTCGAAAATGTTTATTTTCATCTTCAGGAACAAGTTATTGAGATTTGATTTTCTTTGATGTTTCACTAATACGTGACAATTTCACGAACATCTCATTGATTGAGACTAATATTAATTATATGTTGTAAAAATTTTTTTTTAAATTGACAAATTGTTTTATAAACTGACATAAGAAAAAGACAAATAAAAAATAGTTTTTTTGTATGTATTCTATTAATAATGGCTATTATTCAGAGGAGTCATTTGAGTGAGCGGGTGAGCCTACGGTTCGTGTCGTAAACTTCACCTATGTGGGTCTAGATTTATTAAAATAGTATTATGTATTTGCTATCAAAACCCAACCCATAATAATCTTGCAACAATACCTGTTTTAAAAGATACTTTTTAGTCAAAATAAAAATATTACTACCTTTAATACATATCACGTAGTTTTTAAAATTTTAAATGACATATTTCATCTTAGATTGTCGTAAAATTCGTATCACGCCGTATTCAAGTAATTCTCGAATACTTACATTTTAATACGCCTGTCACAATCTTACTGACAAATTTTTAGCAAATTCTGCATCATTTTCCTTGCTCAATAGGCTGTCGAGGACACATTGCCATTAATCTTCTCTTATAGGATTGATGGGTAATAGCTAAGATTGCCTGAAGTGCCGAGGATGCATAGAAACGCTAGGTATTTTTTTAGTTTTTTGCCTTACAATTTTATCGTAAGGTAAAATGAGTATAAAAGTCGTTCAGATGAACATTTTTGTCTTAAAATTATACAGAGGATTCATAAATAATTTATAGTAAATATAAAAATAATTGGCAATTTCCCTTTTTTAAGATTCCTGTTTGTTCAAATTATTATTTTAATATTAAAATTATTATTTATAAACTCTATATATCTATTCATAACAATCTATATATCCATTACACACTTATATTATGGATACGGTCTCTCCAATTTCTTTTCATTTATTCCTAACTTTCTTTTTGTTTCTCACAATCGAAAGTTTCTTTAATATCACTATACAATTAAGGCATGTATAGCGGGTTCCTAAAAAACTGATATGACTCCTAAAAAACTGACATTATATTATATTTATTATGACAGACAAATAATAAAATAAACAAACAACAAACAACCGATTACATGTGTTAATTCATAAATTGTAATAATTATTAAGGTCTAAATTTTGATATTATTTTTAATTCCTGCATTTTATAAAGAGTATATAAATGATAGTTCTTACATAAAATAGGGTTATTGTTATTATTTATATTATTATTTAAGGAATAAAACAAATGACTTAAAATATATTAAAGCAAGAATTGTAACCAAATTAATAGAAACTGGGCACTACCAGAGGCAGCAAAACATTTCAATTTACGCAGAACCACAGTTTTTTTAATAATAAAAAATGGAGGGCACAAGAAACTCTCGAAAGAAAGCGAGAGTCTGGAAGATCAAAGCTATACTAAATTTAGGTATGTAAAACTAAAATTAATATTTTGTAATAACTCTCTCAGCGTTGACTCTTGTAGTTTTCGGTCCATCTGCGTGAAAGGAACCATGGAATTGTTTTCTTAAGACAGCTCTTCCCAAACCATTTGTATACCGTGCCACAGTTTTTCAGCAATTTAGGGTATAAAATTGCGCCGATGCAACCGTTTTATAATAACATCCCTCACATTCTCGATTGGGTTTAAATCTGGACTGTAGCTTGGCTATGGTAAGGTTTTAATGTTGTTATTCTGGAGCCACTGGTTTATTATATTTGCAGTATGAACAGGACAATTACGTTGTTGAAGGAAACAATTATTTTCTGGATACAACTGTTCTACACTGGGAAACCAGCTGCTCGATATCTATCAACATATAGAGGATTAAATCTATTATTCTAAATTTATCTATATATCAAATCTATTTTGCATCAGCGTATGATACATCTGACTGCCCACATTGTCATTCTCAAAGTACTGAGTGGGGTTTTTTACCTTTAAATATATTACAGAATTAGATGTTGTAAATAGTATTAAAAAACTTAAACCCAAAAATCTACAGGCCCTGATGAAATACCACCCTATATCTATAAGGGATTGACCGAACCCTTGGCTAAACCTCTGACGTTTTTGTTTAATATGTCGATTGAACAGGAATATTTTCCAGATATTTTAAAAGTGGCAACAATTTCTCCTTCTTCTTCTTCAAGTGCCGTCTCCATCAATGGAGGTTAGCGGTTATGGTGGCAAACGTTTGTCTATCTTCAGCTGTTCTTAAGAGTTCCTCAAATCCAAGTCCTGTCCAGTTTCTGATATTACGTAACCAGGACAATTTTTTTCTTCCAATTCCTCGCTTTCCTTCTATTTTGCCTTTTATTATCAACTGAGGGATGTAGTATTTCTCGTTGCGCAACAAATGCCCTAAATAACTGGTTTTTCTTCTTTTGACTGTTCTCAATAGTTCTTTTTCTAAATTGAGTCTCGCTAGTACTTCTTCATTTGTTTTTCGTGCTGTCCAAGGAATTTTTAAAATTCTACGGTACACCCACATTTCAAATGCCTCGATTCTATTCAGGCTCTTTATTTTTAAAGTCCATGTTTCGACTCCGTAAAGAAGAACAGACGAGATAAAACATTTTACAAGTTTTAATCTCAATTTAATATTTATATGTGTATCGCAGAATAGAACGCGCATCTTAAAGAAACTATCCCTAGCTTGAGCAATTCTCGCTTTAATTTCTTGTTCTGGGTCCAGCTTGCAATTAATCCAACAGCCAAGGTATTTGTATTGGTTTACCTGTTCTAAAATATTCCCATTTATTTTTATAGGTAAGGGGATATTCTGTTTTCTTTGGATCACCATTACTTTTGTTTTTTTTTCGTTGATCTTCATTCCAAACTCTCGACAAGCATCCTTAAGGTGGTCTATAACCCTCTGTAAGTTTGTGTCTGTATCAGCCAGTAGGACAGTGTCATCTGCATATCTTATGCTAGATATATACAATTTCTCCAATACATAAAAAAGACAAAAAAAATGACATTTAAAACTACAGGCCTATCAGCGTGTTAAATAGTATTGCTAATATTTTTAAAAGTATTCTTTCATGGTTTTGTAAGAGACAAATCAACAGTAACTAATCTCTGTGTTCTCTCTGAACATATTGCTAAGACTATTGAGGCAGGGGAACAGTTGGACGTTCTGTATACTGATTGCGAAAAAGCATTTGATAAGATAAATCACTGTATTCTTTTAAATAAACTGGTACAGTTTAGTTTCTCAAAAAAGCTTTTAATTTATAGTAGGTAATAGCTTTTCTCACCAATATGTGTCATCCTCAGGAGTCCCACAGGGGGGCAAAGTAGGACCATTGCTCTTTATTTTATTTGTTAACGACTTGCCAGACTGTATTAAATCTTGTATCAGCTTTATGTATAATGTATGCTGATGATTTTAAACTTTTTAAAACAATCTCTAATAAGAAAGATGCAGTCAAATTGCAAGATGATCTAAGATCAGTTATTCAATGGTTTAACAACTCAAAAATGATTTTTAATGTTAAAAATTGTGCAGTAGGTTTTTATACGCGAAAACTCAATAGTGTTATTGAAGATTATTATATTATTGATGATCGAGTTGAGAGAGTGAGTGTTATAAAGGATTTTGGAGTTAAGTTTCAAATCAACATGAAGTTCAATATACACTTTTATGAAATAAACAACAGAGCTTATCGTGCTTTGGGTTTTGTCAGTAGAAATAGCAAAAATATTTCAGAATAAGCACAATTATAAAACTCTATAATGCTCTGGTGAGACCACATATTAAATATGCTTCAATCATCTGGTCTCCTACTGCATTTTCAAACTCAGAAATGATTGAAAAAGTGCAAAAACAATTTTTAAGATTCCTATACGTAAGAAAAAATAAGAAATATCCATATGTGGTCTCCTACAGGGTTATGTTAGACTCATTTCAGTTGCAGTAACTTGCCACTAGAAGAAACAGTCAGGCCATTATGTTCATATATTTAATTGTTAACAGTATTAAGGTATTAAGTACACAAACTGTGGTTTAATTTAGTTTATTTACTTAAGAGTACTCAAGAGTAGGTTAAGGATAACTAACCACGTCTATCCTTTACAAATTACTATAGAAACATATCACCAATAAACAATATGGTAAAAATTTGTAATGAAGTATTTAATAGACTGACTCATGTAGATATATTTAATGTATAAAACTGTAAACTTAAGACTCATCAGCACTAGGTTTAAGGGGTTTATTGTATTTTTTTCTTATTGTATTATTAATGTTCGTTTCTTTCATTTATTTATTGTATTTCTTTTTGTCTTAAACACTTTACATGTAATTACTATTAGTCTATAGTATTAGTAAGGTGTCTAAATAAATAAATAAATAAATTTTGCACTTTTTAGAAGATTGAACACATTTCCTTATTTGTAAATATTACCCTGTCCCAAATTTGTTGTAGCTGATGGTTTAACGCAGATATAAGTATTGATTGTTTCTGTTGTGGTGTAATAGCTTGTTTTTTTTCTGCAGTTCGGTACCTAAGACGCGATGCTTTAATTCTACGCCAAGTTGTCTTTCGTCCCGGAAACTGTAAAATAATTCTTATAGTTTTCGCATCTTCTCTTCTAATCTCTCCAAAAGCGTACGATCTTCATGAGCGGTAAAATTTTTGGTCTTTCAGAACCTTGCTCTCTTTCGAGAGTTTATTGTTATCTCCATCTTTTATTAATACTAAAAACTGTTGTTCTGCTTACGTTAAAATGGTTTGCTATAGAAAATACTGACCAACCATTTTCTAATTTCGTTGCATTTCTTGCTTTTAGTTCTTTGTTAGCATGTGGAGCCATTTTTTGATGTTAAACACAATAAGTTGTATGACAAAGTTTAAGATTTGGAAAAGACAGTGACAATATCTAATTAATAAGTATATCTCCTTCACAATACACTGCTCAATTATCGACAAAATACGCTTTACAAGTTGTATCACTTTTTTATAAACTAGCTCTACATTAGGATAGAGTTCAAATTTATTTTTTCGAATTTCATTTTCGCTGGGTGGGAAATTGAACCTCTTTCCACTTTATAATGAAAAAAAGATGACACTTGTTCATATTTTCAGCCTGAAAAGTGTCCTATCTTGATTGAAATTTTGAAATTTTTAGAAATTTTTTTTATTATCATCTACATGGGTTACAGCATAATGCTTCGCTAAAATAATAATAAAACAATTGAGACAATTTTTGTTATTTATATTTTGACAACACTCCCAGTGCTTTTAAAATTTTAATGATTTTGTCAGTTTCAACTTTTCAAAAAAAAAAATCAATACAGTTAACGATACTATTTTTTATTCATTTATTTCAGCTATTGGGACTATAATATAAGGAAAAAACAAAAAATAGTCAGTACATAATAAAGGTCTCTACAAGAAACCCAGGAAATTTGGGAATATCTGGCTGAATTAACGCGTATCTATTTTAAATCACAAAAGACTATTCTTTTGATTGGTGGCTCCAGTCTCGTAGCAATGTTAACTTGCAAGATATGATACTATCAGAAAGCTTTACTTTCTCTCCTGAGAAAATGTACGTTGATCCCTTTGGTTAAAAAAAAATTGTTTAATATGATTAATATTATAAATATATGGACAGTGTTAAACTTTTGGGGTCTGTATATACCAATAGATTTTAACATTGCTAAGGAGTCAGATTAAAATATAAAATATATTTTAAAAGCGAAATCAACTTCAGCTACATACATAATAAAGCTTCATATATTGAAATAGCCTCTGCTGTATAAATCGAGGACTCCGGTTTCAGTTTAAATTTCTTCTCAATATGTCCTGATGGTATAAAAAAAGCGCATCCGATTCCATCTGAAGATTTATAGAGGCATCTGTATATAGAACTATTGACTTTTTGTAATTGTTCTTTCTACATAGATAAATATTTTTATTTAAATATGCAGTGTGTCACTTTTAAAACTTACAATGGTCTATATCTCACGAAAAAAAGCTGATATCGAATATTGCTTAAAATTGTTTCAAGGATAGTAAGGTGGAACTAAAATGACATAAATAAGAAGACTTACTTCCATCAACCCCTAAGCCCCACCCACTACAACCAAAAAAGTTTAAATTGCAAACCCCTGCATGTCATACATTATTTAAAAGACTAAAATGGCTATCCAATGGTATAAATAATAATTATACAGGGTCAAGTAATAATTATTAAGAAACTTACGGAAAATTTAATGACGTTTTTGTTGAACTACAAATTTGTTAAAAATGTCAATTAAGTTAATGTTCAAAGTGGGTTTCATTGTTTTATAAACAATAATACAGCTTATTTTCAAATTTTGTGCAAACTTTGACAAATGTTTTTCTAGTAATAGCGCGACATGCTTGCGTAATTCTTTCTCGCAATTCCCCAAGTGGCGCAGGTTGAGTTTTATAAACAACTGACTTTAGATAACCCCATACAAACAAAATCAGTTGGCGGTAAGTCTAGTGACCTCGGTGGCCATTCAATAGGACCTCTCCATTCAATCCATTTGTTTGGATAATTAATATCCAACCAGTGTCTAACTGGAGCTGCATAGTGAGGACGTGCTCCATCTTGTTGGAAGTGCAGCAAATCTTCGTCATCTTCTTGATCGTCCCTTTGGTTCTCTAGTTCATGCACAATTAAAAGTTTGATGCTATTTTCCAGCGTATCGAGATAAATGTCGCCACTTAAATTGCCTGGTATAAACAAGGGGCCAATTATAGCCTCGCCTAATATTCCTTCCCAAACATTTAGTTTCTCAGGATATTGAGTGCGACCTTCTCTGAATCGATGCGGGTTCGCATTACTTTAGTACCGACAGTTTTGTTTATTTACTTTACCATTTAGCATTAAAGTACATTCATCAGTAAAACCAAAATTTTTTACATTCTCGGTACAACGCGAATTCTTTTAGTCATGAATCCACAAAACTCAATTCGTCGGTCTGGATTATCATCTCCTACTTCCTGAAAAATTTGTGTTTTGTAGAGGTGAAACTTATGTAATTTTAACACCTTTCTAGCCGACTCATGTGAAAGTCCTGCCATTGCAAATACTTAAGGTGTTGATGCAGTAGGAGTAAGCAGTAAGGACTTTAATTTGGGATGCTTTATTCAGTAATCTTGGGGCATCCCTTTTTTATTTTGCACTGGTCCCGTTTCTCTAAACTTTTCAACTAAATCGCGGACGTACAGGTGACTTAATTATTTTTTCGGATGCCTTTCATGAAATATTTGAGCTGTTCGTAAATAACACTGGATCTGGGAGGCAAATAAGAAAATTATCTCCACGCGTTCAGGTATATTGTAAACCATCGTGACAGCTACTGAATGACAGTACCAATCGTACAAATGATGAAAACTAATGACATTTAAAATTCTCAAATAAACCAAAAATTATTAAATCTGTCAGAATCCAAAAAAGAGATGTTTTTAACTTGTTTTCCAAAAACGGCAAATTAAGTTTTTATTTAACAAGAAAAAAATTCCGACGGAAGATAGCATTACAAATACAAAAGTCATAGTAAGCCGGCTAATATTAACACCCTGTATAAGTATTAAAAAATAATTAGACATGGTCGTCAACAAAATCAACAAAAACCTCATTAAATTTTCCATTTAAGCCAAAGTTTCACAATTACTGCTTCATCCTGTATAATTATTATTTATACCATTAAATAGCATTTTATATAGTCTTTTCAATGATGTGTCACAAGTAGGGGTTTGCAAGTTAAAATTTTGTGGTTGTGGCGACGGGACCTAGGGAGTTCAGGGGGGGGGGTGAGTTCTCTTTCATATCACTTTAGTTCCCCCTTACTATCCTAGAAACAGTTTTAAGCATTTTTCGGTATCTGCTTTTGTTTGTGAGATATAGCCCATTGTAAGTTTTAAAATTGACACACAGTATATTTTAACTATAATTTGAAACAATAATATCTGTATGTAAAACGAAAGAAGAGTACGTGTAGTTTTTAAGTGTGTAGTTCGTTTTATCAATATTTTTTAAAAGGACCTACTATATTTTGATTATACGCTTTACAAAGTATGAAAGATTTCTATTTTTGCCAATATGTATTGGTAAAATCATAACAACTTCAAGTCATTAAATATTTTTTGAACAAAAAACTTCGTTTAGATTTAAAAGAGGTTACAAGGCTTCCAAATATAAAGCTTTGGAATGGATCTCATGGCTCCTTAACATATTCGTAACGCTGAATTCTGTAAAATGTTGGTTTTGTTTCATAGTGCATTACTTGATGATCGTTACAAAACACTTCCGTAATCCAAAATAGATCGTAAATAAGCTTTATAAAATAATAAACTAACCTCAAGATCCTATTCCCACCAAGTTTTATTAATTGATTTAAGAAAGTTTAATCCATTATTGCATCTGTTCAATATGTCATTAATGTGTACCTTCCAGATCAATTTCTGGACGAGTATCATAGTTAGATATTTAATTTTATTTTTAGAGGAAATTTGGTGCCTACCAAGTTTATTGTACTGGCATTAGAAAAATTATGTCTGGTAAATAAACAAAGTTATGATTTACTGCAAGTTAATTCTAAACCCTTTTTGGTGGAAACCATACTAAGACACTATTCAGGTTTTCAATGGATTGGTGATATTTTTGGTGTTCTGTATACACACAGAAATCGTCAACATATTTTACACTATTAAATGCAATATTATTAATAGTGATGTTGTGCAGATCTGCTGTGTAAATGTTAAACAAAATAGCACTCAAGACGGACCTCTGAGATAATCCTTTATTATTAAATCAAGTTCTATAAGAGTATGACTATCTTTTAAATAAATTATCCTATTTGTATACAGGTTCACAATGTTGAAGCAAACTGTGCTGAAATATAAAATAAACTTAATGTTTTTTTCTTGGAGAATTATAAGAGATACCGAGTCATGTGCTGTGCAATTTCTTCGTTAGGGATCATCAAACCTTATTTTTTTGAGGACGGTGATATACATGCAGTAACAGTAAACTGTGATTGGCACGTGCACATGTTAAATAATTTTTTTCTTTCGGAAATCAAGAATTACAGAAATGAGCACTCGAGTGAACACACATATGTCACACATCAGGAGTGTCAATGGCTTTACCAAGAAGATCGTTCTCCGGCTTTCTTGCGACAACTTTTTTTGGGGGTTTTTAAAGTATTTCAAAGTAACTCCCCAAGAACTATCGAGGCTTTGAAAGAACGGATACGCGAAAAAGTGGAAGCAATACCTCGAGAAATGTTACTCAATGTTGTAAATAGTTTTGTATCACAGCTGCAAAAAGGTGTCCCACAAAATAGAGGTCACCTTTCCAATATCTTCTTCAAAAACTGAATATTTCTTTAATTAAACATTAATTTCCATCTGTGTAGTGTACGTTTTTTTTTATTAAGTTTAATAAAAGATATTTTTCAGGTTTTTTTTGGTTATTTGAAATCGTACCGTTTGATTGAATTACCTCGTAGATACACCTAAATATAAATAGCTTTAAGAAGATAATAGGTATTATACACATGTTGTTTTTAAATATTTTTTTTATATATTTAATATTTTATATTAGTTAAAAATGTCTGATCCGTTTTTAATTTATTACTTAAAATGTTTTTATAATTAAAATCCTAATAATATTCTTAAATAACAAAGAACAGTGTAAAGCAAATATTTCATTTGCAAATCTTTTTCAAGTTTAAAATTTCAGTTGAATTCAGTTAAATTTATATACCTTGACAACACTTGGAGGAATTGAAATAAATCCCAAGTCCGTGAGTTGGATTTAAATTTAAGAGGAATAAAATTTGAGTGTATCGCAAAAAACACTGCACAATATTTCATCTGTATAAAATTTAGTCTACGTGTCTGCATGCGGTGGAATAAAATTAAGATTTTGATACAGATTGAATGACCAGATCGCTGAAGTAGCTTTGGGGATTTTTATTTGTGAAATATTTCTATATAACTTGTTTTTTGCTCTAAAATTGATCATTTTTATTGGTAAATGTTTCTTACTTGTTTGTTTATTGATTTTTATTAATTTTAAACTTAAAATATAGACATATAAGAAAAAATTAATAATAAATTAAAAAAAAAATAAATCAATATGTCATTTACAAAGCTACAGAGAATTAGAATATTCTTTTAACAAATAATATAGCAAAACTGGTAAGATTATTGACCGAAACGGAAATAACAATTTATTGTAGGTAGTGGTGTATCGGGTATGCGGTCTGTTATTTGAAAAAAAAAACTCTTTTTTCTTTTATTTCTCTATATTTCGCTAATTTTTTTCAGCTCCATCCGGAGACAACTAAAATATGGTTCAAATTTGTATAAATATAAGATGAGAATAACTTATGAATTACTTACAGATTTAGAGTTTAAATTTTTAAAAATGTTCTTGTACATAACATATTCAAAACAGTACTAACAATACTGATTAAAAGCACCTAGGTCACTAGTAATTAAATATAAAAAGAAAAAAAAACAACCAATTTAAATATATTAAAATTACACATTAAAAATATACAGGGTGATTTAAAATATAATTGTTACCAGAAAAATTATTTTAACATACTAAGAATATTACAGTAGATATTGCTCAACTGTCCCGTGTCTGCCTTGTAATTTCCTGCATATTTTTCTCTATTAATATGACACATTTTTACAAACAATCTTTTTTTGTAGTTATTTTCTTACTGTAGAACCCTGATATTTTATTAGTCAAATTGATGCCCAGTTTTTAAGTAATGATCAACTGCTTCACATGTATTCTTCTTTTTTATGCAGTCACTTTTGTGCTGCGTGACCCTTTGTTTTAGACATTGAGAAGTTTGGCCATTGGTCTTTGACCAGCGCTGTTATGTTATGTATATCATCATCATCACTGGCTCGACAACCCCTTTTGGGTCTTGGCCTGTTCCAGGATTCTTCTTCATTCTGATCTGTTTCGTGATTTTTTCTCCAGTTTTTTTTAAGGTTGTTATATCATTTTCTATTTGTTCGAAGTATCTCAGTTTCGGTCTTCCTCTTGTTTTTTTCCTACTGGCATCTGTTTGAATATTTTGTTTGGTATTTCGCCTTCTTCCATTCTTTCTACATGTCCTATCCAACGCAGCCGTCCTATTTTAATGAATGTTATAATATCCGGCTCCTGGTATATTTTGTATAGTTCAGAGTTGTATCTTCTTCGCCATATTCCGTTTTCTTTTGTGCCCTTATATATGTGTGGCGAGATTTTTCTTTCGAAGGTGGCTAACAACGTTCCTCTCTTTTAGTGAGTGTCCAGGTTTCTGAGCCATATGTGAGTACCGGTCTTATTAGGGTTTTATATATTTGGCATTTTGTCTTTCTTGCGACGTTATCTGATTTTAGGTGTCTAATTAAGCCATGTAAATATTTATTTGCAATAAATATTCGCCTCTTCACTTCCTCCGTAACGTTATTATCAGACGTGACTAGGGATTCCAAGTATATAAAGTTTTTTACCCCCTCTATGTTGTATTCTCCTATTGTTATATTTTGTGGCTGCCTTATTTCTGCGTTTTTACTTACCTGCATATATTGTGTTCTGGTCTGATTGATTTTAAGACCACTATTTTGTGCAGCTCGTTCTATTTGGTTGTATGCCTCTATCATTTCTCTTCTTGATCTTGCGATTATGTCAACATCATCTGCAAATGCTAGTATTTGCACGCTTTTATTAATGATTGGTCCTCGTGTATTGACTGTTGTGTCCCTCAGTATTTTCTCGAGTACGATGTTGAACAAGATGCATGATAGAGCGTCTCCCTGGCGTAGTCCCTTTTTCACATCTATTGTTTCCGTTAATTCATTTTGTATCCGGATTCTACTTTCTACTTTTAGAGATTCTTTTATCAGTTCTATTAGTTGTGTTGGTATATTAAATTAGTTCATTGCTTTTATTAAGAATTCTCGGTTTATATTGTCATATGCGCTTTCAAAGTCTATGAAGAGATGCTGTGTGTCGATGTTATATTCACTTGTTTTTTCGAGGATCTGCCGCAGAACAAATATCTGGTCTATTGTTGACCTCTGTCTACAGAAGCCACTTTGGTATTTGCCAACTATTTTTTCAGCGTGTGGTCTAAGTCTTTCATAAATGACATTGGACATTATTTTGTATGCTGCATTTAGCAGCGTGATTCCACGGTAGTTTCCACATTCTAACTGATTTTTTTTTATATAATGGTACTCTAATACCGCTATTCCACTCCGTTGGTAGCTGTTTATTTGACCATATCTTTGTTATCAATTCATGTATTGTTTTTTGTAGTGCGTCTCCCCCTTTCTTTAGTAACTCCGATGTTATTTGATCCGATCCCGGTGCTTTATTGTTCTTTAATTTTTCTACTGCTGCTCTAATCTCGGCTATTGTTGGTGGAATCTTTTCTCTGTCGTCTCTCTCCGATCTCCTTCAAACTTTTCCGTAAAATGTTCTGTCCATCTACTTAGTATCTCTTGCTGTTCTGTCAATATATTACCTTCCTTATATCTACACATCGTTGTTCTCGGTTTGAAGTCTTTTCTGCTTTTGTTTAGTCTCTGATAAAATTTTCTTGTCTCTGTTAATTTACTTAGTTCTTGTAGTTCTTGAAGTTCTTTGTTCATATATTCTCTCTTTTTTTCTTCGGTGAGTTTTCTTTTCTTCTTTGCGTAGTCGTTTATATTCTTCTTCTGCTTCTCGGGTTCTGTGCCCCTATTGCATTAGTAAATATGCTCTGTTTTTTTTGTCTGTGATGATCTGACATTCTTCGTCAAACCAGTCATTCGTTCTTGTTTTTCTTTCTCTACCTTTTATGCCTAGTACTTCTTTAGCTGCCTCTTTTATGATGTCTCTGCATTCTTCCCAGTCTTTATTTAGGTTTTCTTGTGTAATTCTGTTTTCTAGTTTGTTGTTTATCTTTTCTTTATACTCTTTATTTTTGTTTGTTTCTTTGAGTCTTTCTACTTTGTATCGTACATGTTTAGAGCCTCTTTCCTTTTTGATGTTTGAAATTTTAGCCCTTACCCTACTTTCGATCAGGTAGTGATCAGAATCCGCATTTGCCCCTTTTCTGGTGCGGACGTTTATTATATTCGATTGGTGTCTCGAGTCTACAATAACATGATCTATCATATTGACTGTAAGTCCATCCGAGGATTTCCAGGTACCTTTGTGTATATCTTTGCGAGCGACGTACGTGCTGGCAATCACCACGTTAAGTGATCTTGCTAGGTTTATTAACCTATTGCCATTGTCATTTGATTGCTCATGGAGACTATGCCTACCTATTGTGGGTTAAAATTGCTGTTCTTTTCCAACTTTGGCGTCTAGGTCTCCATAGATTATTTTTATATCATTTTTTGGGCATAACTGATATGCAGACTCTAATTCGTCATAAAACTCTTCTTTAATTTCCTCTTCTTTTTCTTCTTTCGAGGCATGCGCATTAATTAGACTGTAGTTAAAGAAACGACCTTTACCTCTTAAAATGCACATTCTTGGACTAATGGCTCTGAAATCTCTTATAGTATGCTTTACTCTCTTGTTTACTATGAATCCTGTGCCCAAGACGTGATCTTTAGGATCGCAGCTGTAGAAAATCGTATGGCTTCTTTTTCCATTACATTGTTTCCAATCTACCTCATTTCTTGTATGGCAGTTATGTCTATTTTGTATCTGTCTAGTTCGTTTAGGAGATTTTGGAGAGCTCCCAAACTATATAAGGTACGAATATTCCATGTCGCAACCCTCAAATCGTGTTTCTTTTTCTCGCACAGTCGTCGTCGTTTGATCAGTCCGGCTTTTCTTCCTTGAACGTTCATAACTCATGGTTTTTCTAGGAGAAGGTGGTTAACCTTCAGCCCAACCCCCTATTCGTCGGACGACCAAGACTCCCTTCTTCGTCATCCCTGACCCCACCTTCCACTGGGGGTTGGTTACCCAATCTCCAGTGGGGTTGCTCAGGTTACCGGCGTGTACCGCCTTGGAGGTGAAGATAGGAATTGAGTAGGATAGGCTAAGTGATGCCAACAGGATACGGCATCATGTATTGCGCCTCACTACCCCCTTTACACACCATGTTATGTACATACTTATTTTAAGTATAATGGCCAATAAATACTAGACTGCATTTCGTTTCAGTTTGAACTTCCACAAGTGTTCCTGATGAGGAGTTGACTAACTCGAAATACGTTTAGAACAATGGTGGAATTATATTGAAATAAAACGCAATCTTTAACTTCCTTTTAACGTCTTTTCTTATTTACGTAAAGAGAGAAAAACATAGTATTTTTCAGGGGTGAACTGTAGATGCATGTCGAAATAAAAGTTTATTTCTAGCGTTCTAGCATGGTAAAACATGATAAACACATATAGACATATTTGTTGAATGTCAAATATTATGGTGGCGTTCAAAAATTTAATTTGTGACAAAACTTAAGACTTATCAACTACATAAAAATAATCTGATAGAGAGTAAAAACTAACGATGTTTGATTTGTTGGTTATTAAACAAAATTAGCCAAATCGGTCCAGCTGTTCTCGAGTTTTAGCGAGACTAACGAACAGCAATTAATTTTTAAGCATATGTATATATATATATATATATATATACATATATTTATATATATATATATATATATATATATATATATGTATATATATATATATATATATATATATATATATATATATATATATATATATATATATATACATATATAATATACTGTGCGTCACGAAAAAAAGAGGCCACCTAAAAGTTTTGCAATTTTTTAATTTTTACGAATCATTTTACAAAATGTTTGTTATTAGATGTTTGTGTAATGTTTAAGAATATGTTCTAAAACAGTATGCAATCATTTTTTAAATAACAAATATCAAAAAAAAAATTAACATTTCGTGTACAAGTCGTGATTATTAATCTCTATTGTGAATTACACTCCTCATTCGATTTGGCATTGAATTGATCAAATTCTGGATGTCGTTTTAAAGAAAAATTTCCCATTTTTCCATGAGCGCCAACCAAAGCTGCTCACGATTTATTGAAGCAGGTATTCTGTTTCTTACCCTTCGTTTAAGTTGGTCCCAAACATGTTCAATCGGGTTCAAATCTGGAATTTGAGCCGGCCTGTTCATTTTTGGCACACCGATAATTTCCAGATATTCCGTTACTTTCCTGACTACATGTGGCCGCGCGTTGTCTTGCATAAAAATAAAGTTTTCGCCGACAAACCCAGTAAAAAGCATTACACGCTTGTCTAGAATTTCGGCAATGTATCGGTGTAAATTAAATGCTCCTCTATCAATAAATACGAGATCAGTACTTCCCGCGAATGAAATGCCTGCCAAAATCATTAACGAACCTCCTCCAAAAGCAATACAAATTCGTCGAACACAAGCAGCATATCGTTCTTCACGTCTTCTGTACGTTTTGACCATCTGAGCCATAAAGAACCATCCTGGACTCATCACTAACAAAACAATTTTCCAATCTTCTATCGTCCAATGCTCGTGGTCTCTAGTAAACTGTAGTTGCTGGACAGCGAGCCCTTAGACCAAATTCCCTCAGCCTTCTTCTCACGGTAGAAGTTCTTAAATTCCACCCGTGGGTATTTTGAAAACGGTTTTGGATTGATTTAGCCGTAAAGAACTGATTTTGCAAAAAAGTGTGTTGTAAAGAACGGTCTTCTCTCGCCGTCGTAATTTTTCTTGGGCTTGATCCTGGCCGTTATTCGTGAGAGCCAGTCTCTATGAATCGTTGGTAAGTTTTTTGGACCATACAACGACTGACTCCAAGCTGTCCGGCCACTTCTCTTTGACTCATTCAATTATTAATTAAAGTAACAATTTAAACAAATCCCTCAGCTATTGTTCTAAATTTAAAAATTGCACAAGTTTACTCTTCGAACAACTATACACTAGTGAAAGGTTTTTGAAAAACAGAATAGCCATATTCCAAGAAAAATAAGGTACAAACAACACTTGAATTATCCGAAGTCGTAAAACTGATATTAATTCTGTAAACTTATTACTCTTAATTGACCTATCGACACCGTTTGTCGGTGCCTAAAGGACGCTAAAAGTGTTTCTGTATTGTGAGAATTTAGTTACAATAGAATAAATTGTATAAACTTACTAGTTATTAAAAAATTCTTACAAAATTCTAGGTGGCCTCTTTTTCGTGACGCGCAGTATATATATATATATATATATATATATATATATATATATATATATTTATATATATTTATTTATATATATATATATATTTATATATATATATATATATATATATATATATATAATCTTTGCAGATTAGTTAAATAGTAAACTCTTAAATATTGGGGAAATCTGCAAGAAATCTTATTGAGACGTATCTAAGAAAAGCAAGGGAATGTTATATATTTTTTGTTAATGAAAATAATTATGAAGGTATGCTAGTTGTTAATGGATAAATCAGTCAAGTTAGTTATCTGTGATATAGTATTGTTCTTGGTATCTGATTTAGTAACAGGTGGTATATATCGCTTAGATTCTTGATGTCACTCTTAACATTAATGGAGAAATCGTTAAGGAAAATATAAGACATTTCAATGAACTCTCTTTTAGATTTATTGTTCTCACGGTGGAGAATTGTGGTGTTAGTATAGTCCATGAGATGACCAGTGGAATGGACATGTTTGGCTAATGCACAACGGTCAGGGTGAAGTCGAGAATCACTTTTGTGTAGTGTAATACGTGATTTCAATAATTGAGATGTTTGACCGATGTAGGAATTGTTGCAAGAGAGACATGGAATGTTGTAGACAATATTACTAAGCCTATCTATGGGAGTCTTATCTTTTATCTTAGAATAAAGATTATTAATTGTTAGGGCTGATCTACAAGCCACATTAAGTTTAATGTTGTTATTATTATTGCCAAAGCTATTTTCAACACTTTTCAGAATCCTTGTTAACCCCGGAGTGATATCTCTGAAATATGGTAATGAAAAATATTTGTTTATAGGAGTATCCGAGACTGGGTTCCCACTTAAGACATCAGGATCAGCATTGTTAGTCGCGAAGGAAGGTGAAATATCTTCGTCATGGATAGTATTAAACAAAATCTTATTAACTAATGGTGTTGGATAAGTGTTTGAAATAAAAAGTTTCTGTAGGATTTGTAGGTTTTTTGTATGAAATGAAGGATCTGATAGTTTTGTTACTCTATTTTTCATCTGTTTGATTAAGTTGACTTTGGTAGAATTATTATGGTATGAGTTGTAGTTAAGGTATCTACCAGAATGGGTCGGTTTTTGATACCAATCTATTTTGATGTTGTTGGTTTCCCTGATCATCCTTATGTCGAGAAAGGGGACGGACCAATTACCATCTTCCCTCTTTATAGTGAACTGGATGTAGGAAACATAACCATTAAAAGTGTCTAATAGTTCATCTACCTTGTCATTGGGTATAGCCAAAATGATATCATCAACATATTTTTTAATAAATGGAATATTAAAGGATAGTAAAGGAATGAGTCTAATACATAATCCATAACGTAAGTTGCAATGATAGGAGAAATCTTAGCTCCCATAGGGGTACCGAAAGTTTGTTGATGAAAATCTTGCAGATTTCCCCAATATTTAAGAGTTTACTATATATATATATATATATATATATATATATATATATATATATATATATATATATATATATATATATATATATATTTGTGCGTGTGTGTGTGTCTTTGTAGCGGAATATACCATATAATATATTTAGTGTGATTTAAAGAAATAAAAATAAATTCAGCGATAGCCGAAATAAAACATCCTTAGCAGAAGAAAAAGCGATTTACAAGGTGGCACTCTAATATGTCATTCTCGAGTTGAGAATAATATGGCAGAAGCCCCTTTAATCTGTTGTCTAAAAGTCGTTAATCTTTTCGATAAGAAACAAAGTCATTAAATTCCCTATCTCGCGGATCAGGCTGCGCTGCTTCAGAACGGCCCAACTTTTAACCAGAAAACTTTATATACTTTTCGTTTTGTCTATGCCTCAGGATATACCCGAAAGTTGTCGATATCACACGGAAAAATTATGGTTATATATATTTTTTTCTTATCGGATTATATAGAATTGACGGTTGCGTTTCTAAGAGAAAAATATATACTATACAATTCGTTGTAGGTGTATTGGAAAAATTACCATGTATTATACTTTAATTTTTTTTTATTAGTTATTGGTAATACAGTATTTCTTAATATCTGACGAAACAATGATTTAATTATATATTCGACTGTTTTTGAACGTGTGAAGGTTGTTCTGTATGTTGAGAATCGTTATTAAGTTTTAAAGTTAATACTTGGATTGTAAATTTACTAAATATGGGACATTTAAACATAAACGTGTAGTGTATTGGAAACTGCTGTTTAGCGTCAGAGTATTATTTAAAACATGACTTTAATTGTTGCATTGAACTGTTTATTTTGTTGTGTTCATTAGTGAAATACATTTCAAGTAACCTTTAGCTTTACACCAATTTTATAGGCAAACAGTAATACGACAGGGTTTGTTGTCGTTATTTAGATACTGGTTAATAATTACAACAATTATGAATAATCCCAAACGTGATGATTTTGACTACAAGGGCGACAAAATTAAACAAACTACTTCAACCGCAACAACATCGATAATGTTGACGGAGAAATGACGGAGACAACTTCTTACGTTGCTGCAGCTAAAACAAGACCCAAACATATTTTTTTTAAACAACAAGCAATTATCATACCTTCTCCTCCCAATTTCGTGTTACAGGACTATCTTAAAGCAGTTGGAAACATAGTTAATTCCAAAAATGTTTTTTTTTGCATAAAAAATCTCAAACAAACGACAGTGTATCTACTTATCAAGAACCGAGCTTGTAGATTAACTTATGTTAGAACATTCCACTGTTACTGTTAACTCCGTTTTGCTGAGTATAAAAGACAAATTTATCCGTCTAAGAGAATATTGATTTCAAATGTCTGTCCATCCATACCTTGTAGCTTTTCATTTTACCTCGTATATGTTAAAACACAGAAAAATTTTCTCAATCTTTTTGCATCGCTGAGATTGATAATATAAACATTTTCAGTCAAATAAATATAAACATGTTGAAACAAGGTACTTTTTGTTAAAATTTTAAAATAAGAATTTTTTTATTAATATAAATAAAGATTTGCTTTCATGACAATCTAAAAAAATTATAAATAAACAAAATTATAAGTTTTATGGATCAGCTAATTGTCATATTCGTTTAAATAAAGTTAACTTTAATATTTAATTAATATTTTGAAAAGTTATAATATTTTATTTTGACATATGACCGTCAGTATTATGCTTTTCTGCCATTTGGTACATAACCAACATTTTGAATTCTCTTGAATGAAGGATATAGCATATAGACCATTCTTGTTCACAATTGCAAAAAAAGCTCTAAACAGATACCAAAGAACTCTAAATAACAAAGATTTTGTGCAATTTAAAAAACTAAAGGCCAAAGCATAATACGTTCTAAAAGAAAACAAGATAATTTCATGGAGAGAATATACTTCGTCACTAAAATCCAACACCCCTTTTGCCCAATTATGGACATAAATACGGTAAATGTAGGGCCGTAAGACAAGTCTTGGCCGTAAGTTATTAAAACAACGTTATCAATGACACACAACGAATTGCCAATTTACTAGCTGACACGTTTAAACAAAAATCGAAAAGACAAGATAATATATCATCAGGCACATTAACTGGAAAATTCTCCTCAATAAAAACTGCACACGAAATCGATCTTTATAATACACTATTTACCTTAGAGGAACTATTGACGGCACCTAATTTGTATAAAACCACAGAATCTGCTTTAGATGATATTCCTTTGATATTATTAAAGAAATTATCGACTCCTTGCATTATTGTTTTATTAAAATTTTACAACGGTATTTGGAACAGTAATAATTTTCCTATCGGTGGCGAGAATTACATATCATACCAAATGAAAAGTTCATAACCAAACACAAAGTTGATCTAACTCATACAGGCCAATATCGCTAACATGCACTATGTGAAAAATGGTAAACAAAAGATTGATCTGGTTTTTGAAAAAAAAAAAAAAGTTATTTGACCGGCATAATCTGGTTTTTTTACATAAGTCACTTACATTACTCACATTACTCAACATAAGTCGAGTAGAAAAAAAGTATAAGAGAAGATAAGTAGAAGAAGATACTGGCCCACCGATACTAATTTCAGAAGTTCAGAAGACCAAGTCTAATAAAGGAAAGCTTTTGGACCTGATTTAATACTTGCAGATAGTACCTAACAAGTCCTCACAGACACTTCGTCTAAGGACTAGCAACCCCAGTGGAGTCTTGGTGGAGTCAAAGTATGGTTAAGTCTGTCAAAATTTACTTTAGAAGTTTGATTGGTTTGGGAATCAAGGATAATAGTAGAATTTGTAAATATTTCTTGGATTTGCAAGGGGCCATTAAATAAATTATCCGATTTTGATTAAACTTGGGATTCTTCTACATATACCTTTTCACCGATTTTAAAGTTAGGTCGTTGTGTTGAAATATTTTCATCAAATCTCATTTTGGCTTTTTCTTTTCCTCTTTCTGTTTTTGCTCTGGCTAGTTTATAAAAGTATTCCATACGGTTATTGAGGTCTCCAACGTACTTACTAATTGGTCTTTTTTGATTATATAAAGTTTTGGGTGGTTGTCCTGCAGTATGTCCAAAGATGATCGTATACGTTGTAAAACCGTGTGTTTTGTTTTTGGTATTATTGTAACATATCACTGCATAAGGAAGAATCGTGAATGGGTGATCATTGGGATTCTCGGCTTGATTCGCTCGGATCATTTCTGAGAGTGTGGCATGAAATCGTTCTATAGATCCATTAGATTGCGGATGATTTACACCAGAAAATGTTAATTTTATGTCATAGGGCGTACATAGATGTATAAGTATGGCATTTTCAAATTCTCAGCCAGGCTTGAGTGAATTTTGTTAGTTTATTTTGAATAATTAGTGCATATTTTCTGGTAGGATATTCAAATATCCACGTGTGTCCACGTTGATCCTTTCGAATGGTGTTTTTGGAGTTTCTGTTATAACTATTGGTCCACTTAAACTTATTCTGTAAATCTTAACCTTTTGATAAATTTCACATGCTTTTATATATTTTTCTACTTCCTTTGTTAAATTTTTCGAATTATATTTTTTTTATGCATCTGATTGTTTCGTTTATCCCTCGGTGTAAGTTATTTTTGCTAAAACGTTTCTCCAAACCAAAGAACCCTAAAGAAATTAAATCATTCTTAGGTTTAGTCGGTTACCTACGAAGATTTATTCCAAATTTTCCCAAAATCTCGAAGCCACTCACTAAATTGCTTCAAAAAATGTCCCTTTTGTCTTTAATGTCGAATGTAAAGAAGCATTCAAAGAACTCAAAAATATTCTAATGTCAAACCCAATCCTCATATTAGAGCTGTTTTGTCACATGGTCCATTAGGAAAAGACCTGCAGATCACTTATTCCTTAAAAACAATATGCAGTGCCGAAACAAAATACTCCACAATAGAGAGAGAATTGTTAGCTATTATATGGGCAGTAAAACATTTTAGACCATATCTTTTCGGTCGCAAATTTACTCTTATTACTAATCATCGACCTCTCACATGGCTTTTTTCAATCAAAGATCCCGGAAGCCGCTTAGCTCGCTGGCGCCTAAAACTTAAAGAATATAATTACAAAATAGAACACCGATCAGAAAAAATCAACCGAAACGCAGATGCTCTCTCGAGAATAAAAATAAATGATTTTAAGTACTGTGCGAATTTACAGCCAAGACTTTCATTGCACGCATCTAACAAAGATGACACAGAGATGCAAGAAGACGGAGACGAGAACACAGAGGAAGACATAGAAAAAATGTCCAAAGAATTCGAAAAATTTCTTGATTTATATAGAACAAAATTATTAATTGATTACTTCAAAATAGAAACATAATGCAGAACAACACAAAATGCAGAACTGTTAGACAAATGAAGAACATCGGTACCTTTTTCTGGCAGAACAAACTCGAGGATTTGCACGAAAAATAATAGAGGACATATCGCACCTTGAAAACCATAGGGCAGTAACTGCAAAAATCATAATGTTGAGTTATGAGCGTTTCAATTTTTTTTAAAGTTAATATTATTTACTGTTTTTCCAAAAATTAAGCTACAAACCTGGTATTTACGATAATTGTCTTTAATTTTGCATATTTTTATATGTAGTAATGAGTATGTGAAATTTATTTCAGGAAATAGGTATTTTAGCACATACGGCCATATGGTTTTAAAATATATATATCAATTTTGGAAAATGATGCTGTAAAAATTCATATCAAATAAAAGTTTTTTTATTTAAGATTGTACTTATTTATTACATTTTTTTGGTTTTAACACTTAATCAAAATCATGCATATTGTATTCTGTTTGTTCGGTTTCTACTGTTCCATTGTTCACATGCAAATCTTCATAAAACCTATGTTAGTGCTCTTGAATAACATTAGCCTTACACAGTGAGAGCAGATCTTGTTTTTTTAGATTGGATATTCCTGGTGGATGTGAATATGCTTTACTTAGTTTTATATTAGCCACCAACCCTCGTTGTCTTTACCTTATATTGATGGTTCTGAACTCTGTATCATTGTAGCTTGTCTTAACCTGAAACTTATTTTCAAGAGACTCCACCTTGATTATCTTAATCTTATTCCAGACGACCCGATTTCCTTCTTCGTCAATATTATAATTGTTCCCCATTTCCTTACATAATTTTTTAAAGTCCAATATATCCGATGTAGACATTTCATTAATTTTGTAAGGTTCACCTGTTTTTTTTTTCGCTGTTTGAACTACTGTGACCCATTGCGCAGGCACATAAATTGGTCCTTCTTTTAATGCCCTTTTTTTTTGTTTATCAATTAAAGAATGCATGTTATCTCCCTCATTTTGGGAGTGACCTGTTATCTTTGCTTCACGATTACTGTCTGGATTTACTCTTCTATATTTCACATTAGTTTTTCCATTGATCTTTCTATAAAATTCCACTAAAGATGTAAGTCTCCTAATGCCCAATATTTTTTAAATAATTGCGTTCTTTGTTTATCAGTTACATTTTTGCATTCAAATTTGCATTTTCCCTCAGTACATCTTGCTTTCATTTTACGAGCAAGGGTCACATTTTTTTTACATTAACATATTCCATTCCTGAATTGCGTAATTTCTTTCTTTTATTTTTGCCCCATTCCTCCGGTTGACATTTCCTCTTTCTATTTTTCTTTTTAGAGCTTATCTCCACAACACCTTTATTTTTAAGAGTATTAGAATCAGTAACACTATTCAGTCTTGGACAAATTTCCTCATCTGTGTTGTCATCTGAAGGTGAATTCGATTTGGTTTGAGGGTGCCAGGTACGATCGTCGTCACTGAGTTCTCCAAATAATGACTCGGATGAGCATATTTCCTCATTATCATTTGATTTTGATGACGGTTAAATATCACTTGGATCGTTATAAACAGATATTTCATTTTGATCACCAATGTTGTATGATTTAATAACCCTGTTCGTGCCCTCATTTCCTCTCGTTTCCTCAAGTATAGTAGTGATTAAATCAACCGTAATGTTCTTCGTTTCCACTGAGTCATACTGCAAGAAAAAAATTAACCGAAGTTAATAACAATTTTGATTTAAAGAACGTTATATTAGAGGGAGCGCATAAAATGCAATACAAAAAGAAGGCGTGTAAACTCCATCTCCTCACGTAATTGAGCGAGAGACGCCCGTGCTCCTCAGTGGCATAAATGGAAAAAAATTGTTAAACGTAGTAACCTTCTCATAGGGGATGTCGAATTCATGTGCTGAAAGTACTCGTGAAGTACTAGGCAAGCTGCTACTATGGGATGTTACGTTTAACTAAATTAAAAACGATTGTTTACTCACAACACAACAGATAAAAGTAGTTACAGGCAATGTTACATTTTTGCCAGGCTTGAAAAACCATTTAGCATTAACTGCTGATATTGCCAGATAGATCTGAGTTTTTGTTCCTATTTTAGAACCATAGAGCAACAACTGCAGATATTGCCTGATGGTATAAAAATATGAATAGATTTTTTACAAAAGCCATAAGGACGTATCTTTCTGGTGCCGAATTTAAAATTCGTTGCAGATGCTGCTAAATAGCATTAAAAAATAGATTTTTTTTTCTATTAGACTGCATTAAAAGGTCATTTTACGAAAAAATTGCAGATATTGCCATATGGTTTTCAAGGTGCGATATTCGAAGAAAATGTAGAATATAGTAACCGAAAAATAAATATCGTATCCAGCAAAACTGTAAAAACCTGAAAATATTTCATTATCCCATTACCTTTTGATTTAGAAAGAGTAATGTCGTACCTGTTTCTCATACTTTTTGCAAACCAGAAACATTTTGATGAATCAAAAACCTATTGCATAGAAAATAACCTCGAACTTCCCATTCTAGAAATATTTTCCTATATATTTGCGGACGAAGAATTTAAATTAAAAATCTGCCAAAATGTAATTAAACAAGCAAGTGATGATCAATTTCACAAATTTTAGAACATTATCAACTTTTTATGCATGGCACTTTGGCAGGGTTTTTTTTTACTCCGTGTTCTGTTACAAGATGATCCAAGTATGCGACTTCTTTTCTTAAAAACTCACATTTATCTGATTGTATCTTTAAATTTGCCTTCCTTTTATTTTTTAAAAACTTCGGCCAGTCTTGACATGTGCTCATAAATGGTGGCTGAATAGATGCTGTCCATATATACTAAACATCGTTCGTTTTGAATTCCCAGGAGAATGTTGTCCATTACTCGTTGAAAAGTAGAAAGGCATTTAATTTCTTAAACCAAAAGGCATACGCACAAATTCATATTGTCCATTTTCAACCGAAAGTGCTGTTTTTTTAATATGTTTTAGATCAATTTCAATTTGGTGAAATCCGGATGCCAAGTCTAGTGTTGTGAAATACTGACATTTTTCTAATTGTTCCAGTAGTGGTCTGACATTTGTGGAACTGGATATCGGTCTTCTACTGTGCGTTCGTTAAGCTAAATAACAACTCGCCATTTTTGTTTTCTGGATGCATTAAGTTTCTTGGGCACAACCCAAACTGGAGATGACCAAGGGAAGATGGAGTGCTGAATTATTCCTTGCTCTAGCATTTTATTGATTTGTGTCTTTACTTTCTCTTTATGTACCTGTGGATATCTGTAAGATTTTGTGTAGACAGATTTTAAGTTGTCTTAATTGCGTGTTTAATTTCATTTGTGAATATCAATTTGTCGCCACTTACATAGAATATATCTGAAAATTCTGTACAAATATTTAAAACTTGTTCCTATTCCTCGAGATTCAAATAGTCAATTCTCAGTTGTTCTTTTAAAATTTGTTTTCTATCTATAATTGGATATTTACTGTTCTTTTGGTTGTAAAAATTCGATACTTTTTGGCATTGCATTTGCATTGATGACGGAAATAAAAAAGTCTTCATCTTCGTTTACATGGACTAATGCATGAGGAATTCGGACTATTTCTATTTTTTGAGATGACAATATTGTGTCTGTATTCGATAGATTGCAGTTTAATCTAAATATTTGTTCGGGCGGCCATCAATCGTTATTCGATTTATGTTTTATTTTATTCTTTTTCTCTCTGGTCTAGAGATGCGTTGATATGAATATCTAATATTTTCGGGAAATGAGCTATTTTTTGTCGGTGGATTATTTTCTGTAAACTTATGTGTTTCTTATCCAACTTTATGTAGGGTAAGAGTTTTGAAGTTTGTATGAAGTATTCTAGTTTTAAGGTCTATTACACATTTACAATGATCTAGAAAATCTAGACCTATTATACCATCGAAATCAATGTCTAAATTGTAAATAAAAACTTTATGAAGGTTACCTTTAGTAAAAGGAATAAGGACAGATTCTATAATTAGCAGTTTTTCGTCAGTTATGCCTTGTACGGTAACTTTCTCAGGGATTCCTTTTCGATAATTTCGTGAAGTATTCTCTTTAAATAGAAACAGACATACTAACATACATAGAACAAAAAAGACTAAACTGGTATGGACATGTAAGAAGAACTACTGATAACAAATGGATAAAAAGAATAACCGAATGGAGCCCCATAGGAAGGAGGAAAATAGGACGACCCCGAAAATCCTAGAGGAACGAAGTAGACGGCGCCATGAGTAAGAGAGGTCTAAACGATGGAGAATGGGACAACAGAGAGAGATGGAAACGGTTGAGTGAGGGAAGGCAGTGAATACTGTAGAATCACTAAATATATATATATATATATATATATATATATATATATATATATATATATATATATATATATATATATATATTTATATATATTGTTATGATGTATTGTTTGTGAATGATGAGCAATGAGTGTTTTTAATAATATATATATATATATAAATATATATATATATATATATATATATATATATATATATATATATATATATATATATATATATATATATATATATATATATAGGGTTTTTATCGCGGTTCTCAAAGAATTAGTTTGTAAGCACTTTTTGGAATTATCTTTATTGTATCTATTATGAAACACACTTGTTTTTGTGAAATTCCTTTTTCCTATTATCAGCTTCCACCAATTTAAAATATTTTTCTTCTTAACAGCTTTTATATTTATTCTTCTTTGCAATATACCAATATCCAATCACCAAATATATTATATAATTTTAATTTTCAATTAATACTTCCTTCCATTATCCAATCACCATTTATACATACCATAATTTTTAATCTTCAATAATATTATCTTTATACTGTTTCTTAATCTTCATTGAACTTATTATATTGAACATCTGGACCTTCTGACTGACTATCTTGAACTTACTGAACAATTGACTTCACTAACTAAATGTGTCTATCTTCTAACTAACTTTCTTACTAACTGACTGGCCATCTGACTGAACCATAGTAACGAACCAACTAACTAATAATAATATAATCTTCATTGAACTCACTATATTGAACATTTCACCAACTGATTGACTGTATTCTATTTTGAACTATCTTGAAAATAGGACTGACTGACTTTATACTGACTTCATCACTGTAACTAACTTTCTTACTAACTGACTGGCCATTTTGAATCCAAATCACCGAGTATTTATACCCTTTCAATGTTCCAGAACCATCTGGTAAGAAATCTTATTCGATTTGTTCCATTTCCTCCATATCTGAATTTTCTGGAATAGTCCATTTCGCAAACAGGCCATATTCTGTGATCTAGAGAATTCTTTACTTTTCTATCGAGAATTTTATCGACATTTAGGCTTTTCAGATCAGAATATAAACTTAAATCAGTAACTATATGTAAACTAAACATTTTAAACTAACATATAACCCTATTTCACATTCTCAATTATTATTTTTCTGTCTGTCATTAATGTATAGTTGGTTGCCTATGCACATGGCTCACTTAAATATATTTACAATATTATAATTATTAAAATAAAACTTTTTACACTTATTACATGCTAAGTTCTTAAAAAATGCCCTCACATAAATAATTTTTATAATATTCCCTAGTATATAACTTATTAAAATAACCAAATACTTTTAATATCTAATATTATTTTTTTAAACACTATTTTTCTTTTTCCTATATTCATATCATTTCAATATATATATATATATATATATATATATATATATATATATATATATATATATATATATATATATATATAAACTCTTTAAAAACTGTGATGTATTAATTAAAAGTTTAAAGGTATTTGTAGCGTCATTGATATAGTATAAATTTTTGGAGGTCATTATGTGAAAAGGACTTACAAGAATGTCTGTCCGGGGAAATTTAGATTTGGATCGAAATTGTCCAAATTCGGGGTTTGAATTTGTTTCTGTATATTCACAATATCCGTTGAAAGAGTCGTATGAATTGGGGGAAGGTTTTGGTGGGGAAGCTAGAGAAAATCCTGATACTCCTTGTATCGGGTATATCATTGATATAATCGTAATAATGTTCGGCTTCAAGAATATTTTCTATATAGTAATCTCTATTAGATTCTATAAACTCATCAGGGTATTCATTAAAAACCTATGAGCCCTTTGTTGGTAATTTTGTAAGTTTGGGTTTATTTGGATGACAGATGGTGCATTTAGAAAAATTAGATGAGGGTCTTCTCACCGGTTGGGGATTTTTTTGATTAATATAATGATTTGATTTTTGTGTTTTGAAATGTGACAGCTGAAGCTCCCATCGTATACAATTGCTAGCTTCGATAAGATCAAGAGGGTTACTAGTCCTAATAATTTGCCCTAAACTGGGCTCTAATCCTGTTAAAAGAGTATTTAATGCCATAGAGTCCATTAAATTGCATTGGGCGATCTTTGGTCTGAGGTTAGGTTTAATTTCTGAATTGCGGCCTGCATTTTTGCATTCAGGACTTGTAGTCTAATCAAGAAGGTTAAAGGGGATTCATTTAATAATTGTAGATACTTTTACTTTGTACGTAATGGATTAAAGAAGTAAGGTCTCTGCTATTTCCAAAATAAAGATTTAATAAATTTTTATTTCAGAGTAGGAACTTGATTTTCTCGAATTTATTAGTTTCTCTGTTATACCTCGTAAGATTATTTTTTATGTGAATCGTTAATACGATACGTTGGTCTACTGTAGACATTTTAAATGCACAATCATATGCATCTAGGAATGTTGGAAGATAGATTGGGTCTCCTTCGAACTCAGGAATTATAGAAAATATTTCGGAAAGTAAATATGGTTTGATTTCCGCTTGAGTTTGGAAACGTGTTTCAGGCATTTTGAAATGTTAATGGAAATGGTATGAAAACGAAGTATAACAAAGAGTATAACAAAGAGTAATATATAGCAATAAAATAAAATAAAATACAATAAAATAAAATAAAATATTTCCGTATTTAATAATCAAATTGGCTTGCTATGAAGTCAATTTTATATGAAAATAATATACTGTTGCAAATACTGAAATATTAAAACCAGATAATTAAGTTACATTAAGAGAAGCATCGTGGTCGTCTTGTTTTCAATCAGGGTCTGCTACCAGGAGCTTCACTGGGTGTTCCTTCCGTAGAATCCTGTTGAATGAGGACGGATCGTAGATTCTTTTTCCGTTAAGGGATAGGGATCTGCCGTTGCTAGTTAATTTCCTTGTACTATCAACGTTAACCGGATCCTACTGATTGCGCCAATTGTTATATCACTTATTTCTTCTTGGACTTTTTAAAAAACACTTTATTAAAAATAAAATATTACAATTATTTTGATAAGATAAACTGACAAGGTACCAAAATAAAATAACAATAACTATGTAGTGACGTTATATCAAGCTTAACGAGGTTTTGACGAGTGTCCGAAAATTTTGATTGATTCATTGTAGCGTTGGTTTTTGTGAGTGTGTGTTTATCTTCTGTATTGGATGTGTCTGATGTCCTGCTTTAGGCTTGTGCCTCTTCAGGACGTGTTTCCTTTTTTGGTGGGTGTGGCACTGGGATTTTGGAAGTGTCCACTGGTGTTGCGGTGTTGTTAGTGGTTGTGCTGCTTTGCTAGTCCTGGACAATCGGGGGCGAAAGGGTTAGAAGTGAACGGTTCCTTTCAGAATATTTTTTGGTCTAAAACAGAATTAGTAAATATATGAAATTTATATGTTTATTAATTTAAAAAATCAATTTAATTTTTGAGTGAATATCGCGACGCGTGAGGGCAGCTGTGGACTACCACAGAAAACCGATCCCCCCCCCCCCCGTCGGTGTCAGTTCGAAGTGAACTTTCGGTATTATAATATACGGCGGTAATAGAGGGGAGTTGCCTCCTGTATGTCAATGTATTCGTCAGGGAGCTCGTTGCTGGCGAGTTCCAGCAGAATAGTGGGTAGGAATGGGAGTTTGGGTTTAGGTCGTCTTCTGAATACATTGCCGAGGGACGAGCAGGTAGTTTTTAGAATGCTTTGGGCTCTGAGGTTTTGGCCCCGGATGGTGCGAATTGTATAACTCCTGCTCAGAGAGGAAAGCCTCTCATTGATGGGCTGGATGTCCGAAAATGGTAATGATCCTATATTTATATTATCGGTAAAAGTAATGATTTGGCATTCCCACGGTAGCTAACGGCTGCTTCGAGTTTGTGGCGTTGCATGGCTCAGCTATTTCTATGGGAACTGCTGTTGTAGGTATGATGCAACAAGAAACTGTATATATATATATATATATATATATATATATATATATATATATATATATATATATACTAAAGTTTTGTTGTTAACCTCTGTATTGCATCTTATTATCTTTATAGGTATGGTCAAAATTTTGTCTTGGCTGATATAATCGTTTTGATTTCGCTACTTGTCTTATGAAATTTATACAGTTATACAGATACTTTTGTAGATTATTCTCGATTTTTTATTTTTTATTATTTTATACATTACTAAATTTAAACGAATGAGTTTGATTCAGTTAATCCTTTTTAGAGAAGAAGTTGTATTGATAAATTGAAGAAGTTTCTTTCTCTTTTAGTACATTTATTACAGTATACAGGTGTGTGGAATTCTGAATCCCTGTTGCTGTTTCTTAGTGATTTTTATTACTTATGTTAATCTATTTTTCGACATTGCAAATAATAAGTGTATGATTGTGTTTAGAAGTAATAACACTCCGTAAGTTTCAGACACTCTTCCCAATTTTCTTTTTCAGATGGATATTGTTATACTTGTGTCTCAATTAGCGTTTTGTAATATTTCATTTAATCATTTCAGTCAAAATGACCTGATTTTCGTATCTAATTTAAGATATTATAAAGATAGTCAAGAGAAAGCCACTTCTTTCTAATTAATAAGTAATTAAGTATTTTATGTGCAACTAAATTAAACAAAAAATGACGTTCGTTAGTACAAAAGATTAAAAATGTTAAAACGGATCATCCGACTTTACTC
Source organism: Diabrotica undecimpunctata (assembly GCF_040954645.1). Classification (NCBI taxonomy): domain Eukaryota; kingdom Metazoa; phylum Arthropoda; class Insecta; order Coleoptera; family Chrysomelidae; genus Diabrotica; species Diabrotica undecimpunctata. The sequence goes on from NC_092810.1 coordinate 100,587,743, forward strand.
GTTAGGCTTTATAATTTCATAGCTGGAGGAAAAGAGACGAGTGACAAGTTTTATGAAGATTCTATTTAACTTTTATAAATAGTACGGGTAATACTGTTTTGTTAAATTTTAATTACAAGGTTTTTCCCACCCGGAACGTCTCTCTGCTGACAAAACTTTTAATTTGAGGTTTGGAGTTAGAGCTGCTTTATTGAATTTAAGTTCCGATGAGTTTTACTGAAGAGCGATTTCCACGTACCGGTTTATTTGGTTTTTCACTCTCTTATGTAACTTTTTAAAATACGTGACGTTTTGCTTCGTAGCTCCAAAGAGGATTAATCTAATTAGTGACTGTATTCATTCTAAAAATCACGCTTAATGTATAGACTAGTAATTGTGTCTAAAACTACAGTAAGATATTGATAGCATAAGACATAAAATGCAGTAACTGTAATGTATTTCTTATTATTTAAAAATACGCTTAAATCTCGAAAAATTTAAAAAAATATATCAAATCAGGAGCATACTAAATCCACATTTAATTTATTTATATCTATATTTATTTTTGGTACAACTCAAGCTTACAAATAATTATTGTTAAAATTATCAACTAAGAGCAAATTTTCACTATACCTGTGGATAAACAAGCTAAAAACTGGAAAATTAATGGAAAATAGGAAAAAAGTGCACTTTACGTGAGCAAAGTTGTGTAATAAACATTGATTGAATAAATAGTCTATACTAAACGCTAAAGTTTTCAAACATTATTACAACCATTTTAGTTCACTCTAAAATATTAAAGTGTTATAATTGCGTTTTGAAAAAAGTCTTTTTTGTTTACTCACTAAAGTACAAGAGTATGAATAGATCAGAGAACTAAGGATTTTCCTATGACATTTGTTGATACAGGTAACTAGCAGGCGTCTAATAACTAATTTGAATACATTTTGTGATATTAATATGTATTAAACAAAATATACAAAAGATTAAACGTCATTTTTTACTTATAAACAAGTTTTTCGCTATTTGATTTTAAATACTAAAGGTGAAGACCAGTTATATGAAAAAGTAACATAATGTTCCTAAAAAAGCATAGTAAAACCTGTAAAATGAGAGTTTCTAAAGTTATTTGTGTTAAGTCGTTGCTTAATTATTGCAAAAATAGCAAAAAATCAACTTTAAAAGTTGGTTTTTTGAAAATTATTAATAACTTTTCTAAAAAAGCACAAAAAACTATGATTTTGCTTGAGAATAAGGGCTATACCACAGATATTTAGCTTTAAAAATTTCGAGAGATTTCACTTATTACATATTGCAAAATTAAAATTGTTTATCCCAAAAAGTTTTTATCTACGTTGTTATAAACAATATTATGCGTAAACTATTAAGTTACATGAATTCTGAGAGCACCAGAATAACCTGGTTACCTGATGAATGTGGCGGTGGAGTACCTGTCCGAGAGAAGGATTATGGTGGAAAAGGGTACGATTGTGGAAGGCTGCAAATAGTGCGACTGCGTTGGGGAGGGTGATGCCCAACATTGGGGGACCAAATCCAAAAGGAGGCGGGTCTTATACGGTGTTGTAGAGTTGATCGTCCTCTACGGGGCACCAGTTTGGAGCGAGGCGGTAAAGATAATGGCCTATAGGAGCCTCATGACATGAGTAAACAGAACAAGTCTATTCCGAGTGACATGCGCCTACAGGACTCTGTCTGCGGTAGGCTTGTGGTCCATTACTGGATGTGTTTCGTTCCATGTTTTGGCGGTCAAAAGAAAGGAGCTCTATGAGAGAAGAGGCCCAAACCTGACTATGGCCGAGAGAAGACAGGGAAGGCAAAGGTCAATTGAAAGATGGCAAGAAGAATGAAACAAGACGAAGGAGGCAGCACAGTGGACGAAAATGCTAATCCCGAACATAAAAGATTGGGTGGACTGTGGCCACAGGCCACTGGATTATTTCTTGACGCAGGTGCTCACAGGATACGGGTGTTTTAGGGACTATCTCTCTAGGTTCGGAAAGGCTAACACAGATGAATGCCTATACTGTAGACACTCGCACACTGTGACACATACGATGTTAGATTGCAACAGATGGATAGTAGAAAGGAACAGAATGGAGAGAGAGACAAGTGTGAATTTTGTTACAGTGAGAGAAATGATATAGACAGCTATATCCGTGCAGTGATCAAAAAAAGGAAAAGGAAGAAAGACAGCTGGAGCAACGGCAAAGGTAAGAGTAAAAGATGCTGGAAGTTGGAGCTAGAAAAGTGGATCACACTGTACGAGTTAGATAGGCGTGAGTCAGACTGTGGGGAAGGAAAAATGCTCGTCTGGGAATGATGCCGTACTAGGAGCGATGAGGGCTTCTACGCGCTACCTGGAACGAGACAGAGAGCCTCCTTGCTGAAGAATGGAGTGTGGATGTGGATGAATGGAGAATAAACGAATGAAGGTAGTGCTTCAGAAGTGATGCCGGCCTTACAGCGGCCATTCCGCTTCTGGATCGCTAGATGATAGAGGAGGGTCTGGTTTAGCAGGTAGACGTTCGGCGTAGACTCGGCGACGAGAGGACATTTTAAAGTACCTCGGGAACTATCACAGCTCCCTTAAGCTAGCGGGGACACATGAGCGGAATCCAATTTAACCTACGTAATATTTTTTCACCAATTTTTCACTAATTTATTACCACCCTAATAATTTTTCACCACCAAACCAACCTTAAGGGGAGCGATTCTGCTGGCTTAAGGTTCAAGCTAGCAGAATTCAAAAAAAAAACTTTTTGTTGATGGCATATTTTTTCACCAATTTTTCACTAATTTATTACCACCCTAATAATTTTTCACCACCAAACTCCCCTCAATAGGAGCGATTCTGCTGGCTTAAGGTTCAAGCTAGCAGAATTCAAAAAAAAAACTTTTTGTTGATGGCATATTTTTTCACCAATTTTTCACTAATTTATTACCACCCTAATAATTTTTCACCACCAAACCACGATTAATGGGAGCGATTCTGCTGGCTTAAGGTTTAAGCTAGCAGAATTAAAAAAAAAAACTTTTTGTTGATGGCATATTTTTTCACCCATTTTTCACTAATTTATTACCACCCTAATATTTTTTCACCACCAAACCACCCTTAATGGGAACGATTCTGCTGGCTTAAGGTTCAAGCTAGCAGAATTCAGAAAAAAAACTTTTTGTTGGTGGCATATTTTTTCACTAATTTTTCACTAATTTATTACCACCCTAATAATTTTTCACCACCAAACCACCCTTAATGGGAGCGATTCTGCTGGCTTAAGGTTTAAGCTAGCAGAATTAAAAAAAAAAACTTTTTGTTGATGGCATATTTTTTCACCCATTTTTCACTAATTTATTACCACCCTAATATTTTTTCACCATCAAACCACCCTTAAGGAAAGCGATTCTGCTGGCTTACGGTTCAAGCTAGCAGAATTAAAAAAAATATATTTATGATCTACCACAGTGTTCTGCTAGGTTTTTACGAATTTATTACACTTTAGTAATTTTTCACCCCTTACTACCCCTTTAACAAAAATTAAATAAATTTGTTTTTTCAAAAATACTTGAATACATTTACACGGTGTGTGTGTGTGCGAGTGTGTGTGTGTGTGTGTGAAAAACACTTCTGTTGTAATAATTGGTATATTTAATTAAAAATTACTACTTACCTATTACTTATTAATTACTTACTAAAAGTACTACAAATTTTACTGGACTGATAAGTCCGAAAACGTTTTGAACTTAATCCTTTAGGATTTTTAAAATTTAATTAAATATACCAATCACAACAGTGTTTTACTTCAATGTTCGAGTTTTTTAACTATATGATATACAGCCAACTCACGGGAATGATCCCTTTTTGTTGTAAAATTTTGTTAAAAAATAGGTAGTGTACAAAACAACAATATTGCAATGTTTAGCATATAAAAAAGTTGGTGAAGTTGGTGTTTGTGTAAATTCTAGCATTTAAAGATGTAAACTACTTTCCTTATTTGAATTTCTAGTATTTATGGGAATTATCTTACACACTGACACATACGGATTTCAAGATTGGAGGGTTATTGGAAAACAGATCCACTATTCAGCTTAAAATCTTTTTTGCAGAACATCGGAAGAGATCTTTTTCTTATAATTTTAAGGTGCTTAATCTTCATCCATAATCCAATGGGACCGAATGTTATTCCTGAAGATCGGTTTTATAGAATAAGAACAGTTATAGACTTTTTAATAATAAAATGACTGCTCTGCGTTATCCAGTAAAATAATTATCGCTAGATGAATCGATGGTACCGTGGAAAGTTAGACATAGTTTTAAACAATATACTAAACAAAAGACATAAAAGATGATATCAAGGTTAGAATTAATTCGTAAATTAATTTATAAAAAAGCAAAGAAAGACGGAATATCGCACGCGAACATTTACCTATAAATAATTGCTAATAAATCGGACAAACGCGAAACGAAAACGAAAAGATGCAGAGTATGTCCTATCCTAAAAATAAGAAAAAACCCAATTTATGAGTGTGTGGATTGTGCCGAGAAACCAGATCTCTCCGTGGGTGATTCTTTCAAACATTTTCATAAACAAAATAAATAAGTTAATATTTTTTTGTAATAACCTTTAATTTTTACCTATATTCAACTGACAATGAATGAAAAATCGACAAAGAATTAAAATACAAATATCTTTAAATTTTTAAAATGCTGCTAATATAAATTTATTTTACTACGCAAATAATCTATATCAGCTGTTCTGACCAACCGGTAATTTCGGTCTCATTTGAATATACCTACTTAAAATGTTTTGCAATATAAATTCTTTATGTTATACACCTAATCTTAAAATTATGTTTTGACCAATCGTTAATACTCTTCTTATTTAAATATTATTAAAATATTAAATACCTAAATTATTTTTCAAATTTTTATCTACCTAATGAATGCAAATCTTTTAACAATAGGGTGCAATAGGTGCGCACGAAGTTCGACTCGAGCAGCCGAACAGTACGGACGTGAGAGAGAAGCGTGCTTAGGTGGGGGCGACTGACCTATTGTCAACGGAGCTTTTCAGCTCCCGGTGGGTAAGACACCGAGTGTGGCATAGGCACTTGTCCTACATATTAGCGAAAAGCGGATGCGAGGTTGTTACTAGTTAAACCGTCGAGGAGCTGTTTTTATAGGCTCCTCGCGGAGGCTATAATAGCTTCGCGTTTGCGAAGAATTCGGGATCACCTCAGTGTGTCGTCAGGGATGACACTGTAAGGCCTTGACATTTGACAAGGTCGGACAGAAACGGCCCCTGTTCCTGAGGTGTGAGAAACAGGAAGAGGATCCCTCACTGTGAATACAGGGAGTGAACTACCGAGAGGTACCTGGGACGGCACCCAGTAAGCCGTACTGACAGCGGTCAGTCGGTGGAAAAAAAACAGAGTCGTCTAAGTAGAATTTTCTTATATCTTATGAACTATTTGTTCACTGCCTTACGGCAATATGAGTGATATTCCCCCCCCCCCAGAAAGTGTTGTCACGCAGGTGACAACACAAGAAGAAGAAGAGAATGATTTAGCCGAATCATCAAACCCCTCTGTTGACAGCTCGATCGAGCTATATAATAAATTTATTAAATCGACTAATCCCGCGATCGACGACACAGAAATCGTAATATCTGACGATGACTCCTATCTGCCCGAGTCGGAGGAAGAAAAAAGCGAAATCGACACCGATGACGATATCAATACGATGGACGCCATCGACGAAGAGCCGAGCCCAGCTGCAGAATCGCGCGAAGCCCCACCCCCAACTGTAGTAGAGACACAACCCGCCGTGGACAACGTCTCCAAAAATGAAGCCGAGCCCGAAATCGGCAAGAAAATGAAAAGGCTAAGGCCCAAAGAAGACTCTTCGGAAGACGAAGAAGTAAAGAAAAAGGCCAGAGAAATGGCGGAAAGGGAAAAGGCCAATGAGCTTTTAAGGTCGGTCAATGTACTGACGGAACAGATCAAATCCCTTAAAGAAGAAAGCCGTATCCGCGAGGAAAAGGCAAATAAACAAATCCAAGACCTTCTCGCTCAGATGACTGAGCTGAGAAACGAAAACAAAGAAAAGGACAAGGAGATACAAAAACTTGTACAACATATAATGGCATTAACAGCAGCCAAGGAGAAAGAAGAGTCAATAATGGAAATCGACCCGTGGAAAGCCTCCCTCGATAATGACGTTGTAAAGCTAGTGGAACTAGGAATCGGTTCACCTCCCCCCGTAAAGCCATCCGGTAGCAAAGGCAAGCCTAAAGAGCCGGAAAGAATCATAACAACCAAAGAACCTGCAGGTTGGACACAAGTTCAAAACAAAAAAGGAAAAAAGACAGGCACCACTACTGAGAAATCAGACAGTAGTGTGAAAACAAAAATAAGCGTCGCCGAAAAGCAGACGCAGATAATAAATCAGCGGAAAGAAATCGAATTTAACAAGGCTGCGAAAGAGGCTCATGAAAGAAGCCAGAAAAAGAAAACTGCCCAAAATAACTTGAGCAAAAATAGCCAAGTTGAAAAAGAAAACGACGTACCAAAAGACTCACCGCAAACAAGCGAGGAGCCTATAGTAAAAGAGCCGAAACCACCGGCGATAATCCTAAAAACTGTAGGAGAACACCAAAAAATCCTGCAGAGAGCAGCCAACCAAGGCATAATATCAGTCAATAAGTTTGCACGATCAGGCAGATCGATTGTTATTAACACAAAAACCAGAAAAGATTACCTAGGAATGGTACACATCCTAGAAGAACACAGTCCAAAAGTAGAATTCATCGCATATCCCATAGATAGCGATAAACTAAAAAGAGTCATTATAAAAGGGCTATCTGCTACTACTAGCACAGTAGCAATTAAAGACGAACTATACAATAAAGGAATAGAAGCAACAAGGGTGATCAATATGATCTCCAAAAAAGCTGATAAAAAAGTACTGCCACATTTCATCGTCACCCTCAAAGAGGAAGACGTTGCAAAAATTAAAAAAATATCTGATATATGCTACATGCGCATCTATGTGGAGGATGAATTCAAAATCACAAAAGACACCCTACACTGTTATAACTGTCAAGGGTTCTATCACAGCTCAAAGGCTTGCCATTGCGGATCCAGATGTGTAAAATACGGAGAAAACCACATCAGTAACGACTGTGAGAAAAGCCGGGAAACCGACCCCAAATGTGCAAACTGTGGTGAAGCGCACACAGCAAATTATAGAGGATGCTCTAAGGCCCCCAAAAAGAAAACACCTGCCCCAACAAGACCGGTAGGAAGACCCATAAACAGCGCTCCAATCAACAAAGGAGTCAGCTACGCACAGGCAGCGAAAAAATCCGCTGAAACCACCTCAGAATCTCCAGCACAACCACAAGAAGTGTCGGTACAGGACGCAGCTACCCTCATCGCAAACTTCCATACAGAGTATAATAACAAAATGATGGAAATGATGTCCATGATGGACAAAGCAACAAAAATGATAAGCAATGATAAATGTTAGCAAACCAAAACGAAGATCTACGCATTGGGTCATGGAATTCCGGCGGAATATTTAAAAAGATCAACCTTCTGGATGAAATAATAAACAGATTAGAGCTCGATATCGTAGCCCTTCAAGAAACCAAACTAGTGGAAAGGAAAAAAACAAAATTTCCAGGCTACGATATCTATAGAACGGATCATAGAGCATTATCAGGAGGAACAGCTATATTAGTCAAAAGGGGACTCGAACACGAGCACATCCCAACACCAGACGGACTGGTGACAATGGAAGCCACAATTATTCGACTTAAGGCCAACAACGAAACACTAAAAATAGTGTCAGCTTACGTTAGACCACATGATCCGATTTTCAACGAAGATTTGAGCCTAATACTGAACTCAGAAGAGCCAACTATAATTATTGGAGACCTAAATGCTAGATCTCCCAATTGGTTTGACAGGACGACCAACCGAAACGGAAGATATCTCTGCAACCATCTCGAGAACAGACCAAACACATATGTCATCGGACCAACAGAACCGACATGTTTCCACGGAGAACTCCCTACGTATCTCGACATTGCAATCCTACACAACGTGGGTCAACAATACGAGATACACTCTCTAAATGAAGGCGATTCGACACATAACCTAATCGTCCTGACCCTGGGCGCAACAGAATTGAACTATTTGCAGCCCCACAACAGAAAGAAAACAAGTTGGCCAAACTTTTGAAGAATTGTGAGCGAGAACATCGGTAACATCCCAACAATTAATAATATTACAGAACTAGAAGACAGTGTAATAAAACTAGAACAAGCAATAAACAATGCTATCGATGCCAGCTCCAAAACCGAAACAATCACAAGACAAAAAGGAAGATTCAGGGATATAAGTATAGAACTTCAAAACCTAATCAAAGAGAAAAACCGGAAAAGAAGAAGAGCCTACCGCACAAGAATGGTAGAAGACAAAAGAATTGCAAATGAGCTAGACAGGGAAGTGAAAAAACAACTTCAAAATCATAGAAATGAAAGCTGGGACTCCTATATCGATGAGCTAAATCCTAACAAATCCGCCTTCTGGAAGTTATCTAAAATCCTTCGAAAGGACAAGAAACCCATACCTCCCCTACACGGAGTAAACGGGATTGTCCATACGGAAATCGACAAAGCCGAAGTCATGAAGGACGAACTAGAAAGGGCGTGTAGAAACAACGAAGACCCCGACGATGACATAGACTTTGAAGAAGAGGTAGAAAGAACAGCGAGAAGACTTAGAAGGAAAAAGGGCAGAATAGGTATTACACATACATCTCCCGAAGAAATAAAGGAACTTATAAACATGACAAATGCCAAAAAAGCCCCAGGACCCGACAACATCACAAATAGGGCGCTGAAAAATCTACCAACAAAAGCTATTGTTTATATCACTAACATAATAAACAACATGCTAAAACTACGATATTTCCCAGACAGGTGGAAAGAGGCACACGTAATAATGATTGCAAAACCTGGTAAAAACGGCACATTTCCGCAAAATTACAGACCTATCAGCTTATTATCATCTATAAGCAAGATAGCGGAAAGAGTTATACTAAAAAGACTCAATGAAGAATCACAAATGCTAGGAACCATACCAGAGGCTCAATTCGGGTTCAGAAGCGAACACTCCTGTGAATTACAGGTACTACGACTTACAGAATTCATCACCAAAGGATTTAATGAAAAAATGTACACAGCTACAGCTTTTCTGGACGTCAGCAAAGCCTTCGACAGAGTCTGGCACCATGGACTCATCTATAAAATGAATGAATTTGGTTACAGTGAGGCGATGACATGCCTCCTTGCGTCATATCTTGCCAACAGAAGGTTCAGAGTTCGAATAGGGGCAACCCTATCCGAAGTCGGGACCCTGGAGGCGGGTGTGCCTCAGGGAGCGGTGCTGTCGCCGTACCTGTACACCATCTATACGGCCGACACGCCAAAAGAGCCAGGCTCTCTGTTGAGTCTTTACGCTGACGACACAGCAATAGCTGTTAGCTGGAGAAACCCGGATCATGCAGCTAATCATCTGCAAAGAGCACTAAACAGATTCCAAAGATGGTGCATAAAATGGAAAATAGCCCTAAATCCAGATAAAACACAGGCTGTAATGTTTAGTCACAGAAGAAGTGTACCAAATCGCGAAATTACAATCGAAAACACCCCAGTAGACTGGACCAACCAGGCTAAATACCTAGGGGTACATCTAGATAAGAAGCTAACGTTCACTGAGCACATCAATCAGCAAATACGCAAAGCCAAAGCGTTGAAAAGTCAGCTCTCAACACTTATTGGAAGGAAAAGTAAACTACGATTTAAAACCAAAATCAGGGTTGCGAATAGTATTATCCTGCCAGTCCTAACATATGCATCCGCTGCGTGGGGACACACCTGTAAAACAAACAGGAAAAAGATACAGACTACTCAAAATCAAATAGTCAGAGATGCCCTTAAGATACCAAGGTACGTACCCTTGAGATATGTATATAGAGACTCAGGACAAACAAGAATCCTACGCACGCTAGACGAGAGAGCATATGAAATTTTTAACGGACTAAGAAACCACTCCAGCAGAATGTTAAGAGAGCTGACTAACTACAATGAAAACACAAGGACGGTACACAGAAGACCAAAACAACAGATAGCTCGATATAGGGAGAACCCGAACGAATAAATAAAGAATGAGATGGTTGCAAGAAGAACGAACAAAGAAATGCAGTCAATCAGAAAACACACCAAAAAAAAACTCTGGCGAGAGGGTACGCTTTTCTTTTTTAGGTTTTTAGGTTTTTAGGTAATTATAAGTCCAATATACACCGGGGTGTGTGAGAGCATTATACACTTGGGAATGCACACCCCAATACACGCACACAAATAGGATTAAGGAAAAAAAGAAAGAATTGTTGCCCAGGCATTTTATAGTCCCGACGCCACAAGGAAGTCCACAAAAAAAAAACAAAAAAAAACTAAAAAAAAGTGTTTTCTGATTAAATAACGTAAATTCATATTGATACATTCATACTTTTCATTAAACCGTTTAACGTAAATTTACCTTATATAGCAAATATAGAAGGGGCCCGCCAGGCCTTCTATATACCGCTCCGCGGACTAGGCCCTTAAGGCAGATCGAAATGAAAGATCTACTCGCGAAATCCGAGCACTGAGGTCATGTGCGGCATGCATGGGCTTGGTGGCCGGACCCCTCTCGGGTGCTCAGCCGGCGAGGAGAACAAAATTTATTTTGCCAAATCGGCGGCTGAGTGACCGAGCACACACTCTTTTCCGGACATAGAGTCATCAGCTCAGGCTGATGGCTCTATGGTCGGAACACACGCTCTTTTTTCTTTTTTTAGGGACTCAAGTCCCGACGTAAAGCTAGAGTAAAATCAATTGAGTCAGTAAAGTAAATAGGGAGAAAAGCCTAGATGTGGCTACCCCTACAGTTATGTGGCATAACCACATTCACTAAAAACCGAGGATGTCCTATTACCCAGGGCATCTTAAGTAAATTTCAGATCATAAGCCTCCTCACGTAAGTCACACGATGAGGAGGGGAGGTGGAAAAGCCTGGGGGTCAGATAGGTACCACTTCGACTAGCGAGGTGTGACCGGTTTGATCTTCGGACATGTGGATCCCATTCTTACATTGGTATACACATGTTCCTAGGGGCAGGGTTGATCACTGCGTGTGTGTGTGTGTGTGTAGGTGCGCACGATCCCGACGACCCTCCTTTACAATCAGATAAATAATGTAATAGACGTAATAAAATTATTTCAATTTGAATATTTCTTACCTGGTAATTTATTCTGTGAAATATAAAAATTCCATTGTATTTACTAAAACTCAACTTGATTTCAGTTATTTTATATTCATAAAAAGGACTAACGATTCGATTTCGCTTAGCCATGTAATACGACTCGAATCAGAGTCAATTTTTTAAAACGGGTAAAATTTATAGTTTTTGGAATAAAGTGTTTTCATATTTTTAATATTTAAACATTGAAAAAATAAATATTAGTTAGTATAGAATAACATTTGAAAATGTTTTTCAATTAGGGTAGTTGAGAAAAACATGACTAGGCTGGTAAAAATATAGTAAAATTCTAGCAGAGCACTCTTGTGTTTTCAAAAAGATTTTTTATTCACCTAGCGTCAATGTGTATCTTGTTGAATGTTTCCCATTATCCGAAGCTTAGGGGGTCAAAAATTATAAGGGTGGATCAAATTTAGTAAAAACCAGGCAAGCAATTTATATTTTCAGTTACAAGTAGAATACAGTAAAATTATAAAAATAGATTTTTTATTACCTTAAATTTTAAGGTAGTAGAATTATTGACTCCTCATAGAGGGTAGTTGAAGGGTGAAAAATTACTAGGATGGTAATGTATTAGTACAAATCTAGCATAATACTGTAGTATCTCATATTTCCGAAAAGATTTGCTTTGCATTCAACCAGAGTAAATGTGTAGATGGTGGAATTGGTGAAGTTCGTTAACATTTAGTAAAAACTAACCAGAGAGTTTCTTATTTTACTTATAAATAGTATTTAGTAAAATTATAAAACAAAACTTTTTCACCTTTCATTTAAACATAGCAGAACTATTGACTTTTACTAAGGGTTAGTCGAGGGATAAAAAATTACTAAGTTGGTAATAAATTCGTAAAAACCACAGCAAAATACTGTGGTATATCATAAATAATTTTTTTTAATTACGCTGGCTCGAATATTAAGCTAGCAGGAATGTTTCCAAATAAGATTGGTTTAGAGATGGAAACTTATCAGGGTAAAAATACTTTTTTATGTCAGTTATAAGTAGAGGATAGTGAGATTGTAAAAAAAGATTTTTTTCACGTTAAATTTTAACCTAACAGAATTATTGACTTATCACAAGGGGTAGTTTAGGTGTGAAAAATTACTAGGGTGGTAATAAATTAGTAAAAACTTAGCAGAATACTGAGGTATTTCAAAAATACGTTTTTTTCTTATTTTGCTGGTTCAAATATTCAGCTAGTAGAAAAGTTTTCGAATAGGTTTATGGGAGTAAAATTATCAGGATGGTCAAAGTTTAGTATAAACTTAACAAAACACTTTTTTATTTCAGTTATAAGTAGTGGACAGTAAATTTGAAAAAAAAATTCTCCTTAAATTTTAATCTAACACAATTATTGACTTTTCACAAGGGGTAGTTAAGGGGTGAAAAATTTTTTTTTTGAATTCTGCCATCTTGAACCTTAAGCCAGCAGAATCGCTCCCATTAAGGGTGGTTTGGTGGTGGAAAATTATTAGGGTGGTAATAAATTAGTGAAAAATGGGTGAAAAAATATGCCATCAACAAAAAGTTTCTTTTTTGAATTCTGCTAGCTTGAATCTTAAGCCAGCAGAATCGCTCCCCTTAAGGTTGGTTTGGTGGTGAAAAATTATTAGGGTGGTAATAAATTAGTGAAAAATGGGTGAAAAAATATTACGTAGGTTAAATTGGATTCCGCTCATGTGTCCCCGCTAGCTTAAGGGTCCTAACTATCACCGGAAGTACGAAGAACGAATCCTGCACTAAGGTCAGTTAGGCGGCGTCCTGGACTGAGATATCTTTTGAAGATTCCAGACTCCCCTACAAATTTTGTTTATTACATATTGCTATCCCAAATTTATTTAAAAGCAGTTATTAGTTACCTGTATCAAAAAGTGTCACGAAAAAGGCTTTTTATTTGCTAATTTCTCTGGTTTACGAAAAAGAAGACTGTCTCAATCATTAAGATGCTCAGGGACTGATATCAATTCATCAGAACTGTTAGGGATAAAACCATTCGCTCTGTAAGAAATGTACCAGCAATCGTTTTATAGATTTAATTTCTGACAACTCAACTAATAAAAAACCACTGATGTTAAAGGGAGAAAATTAATTTGCTAAAAATTGAATGGCTCAGATATGCTCACTCTTTCGCAAAATTCTCTTTAAACTAAGCGTCTGTACGTCCGCATCGTACGCATCGGATTAATTTTTCATACTGCGTCGACCAAGTAAATTAAACGTAAATTTTACAAGTTAATAATTTGCTATTTCAATTTAGTATTTTAGTTGGGAATAAGCAACAAAATTTACTTAATTCCAACTTAAAATTTTAAATTGATTTGACAAATAAATAATTATTATTAAGTATTAAATAGGTAAAAAGAAATAAAAGAAGACTTACTCATAATCTATTTAATTCTTCCACCAACGACTGGTTTCGCATACTACAATTTGCTATGCATCTTTAAGTTTTACGGTACATGGTAAATTAAATGCTGAAATTACAAAAAAACGCATTAGGGTGCTGTCTAATAAAGAAAAAATACAGCAGTTATGTCAATATAATATGTTAATGTGATTATTAATATGAATTAAATTGATTAAAGCAAACAAAGTAAAAACAAACGGCACAAAATAATCTAATAAATTAATATTAAATTAGTAAATAACCAATAAATACTACTTACATGCCAGTACAAGAATTATTAATTAGTGATTTAGAAAACATAGTTCAAACTATCCTGGATTAGCTGGTAATAATCCAGGAAAAAAGACAGCTAAATGATAATAAATGAAGGTAGATGTATAATTTGTGGGTGTGCAATAACTCCAACTTGTAATTAACAAATTATGATAAATTGATTTGGTCTCTGTTTTGGCAGAAAACTTGTGATGTCAAATAAAATTTAAAACACTTAAAGATACTTAGGGACAAACATAACACAATCAAAAGGACAAAACAGACATTTAATTTAAAAGGGGGCACTTAGTGGTACTATATCACTTATAGGAGAGGAACTGGCAAAAAAGTTAGTTTTTTGTTGTCTACAAGATTTTCAAGAGATAAATTTGACAAGCAATTGTAGGTTAAAGTGTGACAGTTCTTCTTCTATTTATTAGTATTGTAAATAAAGTTAACCAACTTTATGATTTGAAGTAAATAGATAACTGAAATAGTAATTCAATATTTAAATAGAAAGTTGTAATCTAATATGAATACTATTGGCATACTTTTAACAAAGACTAAATGAATTAAATTTACCAATTGAAATAATTTCTTGTATCAGAAACTTAAAAATTCAGAATTACAAAATTAAGCTTATAAGTCAGTATTTGGTAATCACATATTAATCAAAATGAATATTAAAAAATACAAAGAATGAAAAAACTATTGTCGACGTGAATGAGCCATCTGTAATGGTATGTGTAAAAACTTTGAGAAATTTAATATTTTAATGTGGAAAATAGGGAAAAGTAGATAATTGTTGATAACAAATTAATGGTTGGTAATTCTAGAACAGGCAATTGAGTACCGGATGTGAATTTAACTTCAGGTAACTGATGTACTGTTTAGGTTCAACAGTAAATTTTTATCTTATTTTGAGTTATTAAAGTACCATGACAGAATATATCGTCCACGCCGACAAGAACATTGATAAGTGTGTTTAGCAAATTTCTGTAACACTTTAACAATTTCATAGTAATAGTCACTCATGGTTACAAGTGTTATGTCTCTATTCGACAACATTAGATTTTGTATTTGATTTAAGCTTACAACATAGAGTTAAGTAATAATTCTAGTCTAAACGATGCTTTTATGTTATGTTGGTAGATTTCTGACCACGTGTAGTTGTTGTAAAATCAAATTCTATATAATGAGTACATATACTAAAACCAGATGGACTATATTAGAAATTTTTGGTAAATAAGTTGACGTATCATACTAGTCAAATACTCATGTTTAATTTAGTTTTAGGGAATGACCAATTAAGGTGTATTAAATTGTATTAATAATTTGTATTGAGATATCACGGAGTTCTAAAAATATATATATTGTGAATTTTAAGTAATGTTCAAGTTACTTTTTTACATACCACGTGGTGATAATGTAAAATTATTTACTGTTGGATATGTCCTGCCAAAAGAAACAATAATCTATAGGATCTCTTTTTAGATTTAGATTGAGAATAGAAAAAGGAGCAGATTAAGATCTTCTTTTTCTTCACGTGCCATCTCCGCGACGGAGGTTGGCAATCATCATGGCTATTCTGATCTTAGATGCTGCTGCTCTGAATAGTTCAATTGATGTGCATCCGTACCGTACCGTAGATTAAGATCAGGTTATGTTATTTTATATATTATATAATACGAATTAAGTTGATATTTCAATTTCAGAATTTTAAAATAATTTATAAAATTAATCTAACTTCACTAATATTATAATTTGATAATGGTATGACCAAGTATGAAGTGTATAACAGTAATTTTAAAGTGTATAACAATAATTTTGAAGTGTATAACAGTATCCACAAGGAAAATAATTCCTGCAGCTGGCTGTATACCACGTACTACAAAAAGAGGTTAATCTTTGTATATGGGTATATTTTATAAAAACCCTTAAAAGGGCTACATTAAAAACACGAACGTTTTCGGAACAGCAGTTCCATCATCAGGTTAAAATAACTAAAATAAGTATAGACCATTTAATTAAAGCAAAAGTGGTTTAAAATTTTGACTAAGGTTAAAAAAGCAAAATGGTTATACTTACAGGTTACCATGCCTGAGCCAGCAAAATATTTGGGTAAAAACCCTTTAAAATATATTAGGTTACCAAAGATAGTACATGATGGTGATAATATTATTTGATGTTTAATATTTTAATTAAATTTTACTTCAGGTAACATACACCCATGCTTTAAGTGAGTTCCAGTGTCCGGAGAGTAAACCTCTTCAAACGGACTTCAGCTGGTAACTGATTGACAAGATACCCATGAACGGTGTCAAAAACAAAATGTCAGTGTACCATGAAACAATATTAGTTAAACATAGCATTACTACAGCCAAAAGATTCAAAACTTTGATGATGTTAAAATGATAACAGCAATCCAGGTGTTGGGATTTAAACATTTTTTTTTAATTATTTAATATTGGATATACTTTACTTTACTTTACTTAATCAGTAGACCCATTTGTACCTTTCGGTGTTGGGCCGTTTAAAATACAATTCATTACATTACACTATTTGACGGTCTTCTGAGGTGTCCTAGCTCTTAAAGAACTTTCTCCATTCCTTCCTATTGGATGCCATCTGTGTTGCTTCCTGCCAAGTCTTACCCTTACTCTGTAGTATCTGCGAGATGTCACTGTTCCATTCTTTAATGGGTCTTTCTCTTCTGTTCTTCCCTATTGGTTTGGCGTCCCACACTCTTTTAACTTGTCTATTATTGTCCATCCGGGTTAGATGTCCGAACCATGCCAATTTTTTCTCTTTGATTGAATCGAGTATCGGTTTGATTTTGAGTCTTTCTCTTATTTCTTCATTTCTGATTCTATCAGTTCTTTTTACTCCTATCGTTCTTCTGAGGTATTTCATCTCTGCTGCCTGAATTCTGCTCTGATGTCTTTTGTTTAATATCCAATTTTCTGCTCCATATGTCACTGTAGGTCTATATATTGTTTTGTATATTGTCATCTTGGTCTTTGTTGATATTTCTTTGTTATTAAGGAATCCTCTATTTAGTGTTTGGAATAGTTTTCCAGTGTTTTCCATTCTGTTGTTAAGGTCATCCTCGATGTCTCCTTTGTTGTTGATTACTGTTCCTAAGTATTTGTATGAATTTGTCTGTATTATTTTTTGTTGGTCTATCATTACTTCTATTTGATCTTCCGTCCCTTGTTTCCTTGATATTTTCATTATTTGAGTCTTCTCTTTGTTTACGTTTAAGTTGTATTTGCTTGCTTCTAGGTTCCATTTCTCTAAGTTGTATTTCAGTTTTTCTGCAGTTTCCGCAATTAATACTAAGTCAAAGACTTTCTTAGTCAAAGAAAAGCAAAGAAGCCCCAACTGCGTTAATCGCCATGTATCTTTCAACCGTGACTTTCAACCCTTACACCGACAACTCTTCTCATAACCCACACTTCTCAAATTCGCCTCATCTTCTTTATCTGACCTTCCTTTATAAACGTCAACACCTTAATCCTTTTCAACAATTGTTGCTTTTAAACAACCATTCTCTTTACACTATTGTCACAACCCTCCCTCCAAATTTTTCCGCCCCTATTGTTAACTTCATAACCTACCATATCTATCATACCTCACTATTTCATCATTTTTACAATCTTCACTTTTACATTATATTCCTGTCCATTCTTTTTTCTTTTGCTAGTTCTCTGTCATTTCATATATCTACCATCCACTCATTAGTTCTAAACTCAGTAACCATTTAAAAACAACCCAACAATTCATCAGAATTCACTATTTCCCACTTTACCAAAACCCTTAATCAACCATTGCTCCCCTCTCTTAGTCAACAAGTTAGTACAGCACATTCATAAATAAAATTTCAGGCTTTTATGTACCGAATTTAATACAACCAAAATATATTTTGTTATATGTGCTAGATGCTTTAAGCATGAAGGACCTCTATTATCTCTAATTTGTTGATTAACTCATTTATTTTCCTTTAACCGCCCCTCCTTTATTCTTTAGTCATTTCCTTTACTTTTATTCTTATTAAGTCTCTGAGGAGCTCAGCCTTTTCAATTTTAAATTAATTCCATATGTTATAACTTTAATTCCTTCAGCCGGAAGATTTTTAATCCCTTTTCTCAATCTATTGGACTCACTTATATTAAACCTTTTTACCATACGAGCAGTATTAAACAATTTCATTTAAATACGAAGTCTTATATTAGCTACAAATATATTCTATTCAATTTTCCTTGTCCTAGATGTGAGCAACATAAAAGGACAATTCTATATATTTAGGCTAATTTGTCACAAATTACACTTTTTAGACCACACTCCATACGACAAAAAATAACATAAGCTGCCTAATGCATACGTCATTCTCTTAAACATGACCTTTAACAACATCAGTTATTTTACATCTTTTATATCCAATTTTAAATAATTAAAAAAAATTTTTAAATCCCAACACCTGGATTGCTGTTATCATTTTAACATCATCAAAGTTTTGAATCTTTTGGCTGTAGTAATGCTATGTTTAACTAATATTGTTTCATGGTACACTGACATTTTGTTTTTGACACCGTTCATGGGTATCTTGTCAATCAGTTACCAGCTGAAGTCCGTTTGAAGAGGTTTACTCTCCGGACACTGGAACTCACTTAAAGCATGGGTGTATGTTAGTCAAAATTTTAAACCACGTTTGCTTTAATTAAATGGTCTTTACTTATTTTAGGTATTTTAACCTGATGATGGAACTGTTGTTCCGAAAACGTTCGTGTTTTTAGTGTAGCCCTTTTAAGGGTTTTTATAAAATATACCCATATACAAAGATTAACCTCTTTTTGTATAACAGTATTTTTGTAATTTCAGCATTTAATTAATTTAATTTAATTTAATAATGCGAAACCGGTCGTTGGTGGTAGAATTAAATATATTGTAAGTCTTTTTATTTTATTTCTTTTTACCTATTTGAAATGGACTCACACAGGCAACACATTCAAGATTTTATTAAGTATTAATTGGTAAAATTAAAATAACAATTCTTATAATTTACGCGGTTTATTCACATTCAATTTTATACTTCTCTCAGTAATATCATTAACAACGCTAATAGGTGTAATAAGAACAATGTGTTGTTTTTTAACGAGAATAATTTTCATAGTGAGATACTCAAGATATCTTGAGAAAGACCAATAAACATGAAAAATGCGTAATATTTTTAATATTTTAATCCCCCTAATCATGGCCTGTAATATCTTTTTCTGAATATACCTATATATAAAATATGTTAAAACTGAGTTTACTTGTTTGATTACGTACAAAAAGGTATACATTAAAAAATAATTAAAAATATCAAATCTTTTATTAAAAAGCTGGAGAGATCGACATTTTAAACTTTGGTTTTTTTGGAACACTCCAATAAATAATAAAATAAAATGAATAATGGAATGGATTAAAATAAAAATGGCAAAATGGCAAAATGGCGCACGGAGTGCGCCCACTAATCGGAATTCCGTATGACGTCATCGGCACGCATCGCAAAAGTTGCCTCTGGAAGCAACCCTGAGGCATTGCCGACGGTGTGATCGGCAGATAAGTGGACGCAGTTACATAAGTTTTTATATAATGCAAACTAAAATCCCATGCGTACGATGCGGACCTGTGAACGCTTATCTGCTTAAGGCACTCTGGAGGTCAGCAAGCCTTTTAGAGTGATGTAAGTAGTTGCGTAGATTAAAATAGAGGAGGATTTTCGGCTGCAACATTGAAGTTGGCATATGATGGAGCATTTTCAATTTACGCCCTCAACAAAGACGGTCTTCCATTATTTAGTTGACTCACTGTCCATTACAATGGGTTCTACAATTCCTTTGACACATACAAGTCTGCGCCAGAAATTCAGAACAGTGATGACGATGATAGTTCTTAATAAAAAAAATTAAAAACTATTAAGTATTTGTTAATTAAAGAAAATTTTTTAGGTTTTATTGAAATAAACTAATTTCGTATTTTATGTCCATTTATGTATAGTTTTCCCATAGCCTTATATAGTTTGATGCGCGTATGCGGACTAAATGACGCTAGAGGGTATTTAGACATAACTAAAATTTGTCACTTTTGTTAATTTATTTATATTATATTTGTCAAAAATAAAATTTTTTTGCAGCTGTTCCAAAAATAAATGTTTCGGTATGATTTATTAAATCGAAAGTACCATTTTACACAACTCGTACCGAAAGTAGCTACTTTCAGGACTAATTTTTTCACTTTCGGGACGATTTTGGGTACCTAGGTAACGGCTTTAACAATAACATCAACTTTGTATTTTATTACGACCAATTATGACAACGCTTGTCATTTAAGATTCGTGTGTTTTCGCTCAGTTTTTCGTACACTAATTTTAATACTGCCACTTCTGTTAATATTCGTAACAATATCAATGTAAATAATTGTTTTTTTTTATAGCCCCTTTTCTATCCGAATTGTAGAATAAAGGCCTCTCCCATTTCTCGCCATTCATCCCTGTTGTGTGCTAGTCGTTTCCACATTGGTCCTGCGACTCTTTTGATATCGTCGCTTCAGCGCATTTGAGGTCTTCCTCTTGGTCTCTTCGCATCGTATGGTCGCCAGTTTCCGACTTCTTTGTTCCATCTACCATCTTCGAGACGTTAGTTGTGTCCAGCCCATTTCCATTTTAATTTAGCTGCTTGTTTCGCGGCGTCCTTTATTTTTGTTTTGTTCCGGATTGCTTCGTTCGTTTGCCGATCTATTAGTGAGATACCAAGCATCTGTCGTTCCATGGCTCGCTGAGTTTTTCGAATCTTGTCCATGTTCTTTTTTCTGAATGTCCAGGTTTGAGCTTTGTAAGTGAGAACGGGAAGGATACAAGAATCGAACACTTTGGTTCGAAGGTTTTTGGGTATCTTTTTGTCTTTCAGTGTGTATTTCCACATGCGAGTTTTCCAAATGCGGCCCATCCCATTCTTACTCGTTTGCTTATTTCGGTAGTTTGGTTTTCTTTGTTTACCTTGATATTCTGACCCAGATATATGTATCCTTCTACATGTTCCACTTTTGTTCCTCGGATGGTTATCGTCGGTTGATCATCTTTATTCGACATTAGCTTAGTTTTACTCAAATTCATTTTCAGTCCTTTTTTTATGGGTTCCGTATGAAACTCATCGATCATCGTCTTCAGTTCTTTCCAGCTGTCGGCTATTAGTACTACGTCATCTGCATATCTTAGATGGTTTAAATACTTTCCGTTTATCGATAGTCCCTTCGTTTCCCAATTTAGTGATTTAAAGATGTCTTCAAGTGCGGCAGTAAATAGTTTTGGAGATATGGTGTCTCCTCGGTTGATTTTTATTGGCCTCGTTTTCATTCCGTTATCCATCGTGACTACCATTTCAGCGTGTTGATATATATTATGTATTAATATCCTATATCTAGAATCTATTCTGCTGTTGACCAGTGCTTTCTCAATAGCCCATAATTCTATGCTGTCAAAAGCTTTCTCGTAGTCTATAAACGCTAAACAGATTGGTAAATTGTATTCGTTAACTTTTTCTATTAGGACCTTTAGTGTGTGAAGATGGTCACATGTACTGAACCCTTTTCTAAATCCGGCTTGCTCTACTGGTTGATATACATCGAACTTTGTTGTCAATCTATTTGTAATTATTTTTGTGAATGTTTTATAAAGTTGTGATAGTAGTGATATTGGGCGATAATTTTTCAGATCTGTATTGTCCCCTTTTTTGTGTATTAATATTGTGTTAGCAGTATTCCATTCCTTTGGTATGTTTCCTTCAAATAGGCATTTATTAAAAAGTATTTTTAGGTACCTGATGACTTCTTCTCCGCCTTCTTTTAACATTTCTGCCAGAATTCCATCACTACCCGGTGCTTTATTTCTTTTCAATTCTTTAATTGCATTTTCTATTTCTACTTCGCTTATTTCGGGCATTACTTCAGAATTTACGTTTGTTATTTGTCTTTTCAGATTTTGCTTTGAAGAAACGGGGGGATCGTTTCTTGAGCGGTATAACTCAGTATAGAACTTTTCAACTATGCTTGATATCTGAGCTTTGCTTGTTTCTAGTTGGCCTTGTTGATTTTTCATAGTTATAATATTTTTATTTCCTAATTTCGGTTTGGTATATTTCAGACTTCGATTTTTCTCTATCACTCTTTCTACATGTTCTTGTTGATGTTTTTTAATATCGTCTTTTATCTGTTTTCTCATGGCTCGATTAAGTTCTTTGTATTCTGTGGTATTTCTTTTGTTTAGCGACAGAAGTTCTTTTCGTTGTTTCAGCATATTCTTGGATTCTGCACTTATTTTGGATTTTTTGTTGTTATGGCGGGTTGCTACTTCTGAGCTAGCATTCAACAGTTCTTTTGTTATAACTGAGTTAATTTTATTAAAGCTGAATTGTTCTAGATTCAGTGCTTGGGCGGTTTTTAATTTGCTAGCATATTTTTCTTTATCGACTTTTAGCTTTTCTGTGTCTATTTGTATCGTGTTATTAAAGTTAATTACACGTTTGCTATACTTAATCCTTAGTTTAGCTCTAACCATTCTGTGATCACTACCCAGAGAGACATTATTTATTACTGTTACATCTTCTACCATACCTTTCTTGTTACACATGATGTAATCGATTTCGTTCCTTGTTTTTCCGTCTGGTGATAACCAAGTCCACTTTCTTTGCGGTTTTTTCTTATAAATTGTGTTCATTACGAAATATTTGTTGCCATGTAGGAAGTTAACCAGGGTTTTAAACCCTGGTTAACCCCCCCTGGTTAAAATAATTGTTATAATTGTATTATTATTATTCATCATAAGTAGATTTTTCTAATGTTGAATTCACGAGAGGAACTTTAAAGTGTTTACTAAAAGTTCATAATATAATAATGTTTGTATTTTGCGAACGATTTCCGAAGTGGAAATTGAAACATCAATAAACGTACTTTAGTCTTTAATTGTTGCTTATTCCCATTTAAATAGTAATTACTTCATAAGTAAAGTTCATCTGAGTTTGTTTTTGGTTTACTAATGCATGTTTAGTTTAATGTACATATAAATCAGTAATTAAAGTTATTTAACCACTGCAAACATCAAAAAGAGAAGCATCCAAGATACAGCAAATTGAATCACAAGATATCCCAGTATTTTATACAATTTACTTTTCGTTAACATAACATAATCAATAATAAAAACTTTGGTTATTCATTTTCCAAAATTTGGATAATAATCTTTTTTTAAACAATTTTCGGAGTGTATATTACTTATAATGGTTAATAAATAATAGTTAAATAATAGATAAAAATAGGATTTTCATCACAACCCATATTAACATAATATTTATATTAAACAAGCCACAAAAAAGTAGTTTCAGA
Organism: Diabrotica undecimpunctata; assembly: GCF_040954645.1. Lineage (NCBI taxonomy): Eukaryota > Metazoa > Arthropoda > Insecta > Coleoptera > Chrysomelidae > Diabrotica > Diabrotica undecimpunctata. Next base: position 100,611,185 of record NC_092810.1, read on the forward strand.
ACCTTAACATTAGTCAGAAATGTGAATCAGCGCAGCAGATACAGGAATATATAATTATAATTAAAAATGAGTCATTGTGATCTCTCCGGTATGTAATAATTCATGTATATCTCATTGACATTAATGTTCAGTAAAAAATACTGGTCAACATATCCTAAACCGACCACTTACAATCACTATTATCAAGTTTTCTATAATAAATTAGGTCTACTTATGATAGCATTTTCCAATCATTTATCACACACGAGGAAATGTCCTCAATACGTCAGTTCCAAGCATTCATTTTTTACTACTTTAGGGTAATCCTTACATGTAGATATGATCATATTTCATGGTACAGTATAATTTCAGCCGGTTTTTTTAATGATGTACTCTGTCTAACTTGTGTCTATTATATGTATATTGAAAATTATTTATATAGCAGCGTATTTATTACTTAAATAAATACGAACACATACATTTTTATTTTTATTGTACTTGATATCAAAAATTCATGGGTTTAATATTTTTATTCCATTTCTATGTTCTATTCATATGTTTTTAGACTAGAAAAATAGTTCAATCGTGATAAATCTAGAGATGATGGTGGTTATTAAATTTCATTTTGTTTTGTACTACTGTCTTCTAAAAATAAGTTTAAATATTTTCAACAATAAACAAAAAGCATAAATATATAATTTCATGAAAAAATATGATTTATTTAAATTTTTACTTTAAAAAATTCTTATTTTAAAAAATATTTGATTTCATAACAAATCCTAAATAGTTTTTCTCCTCAAATTAAGTGCCACAAAAAAGCGATTAATAGCGAACTAACGTCAAATCAAACGTTTAGTAATAAATTTTTGTTCATCTAGTATTAATGAGCCTGACCTAACAAATGACACCGCTTTTTTATTTGTTTGTTTATTTATGCCTTAACCTCAAAGGGTCATTGGAATAGTACAATTTAAAGTTTTATAATAGAGCTAGTACATTTATTTATATATAACATATAAGTATCACAGTACTAGTTATTTTGCCCATGCGACGGGGGATCCTCCACTCCACTCAATTTTTTCTGACTTCCTCCTATTTAACCCTTAACTAGTCGCTACATGGTCAAAAAGACAGCACGTATTAAAAATTGTTAATATTACGAAAAAAAATTACATTTGGCAACCACGGCCTTCAGTAGCTTACTCATTCGATACAAACAAAGAGCCTCAGTACTAAATCAGAGTAGCGGGAGGTTTGTTGATTAGGAGTTACAGCGCAAAGGTCATAATTTCCGCGCGCGTCTAGTCAGCTAAAAAGTTTTTATAAATCGTTTTATTGTGTTTCACACCTTAAGGTATGTATAAACCCTAGTTTTTTTAAATATTATACTATTATACTTTTGTCTTATTGTTTAGTTTACCTTTTGAATACACCTCTCTTTCTTTTACTATGTAATTAGTCATCAAATTTTAAATTACTTTGCAGCAAATTACTATTACAATATTTCATAATTTTCTTTGTTCTATTATTGAGAATCAAATATTAATTTTTTTTAAATTTTAAGCTACAGCAAACTTTTATATATAACTTGTTTGGCTTTATTTTAAGAATGGACTATAAGAAGGAACAAAGGAGACTTCAAGCCCTCATGGAAGAAGAACCGCTTGATATGGAATATGACGACGACAATGACGAGAATGAAGTAAATCCGGAAGTTATTGATGAGAGGTCGGAAGATTCGGAAAGCGGACAAGAACAGGATTTAGAGGAAATAGGAGAAGTTTTACTGAATAATGTACAAAAAGAAAGTGTTTTTAGGGGAAAAGATGGTACAGTGTGAAGAAAGCATCAAAGAAAAAAAAAGGGTACGTATGAGCAAGACTAATTTAGTAAGACAATCACCTGGGCCTAATAGATTTACGAAAAAGTTGAAAGGCATTTATGAAATATGGAGTTATTTCATTGATGAGGACATAATTTACATAATTGTAGAAACCACTAATAAATACACTGAAAGTATAGCAAGCAATTTCTCTAGCGACAGGGATGCTCTTATAGGCCTTTTATATTTGGCAGGGACATATAAAGCCCATTACCTCAATACAGAAGATATCTGGCAAACTAATGGCAGGGGTATCGAAATATTTAGACTAGTTATGTCCTTATCCCGATTTCGGTTTCTTCTAAGATGCATTAGATTTAATGATAAGGTCGATCGTGAAGAACGTAGGAGACTGGATAAGATGGCCGCCATCTGAGTATTTTTTGACAAATTCGTAGAAAAGTGTAAATGGGGATATAACTCTTCGCAAAATTTAACATGCGATGAAATGCTTTCTGGATTTTTAGGGAATTGCCCTTGGATACAATATATTCCAAGCAAACCCTCAAAGTATGGGCTCAAAATTTTTAGTTTATGTGATGCTGAGCTGTATTATACCATAAATATAGAGGTTTATGTGGGTCGTCAACCAGATGGCCCATTTACTGTAGACAATTCCCCGAAAGAAGTTGTAAAAAGAATGTGTGCGCCAATAAAGAATTCTAGGCGCAACATTTCTCTAGATAATTGGTTCATTAGCATTCCTCTAATAGATGTTTTAAAAACAGAATTTGGATTGACTGTTGTGGGGACCATTAGAAAGAACAAAAGGGAACTGCCCCTGAATTACTTCAAGGATCTCTTCCTCTAAAATCAAGTATGTTCGCCTTTAGCGATACATGTACCTTAGTGTCGTATATCCCCAAAAAGAAGAAAGTTGTATTGCTTGTTTCAAGTCTACATGATGACGACGCTATAGATAGAGAAACATTTGAATATTATAAACCAGAAATTCTGACGTTTTATAACAAAACAAAAGGCGGGGTTGACGTCATTGATCAGCTATGCTCCTCTTATGATGTTTCGCGAAAAACAAGACGTTGGCCCATGGTAATTTTTAACACCATACTAAATATCGCAGGCATTAATTCGCTAGTGATTCACGCAAGTAACAACCTTGCTGATAATAAAATGCTTAGAAGAAAATTTTTTAAGCATTTAGCATTTTCTCTTATAGATGAACATCTACGGGTCCGAGCAACAGTAGACAATTTAAATAGAGATCTGAAGTTACGTATTAAGGCCATATGTAATATTCCTAACACAGACGACACTCCAACGAATGAAGGAGTACATGGTAGATGCTACTTTTGCGACCGTAAAAAGAACCAGAAAACGACTGTTTCCTGCTGTAAATGTAAAAAGTTTTTATGCAGAGAACATACACGTGCAGTATGCGAAGAGTGTCAAACTGAACGTATTCGGATTAACTAAAAGTTTCCTTTTTTTTATCGGAGTAGAAAATAGTTTTTTTAATGTTCTGTCCAGTGTTTTTAACATTAGTTTACTTTTTATATTATTTTGTAATATGTTACTCTACTTATTAAACCTTACTAAAATCGTGTTTTACTTAAACTGGTTCCAAATACTTTTATTAACACAAACTAAGAAGTAAAAGACCAAACGGTCGTTTCGACCGCGCGCGACTACTAATTTTTAAAAATTCCTAGCGACTACTGAAGGGTTAAGCCTAAAACGTCAACAAAATGATATTTTAGTCTGTTGTACAATTTTCATAACAAATAAGTCACTTTTGGAGAATCGCTGAACTTTTGAGTAAAGTTGTCTTATGAAATCGATCTACGCTTAGCCTATGGCTAAGCGTACATCGATTGCGCTGTGGCCTATTCTCAGACGAGATAGGATAGTTTTATGTAAACGCTTATTTGGCGTTGATTTTCAAGCTACTATCGAATTTTTTACTTCTTGTAGTTTAGATGTTAATTGATTCCACTTTGTATGCGAAGCATTCATTACTAAGTTCTTGATTATCGCTTTTACATCTAAATGTGGAAATATTCATATTTATTTCCAGCGTAAATATCAATGTGGAACCAAGATCAATCGAAACAGCAATTATAATTATTATAAACAGAATCGAAAATGATTATATTATCAATCTTAGCGACGAAAAAAGATTAAGAATCTTTTTCGGTGTTTTATTATATATGGGGTGAAACGAAAATGCTACATTCTAACCATGATTACAGACGGTAGTGTAAACAGTAAAATATGCTATAAATTAAAAAAAAGCATAAGTTTCCATCATGATTAAAACCAAAGATATCTTTAAAAAACGAAAAAACACGTTTTAATTTTTCTTAGATTATGTTTGGGTCTAAGGGTCTAAAAATTTTTTTGGTCGGATACTTTCTAATATAGAACAACACGGTTGTTTTATATTTTTGAAATATCGCTAGTGGTATCTTTCACTATCTTAACTGGATAGATCCTTTCTTTTATTATAGATAATTAATCACTATAAAATAATATAATAGGTAATTTCAGTACATGTTACTAGTGTCTCTGTTTTTGGGCATTATGAAATAGGTCGAGGTTTTTGAATGAAAATTAAACAAATGTTATAAACAATAAATAGAAGCTACGAAAAGCATTTCAAACACCTACCTATCATCATTATCAATAATACCATTAGCAATACAAACACAATGAAAACAATTTATTGTGATAGCTACGTTGTTTCCTACTCTAATAACTGCCAACACTGTTTTTTAACATTACGTAATCTTTTACAGGGTTTCTTTAATTTGTTTACTAAAAGGAATGGTACTATGTATGGTAAACATTATCACATCTAAAAACAGCAAACCTCATTTTTACACTTTTTGGTAAGGTAGATCTCACTTTTATACAATTAAAATATAAAATAAACTTAGCTAATAACCGCGAACCATTGAAACTAAACTGACATCAACTACGTCATAACTTAATTAATATTTAAATGGAAATAAGCCACAATTAAAGGTTAAAGTACGTTTATTGACGTTTCAATTTCCACTTCGGAAATCCTTTTCGAAGATTTCCGAAGTGAAAATTGAAACGTCAATAAACGTACTTTTACCTTTAATTGTGGCTTATTCCCATTTAAATATTAATTACTTTAAAATGCCACAAGAAAACAGCTTTAGAACAATACTTCATAACTTCAATCATCCATCCCTCTCTGTAGTATGCGCAATGTCTTATCTTGGTAGTCATAGTATCATGGCTGCATCTGCTCTGCTATCTCCGTTTCTTGTTCAGTACAACAAATATATACCAGATTTGATTTTAATTTGGGATAGGCTTTCATATTCGTTGATGTACCTAACACTTTTTACGTAAAATTGACATTTGATTAAAAGCGTAAAAGTTTTGTACGTAATAGTGGCTTTTTTTCTTCATCTTTATGAGGCATTACTGTTAAATACAGCTGATCTAGACCGGTGATGGTCAATAAATACTTTATATGCCAAGCCGTGAGACCAAACCCTAGTGAACGTTAATCACTGGGGTAACAGTGTCGCCAACGCTTTCTTTGAGGTAACAGGTTGTACGCCAAAGCAAAAAGGAAAAGTTTAAGAACCGAGGTTGTGACTTTCAGCGAAGCTGCCGCTTCTGTTAAGGTTGCGGCAGTACTAATAGGATACCCAGGAACCAAAATGGATGTAAATAAGCTTAAAATAGTCAAAAAAGCTATCTTGGTGGCTTATGACGAAATTCCTTATGCAAGACCTCAGGTTCGCTTCCTGAAAAGTAACCACAGGCCGAACTTTCTAGAACTTAACTGTAAGGAAGACACAAGTACGAAATGGCTAAAGAGGTAATTCCAACTCTAAATGCGCCTTGGGTAAATGCATTTTCTAAGGCTTTGAAGTGAAAAGATATACTTAAGTCATACTTATGCACTGTCTTTGTTCAGGATGAAGATGGAGAACATCTTGAGTAAAAAATGATCCTTAATAGACCAAGGATAAGTAACCATGAGCTCAGGACACATCTATGGACAGTCTGGAAAGCAAACCTTCAAACAAAGGAATTTTATGAAACTTCCTAATAAATTGTGAATCCTGATAGAAGCCCTATAAACTCAGTATGTTCCTTATATAATAAACCCTTTTTAAAGTGTAAAATATAACTTTCCCATACAACGAAGATACGAAAAAACACTTACGAAGATACGAAGATACGAAGATAACAAAAAAATCAGTAGTAACTTATTTCAGTGAAACAGGGAAGGATGGAGGTTAAGAAAGAGGAACAACCAGGGTGAACCAGCCCACTTATAAGGACTACTGTCCAAGTATGCGGTGGACTCAAACAAGCAAAAGGAAAGTCCACAAAACCAGAACCCGAAAAATTTTCGTAGTGAAAAGAGAAATAAAGTTCATGTAGGCCAACCTTTAATGCGCAAAAGAGCATCGACAACCCTAGTTAGGAGAGTGAAACAAGAAGGTATTGATATTGCCCTCCTTCAAGAGCCCTGTTGGATGGACGACAAGATTGCTGGCTTATAAGCCAAACAAAGTAAGGTTTTATACTCACCTACAGCTATAAGGCCAAGATCGTGCATAATTAATAGTAATAGGTATATATCCCGGTATTATAATCCCGATAATCCCGGTGCTATAATCACGCAAGTAGAAGAGAAGGAACTGGTGGTATGTTCAACCTACTTTCCAGGCGATGAGGCTTTAGGTCCATCAAGCAATATAAACGATATAGTTGCATATTACCTAGGTTAAGGATTACAGTTAATTGTAGGATGTGATGCTAACGCACTGCAGAAAAAACATCTGCTCATTATATACAAAAAATATATGTACTAAATGTTACAATCATTAGGTATTAGTTTCTTCTCTTAGATTATTTTTATTTATTGTTTAACGGTTTAAAAAAACAAAATATTTTATTTTGTACAAATAAAACATTTTTTACTGCATATAAGCAAAATAAAACAATAATACATTGAAATGTTATAATACTAAACCTTAATGCCTGTAAAACGCCATGCGACCACTTCCATGTAAAATCAAATTATAAAAACAAAAATTGTTTTTAAATTCAAGTATTATATAAAATAAAAGAAGCTCTTAATTCTCGTAAAAAGCCTCGCAAAAAGTGAAATTCCTACAACCAAGTGAAACAAATTTTGTTAAGGTTACTTATATATTACTGCATTGTGAATTTTTAATTTTTACCAGTTGGTACCATAAATAAATGAACATCAATATTCTACATATACACTTAGAACCAGGAATACGTATTTAAAAATTCCTTTATTTCTTTATTACCATTTTATCGAACAATTTCGACTGACAATTTTGAGTTACCTCTTTCCTCTCGCTTAAAACAGACACTACTAATCAAGACCATGAACGTAAAAGAAGTAATAATTCATGATGCTTTCTAGTTCTGGTTCCCCTTCTTTTCGTTTTTCAGTAATGGCTTTATAAAACCCTAGTTAACTGTTTATTCCTGAACTGAAAAGCGTTTTAACTGAGCTTTCAGACGTTTTTATTTCCCGGTCTCAAAGCTCGATCGCTGTTTATTATACAACCGTTTTCGCTCGTAATTCGCTATCTTTTTAGTGTTGTATACATTGATGATCACTGTTGTGAAAATGGCAGGATTATTGTTTTGACAAATTATCTGATATTTTTTATATTTTTGGGAGAACTGATAAAGCAGAAACAAGGTAGAAATACTTAATAAAAACAGCCGTTGTTTCAGTTAAAATACAGTAAATAAATATATATACGAGGAAAAATATACTCTTGTGAAATAAAACAAAGAACTTTTTAAATTTGTCAACAATAATATTTAAATGAAATTTTAGAGCTACTATAGAGTATTTCAACATTAATACCCTTTAATTATTTTCTTTGAAAGTTGTAGTATTCATTCATGCAATGTATAAGAGGTAATCTTTTCAAAAAACAAAAATTTTCCATTACATTCATATTTTATTATTGTGCGCAATATGTTTTCTGTAACACAATGTAAATAATAAAATGAAAAAAAAACCTTTTAGTTAACAATAAAAACGAACATGAGTTTTACCAAAAAAATCAGTAATCTTAAAGGATACCAAAACAATAATAAAAAATAATTGTTTAACATTAATGCGAACGTGTGAACGGATGATTTTATAAAAATTCCTAATTAAAGTCTACCTTTCGTTATGTAGAACAAAATATAAAAATAAAACGAACATAATTTTCAGTCGAATGTAACGTAAAAATAGTTATAGGTCTATACCGAAAGTAACCTTAATTTTCCAAGATGAGAAAACCAGAAGGCAAATAGACCATGTTTTGAAATTATATTTTCGTCGGCTTAGTGACACAAAAATAATGTAACTACATTTTTTCCCGTTTTGAGATATCTACACCATTGAACTTACTTTAGTGATTTCTATTGAGTGACAAAAAACTGTATCTCTCCGAACACCTAAAACCCCAGTAAGTAGTTTTCGTACTATAAATAAGCTGATATTGAGTTACATTTTTGTGGCATTAATTCTATTGCACTGAATGGCGATTGCAAGTAGCAACTGTTTCTTACAAATTAAAACATGTAAAATGCTTGAACATGGAAAAGAGAAGATTTCTACATGCTGCTTGTCTTTTCCACAAAATTATCAAAAACTCTCTACCAGCATATCTTTTTAAAAAAATTATATACAGAACTGACATACATAATGTCAGTACAAGATAAGAAAATACAATTACAGGTCCGCCACATCGTACAGAACAATTCAAAAATTCATTTACATATCAAATATCATAAGTATATAATGGATTAGCTAAAGAATTAAAATTAAAATCGATTATATCTTTTAAGAAATCTTTTAAATCTAAATTGCTAAGTGACTAACACATGTGCAACTATTTGATGGCCTGTTATGAAGTATGTATAAACTGTGTGATAGTTTTTGGACAATATTTAAATGTTAAATGTTTCTATTGGTTATGGTTTTTAATTGATTGTTACAGAACATGCAAAAAAATATATTATATATTTTTTTCTCTTGCTTAAGATGAAAAGCAGAGGTACTGATTTCTTGAAATCAGCACCAACTGATCTTCGACATTTTTTCTTTCTTATTCTTTTTATGCAAATATAATTTATATATTTTGTGTATTGTATGAATTTGAAGGAAAAATAAAGACCTTTGTTGTTATTATTATTATTATTTGATAATTTGTTTATTATGTTTAGCAGGGTGGTCCGTTGTATTTGCAGTTCTGTTACAGTTGTGAAACACGTGAATCAGTTGATAATTTGTTTACTATATTTAGCAGGGTGGTCCGTTGCATTTCCAGTTCTGTTACAACTGTAAAGACGTAAATACGTTGAATCAGTTTTAAGTTAATTGTTGTAAAGAGTGTTATAATAATCGTTAAAATACTGTTTTATAATTTTATTATTACACAATAATGGATGCAAGAGGGAAGAAGTTAGTTTTGTTAGTTTTTAACAAATCGGTACGAGATTATACAACACATAGTCATAATTTCCCGCTCTCATTACAACAAGTGACATATTCAGACAGTGCCTCCCATGTTTCTGCCAGTGAACCTATGCCAGTAATGATATGAACAATGTGAAGATATATTTTTTGGTGACGATTACGAATAAGTGACACGTGTGGTGGCCAAAATCGCAACGTAAATGTATCTGCTGTTGCTTTACGCTGTTCAAACATTAGAGACTCCAAAAATTGACCATTGATTTTTTGAACCTGGCCATTCGATGATGTAGTGTGACTCGGTCCATGGTTATATCGAGAAAGCATAAAAAAATGTGGACATATTTGACCCCACTGGGTGGTACTCCATTGTAAGAATGGCGTCAAAGAAATTAAAATACACTGTACACGAGATTGGACAGGAAGAAATTTATGACTTCAAAGCTTTTGCCATAATTCTAATAAAAAACAAAAAAGTGGACATCGATGGTAGTAGTATAAATTGGCTAAAATTAACATGGCTACAAGGAAAATGAAAATTTCGAGTTTTTGAGGTTATTCGAAATGCGAAATTTTCCATGCCAAACTTAACAACGGTATATGAAGGACAAGGGTCAATAAAAGAGGAAAAATATAAGTATTTAGAAGAGCTGTGTAATAAAGGCATTATTTCTTCCAAGTATCATCTCTTCTATAAGTCGTTGCTCACCAACAATAAGGACGTTGGTCTTATCAGATGTGCTAAGTGATTGACACAATTAAATTTATTGTTTGAAAATGTTTTCAAAGTTTATGTTTAATTAAAAAAAATATTTTATAATTTTAAATAAAGTTATAAACGTCTCGATGGGAATAACCACAATATATTTATTAAAAAAATAAATTTTATTGACGTTTCGACTTCTAATTCAGAAATCGTTGTCTAAACATTTTATAAAGTTTCTTTTATTAATAAATATACTGTGATTATTCCCATCGAGACGTTTAAATAGTATTAATTGCCACAAGAAAATAGCTTCAGAACAATATAAAGTTATAAAATGAATTACGATTATTATTTTTATTATTATTATTAGGAAATTGGGTAACCCTCAGTTGTAAAATTAGATTATAATGCTACAGCAACAAAGAATTACAAGTAGGTACCATTTCATTTTAGAAAAGCTTAATCCAACTACAAAGTCATTATTTGTATTTAAATTGCGTGGTTAAGTTTATGGACCAGGTAGAGATTAATAAATTTTAATCCATTGTACTTTTAATTATTATACCTGCCACTCAGTATGTTCATCTCTTGAAATTCATTGATGAATGAAATACTCAAATACAAATGACTTTTGTAACAGGATTTAGATTAAGTTTTTCTAAAATAAAATGGTATCTACGTAAGTCTTTATAATAATAGACTTTTCAGTTAGGGACACAAAAATGTATCTCCGCTACTTTATCTAATTGTTGATATTTTGAAAACACAATTTATCTAATGTCGCGTATGATTGTATCACCGTAAAGAATACATTTCTAAGATTAATAATGCGGAACAAAAAAGTTGAGAATAAACTACAGGTCATTACAAAATGCAAATCATTTTTTTAAAAACCTTAAATAAGCTCTCCTGAAAAGTAGTCATTTTTGAGATACATTTTTGTGTCACTAAGCCGACGTTTTGATATAATTTTTGTATTAGCTACTATTTTATTAAATAAAAAATAAGTTTTAACTAAAAATATGTCATATTTAAAATTTCGGTTTCTACTTCAGAAAATGTTTTTAATACAAAAAAAATTATTTGTATAAATTTTATTTTTATATTTTTATTTGTAGCTCCAGAGGAACACAAATTTCTGACTCCTCATCCTGGCCATCTCTTTTTGTGTGAAAATTTTTTTTTAACGATTTACCCACCACGGAAGGCCGTCATGTACGGCATTGCGCCCATACCGTGCCAGGGCTATAATATCCCAGATTTCCCTGGTGCATAGATATACCATGCATCCTACGGACATGGTGGCAGTTATATTTGATTCATTTATGTTTAAAAGGACAAAACCTTACAAAAAGCAATTAAAAGGGTTACCGAAGAAAATGTACCTGAGAAACTACCTAAAGATCAAAAGTGAGATCAAAATTTCGAATGACGGTTGAAATAAAAAAATAAAAATCAGTCACTGGTAAATAGAATACGCTCTAAACTGAAGAAAAAAAGTGACATTGAATAATATAGCAAGATATTCGCCAAGATACCTGTTAAGTGAAAAATATACTGACGTGTTACCAATAAACTAAATATAAAACTAAGATTAAAAAAAAAATAGAAAACTAGCAGAATTCAAAATAAAAAAATCTCATCATTACAACAAATATATTGTAAAGTCTTTTAATTTAATATTACACCATTTTATTATTTCTTAATTTATTTAATTTATATACAGTCTTCACAAATTTATTTACACTTATTTTAATTTATACTACAATTTATATTCCCGACCGTAAGCAGTTTACAAGTTAGAGTCGCACGATACAATATTCTTTTAAGACTGTGTTTCTACCACTAAGTTTCAATATTTATATGGATTGGTTCTGGATGGAAACTTCACTGGAAGTTTTTACAAACATCTTGACGTTACAGTATTGTTCGAAGGTGCTTCTTTAAGGCCAGCGCCCTCATGTAGAATTGATCGCTTGCACGTGAACACTTGCGTCAAGAAACGTCCAGGTTGTTCAATGATCAGGACCGGCGTTATATTCTCCCCTCCTTAAGATATGGTTTTCCCTGGAACCTTGTCAAGGTTTAGGTTTGAACTTAGGACCAAAAGAGGTGAAAAATTTCTATGAAATCAAATCTGGTTCAGAAAAAGAATGCATTACAGTTCTCTTTACAATTTCAGCAGAGGAACAAATTTATCCTTCTATAATTGTTTATCCCTATGAGCGAATTCTTGCAGAAATAGTACAAAACACAAATCCGGACTGGGTCATTGGTAAGATATTTTATTTTATTTCATTACGCCTAACTCATACCTGATTAATTGTAGTAAGGTCTAAAAAAGGTTGGATGTTAAGCCAAACATTCCATAGTTACGTGTGTAACACACGTAAATTTCTAAAACAAAGAGGCGTAAAATTTCCTATACTTTATTTCTTGGACGGTCACAAATCTAATTTGAGTTATAATCTCAGCAAATTTTGCGCAGAGAATGAAATTTTTCTTTATTTACTCATCCCAAATGCAACGCATATTCTGCAGCCGGCAGACGTTTCGTTATTTGCACCCTTAAAAGCTGGTTGAAGGAACATTGTTCCTAATTGGAGAAGAGCAAATAATAATAAGCAAGTTACCAAAGCAACCTTTCCCCTTCTATTATCAAATGCCATAGAGCGAGTTAGAGAGGATTCTGTTAAAAACAAATTTCGTAAGTGTGGATTATATCCCTATAAAGTAGATGCTGTAGACTTTGGCAAATGCATGCAAGACCCTTCCAAAATTTTGAATGAAAACAAGAAAAATAATATAAGTAGAAATAAAACCACCGAATTTAAGATTCCACATTTTCTTTATTTTACTAATTACTAATTCCGTTGTAAATAAAAAAAGAATTTAAACGTGCTGTAATAAGTGAATAGACAGGTTGTTTAAAAAATCAGCAAAGGAGTTGTTTGAAATATGGAAGAAGTTAAAGATGAGATGTAAAGAAACAAAAGAAAGTGAAGTTATAGATGCAGAAAAATCAGAGAATATTATTAAAACACCTCAGAAAAATGACATTATTATTATCCATAGCAATGTACTGTTTAACGAGACAATGCCTCCAGGACCATTGATGTCTAGCCCTAACCAAAATACACAGAACCGAAAAATTAGCACTTCTTTCTTAGATCACATTTTTTGGCCAGAAGAGTCGCCTGAAAAGAAAAACCAAGTTGTGAAAAAATATAGACTGCCCTATGCTACTACGTCAAAAAAGTGGCTTGAGGATCATGAAAACAAAGAAACCTTGAAAATGAAAGAATTAAAATAAAAAGAAGAAAGAGCTATAATAAGAAAAATAAAAAGGAAGAAAAGGAGTAAAAAGCTGTAAATAAAAATATTAAAAATCAGAAAAAAGTTCAGACAAAAACCAAAAAACCTAAAATAGATTATTTCGAAAGCGAGGGAGATAAATATAAGATGAAGATAAAAGCGGAACAAGTCTCGATGATGTATCAGAACATTTCACGAGTGACAACGAAGAGGAACCCTTAGCCAAAATTGCTGAAAAAATGCAAGTAAAGGACGGGGAATTTTATTTAGTTAGTTTTTATGGGAAAGAAATATCACACAACTACGTTTGTACTATTCTAAACGTAGTTAGTCGAGATGAAATAAAAGTTCAAGCTCTTTGTCCTGTTGAAAAAGTCAACCTATAAGCATATTGACGGTGATATTAGCATAGTCACTAAAAATCATCTTTTTTTGTAGGCTGGAGCAGCCAAAACTTGTAGGTACTGAGAATCGTATTAGGTACTAATTTTCTGCTGCAATACCTAGCAAGAAGTAAGTACTAAATATAAAATGTTAACGTATCAAATTATCAAATTAAAGTTTTATTTATATCGTTTGGTATGGGTCAATTACTGGGAAAACATGGTCAAATACTAGTTGTCAAGTGGGCAACAACCGGAATACAAATTTATATATATATATATATATATATATATATATATATATATATATATATATATATATATATATATATTAAAAGTAAGAAAAAGTAGTCCAAAATTTTTTGGACAGTATGTAAATACTGCTCCAACAAGTGTGTATTTTTATGCCCTTCCATATATTCCGAAACTAACCGTTGAACTCACTAAGATTTTCAAAGAATTTAAGAATATCAAAATAGCTAACAAGAACATCAAAACCATACGTCAGCTGTATAGTACAATAAAACAACCTCTAACTACTTTAGAGACTACAGATGTTGTTTATTGCATTCAATGAACTGAATATCCATCCACGTACCTTGGTGAAACTGGAAGGAATCTGTCTAGTCGTATCATTTCTCATAAGAGTGACTGTAGATTAAACAAACCTACTTGTGCTTTGGCAGAGCATACTATCGATCTAGACCATAAGATAGATTTCAACAGTGTAAAAATATTAGCCAGAGAGAAAAATAAATTTAAGAGAACTTTCTTAGAGATAGTATATATCAGCAAGAGTGATAATAACAATCTAAATAGAAGATCTGAGATTCAGAATCTTAGCAAAATTTACAATTTTATATTGACTTTTGACTGAGCTATTTCGCATCTCAGAGTTTTCTTTTTTTTTTTTTTAATTTCTTTATTCATTGAATTTTTTTGATCAAACTTCAGTTATTAATTCAGTTTTGTTTTGTTTGGTTGTTTTTTCTAAACCTATTTACTAAATACTATTTTTCTTTTCATTGTTAATGTTGTAAATAATATTTGTAATTTCCCGCTCAATTTCAAGTTGGTAATACAGTTGGTAGTACTCAAAATTAATAAACAGCATTCTGTTAGACATTAGTTTGAAAGTTGTTTCTTGTATTTTCTTCAAACTATTTAAACAATAATAATTGTCCTCCCACTTTCTCTCTTTCTGCTCGTGAAATGTGACTGAAATCAAGTTTGAAACGACGACTGTTTTAACATGTCATCTTTCATTTTGTGTTTTAAATTTTTAACATATGGATTAATAGTCAAAGTGTCTTTTAAACAGTAACATTTTTAAAGTTAGTTGCAATTGCAGTACATATCATGTTATTTAACGTTGTTGTTTATGCCACGAATCTTACATTCGGGTAAGTTTTTTTATAGCTTTTTTATTGCATCATTCAAATTGTTACAACATAGTAATTTTCTTTGTAGACCTTGATAAAGGTGGCAAAAAACCCCGAAAGCTTGGATTCAGAATAAATAGTACGCCTTAGCAAAGCTCTATTTTTTATTGACTACCACAACCAACAAGAAAAAAGTATTTACATATACATTTACATTTACATATATATATATATATATATATATATATATATATATATATATATATATATATATATATATACTATTTTTTTTTAAATTTTTAATTTTTTAGGTTTAGTTTCAACGCTTTTGCACGATCCTTCATTATAAGTGAACATTTAGCATTTTTTGTTTTGTGTAGAATAAAAAGTAAAAGGACTTATATGAGTTTAATTATGAAAATTTCCTTAATTGGTCAATTACTGGTTAACTCACCCTATTAGAAATAGAACTGACTAATATATAAAAGAAAGGTGTAATATGAACTTAATTTAATTTAATTACTTTTAAAAGATGTACGGTTTGTCACGGTTAATGCAAACTTTAAAATTGATTTTACCGAAAACATCAATTTTGGACATATAATATTACTACATATGCTGGTGCTTTTATTGAAAATTAATTTTATTAATTAAATCTTTTCCTGGGGTATGTCCTAACATTTCTAGTTGATCAATATTTTTATACATCTGTCTTTTTATAGTCTCGTATTTGCTTAACCTAAAACTACAATCATGTTTTATTTTTCAATGTAATATTCCCATATGCAGTTATTATATCTTTATTACAATTTAACTAGCTCATCTAACAATAATAATATTCATTTTATCCTTGCCAATTTGCTAATTATTTTAAATTTTTATATAGCAAAGAAATATTTTAAAACATATGCAGTGGCTAACACACGGTTACTTTTTCTAGTTTTTTTAACATAATTTATATATATTCTATTGTTATTTTTGTGTTTTTGGTTGATGTGAGTGAAGTGTCAAGTCGAAGTGTCAAATACAATTTGAAGTTGAATTTCGTTAATTTAATCTCAAGAAATATGGTTGAAAATCCCGAAACAGCGGCTGCTATTGTTGCGTTACTTTAAGATGAAAGAAGTGACCGATATGTTGCTTAAAATTATCAAATATCCAATAGTGCTATACACTGTATATTTACGCGTTTCTTGGCAACCGAAGCTCACTTAACGACTTTGAACTGGTCCCAATAAAAAACTAGTGCCCTTGGCAATCGCTTCATCCTCTTACAAAGTCCACGAGATCGTCGTAAAAGCAACTTCAGTACGTCCGGAATCCAAGGCTTAGAAAAACAAATTTAAGTAGTCGGAGACCTACAATAGGTCTAAAACTTCCCAGGCGCCATTAAGTTGGGTCGCTTCACTTTGCCCTAAACTATGCTCATTTTACTGTAAATAATTGGAGGCACGTTTTATTTACTGATAAGTCCAGGTTCACCTTGCGATCTGCAGGTGGCCGTGACAGTGTATAGCGAAGACCATATGAGTGTTTTGCAGAATGTACCTTCAGTCCTAGGGTAGACCCTTAATGGAGATCATTTATGGTGTGAGCTGGAATTTCTCTAGAGGCACGTACAAAATTGTACATCGTTCCGAGAGGCTACATAACAGCTGCCAGGTACCGTGATGCAGTTCTCCAAGGTTTTGTTGTGCCTTGAAAATCACTCAACAGTTTTTAAATGTAGTAAATATTTCTGTGATTGATTGGCAAGAATTTAACCTTTAACCTTAAATCAGTTACAAGAAGCCCTTTTAGAGGAATGGGACTCAACAATTTTCGACCTAATTACTCAACAAGACATTTCTCATTTGATTTTAGGCATGCCGAGAAGAATTCAGGCAATAATTCGAGCACGTGGAGAAAACATATATTATTAAAATCGGTTTGTCCAGACACAAGTTTTCATTAATTGAGCGTCATTTTGTTACAATATTCACTTACGTTTTTTCTCTTAATTCTTAAATTGTTATCTACTGAAACAGTTATTTTTTCAAAAGTTAAATTTTTTTTGAAATTACTTAAAATAGATTTTTTTGTTTGTGTCCAATATTATAATAATAAAAGTTTAAAGAAAATTAAAATTTTAAGTTTTAATTTTAAAAATGCAAGTGCTCCGTTTTTCGTGCTGATGAGTATATATATATATATATATATATATATATAAATAGAAAAGGATAATGCGAGTGAATAATAAAAGTAAAAAGTACTGGCATGTCTCGCAAAACTGAAAACCAAAAATGGTATATCGATGGAAGGCAACCGTATATACGTATTTCTGACTATTCGTCATCTTCAGTACGGTGTAGTTAAGTTAGAAAAGGAGCATATTAACTTGAGAAAGGATCACTACAGGAGCAATGCAACTAATTTGTGGCATTAGAGTTAGAAGACCCTGATGGTGTCCAGGGCAACAACTAACACCAACCTTGGAGGAAGCTACAGCTACCTGGGGAAAGGAATGCCAAAGTTAGAAAAAGAGCATATTAACTTGGGAAAGGATTACTACAGGAGCAATGCAACCCATCAGTGGCATTATAGTTAGAAGACTTCACCGTACTAAAGACGACCAATAGTCAGAAATACGTATATACGGTTGCCTTCCATCGATATACCATTTTTGGTTTTCTGTTTTGCGAGACATGTCATTACTTTTTATTTTTATTATTCACTTGCATTATCATTTTCTATTTGTTTTAAACGTTTCAATGTTTGGCATTCCTTTCCCCAGGTAGCTGTAGCTTCCTCCGTGGTTTGTGTTAGTTGTTGCCCTGGAAACCATCAGGGTCTTCTAACTTCAATGCCACAAATTGGTTGCATTGCTCCTGGAGTGATCCTTTCCCAGTTTAATATGCTTATTTTCTAACTTGGCTGCACCGTACTGAAGACGACCAATAGTCAGAAATACGTATTTACGGTTGCCTTCCTTTTTCGTTTTCTGTTTTGCGAGACATGCCATTACTTTTTACTTATATATATATATATATATATATATATATATATATATATATATATATATATATATATATATATTGTTATGATTCATTTTATCAGCCAAAGATAAAATTAAAAATTACTAAATAGATAAATTTTCAAGATATCCTGGGGAGTTGTTATGCTATGTAAAATTAAAAATAATATTGGTTTGCTTTTAATATATTTCAAAGTACAAAATATAATAATTCAAGTAATTCAACTAATAAACTATAAAATATATTTCGAAGAAATGAAAATCCATTATCCCGTATGACCTGTAGTAAACAAATTTAAGATATTATGCATAAATTATTTTCTTTGTAAAATATATTTGAGTGACATGAGTGAGCTTAAGTCATGAACAATGCGAGCGGGTTTTCCAAATGGACTTATACAGTGAATAAGAGAATAGATTAGAATATTTAGAAATTATATTTCTCCGTTAGTTCTTAAGAATTTGTAGAAACCGATTAGCATGTTAATAGTTTTTAAGAAATTTATAATTGCAGGTATAATTGTTGTTTGTTATCTAAATGGTAGATAAAGATAAGTGTGACGAACTCTGATTGAAGGAGATTGAAAAAAGTGGGATAGGTATGTAGGAATGAGAGTTTAGCTAAATTTTTGAGGGGAAAGGATAATCAGTTTTTTTTCAAGAGTGCAAGGCCAACAGTCGTTGTTCTCTGGTGGTTCCCAAGTGATAGTATGCATTAGAAGTGAATATTTGTGAGTTTTCTTGGAGGAAGTGTATCTGACGGAAGCTGATCCAGTAAAATATTGTAAGTTATACTTTTCTACTTATATATTCCAAGAGTCACTGTTCAGGCCGGAACGAGAGATTCAGTTTATCGAGAGGAGAAGAGGCTAGCATCTTTTGAACGATACGTGCATTTGAAGATCATTACAGACGAGAAGCTCGCAATAATTTGTTGTAAGATTGCTGATTACCTAGGGAACTGCTAAGAATAGATAGTGTAGGCTACAAGGAACGAGGATTTGGACAACTCATCATCAGAGAGATAGTTTAATTGTACAAACAGAAACCGTAGATTCTGCACTTTAAAATATTACGATTTAAGCCAACTTGCTTTAATAAAATGTTGATATTAAGAAAGATACAGGGTGTTAAACTGGAAATTTAAAATTATATTTTTCGCTATAACTTTTACGTTTGTGAATATTTTTAAAAAAAATTTACAGATAGATGCTTTTAAGTAGTATAAATTACAATTTTATACTTAATTTAATGTACCTAATAGAGGGCGCCACATATGACACATGTGTGGCATACATTTTGCGCTTAACTTTTTTGCTTTTTAAGTTAGCTTTATTTGTGTTAAAAAATATTGAAGATACATTATTTTTACAAAGAAAAGGTATACTTGATAGTAACCTGAAAATTAAACCGTTTTCGAGATAAATGCATTTTATAAGTCAGCTGCACAATAATTCTTAGTTTGATATTTGTGCGGTAGAGCACTGAATACCTGTAGATAAGCATAATTCATAGTTTATTCTTATTAAAACAACTCAAAGATAATAATGTAACATCACAAAATGCTTTGTTATATGTCCAATGTCTTATTGGGGAAAAGATATTTCACCTCCTTCTTTAGGTGCCGTGTCCGTATTCAGACGTTTTAAGTCATCATGTTTACAATTTCCCTATGCTATCGCTTCTTAAGTTTCTATAATGGCGTTGTATTAATTTTTCTCTATTGTAAAATGCTAAAAACCCAAAATATATGGTTTATTCAAGAGAGTACACAACCATATTGTAGAGAGAAGGCAGTTGGAACATACTTATACTTTTCTGAATGTTGGATTGGTCGTGGTAGTCATATTCCTTGGCAATGTGGTGAGATATTGATATAATTATTTAATTCATAAAAAATCCGAAAAGAATACTTATTGTTTATTACGTAAATTGTTTACTCATTTTTATTAGGACAAATAGAAACTAGAGCACAGGTAGTTAATAACACATATGTGTCCTGTTTCATAATACATTTGCTACAAACATAACCTGAAAGACTCAGCATTTTTACAAAAATATCATCGTTGTCCTAATAACCGATATTGTTATAAATATAGTAAACACATAGGCAATTTAGTTCAGCATAATATTAGTTCGTTATTAAATCATAATAGTCCATTTGTTCGAGATGTAATTATAGTTACTCATAAGCTGTAACGAAATCATATAAATAAGTAATGTCATCGATATATTCATCCATTAGTTCGACTCGAGCAGTCGAACAGTACGGACAAGCTCAAGAGAGAAGCGTGCTTAGGTGAGGGCGACTGACCTATTGTCAACGGAGCTTTTCAGCTCCCGGTGGGTAAGACACCGAGTGTGGCATAGGCACTTGTCCTACATATTAGCGAAAAGCGGATGCGAGGTTGTTACTAGTTAAACCGTCGAGGAGCTGTTTTTATAGGCTCCTCGCGGAGGCTATAATAGCTTCGCGTTTGCGAAGAATTCGGGATCACCTCAGTGTGTCGTCAGGGATGACACTGTAAGGCCTTGACATTTGACAAGGTCGGACAGAAACGGCCCCTGCTCCTGAGGTGTGAGAAACAGGAAGAGGATCCCTCACTGTGAATACAGGGAGTGAACTACCGCGAGGTACCTGGGATGGCACCCAGTAAGCCGTACTGACAGCGGTCAGTCGGTGGAAAAAAAAACAGAGTCGTCTAAGTAAAATTTTCTTATATCTTATGAACTATTTGTTCACTGCCTTACGGCGATATGAGTGATATTTCCCCCCTCAGAAAGTGTTGTCACGCAGGTGACAACACAAGAAGAAGAAGAGAATGATTTAGCCAAATCATCAAACCCCTCTGATGCCAGCTCGATTGAGCTATATAATAAATTTATTGAATCGACTAATCCTGCGATCGATGACATAGAAATCGTGATATCTTCTGACGATGACTCCTATCTGCCCGAGTCGGAGGAAGAAAAAAGCGAAATCGACACCGATGACGATGTTAATACGATGGACGCCATCGACGAAGAGCCGAGCCCAGCCGCAGAATCGCGCGAAGCCCCGCCCCCAACTGTAGTTGAGACACCACCCGTCGTGGACAACGTCTCCAAAAATGAAGCCGAGCCCGAAATCGGCAAGAAAATGAAAAGGCTAAGGCCCAAAGAAGACTCTCCGGAAGACAAAGAAGTAAAGAAAAAGGCCAGAGAAATGGCGAAAAGGGAAAAGGCCAATGAGCTTTTAAGGTCGGTCAATGTACTGACGGAACAGATCAAATCTCTAAAAGAAGAAAGCCGTATCCGCGAGGAAAAGTCGAATAAACAAATCCAAGACCTTCTCGCTTAGATGACTGAGCTGAGAAACGAAAATAAGGAAAAGGACAAGGAGATACAAAAACTTGTACAACATATAATGGCATTAACAGCAGCCAAGGAGAAAGAAGAGTCAATAATGGAGATCGACCCGTGGAAAGCCTCCCTCGATAACGACGTTGTAAAGCTAGTTGAACTAGGAATCGGTTCACCTCCCCCCGCAAAGCCATCCGGTAGCAAAGGCAAGCCTAAAGAGCCGGAAAGAATTATAACAACCAAAGAACCAGCAGGTTGGACACAAGTCCAAAACAAAAAAGGAAAAAAGACAGGCACCACTACTGGGAAATCAGACAGTAGTGTGAAAACAAAAATAGGCGTCGCCGAAAAGCAGACGCAGATAATAAATCAGCGGAAAGAAAACCAATTTAACAAGGCTGCGAAAGAGGCTCATGAAAGAAGCCAGAAAAAGAAAACCGCCCAAATTAACTTGAGCAAAAATAGCCAAGTTGAAAAAGAAAACGACGTAGCAAAAGACTCACCGCAAACAAGCGAGGAGCCTACAGTAAAATAGCCAATAGTAAAAGAGCCGAAACCACCGGCGATAATCCTAAAAACTGTAGGAGAACACCAAAAAATCCTGCAGAGAGCAGCCAACCAAGGCATAATATCAGTCAATAAGTTTGCACCATCAGGCAGATCTATTGTTATTAACACAAAAACTAGAAAAGATTACCTAGGAATGGTACACATCCTAGAAGAACACACTCCAAAAGTAGAATTCATCGCATATCCCATAGATAGCGATAAACTAAAAAGAGTCATTATAAAAGGGCTATCTGCTACTACTAGCACAGTAGCAATTAAACACGAACTATACAATAAAGGAATAGAAGCAACAAGGGTGATCAATATGATCTCCAAAAAAGCTGATAAAAAAGTACTGCCACATTTCATCGTCACCCTCAAAGAGGAAGACGTTGCAAAAATTAAAAAAATATCTGATATATGCTACATGCGCATCTATGTGGAGGATGAATTCAAAATCACAAAAGACACCCTACAGTGTTATAACTGTCAAGGGTTCTATCACAGCTCAAAGGCTTGCCATTGCGGATCCAGATGTGTAAAATGCGGAGAAAACCACATCAGTAACGACTGTGAGAAAAGCCGGGAAACCGACCCCAAATGTGCAAACTGTGGTGAAGCGTACACAGCAAATTATAGAGGATGCTCTAAGGCCCCCAAAAAGAAAACGCCTGCCTCAACAAGACCGGTAGGAAGACCCATAAACAGCGCTCCAATCAACAAAGGAGTCAGCTACGCACAGGCAGCGAAAAAATCCGCTGAAACCACCACAGAAGCTCCAGCACAACCACAAGAAGTGTCGGTGCAGGACGCAGCTACCCTCATCGCAAACTTCCATACAGAGTATAATAACAAAATGATGGAAATGATGTCCATGATGGACAAAGCAACAAAAATGATGACTGCATTTGGAGAAGCCGTCCGAAAATGTTAGCAAACCAAAACGAAGATCTACGCATTGGGTCATGGAATTCCGGCGGAATATTCAAAAAGATCAACCTTCTGGATGAAATAATAAACAGATTAGAGCTCGATATTGTAGCCCTTCAAGAAACCAAACTAGTGGAAAGGAAAAAAAAACAAAATTTCCAGGCTACGATATCTATAGAACGGATCATAGAGCATTATCAGGAGGAACAGCTATATTAGTCAAAAAGGGACTCGAACACGAGCACATCCTAACACCAGACGGACTGGTGACAATGGAAGTCACAATTATTCGACTTAAGGCCAACAACGAAACACTAAAAATAGTGTCAGCTTACGTCAGACCACATGATCCGATTTTTAACGAAGATTTTAGCCTAATACTGAACTCAGAAGAGCCAACTATAATTATTGGAGACCTAAATGCTAGATCTCCCAATTGGTTTGACAGGACGACCAACCGAAACGGAAGATATCTCTGCAACCATCTCGAGAACAGACCGAACACACATGTCATCGGACCAACAGAACCGACATGTTTCCACGGAGAACTCCCTACGTATCTTGACATTGCAATCCTACACAACGTGGGTCAACAATACGAGATACACTCTCTAAATGAAGGCGATTCGACACAACCTAATCGTCCTGACCCTGGGTGCATTAGAATTGAACTATTTGCAGCCCCACAACAGAAAGAAGACAAGTTGGCCAAACTTCAGAAGAATTGTGAGCGAGAACATCAGTAACATCCCAACAATTAATAATATTACAGAACTAGAAGATAGTGTAATAAAATTAGAACAAGCAATAAACAATGCTATCGATGCCAGCTCCAAAACCGACACAATCACAAGACAAAAAGGAAGATTCAGGGATATAAGTATAGAACTTCAAAACCTAATCAAAGAGAAAAACCGGAAAAGAAGAAGAGCCTACCGCACAAGAACGGTAGAAGACAAAAGGATTGCAAATGAGCTAGACAGAGAAGTGAAAAAACAACTTCAAAATCATAGAAATGAAAGCTGGGACTCCTATATCGATGAGCTAAATCCTAACAAATCCGCCTCTGGAAGTTATCTAAAATCCTCCGAAAGGACAAGAAACCCATACCTCCCCTACACGGAGTAAACGGGATTGTCCATACGGAAATCGACAAAGCCGAAGTCATGAAGGACGAATTAGAAAGGGCGTGTAGAAACAACGAACACCCCGACGATGACATAGACTTTGAAGAAGAGGTAGAAAGAGCAGCGAGAAGACTTAGAAGGAAAAAGGGCAGAATAGTTATTACACATACATCTTCCGAAGAAATAAAGGAACTTATAAAAATGACAAATGCCAAAAAAGCCCCAGGACCCGACAACATCACAAACAGGGCGCTGAAAAATCTACCAACAAAAGCTATTGTTTATATCACTAACATAATAAACAGCATGCTAAAACTGCGATATTTACCAGATAGGTGGAAAGAGGCACACGTAATAATGATTGCAAAACCTGGTAAAAACGGCACATTTCCGCAAAATTACAGACCTATCAGCTTATTATCATCTATAAGCAAGATAGCGGAAAGAGTCATACTAAGAAGACTCAATGAAGAATCACAAATGCTAGGAACCATACCAGAGGCTCAATTCGGGTTCAGAAGCGAACACTCCTGTGAATTACAGGTACTACGACTTACAGAATTTATCACCAAAGGATTTAATGAAAAAATGTACACAGCTACAGCTTTTCTGGACGTCAGCAAAGCCTTCGACAGAGTCTGGCACCATGGACTCATCTATAAAATGAATGAATTTGGTTACAGTGAGGCGATGACATGCCTTCTTGCGTCATATCTTGCCAACAGAAGGTTCAGAGTTCGAATAGGGGCAACCCTATCCGAAGTCGGGACCCTGGAGGCGGGTGTGCCTCAGGGAGCGGTGCTGTCTCCTTACCTGTACACCATCTATACGGCCGACACGCCAAAAGAGCCAGGCTCTCTGTTGAGTCTTTACGCTGACGACACAGCAATAGCTGTAGCTGGAGAAACCCGGATCATGCAGCTAATCATCTGCAAAGAGCACTAAACAGATTCCAAAGATGGTGCATAAAATGGAAAATAGCCCTAAATCCAAACAAAACACAGGCTGTAATGTTTAGTCACAGAAGAAGTGTACCAAATTGAAAACACCCCAGTAGACTGGACCAACCAGGCTAAATACCTAGGGGTACATCTAGACAAGAAGCTAACGTTCACTGAGCACATCAATCAGCAAATACGCAAAGCCAAAGCGTTGAAAAGTCAGCTCTCAACACTTATTAGAAAGAAAAGTAAACTACGATTTAAAACCAAAATCAGGGTTGCGAATAGTATTATCCTGCCAGTCCTAACATATGCATCCGCAGCGTGGGGACACACCTGTAAAACAAACAGGAAAAAGATACAGACCACTCAGAATCAAATAGTCAGAGATGCCCTTAAGATACCAAGGTACGTACCCTTGAGATACGTATATAGAGACTCAGGACAAACAAGAATCCTACGCACGCTAGACGAGAGAGCATATGAAATTTTCAACGGACTAAGAAACCACCCAAGCAGAATGTTAAGAGAGCTGACTAACTACAATGAAAATATAAGGACGGTACACAGAAGACCAAAACAACAGATAGCTCGATATAGGGAGAACCCGAACGAATAAATAAAGAATGAGATGGTTGCAAGAAGAACAAACAAAGAAATGCAGTCAATCAGAAAATACACCAAAAAAACTCTGGCGAGAGGGTACGCTTTTCTTTTTAGGTTTTTAGGTAATTATAAGTCCAATATACACCGGGGTGTGTGAGAGCATTATACACTTGGGAATGCACACCCCAATACACGCACACAAATAGGATTAAAGAAAAAAGGAAAGAATTGTTGCCCAGGCATTTTATAGTCCCGAAGCCACAAGGAAGTCCACAAAAAAAATGTGTTTTCTGATTAAATAACGTAAATTCATATTGATATATTCATACTTTTCATTAAACCGTTTAACGTAAATTTACCTTATATAGCAAATATAGAAGGGGCTCTTCAGGCCTTCCATATACCGCTCCGTGGACTAGGCCCTTAAGGCAGATCGAATGAAAGATCTACTCGCGAAATCCGAGCACTGAGGTCATGTGCGGCATACATGGGCTTGGTGGCCGGACCCCTCTCGGGTGCTCAGCCGGCGAGGAGAACAAAATTTATTTTGCCAAATCGGCGGCTGAGTGACCGAGCACACACTCTTTTCCGGACATAGAGTCATCAGCTCAGGCTGATGGCTCTATGGTCGGAACACACGCTCTTTTTTCTTTTTTTTTAGGGACTCAAGTCTCGACGTAAAGCTAGAGTAAAATCAATAGAGTCAGTAAAGTAAATAGGGAGAAAAGCCTAGATGTGGCTACCCCTACAGTTAGGTGGCATAACCACATTCACTAAAAACCGAGGATGTCCTAATACCCAGGGCATCTTAAGTAAATTTCAGATCATAAGCCTCCTCACCTAAGTCACACGATGAGGAGGGGTGGTGGAAAAGCCTGGGGGTCAGATAGGTACCACTTCGACTAGCGAGGTGTGACCGGCTTGATCTTCGGACATGTGGATCCCATTCTTACATTGGTATACACATGTTCCTAGGGGCAGGGTTGATCACTGCGTGTGTGTGTGTATTCATCCATTATAGATTATAGCCAACACGTAGGCCCGAATTTAATCCGCTTGATTTTGGTGTATGGGGAGCATTAAAACAACGTGTCTATAAAAATCCCATAAACATTCGCAACCAACTATGGGAAGAAATAAATACTGAGTTTCTTTAGAACCAATGATGCTATTTAATATAAGACTATCTTTTATGGAATATATTGACAAATGAATTAAAGAAAATAGTATACATATTGGACACTTACTTTGACAAAAAGTTATGTTATTTAGTTTAACTATTTCTTAATTTGGTTTGTAAACAAAATGTTTTGATTATGACTTTAATTTAACATAAAACTATTAACTTTAGATAAAGGTATTTTATACCAAAATTCAGAAATATTAATGGTTTTGTCTATTTTTTTCTTTGTTGCCTGGAGTAATTGCCTTAGATCAGAACTATGCAGCTGACTTTTAAAATGCGATTATCTCGAATACTGTTGAGTTTTGAAGTTATTAACAGGTATACCTTTTTTTGTTAAAATAATGAATCTTTAATATTTTTTATCCCAAATATAGGTAACTTAAATACCAAAAAAGTTAAGTGCAAATTTATACCACATATGTAGCATAAGTGGCGCCCTCTATCAGTTACATCAAAGTATGTATCAAATTATAATTTTTCATATCAAAAAGTACCCAGTTGTAAATTTTTATACATAAATGTTTACAAACATGAAAGTTATAGCGAAAAATAAAATTTTAATTTTGCACTTTAACACCCTGTATCTTTCTTAATATCAACATTTTATTAAAGCAATTTGGCTTAAATCGTAATATTTTAAAGTGTTCTTTTTGTACAATTACTTAAGGACCACCCTGTATATAATATACGTAATTAATGGTCCTTTATAAATTTCTTAAAAGACGATTACAACAATAAGTTAATCCGCATCAATATTTTAGTATTGTTCAATAAAACGAATAACAGGGGCATAATATCGATGTTAAATCCATTCTACGGTAATAATTAAATGTAAATGGGGTTGCACAGAGTTTTTGATTTATTTCCAATTATTTAGCTCGTTTTACATGAATGTGAAGCTGTAATATAATTATAATGAATGTAATATAATTATCTTGTGGATTATTTTATAAACAAGGTTTTAATTTCCATTATTACTAAATTATTTATTTGTGTGGTAAATATTTAGGATGTGATTAAAACGAAAAAAAAACTAATTGTGGGTAAAAAGCTTTATTTATTTGTTTCAATGTGAAAGCTACTCATTTACAATATATTTAAATACAAATAAAATAAAAAAAAATTGAACGTGATTTATATAAATCTCCAGTGCCTCTTGGATTTTCGTTATAACGTTGGTCCAGATAAGGCTGTTGACGTTTGACCTGAACAGGGTCCAGTTATTATTCCAAGGTATATATATATATATATATATATATATATATATATATATATATATATATATATATATATATATATGGAAACATGGCTTTTATGGTTATCTAACAATAAAATAACCTTATAGTGCAAAGTAGGTTTAACATGTGATATGAAATGTTCTAGGAATTTAAAAAATACATCTTCATTGGACCATCCACTCGGATTTGCAGCTCCTATTGCTCCATATGGTGCCCCTTTCAACATGGTGACTTTTAAAATTCACTCTCGGAAATACAAATAAAGGCGGCACAGAATTTCCAGCAGCATTAATACAACATATCACAGTAACTAGAACACCTCTTTCTCCAGATGTTATTCCTCCTATTTGCCTTTGTCCTTTTGGTGCTAAAATTGTAGGAGGTTGCTGCACAGTAATAATACCCGTCTTATCGTCGTTAAAAATTTTTGATGATTTAAATTTTCCTTTACTCAACGCATTTTTATATGCGTAAAAATTTTAAAACTTTTTCATCCAGATTATCTACAAGAAGATCTCCAATTATTAAAAAATATTCTAATTGAAAACTCTTATCCTCCAGATATGCTAAAGAGGATGCTTTTTTCTAATATTGGTAATATAAATAATTTAACACCATTTTTTGCTCAATCTCAAAACAGTGTATCTAACAATCAGTACATCTATTATCATTCACTACCTTTTATACCATCATTAACACCTAAATTAATACAAACACTAAAGGTTATTGACAATATAAAAATAGCAACAAAGAACATCAAAACTATTTTATCTTTATATTCTAAAACTAAATATCCTATAGACAAATTTGAAAAAACGAATTTAGTATACAGCATTAGTTGTACTCAGTGTGAGGCTGAATATGTTGGTGAGACCGGAAGAAATCTTTCAAATCGCATTATTTCTCACAAAAGTGATTGCAGAATTAAAAAACCATCTTGTGCTTTGGCAGAGCCTGTAATCGATAAAGACCATATTATGGATTTTGCTAACATTAAAATTTTATGTAGTGAAAGTAATAAATTTAAAAGGACTTTTTTGGAAATGGTTTGTATTAGCAAAAGTGATAATAATTTAAACAAAAGATCAGAAATTCAAAATCTAAGTAAAATTTATAATTATATTCTTTCTTTATGATTTATATATAAAACTTGCAAAATGTCATATTTAATTCTCCATATATCTGTTACATTTTTTCAGATATCTGTCAACGGTGAATAAATCTTCTTCTTTTTGTTACTAAACAAAAAAGAATGTTTAAACGAAATTTTACTTTTGGCAATATAATTGTCAAAAATAAAAATTTTATGTTGGCATTTATGACATTGAGGCTTATTTGTAATTGATTACTATTTTAACTTATTTAAAAATTCAATTATTTTTGTATTAAAAAAATGTTTTCAAAATTATAAAAATTTTTGGAGAAACATTTATTAGTTTAAAACATTTTTTTATATTAAATATTTTGAAGATGTATTAGCAGTAATTTTTACTTACTAAACTAATTTTTATTTGGTAAGTTAACAAAAATTGTTTTTTCTTTTTAGTTCAACCTTGTAAGATATTTTGTCTTTTTTAGCTCTTGATAATAATTGTAAACACAATTGAAAGCTCGAGATTAAAAAAAAAATAGTTTAGCCCTTAGACCAATAGCCCTTTTATTGACTCCAACCCATCCAAAACAGTTATATATTTATACATGTACATAAATATATATATATATATATATATATATATATATATATATATATATATATATATATATATATATATATATATATATATATATATATATATATATATTGTTGTGGTATTCAAAATTGAAGAGTAAAAATATTAAACGTACGATGAAATCAATATTTCAGAGATTATAGAAAATAAAAATACTCCGAGCTGCCTGGAATTAACCAAAGATAATCTTTGTCATAAATAATCTTTTGTATAAATATAACAAGTGAATAGTGCGGGTACAATGAATAGAAGTTAACAAAAGTTTTTCCCCATAAGCCATAAAGTGTTCAGTAATCCGGTTTTGCGCCATTAACAAGACAATAAAAATAGTTAATAAATAAATGATTGTTCGGAATATGTAAATACCCAGTAGAAATTAAGTGTCCTTGTAGAAATAATATGAATTAGGAAAGTTTGTAGGTATTTCTGATTTTATGTGGGAGTGGTATGCAAATTTCTGATTGGCCGAGAATTTGGAAAGTGGATGTGGGTGTGTATAATGAGAGGTTGAATGGATAGATAGAGGAGATGAGAGAATTAGTTAGTTCCAGATTCTTAAAGTGAATGGTTAGTTTTCGAGGTGGTATCCAAGTGTAGTAAGTGATAATGAATAAGTTGTGAGTTGGTGAGGTAAGTGTGTCCGACGATAGCTGATTTGGTACAAATTTGTAAGTAAACTTTTCCTACTTGTATTCTACGTATCGCCGTTTATTTCGGAACGAGAGATTAAGTTTGGCGAGAGGAAAAGAGGCTGGCATCATTGGAAAGGTACGTGCATTCGAAGGAGAGCATTGAACACTAAATTGCAATATCTTGTTTAATATTGCCAATTACATAGGAGGCTGCTGAGAACTGATAGTTCATTTTGCATAGAACAAGGAATTGGACAACTCAAGGCAGAAGCGTTTCACCGGGAGAAACATTCATAATATATTAAATTATTTGAGAATTTTGGGTAAAATATTATTAGTAACGTGTAAATAAGTTGTCGATAGTTAAAGGAGATCAAATTTGTTCTGAGAGGGGACACGGAGCTGTGAAGATAATTGGATAATTCATACAAATTTTTCTTGGTACAATCGTTATATCAAAAGTGTATTAGGAAGGACACTGAATATTATTTGATTTGTTAATGTAGATTAATAAGCTGTATTTTAGATTGTAATTGTATTGTATTATCCATGCATTATTGAAGGTTCACGTACGTAGCATGAATTTTGTTTGATAAACATAGTATGCTAATAATTTTTGGAGGTATTTTAATCAGTTTATTTTATTACATTATTTTCATATCATATTATGTTGTTTTATTCCGTTATTCTTTGGACCTAACCCATCAGCTGTAAAGTGTAGATATTGAAGCACCAGTAAAACCTGAGATAACAAAATTGAAAGGTGTGATATAAATCATAAATCAAAAATTTTAATGATATATATTTTTTGTAAAGTTTTAAAATTAAAATTCTTGATATCACAGTAATAAATATATATATACATATATATATATATATATATATATATATATATATATATATATATATATATATATACTAAGGAACACTCGAAGAGTGGTGGGTTTTTCGGTCAAAGTGGAGAAATAAAAGACAAATTAGGTGGCTACTTCATCTATTTATTAAAGACGTTTTGCTTCTTAATCAAGAAGCATCATCAGTTCATCTAAAAAAAGAAAATAATATGAAAAACCAAACATCCATGGAAAAGTTATTATAAGTGGATTACCTTAAAAAGATATGTAGCAGTCAAAGATATAAAATGTGTAAAGAAGCTTATGATAATGGACATTAACTATTATGTTGTATAGACAATTAATTGAACTGAATACAGTTTATAAATTAACTTAACTTAGCACAGCAACAGACATGTGGTAATTGTACATGTATATAAAAAATATGTGAAAAAACTTAAGTAAAAAACATTAATTTACAGAGAACCAAAAAGATCATATGATGCACTTCTAACAGTATATTATTATTTAAATTTGATTTTAACTTTAGGTAACATTAAAATTGAATTATAGATATTTCAAAAATATATATATGTATAATGAAGTTACCACTCTTAAGCTTCTCAGTCGCTGTCGGTAAAATGCGACCAGAAATTTAGGTACCACGCCGAACGAGAAAAGACAGTGGCGTTGAGGTCAAAATGTGACAGAACAGCAAGGCATTTTAAAAAGTTAATGTTGTGGCAGAAAAGCTAGCAACAGGTGAAGATTGATATATATATATATATATATATATATATATATATATATATATATATATATATATATATATATATATATATATATATATATATATATATATATATATATATATATATATATTAAATTTATATTACTTTTTCCTATTCTATAAATAGCCAATATTAGCTTGTCTCCAAAGCTATCTTAAAAACTAGAGCTGCTATACAAATAAGAAATACACTGTTAAAATCAGATCATTCAGGTCATACTTTTTCGGCACTTAATGGTTATTAATCATCTGTATTTGTATGGAATGTAGTAACAATTGTAACCATTGTCCGCGCCAATAATCCTAAGTAGTCGGAACTCATTAATTGCAAATAAAAAAAAAGATGCAAGTCGGAGAACAAATACTAAAAGCAGGAAATCGCCAGAATGTATAAATAATACAATACCGAAAAATAAAAACATTAAAACTAATACCAATTCAAGAATTTACAAGGCAGCTAGCATAACATATTATGTAGGTAGTGAAATAAAACTAGACGTTAATTTATATTTAAATGGAAATAAGCCACATTAAAGGTTAAAATACGTTTATTGACGTTTCAATTTCCACTTCGGAAATCGTTCTCAAAATACAAACATTAGTAAATTAAACAAATTTTGTTTTTTTTGTTACTTAGTGAAAAACTCTTCTAATAATTTAATTTTATCTGACTCATCTATATTGACAATTCAGACATACCTTATACATTTTAAAGTAGACGACTTTAAAATGATATTGCCAATATTGTTGAGTTGCTTTCCTGGGACGACTTTACTTATAAGATAGTTCATTCGATTACATGAAATCAACTTTAACTTGAGAATATCCGTCAGAAAAGATCATAACATGTAATTCGTCTTTAAAAAGACAAATACATGCCATGATGACAGTAAAATTCTCCTGTTAGTGATTCCATAGTAAATTATGAGGGAAAAACCAGGAAAAAAAACCTCATAATACTATCCCGACATGGTAAGTATTTGATCGTGCATTTAGTTTATCTTCAATAAACACCAAATTCCGATTTTATATGTCTGCTATTAAAAAAAAAAACATAAATGATGTATTCTCCATATGTTATTGACTTACCAATACTGATATTTTCCTTTTAATAACTTCCTCTTTCAATATGGGTAACCAGATCCTACTACATTCTGCCGAGGAATTCGCGACACAATTGGTCTCATTTAGCATAATTAGAGCCGCTTCTTTGATTTTTCTCTTTTTACCATCCGTTTCTTTTAGGACTATATTTGAATCATTCCATTGAACCCTATGTTCATTATCCCATGCGTGTTTTCAGATTTGAGATCTATCAAATTCTCTATTTTTAATATAGGATTGATGTTCACTTATTCTAACATTTAATGGTCTTGATGTTTCACCTAAATAAAACTGATCGCATTCACAAGGTATTTTATAAATGCAATTTTTTGTCCTTTCTTGTTTATTGTTAGGTTTGGTTTTGGACAAGATACTTTTAAGCTTTTCCGATAATCCTTTTATGTATGGTATTGTTATTTTCCTCGTATTATTCCTTGCATATGTTGTAGGATCTCGTTCTAAGTTGTTTTGTTCTATTCGATCGATTGTTGAAAATTCCTTATTTATAAACGATAAAGGATAATCATTTTTTAATAAAACAGATGTTAACAAATGTTTTTCCTCCAAGAACGAATTTTCGTTAGAACAAGTAATTTTGGCTCTATCGTATAAGGATTATATATATATATATATATATATATATATATATATATATATATATATATATATATATATATATATATATATATATATATATATATATAATCCTCTAAATTAAAAGGAAAATACCAGTATTGGTAAGTCAGTAACATATGGAGAATACATCATTTATGTTTTTTAAATAACAAACATATAAAATCGGAATTTGGTGTTTATTGAAGGTAAACTAAATGCACGATCAAATACTTACCATGTCGGGATAGTATTATGAGGTTTTTTTCCCTCATAATTTAGTATGGAATCACTAACAGGAGAATTTTACTGTCATCATGGCATGTATTTGTCTTTTTAAAGACGAATTACATGTTATGATCTTTTCTGACGGATATTCTCAAGTTAAAGTTGATTTCATGTAATCGAATGAACTATCTTATAAGTAAAGTCGTCCCAGGAACGCAACTCAACAATATTGGCAATATCATTTTAAAGTCGTCTACTTTAAAATGTATAAGGTATGTCTGAATTGTCAATATAGATGAGACAGATAAAATTAAATTATTAGAAGAATTTTTCACTAAGTAACAAAAAAACAAAATTTGTTTAATTTACTAATGTTTGTATTTTGAGAACGATTTCCGAAGTGGAAATTGAAACGTCAATAAACGTATTTTAACCTTTAATGTGGCTTATTCCCATTTAAATATAAATTAATTTAAAATGCCACAAGAAAATAGCTCCAGAACAAAACTAGACGTATCAAAAATCAGTAGAACCAGAAATAAATCATCAGTAGCATATCCGAACGTGACCGTTCACTAGGGATGGCGGTTTTTGACAAAACACCGGTTTCCGGTTATACCGTTTTTTTTTGCTTACGGTTTAACCTGGCGGTTAGAACCGGACAAAAAAAAAACGGTTTTTCTAAAAACCGGTTTTCGGTTTTTTTAATCCAATAGGTTACAAAATACAAAGTTACATTTACAATGCACTTTAGTTTGCGATACTTCGTTCGACTCGATATCAATATGATCAAAATTAGTACTTTAGAAACAACGTCAATGTAAATATAAATAAAATAAAATTTTTAATAAAACCATTTTATTCTATTAATTATTATATTTATTTATTATTTTATTATTATTTCATATTTATTGATTATTATTAAATATAATATAGCGTAAGATTAATATATACATATTGCAATAATATACAATAAAAGTATAATATAAGTAGAGTGAAGTAATATTTTGAGTAAAAAAAGTATAGGTTAGAAGGTTATAAATAGGTTATATTGTATGAAATAGATTTAGCATTATGTTGGCCAATATTTTTCATGAAGCCTATTGAGAAAAACTCGTTCATATATATGTTGGTCGGTTAAGCGGCTTCTCTCATCTGACACAATATCATTCAATGATAACACCAGTCTCTCTGATGCCACCGAACTTCCGACCAACGACATGTATTTTTTAGCTATAAAAGCCAAGCCTGGCATACAGGTTCTGTTCTGCTCCCAGAATGAAAACGGATCACTTTCTCGGCAGAAAAGGCACATATAGAGTCAGTTCATTTGGAAAAGAACTGTGAATCCGTGTGTCCTGAGAACTTGAACTGGAACCACTGTTTACCAACTCCAGATCGTGTGAAGACCAAAGAGGGTTTGATTTTAAACTCACTTTGGCTTCTTCATTCTGAAAGGAGCAGAAAGGAGAAAGTTTTCCGATTTCGGTAAGGTGCGTCATAACTTCCGAGCCTAAATTGGACGTGACTGTCTCCGCTATAGACGGATTCAGATATAGGTTTTTGAACCTCGGGTCCGTGATTGTAGCATGGCAAAGCAGAGGGTTTCGTAAAAGCTTAGTGCCCCTCTTTTGAAGGTTAGTTATAAGCTTTTGGCATAACTTTTGGGCTGTACTAAGGTTTGGCTTGAGGTTTTTTAAAGATCTTTCGATAATAGACACAAAGGGGATAACAAGGCTAGTAGCAATGTACTAGGAACCCGAGATCTCCTTTGTGGCCTCATCGAAAGGCGATAAAATGGTTACAATTTCAGTGATTAGTTTTATATCTGAACCAGAAATCATCCTTGGTGCTTTTTTAATCAAGGGTTCTGCCAATATTGCAGCTATATATGGGGACATTAGTGTGAATCTTTTAAGCATATGGTAGACAGAATTCCATCTGGTTGGTACGGATTGTTCCTGCACCATCCCGTTCCTGCACCATCCTTAACCTTTCCATAAAGAGATTGCTAAGCCTAGCGAAAGTAACTATGGCTTTTATTTCTTTTATTAAATTTTTTAATGCTACATTGTTTATATCTTCTAGGCCATCTGTAACAATTAAATTTATTATGTGTGCAAAACAATGTAAATTTTTGCCCTCTTCACTGCAGCCAGCATGTTCGCTCCACCATCCGTGCAGGCGCCAACAACCCTAGCCAAAGGGATACCAAATTCATCGAGGATCTCATTCATGGTTTGGCAGATATAATCCCCGGTATCCCGTTTCCTAAGGCGTCGCACACCTAACATCATTGTCTCAAGGCTGTTAAGTTCTTGAGAATCTGTTCATGAATATAAAATAATTGCAATAAAAATTGTGTGTAACTCAGAAACTTAATACAGTGATGAGCACGCTAATAACCGGCAAAATAACGCAAAAGATGAAAAACATATTAAGTTGTGAGATAAAAAGAAATGAAACTAGTAGGGTTGAGAAATTTAGGGATAAAAACCTATAAACTTATATTTTATTTATTGTTTCCCACCTTTAGACGTATCGGACGAGTTTGGCAACTGTCACCGTGACAATTTTAGTTGGCATAGTTCTTATGTAAATATTATGATTACAAATACCTTTTCAACGAAATATTATAATAAAACTTAATTGTTTCTGGCTGATGTGAGTTTGCACTTTCAGTTTGCTTCTGTATTTATGAAATAAAATAAAATTTGAATTATGGTTTTGTTTGGAATAATTACTTGAGAATAGTAATTATGATTGGGATTCAAAATAATACCTAACCTAATCCTAATCACTGTAAAAACCTAATAACCGGTTTTTAGTTTAACAATAAAAAACCGGTTATAACCGGGACAAAAAAACAACCGATAAAACCGGTTATTGCGAAGTAAAAAAACCGGTTTTCGGTTAAAACCGGTAGGTTTTTCCCATCCCTACCGTTCACGAAAAACGTAGAGGAAAGACCTAAGCAGGCGCACATATAGGTGTAAAAAGGTAAAACAGACAATTTTTTTAAAACCAAGAACAAGAATAGGAAGAATTACTATATTTTAATAAAATTGTTCATTCACTACTGTAAAGTGCAATAATTAAAATAACTTCTAAAATGTTTTTCTCTTACATATAAAATCCGTAGTACGGAAATTTCATATTTTACGATTATGATGTCCAACAATAATGTCATATTTATAGACACGATATTAAAATCAAAGATTTCTAATATCCGTCCATTCATATCGGACGCATTAATCCTTTCTATTACTAAGGGAATGCAGATGACTGCTCCTTTAAACTTAGTACTCGAGAGCCGATTAGATCAAAGAGATCCTCGCAGATGGTCAGTCCGTAAGCGCTGTTTGCACCAGCGATTATACTAAAGTTGTCTTTCAACACAACTCCATACGTACGGCACATCATGGATGCATTTATGGAATAAGCTGCTCAATAGTATTATCCGTTTGATTATAATTTAAGTGTGGCAGTTGCTAGGAAGGCAAAAGGGTTAATAAACAACGTATTCAAATCCATTATATGTAATAGACAGACAATACATTGCGATAGTAGTTTATAAAAGTATATCAGGTGCAGAAATTGACAAAAATTTGCGAACTTTCGATCTTGTATATACAGGGTGTCCAGAAACTCTTCTGACACACTAAGATCGAAGATTCCTCAGATAATTTTAAGAAAATTTAATCCGATTCACTTAGCCCGAAAATGCTTCTTAAGGGAGCTAAAGCTATTTGAAGATGGTTGCTTGTAATTTTTTTTTAAATTCCTCCAGAACGCTTCTATTTAGAAAAACCAAAATTGGTACGATTATCTATCCTCTAGAGTTGAATCGATTACATCAATTGCTAATTTCTAGGATCGGTCATAGACGTCCTTTTTGGGTAGGTCAACGGATATTTTAAAGCATAACTTTTGTGTTTCTAAGTTTTAAGCACTCGCGGTACTACATTATTAGATTTTCAGGTACAGTAGAACTCCAATTATCCGGACTCCAATTATCCGGATCGCCAATTATCCGGATCAGATTGAGAAAAAGAAAAAATCAAGTTTGTATAGGCGCCACGTC
Organism: Diabrotica undecimpunctata; assembly: GCF_040954645.1. Lineage (NCBI taxonomy): Eukaryota > Metazoa > Arthropoda > Insecta > Coleoptera > Chrysomelidae > Diabrotica > Diabrotica undecimpunctata. The sequence goes on from NC_092810.1 coordinate 100,649,251, forward strand.
CTAAGATAAATAAATATGTATGCAGGAACTCGAGTCCTCGAGAATGAAGACGGAAGTTCATCGAGAAAGGAACTGGAAGAAGTGGTGTTTAAGTGGTTTTTGCAGCAGCGAACATTGGGGAACTCTCTTTCAGGCCCTATTACTTGTGAAAAAGCTATGCTTTTTGCCGAGAAAATGGACAGTGTGGGTTGATTTAAAGCAAGTAATGGGTGGCTACGAAATTTTAAAGCCAGGCACTGCATATGGGAGTTGGACGTAAGTGGAGAGAAGCTTTCAGCTGACCCTAAAGCTGTTGAAAACTTTATTGAAACAGAAGTTGAATCAGATTCTTATGACCCTGAGTTTGTATACAACGCTGATGAAACGGGCCTGAACTGAAAAGCCTTGCCAAAAACTACAGTGGCTTCCAAAAGAGAATCAAGTGCTCCTGGTCACAAAGTAAGCAAAGAGCGCATGACTACCCTGAATTGTGCTAACGCAACCGGAAATCATAGATTACCCCTACTCATGATAGGAAAATCCAAAAATCCCAGAGCATTCAAGAATCTAAAAAAACTTCCCGTGGTCTATAAAAACTAAAAAAAAAGGCTTGGATTACTGCTACTTTATTTACAGAGTGGTTTGATAAAGTGTTCATACTCGAAGTCAAAAAACATAAAAAAACATGGGGAAAAGAAGGAAGCAAGGTGCTGTTACTTGATGACGAGGTAACGGTTAAACAAATCAGAGATATCATCGTAAACATTCCCGGATGTTCCGAGTGCAGTGCAGAGGATGTAAAGGAGTGGTTGTTAAGTGATTCTACGGATCCCGGATTTCAGATTCTCGATGATAATAAACTCGTCCAAAGTGTTGTGACAGCTGGAAGTGATGACCCGGAACCGGAAGACGGGGACTTCGCTACCGAGCTAGACGAGGGGCCGATTGCGGGAGAGGCATCGGTAGGGCTAGACACCGCGCTTAAATGGATGAAGCGGCAACCAGAGTGTGACCACCTGCAACTCCTCACCGTCAAAAGAATGTAAGACTTGTCATTTACATATTGTTGTGTATACTGTATTGTTTTTCATAATAAATACCGTATATGTTCTCCATTGTATTTTGCTGTAATTACGTTTCTATTCCGGAAAAGGTATTTTTCGAGGAAAATCCAATTATCCGGATTTTTTATTATCCGGATCGGGTCCGGTCCCAATTAATCCGGATAATTGGAGTTCTACTGTATTCTAGTACTAAAAGGTACTCATATATTATGTCGGTAGGATATACTGTTTTCGAGATCAATTTACTTGAAAATTTGTCGTGTTTTCGCCATGAAAGTTAAATTAATATTTTTTACACTACTTGGCTTTGAAGTGTCAACAGAAGTATAACCTACGTTTTTCATTGTCAAATTGTTGTCAGTACGTAAAGTTTTTTTTTAGTTTTTACTTTGTGGCATTGAAACACAACAAGTTTAATTCAACAAAAATGGTTTTTACTAATAAGGAATACGCTGATATACATTTAGTTTATTGCGAAATGAGGTGTTACGCTTGAACAGTAACGTATATAGGCTGAAAAATTTTTCGAGTAAGAGAAACAAGTTCATTGTTCTCAAAAATAATAAAACAGGGTGACATAATAATGTAAAAGCAGCACATGTCATTGTAATAGAAGTTGAGAAAAATTTTGAAGTTAGCGTTCGAAGACTATCTGCCATGTATCCCACAATTTTAAAATCTTACGTAGGAAATATCTTACACAATGAAAATTTATATTCTTTTCATTCTACAAAGGTACCAGTACTGCTACAAAGGGATTTTCCTGCTCGGTTATGGTTACAAAATTAGAAAAAATCAAAATTAAAATTTTGTTAGATACATTTTGTTGTTTTGCGACCAAGTGCATTCACAAAAAGATTAAATTTTTAATGTACATAGTGCAAATTATTATTCGTAAAATGGTGACAATTCCCACGTCGTTCAATAATTTAAGCATCAGCATAATTTTAGCATAAACGTCTGGATAGGAGTAGTTGACGATTATGTACTTGGATCCGCGTAATTGCCTGCTCGTTTAAATGGTATAGATTATTAAAATTTCCTGCAAAATATTTTACCTGATTTGTTAAATATTATGATTTTAAATATTTGGCAAAACTTATGGTTTCTACATGACGGCTGTTCGCCCAACTTTAGCGGGAATGTACGAGAAATTCTTGATAATAACTAAGAAGACTATTCGATTGGAAGAGGTGATCCAGTTGCTTCGCCAGCAAGGCCATCGGATTTAAATCCTTGCGATTATTTTATTTGAGGACATATAAAAGCATTTGTTTATTTTATTCCGATACAAAATTTTGCACAAATCTGGGTAAGATACAACGAATTTAGAAATAACTTTGGAATTAGTGCAAGAATTCGGCGTTCTCTAAGCAAAATGAAAAATTTATGCATAACGACTAATGGTCATCACATTGAGCATCTTTTGTTACCATTTACCTTTGATACTTGTTCCTTTGATGTTATTCTTAGTTTAGTTTCATCGTTTTTGTTTCATAGTGATTTTTTTCAAGATTCAATTTTTGTTTCAAATTGATTTTCTGCTTTTTTCTTAAACGTTTTTTACAAATTGTGTACTTCGTTTATTTAAACACTAGGAATTTATAAAAGCAATCAAGGTATCTATTAATTTAACAATTGTGACGAAAAAACAAACAAAACAAACAAAACAAACAAAAAAAAACAGACGCCTATGAACGGTATATATACGTTCTGGTCACATTTTGACCTCAAGGCCACTGTCTTTTCTCGTTCGGCGTGGTACCTAAATTTCTGGTCGCATTTCACCGACAGCGACTGGGAAGCTTAAGAGTGGTAACTTCATTATATATTTTTTTAAATATCACTATAATTCAATTTTAATAATGTTACCTAAAGTTAAAATTAAATTTAACTAATAATATACCGTTGGAAGTGCATCGTATGATCTTTTTGGTTCTCTGTAAATTAATGTTTTTTACTTAAGTTTTTTCAATAATTGATGGATTCGACCGTTACTTGATGGAAATTCATTTTATGTAACAATAAAACACTGAAAACTTTGTTTTCAAAACTTCCACAAAATTCTTATCACTACGGCTGTTTCGGCTGATTGCAAGAAAGGCACTTGAGAAAGGCAATCAGCCGAAACAGCCGTAGTGATAAGAATTTAAAATAAATTTTGTGGAAGTTTTGAAAACAAAGTTTTCAGTGTTTTATTGTTACATAAGTTTTTTCACATATTTTTTATATACATGTACAGTTATCACATGTCTTTTGCTGTGCTAAGTTTGAGTTAATTTGTAAACTGTATTCAGTTCCAATTAATTGTTTATACAACATAATCTTATAATGTCCATTGTCATAAGCTTCTTTACACATTTAATATCTTTGGCTGCTACATATCTTTTTAAGTTAAAACACTCATAATAACTTTTCTATGGATGTTTGGTCTGGATAATAAACTCGATGTAATAAATAGATAGGAAAATTATTTCTGAAAAAACCACATAGATAAGAATGAGTGATGCTTTTTCTAAGCTATGATAGAGCAGATAGATATCGATATGATAGCAATAGTCGGTTTTTAATAAACAATAATTATAATAAATGCACAGGTATGGGAATTCTTTGGATTGCCACCTCACAATCTTCAATTAAAGGTTGGATCAGTCGCTATAATGTTGAGACATAGCAACTATACTGAAAGGAAAGTATAAAGGAAAAGACGTTTTAATACCACGTATCCCAATGATTCCGACTGATGTACCATTTGAATTTAAACGACTACAGTTTCCAGTGCGGCTTGCTTTTGCTATGACCATAAATAAGTCACAGGGGCAACCATTAAGTGTTGTGGTATTTATCTAGAAAACCCATGTTTCTCACATGGTCAATTGTATGTTGCCTATTCCCGTATTGGAAAACCATCAGATTTGTTTGTTTAGTCACCAGGTAATCAAACAAAAAACATTGCGTATCATAAAGCACTACAATAAAAATAAAACAGATTTTTGTTAATAATTATGATTCACTTGATTTACAATAAAGCGATTACTGAAAATAGTTATATACGTTTTATTTCATTATTCTTTATTACATCGGTTATTAACCCTATGGTAATAATAATAATAATAATAAATAATTAATGATCTCTATACTTTGTCATTGAAGCACCCACTTTATAAATATTTGTCACCTTTAGGTTCCCACTATCCCTTTAGATTATTTTTCAATCAGGTTTGAACCTTAAGTTCCCCTCTTAGTTTGAAACTCTCTGGCAGACATCCCAGTGGGGGTTTTTAGTGGGTCCAAAAGGGTGGCCAAAGTTCGTGGAAGCGAAGATACTTAGGTCACCCGAGCAGACCCTCACACACCGCCCTATCATCATTCTGTTCACGAGAATTGAAGAAATAAACTGGCACATTCCAAATCTATTTGACATAACGAAGTCTGTCAGGTTCGCTAGTTACATATAAAATACTTTAATTACTTACAAAAATATGTACTTTGTGTAAAACTTACCAAAATATACATCACGAAATCTAGACAATTACAAGAGAAGTTTCTAACTAACTGGTGTCAAGTCAAACAGGCTAGCTGAGCAAAAACTGCGCATGCGTATATGTACTACTATAAAACTCATTTAAGACTCTTCTTCTACTTTGTGTGCCATGCTTGTTTGTAAACGTTCACTATCGTCTTATTATCAAGCTTATGAAATGTTTCTTGATGGGCAACTAGATAAAACAATTATTCCTTGTCCGCTCGACCTGTCTATTGTCTAATGTTGCACAGCCAGGGCAGTGGTTTTCTTCCGACCCAACGTTTTCCTTCAATTTTGCTAGATCCTCTCATTATATTGTCGAAGTATTGGACGTTTCTTATTTTGATGATTTTGATTAATTCTCGCTCTTTGTGTATGGTCTCTAGCACACGTTCGTTAGATATGTGTGCTGTCCACGAGATTCTGAGCATGCGACGATAACACCACAACTCAAATGCTTCTAATTTATTAAGATTTTTTATTTTGGTTGTCCAGGGTTTACATCCATAGAACAAAGCGGACCAGACTTCAATACTCTTAGACGTGTGGTGAATGACAGACATTAAACGCCATAATACAGAATGCCAATTAATAAAGCTTTTTCAGGCAACATTTATTCTGGTCAAAATTTCCTCGTCACTTAGAACCCAGCAGTCAATACAACTACCCAGGTATCAAAAGTGTTCAATATTTTCAGGATTTTGTTATCTAATTCTATTATTAAGTCCTCGATATTAATTTTTACGAGCACCATCCATTTTGTTTTCTTTGCGTAGATTTTTAAGACCTTTTTGGTGCATTTGTTGTTTACAGCGTTTAACAGGGTTTAAAGGTCTTCTAGGCTCTTTGCCTTTATGGCGATATCTTCTGCGCATCTGATGTTATTAACAATTTCACTATCAATTTTAGCACCTTTCGTTGCGATTATTTAACGCTATGTCAAAAACTGGTTCAGTGTAGGCATTAACCAACATCGATGACATAACACGTCCCTGTCTGATATTACGTTCAGTAGAAACTTTAGCTAAAACCTCTTGATCCACGTTTATACGTCTCCAGACCAACTAAGTCCGAGCATTGAAATAGGAATGTATCTGGTATTAAACCAAAGGCTTTTTCGAAATCTATAAAGTATACATAAATATTTTTCCTAAACTCTTTTACAAAAGTATTTGCATGTAAAAAGAGCCTCCTGTGTACCCAAACCGTTTCGAAAACCAAACTACTCTTCACCAGTTATCGCATCACAAAGTTTGTATGCAACAAGGCAATATTTTCATAAAAACTTTTAGCGTATGCCTTTATTTATCTTTATTTTACTATTCCATAAAACTAATCTTGTATGTATATACACCATTTAATAATAATAATAATAATAACCATATCGTTTATTGTCCAACAGAATCCATTTATAGGCCAAAATACAATACTAAAGTTAAATGAAATATTAGTAATTCATAGGTACTAACTAAATAACACATTTTCGAGTATTTTACCTTAACATAAAGAAACTACTCAATCACCTAGGTAGATCTCAGCCATCCTAGTAAGCTGCTTTAATCTGCAGTGAAATATATCGCAGTAAGCACTTAAGGAATTATAATAGTTGCACATGAGAAATAGAGGAGAATTTAACATAAGATTTATTCTAGCTTGTGTATTTCTGAACGTAATCGAATTTCTTATTGGATAAGATGGAACGCTAAAATTTATTTGACGAAGAATATCAGGGCAGTCAATGAGATTGTGTAGTAGCTTGTACAGGAATATTAAGGAGGCATTAATTCGTCTAGATTCTAATAATACTACGTCCAAACCGCTACACAACTCACTTTTGCTGATGCCCCTCTTGGGATATATGCCGTTAATTTTGAAAGACAAAAATTTTAAAAATTTACGCTGCGCCTGCTCTATAATTTGGAGATGTACATCATAAAAAGGTGACCAAATGACAGAGGCATATTCCAGTTTACAGCGTACCAAAGTGTAATAAAGTTATTTAATGGCCTTAGTATTAGTGAGATTTCGACTATTTCTAATTATGAATCCATAAGGTTTAAGTGCTTCTTTAACTTTTAAATTAACATCTTCAACAAAGGTGAGTTTTTAATCAAATGTAACTACAAGGTCTTTAATTTTATTCAAACGTTCAAGTTCATTGCCGTCGATAATATAAGGATGGTATATATTAGACTGTTTCCTAGAATAACTAACGACTTTGCACTTATTGACATTAAGATTTAAATGATTTACATTACACCATTCATGTACTCGATTCAGTTCACTCTGCAGAAAATGACAATCATTAAGGTCGCTTATCAATGAATAAATCTTTAAATCATCGGCATAACATAAACATGGTGCAGAAATTGATTCCCACAGATCGTTAATAAATAACAAGAACAATAATGGACCTAGATTAGAACCTTGTGGAACCCTTGAAGAAGCTAGGTACCTTTCCGATTTGTCACCATTATAAGCAACAAACTGCGTTCCATTTGACAAGTTAGACCTCATAAAAGTCACGGCATCCTCAGAAAGACCAAAGAGATACAATTTAGAAAATTATACGCCGTGGTGAATTCTGTCGAACGCCTTCGTAAAGTCAATAAGACGTCAACTTGACTTCTATTATTTAGGGCCGCTGAGATATATTGTGTGACCATTATTCAGTTTGTCACAGTGGACCGATTGGAGACAAATCCATGTTGATATTGAGACAGCTGATTACGAGTGCGCGAGTAAATATGATTATACAAAATTATTTCAAAGACTTTCGATAGTTTGCAAATAATGGAAATTGGTCTGTAGTTTTCTATCTGACCCTTTTTAGCAGTTTTGAATATTGGGCACACTTTTGACTCCTTCCAGAGACTCGGATATTCCTTATTAAGAAGACATAAATTAAAATTTTTAATAGTTGCACAGTTAAGGCACCTATACAATCCTTAACCAAAAAGGATGCAATATTATTAGGTCCACACGTCATTTTGTCTTTCAATTTCTTACTAGCCAAAATTATCTCAGACTCTAAAATAGGATAAAAATTTAAGTAATCTGCGTTAACTGAGGAAGAGTTGGCCTTAAAATTAATCTCTTATGACAGAAAAACACTCTTGAAAAATTCTGCAAACACATTCACAATATTTTGTGGATCGGAGGAAGCAATGTCATTATATTTCATCACACCAGGAATTCTTGAACTGTTATTTTTCGAATTTACGTACGACCAAAACTTCTTGGGGTTGATTGGAAAAAGCAATTTGGATATTCTCGACATATATATTGTATGCCAAACTGATTTTTGAATTGAAAAGGTGTCTTAACCGTTGAAACTCAACCAAATCACAATGATTTTTGAATCGTTTAAACTTTTTTCTAAACTTTGCTATTAATTTGATGTTGTGAATGATATCAGCATCGAATCAGGGTGGGTATTTATGGCTAAAGTTTTTATAAACTGGAATATACTTATTAAACACAGAAAAAATCTTATCATAAAAGTTATTTAAAGTTTCATTAACGTCATTAGAAGAATCCAGAGAATTCCAATCCGTTTCATACAGTTCTCGTATAAAGCAGGAAAATTTGCTTTTTTAAAGTTGTAAGTTGTCATTGCTCCAAACCATACCTAAATTTAGGCTCTTATACAAATATATCCGTAAATGTTATTAGAAGAGCTGAGTGATAAGAGTCTTCATAGACCAAAGGTGAGTCATCATGCTTCACTTCACAACTGAAATGCGATAAGATTAAATCTAGCAGTCTACCCAAGTGATTAACAACATTGTTAAATTGTCTAAGGCCAGTAGAGCCCGCAAAGCTTAAAACTACAGAAGTTTTGAAATCAGACATATCATTATCTATAAACCTTGAAACATTAAAATCACCTAGTACTATGCAGTCATTATTTAAGTAATCAAATTGCCCTAAGCAATCGAAAAAAATTTCAAAATTACCATTTATAGTGATGATGCAAAAAAACAAATTTAAACACTCATAAATTTTTTATATTTTAAAAATAAATTATTAACAGAAAAAATCCAGATGTGATATGAAAAGATCGATTAACTGAGATGGAGTAAGAGCATTGATATATTCATAATATGTCTAATTAAATTTTGTGGAATGAGGATTTGGTTGCAGGTTACATATTAGTGCAGACCAGTGTTATTAAAAGGAAGTGCTACTCACAGATTACCGGTTATCTGCTCAATCACATTCAATAGCATATTAATAGAATAATTATGGAGATACCCATGTGTTACCGATATATTCATTTAAAATTCAATAATCTTGATTTAAAAGGGCAGAGTGATGAAAAGAAGGACTATTTGACTATTGTACTGTAAGTGTAGTTAATTTTTAATCATGCCTTAATAAACGTACCAAAAACTATTGAATAATTGATTAGTATTCATTTGAAATCGATGAAGCAGATTCTCATAATGTTGAACTCAGTTTTACTTTGAATTTTGTTTTGGTCATTGTTGCAAAAATGGTACATTCATTGCAGTCATTACCTTCTATTTGGTAATCTCTTTCAATCATTCAAACGTTTAGCTTCATTAATTTGTCCTTAATTGATAGTATAATTAATCCTAGCATACCTATTTTCAGTATTTTTGTCAAAAAGGTTAGAATATTTGTTAGTCTATTGTACAGAATCTAGAAAATATTCAAAGTAGCAAACATTTACCTTGAAGTAAGAAATCGCGCACTAAATAGTTAATGTCTTATATTTTGAAAAGCTAATTTTTTTAAAGTATAATATCAAAATACGTTGTACATTTATATTTTGTATTGCGGGCGTGTATTCGTGTTTAGATTTTAATATATTTCTCCAAAAATGAATACATTTTTCACAATTTTCTTCTTTTTTCATAAATATTTTACGGTAAAAATTGAAACAAATAACCCGCTATTTATTTCATGGAACAAGGCCAGAAAAGGAAGCAGAAATGAATAGCCATGAATAAATTTTATTGTATGCTTTTATTTTCGCATCAAACAAGAGATATGTACTGCAATTCTGAGATAGACCACTGCAATTTTCTTATTCTATTTCACTAGTTTTCTTTCCGTTAAATCGTTCTTTTATTGGTCTGCATTATTTCTTGTTATTCTAGTTAAAGAGTAATGCGTTTGGTCGCTTTATTATACCAAGGGCGGCACTAAATTGAAATTGTATAGCTTACGTAATGATCTAGGGTCTAATGCCAATATATCTCTCCTTTGTTTTAGAACATTGTCATTTATCACAAAGGCGGCTTAGCCGATTATATTGATTTCGGGTGTTTGGTATTTTTTCACTTTCGGTTCTTTTAATTTGAAACTATTTTTTAAAAACTCTGTTGTTAGGACTGTTTTCAAAGCGAATTATTTACTTTACACTTTCATTTATCTTGATGTAGGTATTTTGATTAAAAACTAATTCATGGAGGGTTCAAAAATTAAAGAGTGTAGGTCAAAAAATAATACAAATTAGTTTATTATTAATAATACCAGCACAATTAACACACCACTCATATTTTTCTCAATATTCTTTATTTATTGATAATTTACTGTGCAAAAATTTGCCTATGGACGTTGTTTGACAGTGACAGTTGTTACGTAAGCTAATAATAGTCTTGATTTAACAATAATTTGTATTAAACTTAGTTTTAGACTAAAAGTGAGTTAAACTTTTCATAAAAAGTGCCGATTAAAGCAAAGTGCTTGTGAGAAACAAGATTTTTATTGTAATATTTTTTATCACATGCATGTTTGGAAGTTCATTTGCATAAAAATCAAATAAAAAACTAAACCGACAAAGAAATTTGTCAATGGAGGAGGCAGTGCGTGCATCGACTCTCCTAGATGAAGGATATTCAATGACATACGTTGCAGGTTTGTTAGGAAGACATCATTCCAGCATCAGTCGCAAGGTGAGGTGAAGTGAGATGAAACAGGGTCGTTCCATCGAAGACCAGGTCAAGGACAAAAACGTTGCACTAATGAAATTGATGATCGTTTTTTGAGACAACGTGCTCTCAGAGATAGGAAAGTCACCAGCAATTTTCTAAAAAATGAACTAGCGGATGTTCGAAATGTCGCGATATCGTCTCAAACAGTTAGAAGAAGTTAACATTAAATATTTATTTGAAACACAGAATATCCTAAAAGTGGTTTTCGAACAAAAGAATGTCGAGAAAATACGCATCTGTAAAATGTAAACAAACTTTTAAAACGTGTTTATATCAACTTGGCGACACAAAAGGGATCGATATATATTTCGGGTATTTTAACTTTTAAGATAGAATACTGAAATACACTGAAATTACTCTTCGGTATTTTAATATATATACAAGGGGATTTAAATTTATACAAAGAAGAATGCAAATGCTAGAAAATACGACCAATGGCCACCGTCTAGTTCGTCTTTGGACAGTGTAATTGTTGCACATTTGATTTACTACATCGATTTCCCATTTAGTTTCATTGTAAAATAGTACTATGTGTGGTTTTCCTAAATTTTCATCTACAGAATCATCATCGTGCTGCGTAGAAAGTAATATGAAAGCCTTTTTACTTTTTTCACTGTAGGATTTCTTTCTGAAATGCAAAAATGGTCTAGTTTTGCTTTGTTGTAATTTCGGTGTGATTTCTCTTTTATTCTTTTTTTCAAAGTACCAACCAAAGTAATTTTGCGATAAAGAAGCTCTTGAAATAAAGGAGGGTACCAGTTATCTGTGGACAGGTATCTTTTAAAATTTTTAAAGTACTCGACAAATCTGAGTAAAATATTTGTTGCGGTGTTTGGTAGATAATATTTTCCTTCGAGATGCTTGCTACAGTAAATTTCTAAATTTGAGATATTTTTGAATCACACAATGTAAATATTTTGTACAAATATTGTACAAAACTACAACGACCACGGTATGGGACTTATGGGACTAACATTTCGTCAATTGAAATACGTTCACCTGGGCAGAAATTTTTCCGACAGTTGTCTGTAGATTTGTGTGTAATTTCTCGCACTGTCGCTAATTTATCTGCTTGCTTCAGTTCTTTACGTTTTGTCGTCGAACTAAAGAGCTCCAAGAAATAACAGAAAAACGTTTATATCCCATACGTGCCAGAAAGGTTTGGATTCCCATGCCATCAGTTGCCCACATCTCTCTAAAATTACTATTGTTTAACTTTATTACACTAACAAGAAAAATAATTCCAAAAAGTGCAAAGATTTCCTCTGGCGTTGTTAATTTTGCATCTCTGTCCCTTGTGTTCTCTCCTTGAACTGTTGTAATAAAAATATTTGTATACGATGTAACACTCTTTATTATTTCTTTGGTAAAACAATTGAACAAATGCACTTATCTCGTCTTTAACACTTTCTGCATCGATTAGAAGTCGCGAAAAAATTTTCACATGATTTTTTCAAGGAGTTTTGGCAAATTTACTTACAATAAGATGTTTATTTCACACCATATTTCCGTCGCGACTTGTAAACGTATTTGATGATCACATACTCTTTAAAATACTTCTTTATCACTTTTTTGCTCTAAAATGGAATCATGGTCAATGCATTTAATACATTCATCGGACGCATCGGGATTACTACCACCCTTGTCTTCATCATCATATTCTTCCAATATTTTTCTGGCTATCTCCTTTAACTCATCGCTAGCAAGTTTTTTCCTATAATTGTAGGGTACGTAAGACTTAAAATAAATAATTACATCATAATAAACGATACTTTTACCCAATGATTTGCTCCGATAACCAAAAAAATTATTGTTACTTACATAGTCGCGTGACGCACTTTATGCAACACTTAGCCCCCTTTCAGACGAGGATACTGTATCCTAGATACGCGTATCCGAGACGCAGATATTACATAGACTCAAATGGAGCTTTTCACACGAGACGCGCGAGAGATACAGTATGCGAGATACCGAATTCAGTATCTCGGACCTTCCTGTCGCCGACGACTGAATGCGTATCCCAGATACAGAAGAAACATTACGTTAAATGAACGCTTTCAGACACGAATACTTTTGCACCACATTCCATAGACGCGCGATTTTCTGTCGAATAATTGTGAATGAGCAACGAAAGAAAGACGGTGTTTTCTGAATATAGTTAAATAATGGAGCATACTGTATTTGATAGTGACAACTTTATTTGTTTGGTACAGTCAAATCCCTGTCTATGGGATACAGCATCGCCAGATTACTGCAATAGAAATAAAAAGCAGCAGTGCTGGGTCGAAATTTCTAAGCAAATGTGCGACAATTTTGAGGCCATGACTGCAGTACAGCAAAATGAATATGGTAAGAAATAAATATGTTTTTATTATAAATACATAGGTATTTTGTTTCATACGTATACAGTTTAGTTTTAAAAGTTTGCTAATTGAAATTTTGATTATTTAATGAATATAAAACTACATTATTGTGAAAGGAATACGGTCATTTTTTTTAGGGCGAGGTAAACAATTTACAAATTGGAGATAAGTACACAGATTTATTTTAAATTTAAGTCATAGACTTTAACTTCATCATTCAATCTTCGCTTATCCACTGCTGGACATAGATCTCCCTCATAATTTTCCATCTATTTCAATCTTGTGCCTCTTGCATCCAATTCCTATGACAACGTTTTAGATCGTCAGTCCAACGTGTTTGTGGACGACCTCTGCTTCGGTAGGCATCATTTCTTGGTCTCCATTCCAGTATCCGCTTTGTCCATCTATTATCTGTCATTCGAGCCACGTGACCTGCCCAGTTCCATTTTAGTGTTGCTACTCTCTCTACTGCATTAGCCACTTCTGTTCTTTGTCGTAGCTGGCGATTTGGGATCTTGTCTCGTAGTGAAACGCCAACATAGCACGCTCCATCGCCCTTTGACACACACGGATCTTTTGAACTGTTCTCCTTGTCACGGTCAACGTTTCCGCACCGTAAGTTAACACTGGCAAAACACACTGATTAAACGTTTTTCTTTTAAGGCATATTGGTATATCAGATGATTTGAAAATATGGTTCAGCTTGCCGAAGGCTGCCCAAGTCAGTCTTATACGACGGACAAGCTCAACGGTTTGGTTATCTTTTCCTATGCGAATCTCATGACCTAGGTATTTATAGGCCATTACCTGGTCTATGGATCTTGTTCCTACGCATATATCTTCGCTGACTACAAGATTTGTCATCATCAACTTTAAGGTAAAGTTAAGTTTAAGTTAAAGTCATAGAAAGCCGTTTTTTTGACGAAATACTTTTACGCATAGTTGTGTCTTTTTTACTCAATTGAATTTCTAAAATTTTATGAAGTTCTTCAAACGACTTCACAGACATTCGAAAATAATTAAAAAACTTCGATGGATCTTGCAATAAATCTTGATACAGCAAATTATACGTTCCCTTGGTTTCTCTTAATTCTACAATAGGATGAACCCACAAATTACGTCGTCTTTTCAGTTTCATTTTGACGTGACAACGTCTTAAATTAGGTTGTGGCTCGGAGTCAATCATGAAAAAGTGTAACGCCCGCTCACGTCTGTTACAGTGAGTCACCGAACGAGAGAGAGGCCCGCCGGACCGGCGAATGCCTTGCGTCTCTCTCCCACTCAAACATGATCGGTCCGCTGCGCGCGCAGTACTAGAGAATTAGGCGCGTTGAATCGGTGCGTGCTTCTGTGCTTGTGTCTCTGTCTTTCTCGAGCGTTCTTGGCGTTCAAGACACATTACAGCAGAAACACTTCCTTTCATTTCATATTTCTCCTATCATCGTCCTATCCTCAATAAAATCACTCAAATAGAAATTAGTTAAGTTTAAGTTTACATGTACAATGTTTTAGTAAACAAAATATATTTCTATAGTTAAAATTCGTGCAATTCTTATTTTCATTCTATTCCTTGTTCCTATTGTGCAATTTAATAATATTCATCCGAGATAATATTCATTCATTATCAATAAATATTCTACCGAGAAAAAGACGTTGTCACGTAAAATTTTCGCCCGTAAAACCGACTTTACAGGCAACCGATTTTTTTCTTTTTCTTTTTATTTAATATGTACCACAGCATAACATACTCTTCTACATCCATACTCCAAAAATATAACCGCACTGCACTGCTACTATTTTCATACTGACGAGCATGCCCGTCAATCCGATACAGTAGCCATCGAAAATTCTGTGTCTCGCATACAGTATCTCGCATACTGTATCCTCGTCTGAAAACCCTCTTAGTAACACGTATCTACAATGACGTTAATCCTAGTAATAAATTTGTAGTGAGAAAGATTTAAACTAAACTCTAATGTAGAAGAATATGTCGTACGAGGATAAAGGAGCGGCCTTGCCTATTTAACATTTGGATGTAAAGTTATGACGTTTTAAATAAAAATAGCGTTCTTTTTACGCCTTAGCGACCACTTAAGGATTTACTCATATAAGGCTGCCCAACATTGGAATTTCAGGTCCAGTGCTGACAAAAGTATTTTGCCTTTACTATAGTTAAAAAAATAAAGTATACTGAATTCTTGATATATCCAAAAAACATAGTCCAGTGGAATTAGTTCAGGAGATCTTGGGGACCATTTCACAGTACCACCGTATCTGATTCAACTGCCACGGTACATATTATTTAGCATACGCCTAATATTTATTGTATGTTGTGGTGGTTCTCCGTCATGTTAAAACAACATGTTTCGTCTTTCCAAGGGAACATCATTTAACGAGCCAGGCAACTCATCTGTTAAAAACATATGATACTTCTTACCAGTAACCGTTCGGTCGAAACAGTAAGGTTCAATAACATATGATTCAACAATGCCTCTTAAAACATTTAACGACTACCTATTCTAGGACGTAATTAGAACTATGTGAAGACTTTCAACAGAATAATGATAGAAAATCAACCCACTGCGACTAAAAATTCGTCACACAATAAAATATTTTCCAAAAAATTTACGTTTTGACTTAAAAACTCTTTTGCCCGTTAATTTATTTATTCGTATTTGAAAATCATTTTTTTTTATCAAATGAAAGGCACACATCGAGCACAGTTTATTAATTAAATTTTTGGGCAAGATTTAATTATTAAACTGTGCTCGATATCTGCCTTTCATTTGATCAAGTTCATTTATTCGAGCATTCAACCTTATATCAATTTAAAATCATTTTTCTTTAATTAATGGTGCAACTGAATTTTATTTTGGCGAAATTTGTGTTAATTTATAACTCTTCAAACTGTCATTGCACTTAACTCTCTGTATTACTCAATTTCAACGTACTTATTTGTTGATTATCTATTACGGGTACATGTACCGTAACTGGAAATTCATTTTCATTAGCTAAAAGCCCTTTTGGTATTAATAGTTTAAAATATTGCACAATTTCACCGCAGGAGCGAAGCGGTTTAAAAGTATTTCGAAAACTTATTTGTAAGATGTCATCGGTAAGGATGTATATAATTATACACTTTTAAAGATATTAGACAGTTTTTAAGTAATTCGCCTACTACAAATGGTATGTACAAAAATTTTTAAGTTAAAAATTTAATATTTAAAGTGTAAAAATTTGTTACAAAAGATGCAACTGCAACAATATTACCAGCTTTTCTGACACAAGTAGATACTATTTATTTTAATAAATATTTTGACAGATACATTTATTATTTCTTTGTTTCAACTCGTACCCTATACGTTCTTAAAATATAAATAATTATATTTAAAATAAATATATTTAAATTTATTAAATATAAATTTATTTGTTTACTAAAAATTACTATAATTTATTTTAAAATTGGTTTCTTATTTAATTTAACAATTATATATATATATATATATATATATATATATATATATATATATATATATATATATATATATATATATATATATGTATATATGTCTAAAAATTACTAGAATTTATTTTAAAATTGGTTTTTTATTTAATTTTACAATATATATATATATATATATATATATATATATATATATATATATATATATATATATATATATATATATATATATATATATATATATATATATATACATTTATACAGTGTGGATATTACCCCCACTAGTAGATTAAGTCTTACCCCCCCTAGTGAACTCCGTTATTTAAGACAAAGATGAAAACGCTCGGACCCGTCAATTTTTATTTTAATAGAGGTATTTTATAACATAAAAAAAATTGTCACCCCTTTTATCCCCTTCACTTGACAGCTACCCCCTCAGATTTTTTTAATGGCAATGGGGTCGTGCGATTGTTCGTTGGAAAGGGTTTAAAAAGAAGAATTCTAAAATCTATCACACTTTACTTTAACTTTAAGGATTTGTTTGTTAATAACGATTTATTGTTTGGAGATACACTTTGCGATACAACAATACAAAAGTAGGTACACTGGTTTTGCTTTACTATGGGACATTCGGTATAACAAAATTTATTTAATTTTTATTCTTTGACGTTTATACCGAATTATTTTTTTGCAGAATAAATACTTTTGTGTCCTTAAAACATATCATGGTTAGAACAATTTTTTGAATAATTTAGTTGGCGTGCATAGTTTTTGACAACTGTCATAAAAACCAAGCAATTAGCACTGTTGATTGTAAAGAATATTGACAAGAACTTGAGATTTGGTGAGCTTTAGTGGTAAACTGTAAATTTTTAGAATTAAAAATTCAAAACAAACAAAATGGCACCACCTCGTAGATTAGTAGACAAATGTGAAGCAATTTTAATAATTAGCGAAGCAGGCCGTAATTACCATGAAGCTGTGAGAATATTTAATGAACGTTTTCCGAATCGTCCAATTGATTGACATTACTATAGACTACTTGTCACCAAATTTTGTGAAACTGGTTCTGTCGAAAACAAGAAACGGGATGGTAGAAAAAAGATTTCTGAGGAAAAGTAAGTAGATATTTTGTCTCTATTTGTAGTAAGTCCATCCAGTTCAACTAGAAATGTTGCTCGCGAATGCGAAGTAAGTCACATAACTGTCTTAAACATTTTAAAAAAGCAAAAATTTCATCCCTATAAGATGAAAATGGTGCACGAATTGATAGAGGATGATCCAGATCGACGACTGCAATATTGTGAAACTATGGATAATAATATTTCACAAGATCCAAGTTATTTAAGACATATTTGTTTTTCCGATGAAGCTACATTCTATTTAAATGGTCACGTACATCGACAAAATGTAAGATATTGGTCTGACGAAAACCCTCGATTGTTTCGAGAGTGTCATACTCAATTTCCCACTAAATTAAATGTTTGGGCAGGTATACTAGGGGATCCCATTATAGGCCCTTTTTTATCGAAGGCAATTTAACGGGGGAAAGCTATCTTAATCTATTGGAAACACAAATAATTCGCGCAATTCATGATGTGCTTAGAAACAATCCAGGCGAATTCACCCAAGATCTTATTTTCCAGCAAGATGGAGCTCCGCCTCATTACGATGCTGGCGTTCGAAATTTTTAAAATAATTTGTATCCGAGAAGATGGATTGGACGTCGTGGATTTATTGAATGGCCACCAACATCACCAGATCTTACTCCTCTAGATTTTTACTTTCTGCTTTACATCTCTGCTTTAGTCTTTCTCTTTTTTTCCTACTGGCACTGGTCTGCTTATTTTGTTTGGTATTTAGCCTTTTTTTATTCTTTCCACATGTCCCAGCCAACGCAGCTATCCAATTTTAATATAACAATATATCCAATGTTACGATATCCAAGCTTTGTATATTTTGTATAATTTACAAGTGTATTTTCCTCTACTATTAGCTGTGGCTAATAATTTTTCCTTATTTTTAGAGAGTGTTCAGGTTTCTGAACCATATGTGAATACTGATCTTATTAAGGCTTTGTATATTTGGCATTTGAACTTAGTTGTCTAATGAATCCATGGTAACATTTATTGGAAATGAATATTCGCATCTTCACTTCTTCTGCAACGTTGTTATATGACGTAACTAAAGGTTTTAATTCTGTAAAGTTTTTTACCGCCTCAATATTGTATTTTCCTATTGTTATATTTTATAGCTGCCATATTTCTGCGTTTTTACTTGCATGCATATACTTTTTTTACGTGATTGATTTTAGGGCTACTATTTTGTGCAGGTCGTTTATTTGCACACATTATTAAATATTATTCCTGGATTATTGACTGTTGCATCTCATATTAGTTTCTCAAGCATATTGTTGAGGTTAATGCATGATAGGGCGTCCAACTGACATAGTATCTTTTTCACATCTACTGTCTCCAATAATTCGTTTTTTATCCAGAGTTATCTTTTTATTTTTAGAGTTTCTTCTATCAAGACTATTAACTGTGTTAGTATGTTAAATTTTTCAATTATTTATATTAAGAATTCTCCGTCTATATGGCCATCTACGCCTTTAAAGTCTATAAAGGGATGAATTGTGTCGATTTTATATTCACTTGTTTTTTCGAGGATCTGCCATAGAATAAATATCTGGTATAGTGTTGACTTCTATCTGCAAAAGCCACATTCATTTCGGTCAACTATTTTTTAATCGTGAGCTTCAAATACCGTTGGACATTTTTGGTATGCTGCGTTTAACAGCGTCATTCCACGATAGCTTCCACATTCTTACCGGTATCGTTTTTTATATATTAATACAATAATACCGCTACTCTGCTTCAATAATAACTGCTTATTTAATTATCAGCTCATATATTGTATTCAGTAATGCGCCTCCTCCTTACTTCAGTGGCTCCAGTGCTATTTGTTTCGATATCGGTGCTTTATTGGATGTATTTTTCTTTAATTAATCTACTATTTTTATCTTTTATCTATATAACAATCTACTATTGTTAGTGGAGTATCTTCTCAGTTATCTGCTTGGTCTATTGGTATATAAGGGTTCGGTTCCGTCCTATCTCCCTCAAGCTTTTCTTTAAAATATTCAGTCAATATTATTAGTATTTCTTGTTGTTCTGTCAATATATAACACTCCTTATTTTTACAAATCGTTGTTCTCGGTTTGAAATATTTTCTGATTTTAATCAGTTTCTGGTAAAACTTTCTTGTCTCTATTTGCTCACTCAGTTCTTGCAGTTCTGAAAGTTCTTTGTTTATATTTTCCCTCTTCTTTCTTCGGTGGATTTTCTTATTCTGTTATAATCTGACATTAAACCAGTCATTCTTTGTTGTTCTTCCTTGTTTACCGTCTATGACTAGTATTTCCCCAGCTGCTTCTTTTGTAATGTTTCTGCACTTTTCACACTTCACATTTATGTTTTCATATTTGAGTATATTTTCTAGTTTTTCTAGTCTGATAATTTCTTCATATCCTCTATGTATATCCATATATTTAAGTCGTTCTATATTGCGTCGTTTATGCATGTTTACTATGAATCTACTGACCAAGATGTAATCTTTAAAATTAGCTGCTGTAAATAAATGTATACATAGTTTTTTTTTATTATATTGTTCCAAATCCACTTTATTTTTTGTAAGCAATTATGTCTGTTTTATATTTATCTAGTTAGTTAGGGAGATTTTGGAGAGTTCTTAATCTATACAAGGTTTGAATATACCATGTCTCAACCATCAAATCTTTTCTCGTTGTTTAATCAGTTTGGCTTTTTTTCTTGAATATTCAAAACTTTGTTTTTCTAGGAGGAGGTAGTTAACTTTCAGCCCAATCTCCTATTGTTCCAAGGACCATTTCTCTTTCTCTCTTTAGCCTTGGCCCTGTTTCCCACTGTGTTTTATTACAAGCTTTCACATGGTTAATGTCACAATCACTACCCTATTTTAACCCCTTTAATCACATTATAATTTTTTATTTTTTATAAAAAATATAATTATCTCGTTGCAATTTTTTTTAATAAAATTCCTGCAAAAGCATAACATTTTAAGTTTTTTTAAACACTGATTGTATTTATTAATTAATTCTATTGATTTTTGTAGAGGTTGTAATCATTTCTAGAAAATACAACAATAATATACAGGATAACTCATTTTTCAAATGGGAAAATTTTTTATTTGAAAATAGTGACCACACTGTATGTTATATGGCTAGATGTTAAATGTATTTAATTATTTAAAAATGACACTAGAAAATTTTGAAACCTAATGCATAGTCCTTTAAGTATTTTTATCTTTCTCAATAAAAGTGTAAATATTTTAAAAATTAATAAATTAAGATCTACAATATCTTATACAAACTCTTAATATTTTTAAAAAATATATTGTAAATTAGTTTATTGTACAGGGTATTCCATTAAATATGAAATATTCTCATTGATACTGTATGATCGAAAATATTATCATTAATATAAATTAGTTTTGATATAAACATTTATTTAAATTCTCCATAGATTAGCCTCAACAAAAGTAAAACCAAAGGTCTGGCGCACCCTGTATATTTAACAGTACAAAAATTATTAAAATACCTTATCTAATAAAAAGTTTGGCCCAAACTTCATAACATACTTTATACTTTTTAAAAAACTATGAGTTTTTCAAAAGTCTTACCTTAAAAACAAAGAAATCAGTACTAGCGTGCAGCTTTTGTATCGCTAGAGTTGAGATTTGCTTTAAATCATGAATGGAGAAGACCGTTGGGTATAATTTATTAGTCCCGCAATTTAGGCTATGAGCGCAATAGTGGAGCAACCTCTAACTATGCCAAGTTGAAAACAAAGCTTGTAAAAATGCTATAATTTAACTTTTTCACAACAACTTTGTTTTCAAATGATTTATATAGAATAATTTAGTAAAAAACAAATCGTTGAGAAGTAAATTCATTAAAACGGCGGACTGGATTAGATAACTAGTGTGTTTAGATTAACGCTAAGAAGACATGTATAAGAATATAATATTTATCTGACACAGGGTGGATTCACGAAGTAATATTACTTTATAGATAAGCTGACTTCGCTTATATCGACTTTGATCCTTACTACAGCGCCAATTCCGAAATTATTCTTCTTCTTTTATTGGCACCTATGGTTTCTGAATGTTGAGAAACATGTTAATTTATAAGACTTTATTGATAGCATGTCTGTATAAATGAATAGTCGTCATTTCCACTTTCTTCTTCTCTCGTGCCTTATCCATTGCGGACGTTAGCTATCAACATGTAATACATAAACAGTTCCCATCTTTGTTACTCGTCTAAATCTGGTTCTGAAGCTGTTTTCTTGTGGCATCTTAATGCAATTTACTATTCTGGTTGGGAATAAGTCACAAGTTTACTTTAAAATAAATTAATTGGACCTATATTTACTTTTGAATTTTGAGAGTGATTTCCGAAGTGAAAATCGAAAATTTAAATAAACATATTTTAAAGTGAAATTGTGGCTTATCTCAAACAAAATAGTAAATTGTTTAAATAGTTAAATAGTATTAGTAAAACAAACAATAAATGAAGTCAACATCAAAAAAACCCTTGGATTTGACCTAATCTAAGGCAAGATTCTAAAAGAAGTCTCGGATAAGTGCATAAACTATAACATAAAAATGTTTTTGTTGGGTTTTGCCTGATGGCTAACTTTACCTTACGTCACATATACTTAGTACTCCATGTAAAAAAAACAACACATTTCGTATTTACGTCCCTCTACACATTTTTTTATTTTTGTATTAAATTTGGACGTTTGGACAGAGATAAACGAACAGAAAGAAAGTTTTCTTGTAGGAAGCTGCATCTTTGACTATTTAAAGAACAACATTAACAATGTGCCCATATCACACTCTTCTCAGATACTTTCGGTGGGCAGAAAAGCAATAAAAATGTGGCTATTGTAGTGATGTATGCAGTTAGGTAATGTTGAAAATATAGAGCAAACGTTTTTGTAAACGGGACAACACACATGGAGGTAGATTCAATGCATTCTGCAATAAAATGTGCAAAAAAAATACTTACGTGTACTTCTTACATAACTGGATGATTATTTTCCGCCTGGATAGATCAAGAAAAACCAGCAAAACCGTAAGAGGCATAAATGTGTTAAAAATGGAAAATATTGCAAAAGATATGAAGTATAAAGATTTCTATGACTGTACGGATCTGGCGAAAACCTTATTATTAACAAAAATATTGACCAAACTTGAAAACTAATAAAATAGCTTAAAATCAAATGCTTAATTTGTGAAAGGTTAAACTTAATCGGATTTATTACAATTATGACCTTTCGTATAATATTGATTGCATTAATGTTTTTAAAGTACCAATAAAAGAGAGTAATAAAAAAACATCAACAACACCAATAATAAGGCGTCACCAACATTGCAAAAGGTTTTAAAAATACTTTGTCAACAACCACTTTCTATAAGCGTGGCAAAGAAGAAAGATCTTCTGAAACTATGCAAGAACCTTACCATACCGGAAGAGTATCAGGGTTGGTTTCAGGTATTATGAACATTACCTAGTATAACAGAAAAAATATCGGAACCAGATGTACAAGACAGTTCAGATGTTGAAGATTAATCTTTTATCAACAATTAACAGAATTAAAGAGACCATAAAACCCGTAGTTATGTCCTTAGATACTTTCTCATTTAAACTTTATGACTTTATTTTATTTTTGTCGCAAACGGGGACGTAACTTATCTTATCAAATAGGGACCTCTACCTGCTTGAAATTAGGATTTTACTGTTTGTAAAATTATAGCGACTACTCCGTCAGACATTAATAATTATTAATTGTATATAATGGTGTAGTTGTTTTTCTACTAAATTTCATTAACTTTTGTTAAAGATAAAGCACTTTGTGTTCAGTAATTCTTCTACAATTTTATTAGGCAAAGTTTATGAATCGTAAAGCAAGCTAGAATAAATTTTTCGGTAGCATAAATAATTAGTGTAATGAGGAGCTAATATTTTTGGTTAGCCTGTACCGTCGACCTCATTTCCTTTAAACATGCTCCATAATGCCCTCCTATTAAGTAAGATATATCTATGAAACATCTCTTAACGGTTAATGTTATGCCTCCGGGATACGCATCCTACTGTAATCTGGAGTAATTTACTGCTCTCGTGGATTGCTGATACACCATGTGAGATAAAACGAAAGAAGTATCTAATGTGCTATACTGGGCATTTTTTTACTTCGCACAACTTTGATCACAGACTATAAAACTAGTCTATTGGAGTATATAAAAAATTCTAATGTCGAAGTTTTCTGTCAAATTAACGTGAATAGTCGATATTATTTGCTTTTTTTAAAAGTTAAAACGATTTGTTAAGTAAAAATTTTGCAGCTATTTTACAAATATTTAAATAAGACTATTTACTTAGGCTAACAAAAAAAAAAGATATATGAAACTTTTCTTACAAATTTATGTGAACCCTATGTATTTTATGGAGCTAAAAAAGAATCTGTAATTAGATTTTACGTATCACCCATAGTTTTCCCACAATATCACCCTGGTTTATTCTATATTATATTAATTTGAAAAAGAAAAAATACCGAAACATATTCAAATTATACATTATTAGAATAATACGTTTATCGTAACATTTCTCAAGTGGCATTTTCTCCTATGCGAGGCACTCTGTTGTTCCCGATGAAGTGACCAACAGTAATCAGCCATCATGTTGGTGTTTCAACGTCTCTGGTATCGTTTCTCCATAACTTGATATCCTGGTGGAATCGTTCGCCTTGTTCTTCACTAACATCACCCAGATTTTTAGGATAAAAGTCAAGATGGTTATGCAAAAAGTAAATTTTGAGGCTCATTCTTCTTTTTCTTCTCGTGCCATATCAGAATTACACGACGTTGGCGATCAATATTGCGAATGATTCTCGATCTTCTGCAATATGGAATAATTGTCCTGCATTTAATATCTGAGTCCATTCACGAATGTTTTTTAACCAAGAAACTTGTTTTCTTCCTACACCTCTACGGCCCTCTATTTTGCCTTTAAGGATCAGTTGTAATATTTTATATCGACTTCCCCTTACTATATGTCCCAGATAATACATTTTTAATATGTAAACGATATTGAAGGAGGTTACAACATAGAAAATCAACTAAATCTACAACGTCAACTACACAGTGAAGACCCAAGAAGAAAAAAAGTGTCAAATGCGATCCTAAAACTCAAAGACAATAAGCCCCAGAAATCGATGAAATCTTTTCGAAATGTATGAAAAAGGAGGGGATCAACTTTTTGCAGCAATCCATAAGCTAATAGTATTTATATGGCAGAATGAATGGGTACCAGAAGAGTGGCTGAAGGGAATAATATGTCCATTGCATAAAAACTGTGATAAACTGGAGTCTAAGAACTATAGAGGCATTACTCTGTAGCATCTGCGTATAAAATCTTCGACAATGTATTATTTGAAAGACTTAAACATTTTACAAAGGATATTGTTGGTCAATAATAATGCGCATTTACTGCTGGAAAATCAACTACACATCAAATTCAAGCACATAGGCAGATTCTAGAAAAGTCACTAGAATATAACATAGATACACACCATCTCTTCATTGACTTCAAAGCAGCCAATGACAGTGTGAAATGAACTGCATTATATAATCCAATGATAGGCTTTGGTATCCCACCTAAGTTAGTTAAGCTGACCCAACTAACAATGCAAAACGTAAGCTGATGCCTTAGAATTAAAGGAGAAAACTCTACGTTTTTTAACATTAATAATGGACTAAGACAGGGGACGCGTTGGCGTGTCATCTCTTTAATATTGCCTTGTAAAAGGTAATCAGACAATTAAGTATTAGAATAAATGGAACTATTTTTACTAGATCGACATAAATTCTCGCATTCGCTGACGATATAATTATAGTAGGCAGAAGTATGAGAGACATGGTGCAGTGTTTTACAAGGCTTTCGAACGCAGCAAGTGAATTAGGCCTTGTGGTAAACGAGGAAAAAACCAATTATATGTTAGTTTCTAAAAACCCTCGAAATATCCAACAGATAATTCAAATTAACAATCATACCTTTGAGCAAGTCAAAGAATTTACATATCTTGGATCGCTAGTAAACGCAGCAAACACGACAAGCGCACAGCAGTGCGGGTATGCGTAAAAAGACGCATAGCAGTAGCAAAAAGAACTGTTCACGGTCTCCAAAAATATTTAAAAAATAAAAATATAAGTGTGGTAAAGCTTATTATATACAAGACCTTAGTAAGACCGGTTTTAATATATGGGGCTGAAACGTGGACCTTATCACAAAATGATGAAATACTTCTTGGTATTTTTGGGAGAAAAATCCTTTTCCTAATCCAAAAATCCAAAAATTTTTGGAGCCGTAAATGAAAATGGGCTATGGCATCGAAGATACAACTTTGAACTATATTAGTTATACACCGATCCAGATATTGTGAAATTCGTTAAAGTGCAGAGACTTAGATAGGCCGGACACATTGCTAGGATGTCAGATCACAAATATACGAAAAAGATTAACATTTTCAAAATCAGAGGGCACAAGAAGCAGTGGACGACCACGAATGATATGAATTGATAATGTGGAAGAAGACCTACAGATTCTAAGGGTTAGAAGATGGAGGAAAGTTACCAGGAATCGACAGTAGTGGCAACTTCTTTTTGAGGAGGCCAAGATCCACAACGGATTGTAGAGCCACTTCTGATGAATACATTTTTTGATGTTTAACAGTCTTTAACAGTTCTATATCTTTGAGGCTCATAAGACATCACAAATAATTAAATTTTTTAAAATATTACGTGCTATAAGCTCGTAGTTAGGGTCTTTCACATTATCTAAAACTTGGTTACAACTTTTTTGAATGCAATCCAAGCTTATTTTTCCATAGTAGTCATCTTGGTTTCAAAGGTGGAGTCGAAAATCATTTGACGAATATCTGGTCAAACAAAAACACCTTCTTTCAATTTGGCTTCTGATAGATGGAAAACTTTCTAATCAAGTACTTGAAACATTCTCCATCTTTAGGCAGTTCCTTAACAAATTGTTTCATTAAGCCTAACTTGATGTACAGAGGTCGAAAGAGGACATTTTTTGAATCTACCAAAGTTTTGTACAAAATGTTCTCCTCGCCAGGTGTTAAAACATTTCTTATGAGCCATTTTTGTGCGGACCAGTGTTGATCTCTGTACCTGCAATAACTTATATTCTTTTAATCTTGAGCCAAGCAATTCTGATATTTCCTGTGTTAAAACCAAATCTCTTACTAAGTCATCTAATTCAGCTTGTGTAAACAACTGTGTAGAGAAGGCTCAGGACTGGCAGTTCAGGTCCATGCTCTACCGGACAGGTGGCAGACGGGAGGTTAGGATAAACAATTTTTTTTCTAATTTTTGGAGTTATCTAGAGACATCGATAGTATAAAAATAACAATCATTTAAATGATTTTTGTGCTCTTTCCATACTATAGGTACTTTAAATTTAAAATATTTGTTTTCTTCGACCACTTCCTTAAATCCTCAACACAAACATAACATACATTGTGAGGAGCCCAACATTTGTCTTGGTCACCAATTTTCACACCAAATTATGCAAAATATACCTTTTTTACAAAGTCAGTAATGTTTCTTTGATGTTTTTTTTATAACAAAATTATCGCATATGTATTTGGACAGTTTTTACAACCTGACTAACTATACTTAAAATCGTACGAGTCAAACACTGAAAAGAGGGGTTATATTTATTAGAATAAAAGAACCATACAGCTGTTAATGAAAAGGGAGAAGAACACAAGAGTGTTGTACAATTTATTAACAGTTCTAGCAACCGAGTAACATTAGACTTCTCTGCTTGTTAAACAAAATAAAATGTAATTATGTAATTTTAAATGTTAACTTGTAAAATAATGGTGAATCATATAGCATTTTTAATATAATTTTCAGACTCAGAACCCTAAAATACATAACACAGAGGTAATTTTATCAAAGAAGGTTTTCATAGTTGGCCTGTGTTATTAATATGATATACAGTGTAGCAACAGCTTATAGAATATAGTTATTTACGCTCTTATTTAGAAAATTTTAATAGAGTTGCCAAATAGAAAAATTCACGTGCCTGTAATCTTCTTCTTCTTCTTGTAATGGCGCTACAACCCTTTGAGAGTCTTGGCCTGCTTAACAATGTTCTTCCATTCCGCCCTCTCGGATACTTTTCTTTGTCACTGCTTGATGTTCATGGTTTTAAGATCCCTCTCTACGTCGGCTATCCATCTTTTACGGGGCCTTCCTCGTGTTCTGTTTCATTGGGGCTTTCATCTCTGGACTACTTTTACAGCTCGATTATCTGGCATTCTTTCTATGTGACCAAGCTAGTTTAGTCTTTGTGACTTTACAAATCTAACATTTTGTTATGTGTCTGTAATCACGTATCTGTAATTATGCACTAGCAAAAGTTATTTTAATTATACAAAAAGTTGTTACACAAGATTTTGGATTAGCCATGGGCTCTTTATTATCTTATGGAAGATTTTAAAAAAATATTGTAAACAAAAATGACCAACAACCCACATTATGGTAACGATATTAGATGATTTTTTATTGAGCCTTATGGACCAGAAAAACTAAGTAAATATTTCAGGGACATTAACTGTAAAGAAAAATTAATCAAGTTCATCATGAAAAAGAAAAATATTAACTACGGTGTTTAAAAAACCAACTTACACCAACAGATATTTAAATTATTAGCCTAATCTTCTTCTTCTTCGTCAAGTGCCCTCTCCGCTACGGAGTTTGGCAATCACCATTGCTATTCGTATCTTTGAAGCTGTTGCTCTAAATTTTTTTTATAGCCCTTTTTCTATCCGAATTGTCGAATAAAGGCCTCTCCCATTTCTCGCCATTCATCCCTGTTGTGTGCTAGGCGTTTCCACATTAGTCCTGCGACTCTTTTAATATCGTCGCTCCAGCGCATTTGAGGTCTTCCTCTTGGTCTCTTCGCATCGTACGGTCGCCAGTTGCTCTAAATAATTGGTTAGATGTGCACTGGAACTAGTCTCTTAAATTGCGCAGCCAAGATATACGTCGTCTCCCCACGTTTCGTTTGCCCTGAATCTTTCCTTGGATAATTAACTGGAGCAGTCGGTACTTTTTCCCTCTCATGACATGACCAAAATATTCCAACTTTCTTCTCTTGATTGTGATCAACAGCTCCCGTTCTTTGTTCATTCTTCGAAGAACTTCACTATTTGTTACTTTGTCTGTCCAAGGTATTTTCAAAATTCTTCTGCATATCGACATTTCGAAGGCCTCTAGTTTATCAATATTGCTCTTGTTTAAAGTCCAAGTCTCTACTCCGTACAGCAGTATCGAGAATATGTAGCATCTAACCAATCTCATTTTCAGGTTTAAGTTAATGTCATGACTTCCCAGAATGTCCTTCATATTAACAAAAGCAGCTCGAGCCTTTCCAATTCTAGTTTTTATTTCTTCTGTGATGTCATTGTTGTTATTAACGCTTGTTCCCAAATCACAAACGCTTGTTACCCTAATCACAACATCGATATTAAAAATGGAATCATCAAATCACCATAATGATAGAGCTCAAAATATATACTTTGACGAAAATGCATTTAATAAAGAAAAAATTTGTTATTCAAGATTTTGACAAACAGTTATTATCCAATCTTATTTATTAACCAAGAATTTTTCAATATCAAAGAAAAAACAAAACAGTATTAAAGAAAGAAATGATGACTTACGGTGCAGAAACCCAAAAACTTACAAGAACAACTGTTAGTAAACTACAAATTAGGGAAAGAGCAATGGAGAGAATAATTTTAGAGGTTTTTCTACCTAATCGAACAGCTAAGGCTACTATACACAATGATCGGAAGTAGCAGATGCTATTGAAAGAATTACAACACCAAAATATAACTCGACAGGTCATATAGTAAGGGTAGTGGATGATCGGTGGACGAAAAGAATTTTCTAGTTTGAGTGACTACTCGTCTACTTTAAAATGTATAATGTATGTCTGAATTGTCATAATCAGATAAAATTAAATTATTAGAAGAATTTTTTACTACGTAACAAAAAAACAAAATTTGTTTAATTAATTAATGTTTGTATTTTGAGAACAATTTCCGAAGTGAAAATTAAAATGTCAAAAAACTTACTTTAACCTTTAATTGTGGCTTATTCCCATTTGAATAGTAATTACTTGTTTCTGGTATATGTCATTATTGGTCTTACACTGGCTTTATAAATTCTTGACTTTATCTCAATGTTAATGTGTGTGTTTCACCCATCGAGTTAGAATCTATGGAGAGGGCATCACGTGACAAAAAACGACCTCACTTCGGCCATATTATTTTGACACTTTTGACAGATCGTATATGTTTGTTTACGTTTGTTATTTTTCGAATATTTTTAGTTTTATAATACTTTTATAGAAACTGTAATAATATATTGTGATAGTGCATAATAATGGTTTCTTGTTCTCAACGTAGTTGCAGTGGCAGAAGTAATATTAATAAAAAATGTTCAGGAATAACGTTCTACAGGTTAGTATACAAATATGTAAACAAAGTAATGGCCCGTACTTCAGAGAATAAATTAATAGTATTTGACTGTATTAATTTATCTTTATGTATAATATATCGTGTTCTTAGTGTTTACCGCGGGATAAATAAATCATAGTGTAATAAAAATGTATTGCACTTTGTAGATTATGATTAAATCTTCTGAATAACTAGTCATGTTTTTATAGTAGTTTTAATATTATTGAGTCCGGCCATGATCCCACCGCCATATTGGTATCACCAATAGCCACGCCTACCTACGCCTTTTTTAATACAAACGTTAATATGCTCATAGCTTCTCCATAGATTCTAACTCGATGGGGTCACCATATAGTGTTATTTAGACATCCTGCCAGTCTATTTGCTTTTACTACTTGATCTCTCACTTTTTTGTGCAGGTCTTCATAACTGTACAGTGTAATTCCAAGGTATTTGATTTCAATTACTTGTTTAATACTAATGCCATACATTTTTATTTTACATCAAGTAGCTTCTTTGCTGATTACTATTGTTTTAGTTTTTTGAGATGAGATTGTCATATTAAATTCTGTTGCTCTTATGTTAAATCTGTGAACCAGTCTTTGCAGACTATCTTTATCTTGAGCCATCAATATTGCATCTGCCTAACAGAGTATTTTTACTGTTTTTTAACTTTAGGTAACTTTTTAGACTGCGTAATTCTAATTTACATGTTATGCTAGATGTTTTTTACTAACAATGTTACCAACATTATTATGTTCAATTTATTAATATCTTACAAACAGAATTGCATATTGCTTTAAGCAAGATCAAATGCAATACAAAGAAATGTGCTGGAAAATATACTGGTATGAACGCCAAAAGTAAAATAAGAAGAAAAAAAGAAGATAAAGAATGACAATAAATTTTGTATTTTGACAAGGTCTAATGAAAAAGTATTGTTTATAACTAATTTTGGTGTTGTTTAAATTAGGGGTGCAATAAAGGAATATGTTTTTAAAGAGATTTACCATTTCGTGAAGTAACTACATATTTTAAAGCTAATAAGAGGTAACCTAAGCTGTAACTCTTATTCTAACTTTTAGTTAATTTTACAGATCCCTTTTTTCACATTGACGGCATAACTTATAATGTAACAGAACGATTTTCGAAATAAAAAAATTAACGTTTTGTTAACTGAAATTGTGGTTAATTTTTAATAAAGACGGTAAGTAATATTAAAAGGCCACAAGAAAATAACTGGAGAAGTACATGACATCTGTCATTATATTAACGTTTTTACTAAATATTTTTTAAACGTTTTTTCAGCTATGCCTCAAGCAAATTTATTAATACGTCGGTTAGATGAAACCGATGACGACGAACATACAAATGTAAAAAGTGTTACTTTTAGACACCAATTAATAACTACACAACATGAGAAAAGTTTAGCATTTAGGGTACACAGGGCATGGATGAAAGTATCTCCAGAAGTACCCAGACGAAAAAATCCCCTACCATCTGCTACAAAAGGTTTTGGAATTTTTTGTTTAGTGGTATGCTTTCTGGTAGCCATATCCAAAGTTTTAATGGGCATATTTTTTATGGATAAATGTCCAACTAATGACTGGATTCCAATCTACCAATTAGGTGGGGGCATTTTGGGATTATTATTTATAGCCGCTATAAAATTTAGGAAATATCATTTTATAAGCATGAGTGGGATACCACTTGGTATTATAACGTTTATTTGGTTTACTGTATCCTCCGTGTACACGTTTGTAGAATTCGAGCCAGATTATTTTAAGGGGGGAAGAAGATATTGTGAATATTATTTTTACTTTTATTGTATATTTGTACAATTTACAGAATTTTTAATGTATATACTTATTTTATTTTTTGTGTGTATTAAATTTGGATTCCACGAATAAAAAACTATTTTGCTAGTGCATTTTTGCACAAAATATTACGTATTTATTATACAGTGGTCGCTCAAATATTATGTAACGAAATTAGGGGGAAAAGGGTATTTTAAAACATTACAGTGCCTAGACAAAGCAAATTTAGAGAATTACAGACCGATTAGCCTCCTCAGCCATATATATAAGTTGTTTACGCGAATACTAGTTAAGAGAATGGAAAGAAAATTAGAGACTTATCAACCAAGGGAACAGGCAGGATTCCGAAAAAGTTACGAAACAAATGACCATCTACAAAGTATAAAAACCCTAATAGAGAAAGCAGTGGAATACAATAAACCTCTAGTTTTAATATTTATCGATTTTCACAAAGCCTTTGACACAGTTGAGCTAAGCAAAATATTACAGGCGCTTAAAGAATGCAGGCTAGATTATAGATATACTAAATTATTATACAAAATATACCTGTAGGCAACAACCACTGTCAGATTACATACTAACAGTAATCGCATAAAAATAGAACGGGGGGTTAGACAAGGAGACCCAATGTCACCTAAACTTTTTAATACGGTGCTAGAACATGCTTTTAAGAATTTGGATTGGATGACAAAGGGAATACAAATAGATGGAGAATATCTAAACAACTTACGTTTCGCCGATGATATACTTATAATAGCTGAAGATCTAGGTATGGCAAGAGAGATGGTACAGGAACTCGTTGTGGCTACAGAAAGTGTAGGTTTAAATATAAATATCTCGAAAACAAAAATCATGACCAATTTGGTACCCAACCAGAACATCAGTATTGGTGGGAAAGAAATAGAACTCGTAGATAGATATAAATACCTGGGACATGAAATTATGATTGGCAGGGATAACCAGACTCATGAACTGAAGAGAAGAATCGGCCTTGGGTGGGCAGCATTTGGAAAACTGAGAGAAACTTTTAAAAGTGAGCTGCCCACATGCCTAAAGAGAAAGGTATTTGATCAGTGCGTCCTCCCAGTCTTGACGTACGGAGCAGAAACACTTACCTTAACAAAAGCAGCAGCTACCAAACTGAGAGTCACGCAGAGAAGAATGGAGCGGTCCATGTTAGGAATAACTCTTCGAGACAGAATAACCAACGAAGACATCAGGAGAAGAACCGGAGTAACTGACATCATCGAGAAGATAGCCAGACTAAAATGGAGATGGGCAGGACACATAGCCAGAATGACAGATGGGCGATGGACAAAGAGGTTATTGGAATGGAGGCCAAGGGAAGACAAGAGAAGCGTCGGTCGACCACCTACAAGATTGACTGACGATTTAAGAAAACTCAATAAAAACTGGATGAGAGCGGCGCAAGATAGACGGGGTTGGAAACATGAGGAAGAGGCCTATGTTCAGCAGTGGACTCTTGAGGCTGGATGATGATGATGATGACAGTGCCCTACAATGCAGAGAGGGGGTTAGAACAACACGTTACGTTACATTGTTTTTTCCTCAAATTAAAAAAAAACCTTAGAATTAAAATCTTCCAAGTTGGCAAACCTTTTCGTTTATGTTTTAAGGGGAATCTCTCGATTGTATTGTCGAGTATTGTTATTTTGTTCAGTTTGTTTATGTTTTACGGGCAATCCTTTAACTGTATTTTATTTTGGGTTTATTTTATTTTTAACTGCTGTAGTCAGCGTTGTTAAATGAAATTCATACTGTCATCAAAAGTTGAAAAAAAGAACGTGAAAATTGATAAGTACGATGTTTCTGCGTACTGTCTGCATAAAGCCTAATCATAGCTTGTAGGATCTGGCAGAACCTAGTCTGGCATGGTATAGCAGCCAGCCTGCCAAATCCTTCAAATCTCAAGTAAGCTTGTGTTGCAAAGTTAGTTAGATAAAGGATCATGCAAGTTTTCACCACTTCTTGTTGGTTTCCCATTAATGTGTAGCCTCCAGTTACAATAAAACATTGAAGCGCATTGATGCAAGTGGTTTAATAATTCCGGTACTCTCTTTGTCTACTCTCCGGATATCAGTATTAAAAGAATCTGAGTGGCTGACAAATCTATAGATAGGAAAGTAGTAACTCCAATTAAATGATTTTTTAAATACATACCTATTTCTACCATTCTTATTAACAAAAATGTAGGCCTTCTATCAGTAGAGTTATGACATGATAAGATAGCAGATAATAATAATAATAAGTAATGTGGGCTTCAGTGAAAAATACGAACACACAACAAAGGCACAAAAACACCATCTTGGAGGTACAGTAGAAAAAATGACATTACCGCAGAATTTAGGAGGACGAGGACTTATAGATATAAGCTAGCAATTATCAAATCAGATTACTAATTAAAGAACTTATTTTCAGATGCAGGCGGAGACATCTATTCTTTATTGCACGATTTGTGCACTAAACGACACAACACGGATCAAACTGAGGCAACAAGAAATAAGCATAAACCATCTTACTAAAAATGAAAAAATACGCATCTGGATGGGTAAACCTCTGCACGAGCGACATCCGAATAAAGTCAGTCAAGACTACGTCGACAATATAGCGTCAAACTATTGGTTGACATTAGGAAAGATGTTCCCTAAAACGTTTTATTACGTTCCATTCAGGATCAGGTGATATCAACCAAAAACTACCTGAAATATATCGTCAAAGACCCTCAGGTCCAAAACGACAAATGTCAATATGGATGTCAAGCACAAGAAACCATCCAACATCTTAACGGGGCTGCCAGACATTTGCTGCAGTTGAATACAACTGAATATATGGAACAGCATGACGCAGTAGGGAAGATCCTTCGTCAAGAGATAGCTTATAAAATTGGACTTCTACAAACAAACCATCTTCCATATTATCAATACTTTCCTGACAGTATACTTGAGAATGACAACTACAAGCTATACTGGGATCGCACAGTGTTCACAGACCAAACTGTAGCACATGATAGACCAGATCTTGTACTAGTTAATAAACCAACAAGACAAACAACAATAATCGATGTGGAGATACCTAACAACAATAATCTGAGTGTTAAGTACAACGAAAAGATAGCGAAGTACCGAGATCTGGAAATACAAATAGGAAAAAAATGAAGAATAGAAAGTACCCAGACGATACCTATTATTCTTTCTACCACTGCAGTAATTCCGAAAAACCTCCTAGAAAACATAAAAAAGCTGGGTCTAAATAAATATCTAGATCAGATCATGCAGAAATCTGTGCTACTTTCGACGTCCAGATACGTGCGAAAATTTTTGGGAGATACACCGACGTACCAAGTCACCTAGGACTCGATAACATGGAAAGAATCCCACCAGAGCTCAATCCTTTTGATACCGTGGGTATCAAGTGTGAGATGTATGGCTAAATCTGGGATAGGCAATATGGATATAAGTTAGCAATTAAAACAACAGATTACTAATTTAAGAACTTATTTTCAGATGCAGGCTTAGACATCTACTTTACACCGCGCGATTTGCGCAGTAGATGACACAACACCGCTTATACTAAGGAAACCAGAAATGCCAATAAAGCATCTTTCTAAAAACAAAAAAAAATGCGCACCTGGATGGGTAAACCTCTGCACGGGCGACATCCTAATGAGGTCAGTCAAGACTATGTCGACAATGTAGCTTCAAACTTTTGGCTGGTATCAGGAAATACGTCCCCAGAAACAGAAAGTCCATTGCTCGCCATTGAGTATCAGGTTACACCAACCAAAAGTTACCTAAAATATACAATCAAAGACCCTCAGATCCAAAATGACAAATGCCAATATGAATGTTAAGCTCAAGAAACCATCTAATATCTTGCCAGAGGCTAGTAGGCATTTGCTTTAACTAAATATGAGGAACGGCATGACTCAGTAAAAAACATTTTTTATCAAGAGATAGCCATTAAGCTGGGACTTTCCTAAACAAACCGTCCCTCATATCAATACATTCCTAAGAGTATACTTGAGAATGACAACTATAAGCTTAACTGGAACGGCACTGTGCTCACTGACCAAACAGTGGCACATAATAGACCAAATCCCATACTAGTTAATGAACGAAAGAGACAAACAACACTAATTAATGTGGCAATACCCAACAACAATAACCTTCGTGTTTAATAGAACGAAAAGATCGCCAAGTGCAGAGAGCTGTAAATTATAATACAAAGACAGCGGAGAATGGAAAGTACGCAGACAATAACTATTATCCTCTCTACTGCTGAAGTCATTTTAAAATACCTCCTAGAAAACATAAAAAAAGCTAGGTCTAATTGAACAACTCTACAAGACCCTGCAGAAAGCTTTACTACTCTCAAAGTTTAGATGTGTACAAAACGTTTTAGGAAATACTACAGCATACGAAGTCCCCTAGGGCTCGATAACACGGGAAAAGTGTCACCATACCTCAATCCTTTTTATACCGTAGGCATCTGGGATGAGTGAGTTTTCCCCTTTAAGGGAGTGAGAGCCGTAAGGCTTAATCTAAATAAGCAAAAGCTATAAATAAAAATCAGGAATCAATGGAGAATTGATAGTACCCACACAGTTCACATTATTATATCTGCTACTGCTGTTATTTCAAAAAACCTCCTAGTAAACATAAAGTAGCTGGATCTAAATAAACATCCCTTTAAGGCCATACAGGAAGCTGTACTCCTCATGACGTCCAGATGTACACAAAAATGTTTGAGAGATACTCTAGCACACTAAGTCACCGAGGGCTCGATGACACGGAAAAAGTCCCACCAGAGCTCATTTATTTGATACAGTCGATGTCTGGGATGAGTGATTAATATACATTATATTGCAATTCATATACATATTAGTTTTTAATTCCAATTTCAATCGAAAAATAATTCTAGCAAACAAATATCATTTTGGCCTGCGTAGACATACAACAAGTGGAAAATTAAGCCCTAAAGCAAAAGTAACATTATCCAAAACTCTTATACTGCCAGTGCTGAAATATGGATTGGAATAAACAGATAAAAACCTCTTGCTTACGAATCTTGAACGACGAATCCTGATAGAAATATTCGGTAGCATGTGTGGTTTGGAGGAGGCACAATTATGAGATATACCATAAATACATAACAGATATCTGATCTATCAACATCTGCCAATATCTTGATAGCAGATATCACAGCAGAACAACTCTCCCAGACTAATCCCTATGTTTTAGCCAGTAGATAGTTGACGAATAAGTAGGCCATACAGAACATAGATGAAAGAATGGTGTAAATGAATATAATAGAAGTATAGGTGGAGCAAACTGGCAACAGTTGGTAAAGGATAAGACTGACTAGTGAAATAGACCTGAAAAAGTAAAGTTTCTACTATCAGGCAGTAGACATAGATGCACTATTGATAATAGTGATGTTACTTTTTACTTTCTTTAATATTTGTTTTGTTCTTATATACTATTCCTTACAAATCATGTTGACATTCTGTTATCTTTTTATTGCTAATTATCATCAGCTTGGTTTTCTTTATGTTTATATTATGTTCATATTGTTACTGTATTACTTAATTTTGTTTATAACGACTTGCAAGTCTTCTAGGTTGTCTGCAAACACCATGATGTTATCTGAATATCTGATGTTGTTAATCAGGTACCCATTTAGAAGAATGTCTTTTTTAGTTTTGTACAAATCTTTTGAGTGATCTCTTGAGTCTTCTAAAAATTTCTCCTAATTCTGTTGGTCTTCTTGTTATTAGGGCAAGGTCGTTCGCGTATGCTACGCATTGATTTCTGTGGTAGTAGATTTAGCTTTAAGTGTGTATTTGGTTTTTTCTTAGAATTCTTTCCAGTATTAGATTTTAAAATTCAGTAGACAGGGGTCACCTTGTCGCAGGCCTCTAGTGATAATAACACTGTCAGAAACATGACCCTCTATTATAATTTTACTTTTGACTTCATTCAATAGAAAGTTAATCATATTTAGTTAATTATTTTATCCGTTTATCGTTTCGTTCTACCCTTCTATTTCTTACCCAGTTTTTTATGTTCTGTACCTTGCAACTACGTCATATATCTGTACTTCTAGCTCTATCCCATAGTGTCCTATTATCAATTTTTTCAAGTGTTTTCATCTCTGCTATTTCTAACATCCTTTTTGTCTTCTCTTTGTCAGGTCTTTTTTCTGCCGCGTATGCCATTATTGGTCTGATGACTGTTTTGTAAATTCTGCCTTTCGTTTCTTTCACGATATTTTTATTTCTCCATATTGTTTCATTTAGGCAGCCTGTGGCTCTCTTTGCTCTATTTACTTAATCTTCCACTTCAGTTTTAAGCTTTCTGTAGCTGGATAATGTGATGCCTAGATATTTAAACTTCATCACTTGTTCTATTATCTGACCTTCCAGCTCCAATTTACATTTTAGTAAATTTGCTATTGCAACCATGCATTTTGTCTTTTTTGGGGAAATTAACATCTTAAACTTTCTGGCGGTTATACTAAATTAGTGCAGCATACGTTGTAAATCATCTTCACTTTGAGAGAGTAGTATTGCATCGTTTGCATGGCAGATTATTTTAAGTTGTTTCTCTTCCATTTGGTATCCCTTTTTAGTTCTTACTTTTTTTATTATTTTATCCATAATCAAGTTGAACAATAGAGGACTTAGGGAATCTCCCCATCTTATCCCATTGCCAGCTTTACTAGGGTCGGTTAGATCTTCTTCTACTTTTCTTTTATTGTGTTGTTTTGGTAGATATTTTTGATCGTTTTGATTATTCTTAGAGGTATCTCTCTTGCGTACAGTAAGTGGATAACGTCTTTTAATTTGACTCAGTCAAATAACTTCGTAAGGTCCACGAAACATAAATATGCCGGTTTATTGTATTCTAATGATTTCTCTTGGTGAGAAGGTTAGAAACCTACCAAGTGGTCTGAATTTTCATCTGCTCCTCTATAACTTCTACTGTTTTCAATGGCGTTCATATGTATCGCTTCAATTAATATATGGTCTATCTGATCAATTGTTTTTCCATCTGACGATATCCAAGTATCTGGAATCTCCTTAAGATTAAAATGTGTATTCACAATACGCATGTTATTGTTAAAAGCAAATTAAATTTTCCGTCATTTAGATTGCTGTCTCTGTGTTCGCTCTTTCCGCCGCTTATTTGTCTACAAGCATACTCCTTACCAACTTTTGCATTAAAATCTCCGCCAATTATTTTCATATCATACGATGGTATTTCGGGCAACAATTTTTCGAGTTTTTCATAAAAGTAGTCTTTAAGATCCTCATCCTTATCTTTTGTTGGGGCATGTATATTTATAAATGTTATTTTTCTGCACTTTCCCCTCATATGTATATTTTGTGTCTTAGATAGCTGCAATATTCATGTCGCACTTCTCTAGGGTATCTGCTAAGTTTTTTAATGCGCCCATTTCAAATGTTTCTCTAAAATTCCATTATTCAATCAAAATTCTATTTCATGTCTTTTTCGTCATAAGATTTTCCATGTCGTTGTACTTTTTTTGTTATTAGTTTTTTTTTCGTTTTTTCTAGCTTTCCGATAGCCGGGTTCTATTTCCATCATTCGGTATTTACGGCTATTTATAGTTTTTGGTATCCGACCTTTGCGTTTCTTCCTATTCCACATTCCTCTCTTGCTAAATTCCTTAATTTCTTCTGTATTTTGGCTACACATTGTATTAGGTCACTCTCTATGAAATATTGCGTTCCTCTTAATTTATTTTCATTCTTCACAATTTGTTTAATACTAAGTGATAATTGATAACAAGAAAATTTTGACTATGAATCTGCAATCAATAATAATTATCAAACAAAACAAAACAAAATAAACTAACAAAATCAAGTCTGGCTAATTAGTTCTGCCAAAGCCATATCTGAAAAAAAAGTTGTTTATTTTTGAGGGTCATTTTCACTACTGCTATTGGTGGTTTTCCGTTCATGGCCTTAATTTTCTGAACGTCATCTATTTTTATTTTTACACTCAGTTAATCTTCTAAGAATTTTGTACGATCTTCATTTTTTTCATTTTTCTTAAGTTGGAGTCTATTGGAGATCTAGAAACTTCCTTACTTTTCGTAAAGGGTCCCAAACTTCGTTCTTATTTTTGTATAACCTTTTTCTTTTACAATCTTCACTTTCATATAGCGTTGGATCTTTCTTCATAGTCATGGCAGTTGGTTATTCTAATAGTTAATTTAGACAATAAATCACCTACCTTTTTATATGGAATGTTAACCAGGGATCCGACAGGTGGGCTGTAGTACACCCCAACAATACTGAAGCGCCTGAAACATACGGACATTTTGCATGTAGTGGCAACAGCGGCTTGATAGTTTTTTATTGTATATCCATCTATGCCATGAAACATAGTTTTTAGTCATCTGTTTAGTGTTGCCAAGTATATTTGGATTGAAAGCGGTCAGACCCCACGTGTCGGACTTTGTACATTCTGCAGAATTGTTTTTATTTTGTTTTACTCTTATAAATAAGTATGGTAAATGAATAATACTTATTATGGACATTTACATATTTTTTTTATTAATTTAAGCTAAAATGAATTATGAACGGGAACAAGCACGCCTTCAGGACTTGGGATGAAGTAGACAGTGACGAATGTATTGACAAAAGTAATTCGGAAGTAAGTAAAGAAATAGACAATGTTAGTGAAAATAGTGACTATCCTGACCAGCTTCAAGATGTTGATGTTCCAGATATCACCGACAACTCAGATGAAGATGGAAATCCAAATGTATGTGTCCACTTTTTAGGAAAAAATAGAAGTAAATGGCTGAAAGCTGTACCAAACAAAAACGTTAGAACAAGATCTGAAAACCTTATAACATATCTATCTGCTGTATGCTGAATCCGCCAGAACTCCTATCGAATGTTTTCAGTTATTTATATCTGAGCAAATGATTGTTGACATTGTTACATGCACTAATGAAAGAATAAGAGAAAAGACTGAAAAATGAAAAGATTCAAGTCACTTTGGAGAAACAAATCCTTCAGAAATAAAAGCTGCACTTAGCCTCTTATACTTAGCCGGTGCATTTAAAATAATCATCGTCGTCTGTGTGAGCTATGGAATGTGGATAGCACAGGTATGGACATATTTCGGTGTACAATGAGTCAAAGAAGATTCGAGTTTTTAATTTCATGCCTTTGGTTTGATCATAAAAAGAACAGGGCAGACATTTTGAAACTGGACAAATTGACACATATTCGACGAATTGTTGACCGATTCGTGGATAATTGCAAGAATGTCTATACACCGTCTCAATTTATAACAATCGACGAAAAATTGGAGGCGTTTCGTGGCCGCTGCAGTTTTAGACAATATATACCGAACAAACCAGCTAATTACGGTATAAAAGTACACGCTTTGGTAGATGTATGTACATACTACCTTGTAAATATGGAGGTTTATGTTGGTCAGCAGCCAGATGAACCTTTTAGACAAAACAATAGCCCTAAAGTTATTGTAGACCGGCTAGTTGAGTCGATATCTG
Organism: Diabrotica undecimpunctata; assembly: GCF_040954645.1. Taxonomy (NCBI): domain Eukaryota; kingdom Metazoa; phylum Arthropoda; class Insecta; order Coleoptera; family Chrysomelidae; genus Diabrotica; species Diabrotica undecimpunctata. The sequence goes on from NC_092810.1 coordinate 100,690,663, forward strand.
AAATAAAACGGAACGTGACGTTTGACAACTGATATATTAACTCCTCGAAAACCTACGAAATACTCACAAATTCACTGCGGTTGGAACAGTTAGAAAAAATAAGGCACACATACCTCCAGAATTTTTTAATGTACGCAATAGCGATTTGTATTCTACACTGTTTGGGTTTCAAAAAAATTGTACACTAATATCCTATCATTCAAAAAAGGGAAAAGTGACATTATTGATGTCATCTCTCCATCATGATAATTCGGTGGGTGATACGGAGAAGAAAGTTCCTTAGATAGTATCTTTTTATAATTTTAGTAAGTGTGGTGTTAATGTAGTGGATGGAATGTCCGCATCTTACAGTGATTCAAGTCGGAGTCGCCGCTGGACACTAACAATATTTTTCCCCCTTCTCAATACCGCAGGAATTAATGCCCAAATAATTTACAGAGTAAACAATAATGACGTGAAAATTGCTAGGAGAATTTTACTAAAAGAGTTAGGTAAAAAATTAATAGAAGACAATCAACGGAATAGAATAACAAATCTCAGGTTAACTCGAGAACTGCGTATTTCTATAAGACATGTTTTGGGTGAACAATCAGAGCCAGTACCGAAGAGAAGGAAACCAGGTCAGTAGGGAAGATGTTCTAAGTGTCCTCGTGTTCGTGACAGAAAAACCAAATACGTATGCGAGGCTTGCGAGATTTACGTCTGTCTTGAGCATACCAAATCTATTGTAAGGACTGTACAGATTTTGAGTAATTATTCAAGTTCGTATTGTTTGCTAATTTAGCCATCTTTGTTTTATTAATTATCAATAAAATCATTTTTCTTTTGTCTTTAATTTAGTTGTGTTAATTTTTTTTTTCTTGGAATACAAATTTATTACAGAGTGCAATATAATTTATTTTTTATTAAGTATTATACATAAAATCATTTTTCTTTTGTCTTCAATTTAACTTTAACTCATATAATGTTATTGACTCCATGTTTTGTATTACAAATTACAATAATAAATAATAAAAAATAAACTTAAAGATATTTTTTGGAATTCTTTAACTTTTTCAGTTGCTGGGGTTTGTCATACCACACCTGTCTGTAAGTGAAAAAAAATTCACCTGTCCCGGGTTAAATGTTGTCAGATCTCAGTGTACGCCTATGTACTGTTTTTCGTAAAATTATCAAATATCTATTATTAAGTACTCTTTTTATCAACAGTCCCCGCACTGCAAATACTCATCGCTTCTGCCGCTCGGAGCTCGCATTGCTGATTAAACTTATAAAAGCTTAAATTTGTTTGTACATTATTTACCAGCGATTAATTTCAAGTTTTAATATTTCGTTATTACCGCACAATTAATAGCTTTTAGAACACAACAAGTTGTGGCAAAACAACTGGATATTTCCCAAATTTTCAAGGTAAATATCGGAGCCGATTTACACTCGTCTATAACGACTCGTCTATTACCTCGTTTACAGGTTGATAGCAAAGTCTCCGATGACTAAGGCTTATCGTATGGTATTCTTCGCATTTTTGTCTCTTGGTTTTTTTTTTGAAGTGTAATAGACTTCAGCCATTCTGTTGGTGTTTCATCAGAGTTTTTTATGTTATTAAGTATCTTTGTTGTTATTGCGATTGATTCGGTGTCCATTAGTTTGAATAGTTTTGTTTTTATATTATTGGAGCCTACTGCTTTGCCATCCTTATTTGCGTTATTATAGAATAACTTTTCTGTTGTAATATTCTTGGCCCATTATTAACGTCTTTTTCTAACTGAAAGGTGTTATTGTTTTCTGTCTTCAAACAGTCTCTCTAGGTAGTCTTTCTACGTTCTTATTTTACTTTATTTCTTTAATATGATGTTTCCGTCAGAATCCGTTAGATTTTCTTTCTGTCTTCGTCTTACTCCATCTGTGAGTTTTTTAGCTTACCTATGTATATTGTGACTATCGTACTTTGACTGTAGAGTCACAATTTCTTCGCATATTTGTATTGCTTCTTTTTCTTTCGTGTCTCTGATTTTTCTGCTTATTGTTTTATTTATCGTTTTATATGTCTGGGTTATTTTTGTGACTTTTTTTCTTTCATCCATTAATTTTTTATTTAACGATTATTTCTAAATTAATGTATTGGCGTTTAAGTGTTTATCGTTTATATTTTGAACTATTTCTGTAATCTGTTTAATCGTTTGTTCGTTGTTTAATTTGTCTCTAATTGCAGTCACCTGCTCATTTAACGCGGCTTGCACCGTCATATTCGTATTAAGGTCTTACAGTATTTTTTAATCGTATAATTGTGTTTTTTTCCTGCACTCTTGAGTTTGAGTCGGAATACTTTTATCAGTGAATCGTGGTGAGTCTTCAAGTCTGCCTCAGTAAGTCTTGACAGATGTAAAGCTGTTTCGGAATATTTTATTTTCTAAAATGCAATCTATTTAATTTGTTAATGATGAGAACTTCTGGTATGATTCTGGTGATTTCTTGATAAAAGTCAATTGCATCATCCTCTTTACCTTCAGTGAGAGTATAGACGTGGATGATGTTTATGTTGATGGGGTTTGTGCTTGTAATAACATCATTGTTTCTGATATTGATATTAAGTTAGTAACTTTATGGTTACTAATGTTACGGTTATACGGTTACTTCATATTCATCTGATACATCAGTTTTTCATACATCATGCAGATCTTAATATTGACCACCTGTCTAACCTGTCTTGGTTGCTACTAACGACCCGATGCCGTTGGTCAATAAGTGGGGAATATAAGTGATTATGTGAGTGAGTAGAGGAGCATGTTACGCAGTTTGCGTGTACAAAGTGCAGCATATATATCCCGTACAAACCATACACGTAAAATATAGCCCATCTAGTTAAATATGGTCAAAAGGAATTTTCTAAAACTCCTGGCAGTGTTAATAGGATGGGTTCTAGGATAATTAATAGGGTAAGGTTAACCTGGGATGTCTGGTTAGCACAACGGTCAGCTGCTTTAGTTAATACTCTTTTACGACAAGTAGGAGATCCTATGGGTGTATTCTTAACGATCCTGCGGAAAATATAAACTAAACCATCTTCTACTTGTATTTAACGTGCAAATTATTGTTGATAGGTATTGCCAAATATATAAGTGTTGTTTGTCTAATTAGTTTATCAACTAGTATAAAATCAGTTTCATTATGTGCCGCTAGTTTTTCTTTAAGAATATTGCTGCCCCATTACAGTTTAGTTGACCTTTTAAGCATACTTTTACGAACATAATAATCACATTTGGGGATAACTATCGCAGAGATTTTAGTTTTTTTCCATCTCTTACCTGTGGAGTATCTCTCCTTCTTAGTCATGCTATTCTTTATATTTGGTTGCAGAAATGCCTAGTAGTATTTTGATGATTACTTGAGTTCGGTATCCATATACGATTTTTTATTATTCTATTTGATTAGGGTCATGTGTTTAACAATGAACCACAAGTAAACAATGAACCAACGCATCTTTTGTTAGTAATACGCATTTTAGAAAAACGTCGGCATCACTGTACGATTGAACAAGGTAACCTAGAACTAAATAACAGTTGTTTTGCCACCAACAAACGTACACGTATTATAACGGTTTATAAGAATTTGGACGCATCAAGTAAAATTTTCAATATAAGCTTTTTCGCTTTTTTTTCGTACATGTGTGAATTAATTGTAATTTATTTTCTGTGGTATGGTACATTGATACATTAGTTAGTGTTTGGCTAGTAATTTTATAATACATTGTTGTAGATAATGAGTTATTGATTTTTGATTATTACAAAGTACAGTACGTACAAAATGAACTAAACTATGTTGGGATACAAAGAACCATGGTTCACTGTGTACTATTCCAATTTTTTAGATTGATCTTTGTTTTTAGGATGAGTCGCATTAAGAAAATGGAAAGAAAGAAAGGCGCTCATACTGCTTATCAGCAGCATTGGACTTAGTAACCAGGGCTATGAGTATCAGAAAGCAGCAGTAGAAAGTAATTTAGAGTATCCTACATTAAGGCGATACGTTGAAAATAGAAAATCTGCTCCAAAAGAAAACATAAGATTTGTCCCTAACTATGAGATGAAAATGATTTTCACTTGTGAACTTAAAACCTGCTTGAAAACTTGTGCACTTATGTTTTATGGATGGTAATTGCTGTAATAAATCAGAATGTCGCTTTTTCTGACGGCACAAGAATTTAAAACTTGAATGAAACTGCAACCACAACGGTGCATAAAACGCAGAAAATATTGGCACCAAAAGGGAAATAGTGTTTGGGTAAAGTCACCAGCAGTAAGACAGGGACGCTAGTAACAACGTTTTGTTTTATATGTGCCGGTGGTTCTACTTTACCTCCAGCAATAATTTTTCCGCGAAAAAATTATAAGGATTTCATTTTAAAAGGCTCGCCCACTGGCTCCTTTGGCCTTGCTAAGCCGACAGGATGGATGAATTCGGAGTTATTTGTAGAGGTAATGAAATATATCATTGAACATAGCAGAAGTTCTCCTGATAACCCATCAATTTTAATATTCGATAATCATGAATTTTATTCATCCATCGAAGCCTTAATTTGGCAAAAGCTGCAGGGGTTAATATTGTTATTTTGCATCCCCACATATCGGCTAAATTACAGCCGCTTGACGTTGGTTTATACTGTTGGTTTATAATGTATTGCAATAGCATACAGCCGTACCATGAGTTCTACAAATATAGCCAATGCCTTTAAAAAATGCGGTATATATCCGATTAATCAGGATATCTTTACAGACGAGGATTTTTTGCCAAGTGAGGTAACAAACAGAGCATGCCCAAATGATGAAAGTTCTAATAATACAAAAGACCGTCAAGGAGGTGACCATAACGATGAAATCACTGTGCAAAATAAAAATGACAGTTCCGCAGCTAATTTAATTCAATCACAGAACCTCGAACATACAGAAAGTCAAGCAGGACCATCATTTATTTTAGCACAACAAGTTATGTCTGCATTGAAAGCACTACCTCGCCAAAATAATAGAAAAAACAGAAAAGGTAAAAAAAGTATTATTTTGAAAAAAACATTATTGAAGAAGAAAAATTACAAGCTAAAAGGAAGAAGCTATTAAATGAAAATAGACAAGCTAAGAATAGAAGTACAATTTATTAATGATGATAATACAGATTCAGAAGAAGGTGAAATATATATTTCCCTTAAGAGTGACAGTGATAGTGGAGAGTATGAACAAGATCTTCCTATTTTTAAATCCAAATTTGTTTAGTACTTAAGGTTTTAACCCTAACGTAGAAGATTATGTCATCATTGAATTTCATCCACCAAAGTCAGTGGTATATTTTGGGGGGAAAAATATTTCAGATAGAATAAGATGGGGAATATTGCATATCATTTTTAAGACTTAAGGATAAATATAGTGAGCAGTTTGTTATGCCCAATGTTCCTGATATAGCTTTCATCAACAAGAAAGTTGTGAAATGTATTTTTTCCGAGACCAAAACTATGTGGCAGCAAAAAACGACAACAATGCTATTTTGCGTTTACAGTGTCTTTTTCTTTATTAAATATCAGATAGAAATTATACCTATCTTTAGTTTTGTTGTTCTGTTCACCTATTCTTGTGCTTTTAAACAATAAAAATTTGAAATCTTACTATAGTTTCTGTAAACCTAATTCTTATTAGCTATGTGTAACATAAAATAGTTTAGTTCAATGTGTACGCAGTACCAGTTCATTTTGTAGCACCCGTGGGACACAATAAATCAAAGACAATTAAAAGAGAAAAAACGATATTAACTTAAAAATATTATTCTTTATTGATGATCAAATTATATGTAATAGATTACAAATTCGTTACCCTAAAGTGCTAACCTGCTAAATCCACTTTTAATATAAAATAATATTTTTGCATGGTTCGAGAGCTATTTTGCTTTTCTCCATAAGCTGTTAACCAACCAACTCCTGATTATGCCAGAAATACCATCTATTACCTGATACGAAAACCTACTATCTGTAAGAATCTGGATTCGTAAAGGGAAATACTGCTAAGTCCTCGGCGTCACGCCATTTCATGTCTAGACTCGCTACAGCACAGTCTGAAATTTTTGTCTAGAGTACAATCAAGAGACACAGATTCTAGCAGCATCATTGAATACCCAGCAAAGAGTAAGAAAAGAAAAAAAAAACATTTTTAAGTGAGGAATCAACTGCAGTTTGTACAAAAAATAAACGATTACGAAACAGGAAAAGGATATTTAGGCAAGGTAAAAAAAGAAGGAAAATGGAACTATGATTATAGGGACAGTTGCTACAAAAGGTCTGTCATTGACAGAACAGGACAGACGTCAGATATTTGAATCATTTTGGAAAATGAGCTGGCGGAAAAAAGACATTTATAAACAGACATGTTGTTGCTCTAGCTCCCAAAAGGGCAAGAAATCGAAAATAATCTGAGAAGACAAAAAGGGGATAAACGCTGCAATATTTTTTAAACGTCAAAGACCAGAATTTTAGAGTGTGTAGAACCATGTTTTTGAATCCTCTGGGAGTCTGGTGGACAGTTTATCATTGGAAAAACATTTCTGAAGCTTGCGCTCCAAGTATTTTAAACAAAAACTCTTTAGGACCAGAAAAACCACTTGATATGCGTCGTAGATGCTTAGCTGAATTTTTAAAGAAATACCTATTAGCAGAATGGAAATCACAACAATCTCTCTACGAGTTCTATGTTGACGAGTGGTGCAGATTAAAAAAAATGAACTCATCAATAATCACTTTTTCAGATGTCTTTGGAAATGAGAATTTTGTCTTGTTCTACCCGAAAAAGGATAGGTGTGAAAAATGCATCTGTTTCAAGAATGGAAGTATTTCGGAAGAAAAAAATAAAGCACACATTCAAAGAAAAACAGAAGCCAGAGAAGAAAAGAAAAGAGGTAAAAAGATGAGAAAGTATGTGTTTACAGCCGATTTACAAGCAGTGTTGATTTCTCCAAAATCAAACGTTAGTACACTTTTTCATAAAACAAAACTACAAGTGCACAACCTGTGCTTCCACAATCTAATAAATAGTAATGTATTTGGTTATCTTTGGAATGAAGCCAAAGGTGGTCTAAATGCCGAAGAATTTGCAAGTATTTGAGTATTATTTTTGTACACTCAGATTCTTTCTAAAATTGCTAAGCAAGAGAATGATAATTGGGAAAATATTACTATTTTTACTGATGGCTGTAGCTATCAAAATCACAATTGTGTTATGGCCAATGCCCTACAGAATTTAGAAATAAATCATAATATAGCAATAAAACAGATATTTCCTGAGCCTGTCCATATACAAATTGAAGTGAATTCTGTCCACTCAGTGATATCGGATAATAAACGTACCTGCCGACTATGTCACCTTCTGCCAGCAGGCAAAAAAGAAACTAGCTCCATATAATGTAACTCATTTAAGTTTTGACTTTAAGAAATTCAATGCAGTTCAGTTTTATAAAAGTATCCAACCATGGAGGATAAAGGCAATGCAAAAGTTACCGATGTTCGTGCTATTTGATATTCACCTGAAGGACAAATTCACTATCCATAAGATGCATTTTACATAAAAATGGACAATCGTTTCTCAAAGAAAATCACTACAAAATCTACACTCAGAATGGCGTAAAATAACCGCGCGAAAATATGAAGATCTACAAATTATTAAATTATTACTACTAAATTATTAAGAAGACTTTGCTCGTTGATTACACACACATGCACACATTTTACATGAATAGTGAAAAAACGTTCCATTGTTATTTCCGAATAATGGTAGTAACCTACTTTTTCAATAACTTTGTTTTGCGACTTGGTTTTCGTTTTGTATTAATAAACTCATTTTATTTTAAAGCAAGAAGATCTATTTTTATTTTAGAAGATCCTTGAAAACCTGTTAAGTCCATTTTTACTAACGCTTTTAAATGGCGAAAACCTGCTTAATCCAAAATTAGCGCTTTTAGACTAATAACCAAAATATATCTTGTAAATTTCATCAGCATATGGTAAATAAAGACATTTATAAATAAATACAGTTATTAGATTAATATTTTAAACAAAAATTGTATTTTTACAACGTTTTTTGCTCTCCTGTAAAACTAGTTAATATGGACTTAGCAGGTTAACACTTTAAGGTGACCATATGTGTTTCTGATACTCGTACAATTTCGTGTTGCTAGGTTAAAAGGGGACTAATCTAGACAATTTTTAATTTTGGATGGTACATTATTGAACACATGACGTTCCATATTTAATTTGAATATTATTTGACTTTATATTTGTTTTTTTGTTTACTTCTTTATTAATTAAAGTAGTACAGAATTTTTTATTTTAAGAGGTAATTTTTAACATTATGGTGTCTCGTTTTAATGTGACGTGAATAGTATTTTTGATCCACTTATCACAAAATTTTTATAAGCTTTAAAGACAATAATAAAGGTCCGCTATTATACACAAACCGTTATCTTTAAAAACACTGCTATCTTAAGAAATAAACGCTTTCACAACGATTTTATTTAATATATCAAAGTGATGACAAACCCTCTTGTCTTCAAATGGCATAAAAGTTATATGATGATAATAAACATGAGTTATTACTTTTACTAAAATACCACATAAAGAAATTGCACAGTATGTTCTGGATTATAATTTTATTATAAAGATAAAACTATGAAATGAAGTAAACGACAAAATAAAAAGTGTCGTAGCTATAAAGGGAATAAAAGACAGCTCTAAATCGCACAATCAAATTATCTGTTTCTTTTTTATAAAAATACGCAAACACATAGGATTTTTCAGATTTCTTCTTCTTACAACCTTCTGACAACCTTTTTTATGCCAACAAATATTTTTCTGTATGTATGTATTTACTAGTGAAGCTTTAACTGTTTTACGAAGTAGTTGGACAATGGATCGACTATAAACAAAATCGTCTGGACGAAACCTTGAAACTATCTAGATCAAAGTATCCTGCAGATGTTAAACTTCTTCAGAATACTGCTTCAATATACTACTTCAACACATTACTACTACTTATGCTTATAATAATTGCTAATTTAGTAAACTTCTAAAACTTCTACTTATGTTGGATTCGGTTTTACGTTTTGGTTATTATCGATTTAATATCAATTAACTTCTAGAGATTTCTGGAAGTTTTAAAATTTAAAAATAATTTTAAAACTCATTTTCTAGGCAAAGTGTTCAGAATAAATACGATAACATATCGTAGGCATACTGCAAAAACTGACAAAGTCAAATATGATACTTCTATTCTGTAATTTTATTTGAATTGATTTTTAAATAATTTTAAAAGGATGTATATTTTTTCTTTTCAAGTATTTACTGGTCAAAGTTAGTGATTCTAAGTAGTTCTAAAAATCGTATTAACCTTTTTGACTTTCGAAACGAAAAAATTGACTAGGTCACTTTTTGATATACAAATTTACCCATATTGAAATCATGGCCACAAAAAGATGATTATTGATCAATAATAAAACACAAAGAAAATATTTCCAATTTTTTTTATTTACAGTGTAAGTTTTAAAATTGACACACTGTTTATATAACGAGCTAGTGGATATCCAAGATGTAATATTAAACAACACTCCACTTGAGACAGTAGACGAGCATGTATATCTGGAACAATTATTATTACATAAATCTGGATCCTTACTTCCAGAAATCAACAAAAGAATGAAACTAGCTTGGACATCTTTTGGTAGAAATATAGTTATATTCAAATCGAAGATTCCAATCCACCTGAAGAAAAAAGCATTCGATCAGTGTATACTACCAATCATGACATACGGCTGCGAAAATTGGACACTAAAGAAAGAGATTATCTCGAAACTCAAACTCACTCAAATATGAAGAATGATTATGTAAGGGAGGCTACACCATAATCGGTAGAATATGCTAAGAATGATGACTATGATGATAATATATATGCATATTATAATCTAGTTTCTAACAATAAGTCAAATTGGTCTGGGTACCGGCCGATTATAAAAAACTATTTACAAAAAATAGCGTCCTATTACAATTGTTTCCTTGCTTAAGTATTTTAGTATGTTTTCAATCAAATAATATAGTATTTTTTATTTTTTTTATTTTATTAACGCATCAACCACGCAGGGTTATTAGCGTATTTAGATTAATACAATATAGATACAACTAGTGAAATATGCATTAGTTTACAATAATAATAATAATAATATCTATGTGTGTTACAATGTACGTTTTAGATCTTTTGAAGAAGTTGGCAGTCTTTAAGATAGGAAAATATTTTTCGGCTGTCTGCATTTTCTTCTAGGGCATCTCTTAGGGAGTTCGGTATGTTATATTTGAGTCGTTCACTATTATATTTGGGACACTGTATTAAAAAATGTTTAACCGTTAGAACACTGTTGCACACTTCACACACTGGTTTATTTTTGCGCTGTAATAAATAGTCATGAGTAAGTCGTGTATGGCCGATACGGAGACGGGTAAGTATCACTTGCTCTCTCCTGTCTTTTATTTTTGTTTTCCAAAGATGTGAATGTTTGTTGACTTCGTATAGACTTGATGGAGTGTTGTTCAAAGTTTGTTGCCATTTTTGAAATATTTTTTGTTTTAAGTATGATTTTAAATCGTTTTGTACCAATATATTACTTTCTTCGGACATTGGGTTGGTTGGTGCGTTTTTAGCCAGCTTATCTACAATTTCGTTACCTTTAATTCCGACATGAGAAGGCACCCATAAAAAGTGAACTTGGATGTTCTTATTTGAAATGTTTTTAAGTTCTTTTTTAATAAGAAGTAGAAGGGGATTGTCACAGTACAATTGAGTCAGTGAGGATAATGAACTTAAAGAATCTGTGATTATTATACATCTTTCTTTGTTTTTGTTTTGTATTAACAATAGTGCTTTTAGAATTGCGAATAATTCAGCCGAAAAGATGGTTATAATTGATGACAATTTGAAACTAACTGAGGAGTCTTCCGAATAAATTGCTGCTCCAACTTTGTCTTCATTTTTTGACGCATCGGTGTATACGTTGTAGGTATTGCCATATCTGTTTAATAGTGTATAAAACTTTTGTTTAATGACGGTTGATGATATCTCTGATTTTCTTAGGTTTGTTAGACTGGTGTCGATATCAGGAATAGATATTGTCCATGGTGCAGGGTTGTGGATTGAAGAGGTATCATAGGTTTTTGGAAATTGAAAATTTAATTTGGATAAGTATAATTGTATTCGAAAGTAAAAAGGATGATCAATTTGATGTGTTTGTTGAAATTTATTTGTAAATCGATCAGCAAAAACGTTATGCAGTACTGGATTATTTCGGTTTGATGACACTGCCGCTGCATATTTTAGGCTTAGATATTGTCTTCTGAAAGAAAGAGGAAGTTCTCCACTTTCCCAATAGAGACTTTGAATGGGACTTGTGTAGTGAGCACCTAAAGAAATACGTAGACATCTATTTTGGATAATATCCAGTGACTTCAGATGTGTTTTTTTGGAGGAGTTGTAGACGATGGCTCCATAGTCAAGTTTTGATCGAATTATGGATTTGTAAATAAGTATTAAACTTGAATAATCGGCACCCCAGTTTTTAAAGGCAAGTGATCGTAATAAATTTATACCAGGTAGACAGGATTTTTTCAGCTGTTGAATATGTGTCTTCCAAGTTAATTTTTTATCAAACGTCATACCCAAGAATCGGATTTCTTCTACATAATCTAGTTCTTGTTCGTGTAGATATATTTCTTTTGTTTGGATTTGATTTCTCTTTGAGAAACAGATTGCTTTCATTTTTGTAGTGTTAAACTGAAGTCCACTTCTAGCTGACCATTTCTCAATGTGTGTTAACGCTTTTTGAATGTGATTGTGAATAGTAGCTATGTTTTTTCCTCTACAGAAAATAACTGGGTCGTCGGCGTATAATCTAGCTTTGACGGGGTTTTCAATTTGTGTTAATATTGAACTTATTGCTACTAAAAATAAAGTTGTGCTTAAATTTGATCCTTGTGGTATACCATTTTGTTGAATTTTTGTTTGAGAATATGTTCCGGCACCTCGAACTTGAAATTGTCTGTTTTCAAGAAAATTTAAAATGTATTTTAATATGTTACCTCTTATTAACCAGTTGCTGAGTGTTTTAATGATTGAATATTTCCAAACTTTATATAAGCTTTGCTTATATCAAAAAATATTCCAACACAATGCTGTTTTATGGCAAATGCTTCGTGGATTTCTGATTCTAAGTCAACGAGGTTGTCTAAAGTTGAGCGATGTTTTCGGAAACCACATTGTTCTGGAATAATTAATTTGTTTGATTCTAAATACCACATAATCCTATTATTTATAATCTTTTCGAATATTTTACCTATTACTACATGTGAGTGATATCGGTCGATATGTTTGTGGATCTGATTTTGGTTTAGTTGGTTTTTGAATAGGTATTATGATTGAATTTTTCCATGATTTAGGAAACACGTTTCTGGATAGGATTATATTGTAGATTTTGAGTAAGTGTTCTTTAGATTGAGGTCCTAAATTTTTAAGAAATATAAACGGTATATTGTCGGGTCCAGGACAAGTATTCTTACAATTCTGAAATACATTTTCTAATTCTTCTTTTGTTATTTGTATATTAAGATCGTTATTGTTTTGATCGTAATATTCTATAGGATTTTTTTCTTCTTTTATTTTGATTTTTAAGAAATTGGAAGTATAATTTAAGTTACTTGAGTTATATTCATAAGTAGATGCTAGTATATTGGATATTACTTCTGGGCTTTTATAAATAGTGTTATTTTGAGTTAGGAAGTTGATTGATTTATGGGGTTTGGAACAAGATATTTTGTTGACTTTTTTCCATAGAGCTGTTATAGGAGTTGAATTATGTATTGTGGTGACGTATTCTCTCCAAGAGTCACGTTTGGCTTTTTTTAATAGTATACCTAGCGACTGCTCTTAATTTTTTGAATTCTATAGAATTTTCTTGAGTTTTTTGTCGTTTGAATTTATTAAAAGCTTGTTTCGATTGTTTTAATGCTTCTTTGCAGTCATGATTCCACCAAGGTACCGACTGATGTTTGTGATCGTACTTAATTATACCAACGTACTTTTTTGCTGATTTTGTTATTACGTTTGTCAGAGAGTATATTGTTTTGTCTATATCTACATTGTCATTTAGGTTTTGCAGGTTGTTTTCAACGTAATTTTGAAATTCTGTCCAATTTGCGTCTTTTAAATTCCATTTTAGTTGTTGCGGGGTAGTTGATTGTAGTTCATTGCTTATTATGATAGGGTAGTGATCACTATCATATAGATCTGGTAACACATCCCACGTAAGAGTATGTGTAATTGATGGTTCGCAAATACATAGATCTATATAGAGCCTTCACCTGTTCTTGTGTCAAAGCGCGTATGTTGTCCATCGTTAAGAATATTTAGGTTGACTTCTTCTATTATTTTTTCTATTTTTCGACCTAGAGATGTTAGTTTTGCTGAACCTCATAACGGATTATGTGCATTGAAATCTCCAATTATTATCCTTGGAGCAAGTAGTTGATTTCATAGGTTTGAAATTTCTTTTGAATCGGGTTCTTTATTGGGGGAATGTAAATATTGCAAATTGAAAAAGAAATTGTGTCTGTGACTCTAATTCCAATAATTGCTTCGATAGTTGTTGTGAGTTTTATTAGTTTAGCGTCAAAGCTATCTTTTATGTAGATTGCTACCCCTCCGCTTGCAATTTTCGAATTTTCTCGATTTCTAAAAAAACAATTGAAATTCTTTAAGTCATGAGCTTTGTTGTTTGTGAAGTGGGTTTCTTGTAAACATATCAGACTAGGTTTATGTTTTGAAATTAATAATTTTAACATTTCTAAATGGGTGTAATACCTATTTATGTTCCATTGAATTAAAGAGTTGAAAATGATGTGTTATTAATTTTCTATTGATGTGTCGCTTTCTAAGTCTGTTTGAAGGTCTAAGTTGATTTGTTTCAATATGTTATTTTTTATTCGAGTGCATTTGACTTTAATTTTTCGGTCCTTTAGGTAAGGGTATATATTAGTTAATAGATCTGTGACCTCTGCTATTTCTTCTGTATACATTTTGGTGATACTTAACGGGTCTGGTGAGTAACAGTTTTCAAAAAAGTCTAATAACTGTTCGTAAGTTATAGGGTAGTTGGAATTTGGGTTCTCAAATAAAGTTTTACAGTATCTTAGCATTTCTTCTAGTGTTTTTTGTGGTTTGACATTTTGATCTGATTTTATTTTCTTCTCTTTATTTTTTATGTAGTAGCTGGTGAAGAGATTTGGGAGATTGTGCGTTTGTTTTGTGCTTTGCCTGTGTTTATATGCGTTGCCTTATTTTCTATATCTATTTTTGGGTAGTTTGTTGTTTCTGAATCTTCTTTGGCTGGCTGCATGTGTGGTTTTTCTTGTTGGGTATTTTGTGGTTGGGTTTCTTGTTGTGTGCTTTCTTTTTTTGATTGTTGTTGTTTAGTGTTTGTCTGGGTTTTTTGAGTTGATAAATTAGTTGTATTTTCAATTAGGTCTATATTTGGAACTGGATTATTTGATGTTGAATTATTTGTTGTAATCGCAGGAGACATTGGGCAATTTTTTGTTAAGTGGTTGGTTTGTTTACAGGTTTGGCAAGCTTGGTTATCTAATGAAAGGAAAATTCTGTATGTCGTTTCTTCATGTGTGATAAGAAAAGAATCAGGCAAGGGCTGGTTATTTAGTGGAGATATGTATGTTTGGCGTCTGAAACTCAAAATATGTTGGAATTGTGGTGCCTATTCTTAGGAATGTTATAGGTGACAGAAGATTTAATCCATGTGATTTTAATGCGGATATTAGGACTAAGTGTGGGATTGAGGGACAGACATTGGACAATACTAATCGCTGACTGGGGCTAATTAGTCTACGAGCTTGTAAGAGTTGTTGGTTTATTTAAATTTTTTCATTTCTGTTTATAAAATCCTCAGCTAGTTTTTCGTTTGCTAAATAAATACATACTCTATTATTTGATAATTTTGAACAGAAGTATATCTGGGTTGGTTGTATCAGATGACTCAAAGCGGACAAGTAATCATCTAGTTTGGTATTATCAATTGAATCAAAAATAATTGCTTGCTTTCTTGATGGAAATATATTGGATTGTGGTGTTTAATTGGTTACGGAAGAAT
Source organism: Diabrotica undecimpunctata (assembly GCF_040954645.1). Classification (NCBI taxonomy): domain Eukaryota; kingdom Metazoa; phylum Arthropoda; class Insecta; order Coleoptera; family Chrysomelidae; genus Diabrotica; species Diabrotica undecimpunctata. The sequence goes on from NC_092810.1 coordinate 100,705,885, forward strand.
ATGTAGGTGATCCATTACATTGATATGATGAGGAGCTGTTTGGTGTATTATTAGTTGAAGGAATTTCAGATTGAATAGAATTATCCATTTTTAATTATCATTTGTAACTGGAGTACGGTCCTGGCAAACAACCTTCTTAGTCTGTAGTGGAACAGGTTTGGTATAAATACCTGTCCTAGATTTTGTAGGTTATCCGAAATAATATTTGATAATAGTAAAAACTGTTATGGTTAAAGTAACTTACTATCTCTGTTGTATTTATTTTTGTTATTTCACTGCTGGATCACTAATTAACGAAAATATTTTTAATATTTCACTAGTTTTTAAATTAATTTTGAGAGCTCGATTTTAAAACACGTATTAGCTACTATGTTCACAGAGCAGGTCCTATAGTATTTAACTTATGTTGGTGAGAGATTGTTTAAATACTTATTAATTTAGTTGTATTCGTGTTTGATTAGATTTCATTTCAGTTATCGATAAGCTCTCTTAATTGTATTTGTTTTTCTATATTCATATTGCAGATTTACATATTAGTTTCCGATATTAGTTTTTTAATTGACAATCTATTTCCTATATTTTTTTATACATTTTTCTAGCAAGCATAATTGTATATACTTCATTACATTAAAAAAATATATATATATAAAAGAGAAAAACAGTAAACATCTTAGCATGATCCTATTTGTTTTTGCCGTCAATTAAAAAGAAATCCGCTGCAATTTCTACCAAACGTAGTTATTTTTACTCTTTTCCTATTCTAGCTGTTCACGTTCACAAAGAAAAACGTGCTTAAGGAACTTCAACTTTTTTCTGCAGCTAATTATTTTTAAAGAGTATTCTGAAACTAATTAACTGGATTTTTGTATAGGGTTTCGTTACAAATTTTTTCACTTTAAAAGAAAAAGCACTTTCGGAGTCGCTATTATTGGTACTTAAGTGGGACTTAGGTCACAGTTTAGGGAATCTCTAGGAAATCGTTAGATAATCCAGGTAAATAGTTTAATAAACAATTCAAAGTTAAAAGATATACAAAATAGTTTTAGGTAAAATCTTTTTTAAAAAAAAATTAAGAATTTCAGTAATTTGGCTTATTATTATATTACTATTAAATATATTTATAACCTATTAAAAGGTGACTGAATTTACGATTCTTTTGGTCTTACATTTAGTCACCTATTAATGGATTATCAAAATATTTAAAAAACATCTAACAAATGTTGTTAATAAAAATAACTCTATCACATTAAAGACTAATTTTGTTTAAAAAAAAATTAAACACAAACTCAAAAAAAAAATAAAATAGTTTCTTTAGATGTAAAGTTTGTTTATAAGTAAATGATTGACTTCAATTAGTAACGACTATAAACATCCTGGGTTAACCGATAATTTAAGGTAAAATTTGTCAATCTTCATTTCTTAATGTTGATTTAATTGCATACAATCCAAACTCATTATAATCTCATTAATACAGAAAAGGCTTATACTGACGAAACTATACTGATAAGTGGGTTTTTCGAATTCGATGGTAGTGTGCGACGGGTTTGCTAATTACCTTTTAAGTGGTTTTCAGGTATTTTTATGAAACTGAACACCAACCAGTATTTAAATACGAGTTCTTGATAAAATTTGTTTGTCTTAATGTATCACGGGAAGTGTTAAGCAGTGTTACTCATTTTATTCATTACGTTTGGGATGGGGATTCTTCTAAAGAAGAAAAATTTATCTGTAGATGCAAAGCAAATTGTAAAAACTATCTACAGTACCTTACTGTGAAAGAGGACTTGACACAACTTCCGCTACGAGTAAAATATGCGATTTGACGAAAATACCTCTGACAACAGTAAAATGAATAACATAAAATCGCATAGAAACAAAAAAAAAACGTGAAGATTTCAGTTCCACCAAATATATGGACGAAACCCACAAGGACATGATACGTCAAAAAGTCTATACCATGTACGAAGACCAACGCATTTATACCTACAATAAGAGATCTAAAGCGACTGCTCAATGTTGACGAAACCCAAATAAGCTGTAGCCTCACCAGCTTATGGAAAATTTTGAAAAGTATGTGCTTTCAATATCGTATAATTGATAAAAGACAAGTAATTATGGAATCTCATAGATTACAAAAATGGCGTTATTAGTATATAACTTCGATAAGAAAATTCCATTCTGAAAATAGTCCGATCATTCAACGCGACCTAAAAGATTTGCCGATTTCGTCGGTAAATGTAAGGCAAAATCTCCGTTAAATAAAGGGAAAAGAATAACAATTTTACATGCTGGATCAGAAAATGGTTGGGTTCCAAATGCCCTGTGGCTTTCTGCAAAAAATAGTAAAGACTGCTGCGTCGACTACCATAAAAATAAAGATACAACGGCAGAACTTTTTGAAAAATGGTTCAAAAATATTCTTATGAAAAACATTCATCAGACTAGCGTGATAGTAATGGACAATGCAAGCCATCACAGTTACCAACTAAGTAAGGCTCCAAATTCGAATAATATTAAATTGGAAATTCAAAATTACATAAAGACGAATGATATGTATTTTGCAAACAAGAGCTTTTAGAAGTTTTAAAAGCATTTTCTATAAAAAAAAGTATATGTTTGTTATACATTGGCAGAGAAAATGGGACATACAGTGCTGCGGCTTCCACCCTATTATTGTTATGTTTAATCCCGTAGAACATAATGTGTCACGCATTAAAGTCTAACGTGTGGTCACAAAATATTTCTCCAACGTTAAGCAGTACTGCTGTAGAGTTAACAAGAAAATGTGTTAATGATATTCTCCCAACTTATTGGAGAAATTTAGTCCGACACGTAATAAGTAAAGAAAATTCATATATTCATGTAGATCATAAACCGATCATAATTAATTTAAATGAGAATAGCGATAGCGAAACAGAACTAGGTGTGGAGTAATACTGTCATCAAATCTACAAATGTTACGATTCAAAAGAAAACGGTTGTTTTCAGAAGCACAAATTATTACTAATCTTTTTTGTTTTTTTTTAATCTTAGCAATTCAAATAGATTTAATTTATTTTAAAACTCATTTTAAAACATATATTTTTTATATAAGGGTATATAAGGCAAAGCAATATATTTTACATCCGTTTTTTTTTTGTTTTTGTCGTCGTAATCATTGTAAATTTTGTGGATCCTTTGCTTTATTATAGCAGTACCGTCTAGTCAGTGTTAATTGTCAAAAGACCAACTCTATCTACCTCGTTTGTTTATCGCTCTTAGCGTTAAAAGTCTAAAAACTTTCTTGAATTTAAATTTTCTTCGTAGAAAAATGGTCCAATAATATTGAGTCTAAATATTCCTAACCAGACATTTATTTTTCGACGATATTGGCTATGGCTTTCAATAATATCCTCAGGTTTTCTTGTCGATCAAATCCTATTATTTTAAACATTTAGTTTACTATTACTACTATTTAATGTAAATAAACATTCATCACTAACCAAAATGTTTCTTAAAAATTGTCTGTCTGCATTAGCCCTTTCTAAAATTTTATAACAAAATTCCGCTCGTCGCTCAGCTTCTCCTTCTCTTAGTTCTTGATGACATTGAAATTTATATGAACAGAATTTATTCCTTTTCAAAATTTTTAAGGCCGTGGAATTATGAATATTAAAGAGGTCTGCAATGGTCCGAGAACTTATTCTAGGATTTTCTACAACTGCTGGTAAGATATTTATTTCATTTTGATTTTCTAAATTTTTTAGTACCTAAGCAGTATTATTTGTAGAGGTATAATTATTTTACAAGAAATCACGGTCCCAGTATTTTCAATTTTGTAAAATCCTTTGAATTGTTGAAATACTTGGAATTGATCTATTGGGATACCTTACGCTAAATAAAGAACTAAAAACTCGCGCACTATTGCCTGAATAAAACATTTTTAATATTGATAATTTCTACTCAATTGAGTACATGTTATAATCAACTTTATTGTTTTTTAAACAATAAATCACAAAATAAAAATTTTGGCTATTTAAATACTGTCAAATATATCAGAAACATCAATATGACCAAACGCAACATGTTATACACATTATTAAATCGCTTGTGGCCTGGCTTTAAGGGGTGGCCTGAAAAATGTATTATATTCTTGCAAAATTTTGGAATACGTTTAATTCGTAGAATAATTTAAACACTTGTTTTCGATACATATTTCAGTTCTTACAAATAGTTTTTCTTGACTTTTGGTGTAAAATAATTAGGGAAGCAGGAATTCAACAATTTAGAATTTCCTATTGATTTTACTATGACCCGTTTGACGATTCCCCACCCGGTATATATATATATATATATATATATATATATATATATATATATATATATATATATATATATATATATATATATATATATATATAGATATATATATATATATATATATATATATATATATATATATATATATGTATATATATATATAATATATATATATATATATATATATATATATATATATATATATATATATATATATATATATATATACCTATATTAGAAGTGATTATTTCGACCAAAAAATAATTTATAAATACGTTCGAATTATCGGGTAAAGTGGTCTGTAATGAAAATCTTTCTTTTTTCTATGATACTCAATATTTCGCTATTTATTTAATAGCTTCCTCAGGAGTAAACTATAACAATTTGAATATTACAAAAAATGGCGTACAAATACATTTTAAAACACTCACAGAAATTAAAAAATTTCGCAAAATATTAAATAAATAGCGAAATATTAAGTATCATAGAAAAAAGAAAGATTTTCATTACAGACCACTTTACCCGATAATTCAAACGTATATATATATATATATATATATATATATATATATATATATATATATATATATATATATACATATATATATATATATATATATATATATATATATACATATATATATATATATATATATATATATATATATATATATATACATATATATATATATATGTAATTTATAATGTAACCCTAATGCGTATAGTCTCTAAGTTTATTAGTTTCATGTGGTGTGATGATGTACACTTGAAGAAGTCTGACAAACGAGTTGCGTCCTTATGTACCAAGAAAATAACCATCATATCATTAGCAACTACGCTATCATAAATTAGCGTATGTTGGATAATAAATCGTTTACAAACCATTATAAAGTTTAGTAGCGTCTGGCAACTGTAATATATTATTATAATAACTTTATTAGTGGAGTAAATTTTGAAGATAATGTGGAAGCGTGTAATTCCTTCTTGCATTGGTAAACTTAGTACATTGAACTGAAATGTATTGAGTTGTTTCAAAGTTTGGAAACGGGCGGATGTTTATGAGTTAGTTGGGGATGACCGGGAAATAGGCGCAATATAAAATACTGGATGACTGGGTATGGTGTTGAGATAGGAAAGTTTATACAGGTGATACCTAAAACGTATGCAAATATTAATAAAAGGAGTTGAATGCAAAATATTGAATTAAATAATAAAATATTAATAGTTAGTCGGGTAGTTAATTATAAAAATCAGACAAAAATTTTATCCACTTAAAGTTTTGTTTTAGTTATAAAACTAATATATAAAATAAAAAAACGAAAGTTATGATATAAAAAATAAAATATGGTTTAGATTCACACAGCAATAATTCATTACGGCGTTCTATTCATTTCTTTTCTGTGTTTCAATAGTTCTAGACTATTTAAGGGCAAATCAAAGTAATACCTACTTGGTACTTAAATATACCGGTTTTTAAGGTTTAAATATATACAGGGTGGTCCTTAGGTAATTGTACAAACAGAAACCGTAGATTCTTCACTTTAAAATATTACGATTTAAGCCAACTTGCTTTAATAAAATGTTTATATTAAGAAAGATACAGGGTGTTAAAGTGGAATTAAATTTTATTTTTCACTATAACTTTTACGTTTGTAAATATTTTTGGACAAAAACCTACAGTTGGATGCTTTTGTGTAGGATAAATTATAATTTTATACTTACTTACTAATAGAGGACGGCACATATGCCACATGTGTGGCATAAATTTGCGCCTAACTTTTTTGCTCTTTAAGTTAGCTTTTTTTGTGTTAAAAAAATATAAAAGATACATTATTTTTACAAAGAAAAGGTATACTTGTAAGTAACCTAAAAATTAAACCGTTTTCGAGATAAATGCATTTTATAAGTCAGCTGCACAATAATTCTTAGTTTGATATTTGTGTTGCAAAGATGATAATGTAACATCACAAAATGCTTTATTATGGGTGCTTAATGTCTTATTGGAGAAAAGATATTTCATCTTCTTCTTTAGGTGCCGTGTCTATATTCAGACGTTGGCCATCATCATGTTTACAATTTACCTTTGCTATCGCTTCTTAAGTTTCTATAATGGTATTGTATTACTTTTTACTCTATTGTAAATGATAAAACCCAAAATATGTGGTATATGCACGATGGTACACCACCACATTCTAGAGAGAAGGCAGTTAGAACATACTTAAAAACAACTTTTCTGAACATTGGATTTGTCGTGGTAGTCATATTCCTTGGCAATGCGGTGAGAAATTGATATAATTATTTAATTCATAAAAAATCCGAAAAAAATACTAATTGTTCATTACGTAAATTGTTTACCCATTTTTATTAGGACAAATAGAAACTAGAGCACAGGTATTGAATAACACATATGTGTCCTGGTTGATAATACGTTTGCTACAAATCTAACCTGAAAAACTCAGCATTTTTACAAAACATCATCATTGCCCTAATAACCGATATTGTTATAAATATGGTAAACACAGAGGCAATTTAGTTCAGCATAATATTAGTTCGTTAGTAAATCATAATAGTCCATTTGTTCGAGACTAAATTATAGTTACTCGTAAGCTGTAACGTAACCATATAAATAAGAAATGTCATCGATAGGTTATTCCGTGTATATAAGTAACCAATGAACGAGATACATCACAGTTTAATACAACATTTAACTTCTGCAACAAATACGATGTATAAATAAATATAAGGTTGAATGCTCGAATAAATGAACTTTGATCAGATAAAAGGCATATATCGAGCACAGTTTAATTAAATCTTGCCCAAGTACTTTCGATCCCTAGATCATCTTCAGGGGCATTTCGTCAATTGTGGCCTATCCGGCAAGAACAAGATGTCATAAACATATAAATGTACATTACACTACACTACAAATGGACAAACAAACACAAAGAAAAAATTTGATTTCTAATGGATGCGTGCCTGCACATAATATCTGGGAGGTTAAGGAATTCCTTAAAAACAGCTTTAATAATTATTTGATTGGACCTGACTGTAATATTAAGTAGCCCTCGAGATTTGGAGATCTAGGAACAAACAATAATTTTATCTGGGGGCATATAAAATCAAAAATCTATTATGGCATGATTTGAGTTTGGCAATCATCATTGCTATTCGTATCTTTGAAGCTGTTGCTCTAAATAATTGGTTAGATGTGCACTGGAACCAGTCTCTTAAATTGCGCAGCCAATATATATGTCGTCTCCCCACGCTTCGTTTGCCCTAAATCTTTCCTTGGATAATTAACTGGAGCAATCGGTACTTTTTCCCTCTCATCACATGACCAAAATATTCCAACTTTCTTCTTTTGATGGTGATCAACAGCTCCCGTTCTTTGTTCATTCTTCGAAGAACTTCACTACTTGTTACTTTGTCTGTCCAAGGTATTTTCTGCTTAGTACAAAATGGCTTATTGTTTGAACATTTGTTATAGTTTTATGTTTAGAAATTAATATAAATTATTTTTAGGGAGGATCACAGTAAAACTATATTGAAATTCTTTGAATTGTATAAACTATTTTCAACATTCTGATATAATTACTATTTAAATGGAAATAAGCCACAATTAAAGGTTAAAGTACGTTTATTGACGTTTCAATTTCCACTTCGGAAATCGTTCTAATTTACTAATGTTTGTGTTTTGAGAACGATTTCCGAAGTGGAAATTGAAACGTCAATTAACGTACTTTAACTTGTGGCTTATTCCCATTTAAATAGTACTTACTTTAAAATGCCACAAGAAAATAGCTTCAGAACAATATTCTGATCTTAATTTTCTACTAAAACCCTTTCAGCGCTTATATATATATATATATATATATATATATATATATATATATATATATATATATATATATATATATATATAATATATATATATATACTCACATTGGAGGCGAAGAGCAGACAAACGTATTAGAGGAAGACTAATTGACTAATAACATAATTTTATTTTAATTTCAAATACCACAAAGCTTCCTAATAAGACGCCGAAATACGTGTAGAAGAATGGTGAAGCTCCAATTTAAAGGAAATACAATTATTTACTTTCACTTGAACGTCTTTTCTCTATGAAAAAAGAGCGAAAGATTGTGTTTTGCAGGGTAAACTGTAGATACATTATATCAAAATAAAAGGTTATTCCTAACATTGTCCTATAGCTTTCAGCAAGCTCAGATCAGCAGTTCACCTAATACGTATCAAAGAGACGTCTCATAACTCCTTGTTGCATTATATAGAGGTCGATACTAACGTACTGAGACGTGTTATGTTACTGTATTATTTATTTCAATTCGAGCTACCACTAGTTATGTAGAGTTACCAAAAGTCTTTTAGCTAACCAATAGATGTCCAGAATGCAAGAAATCCAAGAAGGGATGCCTTAGGGCAGTATTTTATTGTCTGTTTTATACAAAATTTTTGTTTCAGATTTATGAACAGATGCAATAACAAATACAGACCTGTACGCACATGACACGGCAATATATGCTATAGGAAAAGCTGAGGGAATGGTCCAGATACTAGAAAATCGCTTAGAAAAAATTGCAGATTTCATAGATAAATGGAAAATTGGTATCAACGCAAAAAAAATGCAATTCATCATCTAAACACAGCAGAATAATCCATTAATAGTCAAAATTACGATGAGAGGAAACACCATTCAATCAAAAGCATTAGTCAAATACCTAGGAGTTCACCTGTACAGGAAACTAAACTTTGCTAATAATACACAAAAAATAGGTAAAAGCTTATATTGCAAAAAGACTAATTTAACCTTTATTTTTAGGTCCAGCCCACTATCAAATGCCAAGAAAATCCAATTATACCAGGCGTATATTAGGTCGATGATACTACGTGCAGTTTAAGTATAAAGTTCCACAGTAGAGACCAATTGGAAGAACTAGAACTAGAAATAACAGAAACAGCGTTTTACAGACTAATCGACGAGTCAACATGGGAAGACAAAAAGAGAAATGCCATGATCGGAGAAAGGAGGTGGCACATTACTAATGGAGGTGGCACAAAAAAGTTCAAGATACATCTTCCAACAAACCACAAAAACACTCCTAAAGCCCAGGGACATCCTCAACAAAAATAGATCACCAAAGATGTAGAAAGAAAAACACCGACTAATCGACCATCTAATTAGGGTCTAGCAATTTTTTGTCTTTATTCCAGTATAAGCTTTATCCGTTCATTATTTGTCATTTAAAACACGTGATCACTCTTATACAAGCTGTGAAGTTTTGGTATCTGTATGTTATTATATTTTTTCGGCAAGGCTTTGAACGTTTTTGTTAGTTTATGGAGTCGGAGGCCTTTTCGTAATCTACAAATACTCAATATAGTGATTTGTTATATTTAGTGCACTTATTTATAAGATTTTTTATTACCAATAGATTATCGTTTGTTTCAAACCCCTTCCTAAGTTGCCTGTTCTGTAAAAGTCTAACAATATTTTCTAATCGTTTCGTAACATTGTTTTAAATCTATATATATAAAAGAAAGTCGTGTTAGCTACACCACTTATAACTCAAGAACGGCAGAACAGATTTGGCTGAAAATTGGTAGGAAGGTAGCTTAGAGCCAGGAGACGGACATAGGATACTTTTTATCCCGTTCGACAGCGTTCCCGTGTGACTTGACATGAAACGTCAGTCACTATAAAACGTGGTATAACAAAAAAGAATCAGACTTGGAATAACAAAACGCAAATGACAGCTATGTAATTGACGTAAAATGACAGCTATGTAATGACGTATGGATGACAATTTGATATTTGTAAGAAATCAATATTAAAACTATTTCTATTAAATAAATAATTAACAAGTGGATTGAAGTGAAGTGAAGTTTAATTAATAATGCCGCGACCAAGACGATCGAATCTTTCCCGACCAATCCGTAATTGAAGTGAAGTGAAGTTTAATTAATAATGCCGCGACCAAGACGATCGAATCTTTCCCGACAAAGCCGTAATGCAAGAAGAATACAAAATACTGCAAATGAAAGGACTGAAGAAGAACAAGAAATTGCACGTGAACAGCGCCGCGATAGTATGGCTCGACTTCGTGCTTCTCAATCACGAGAGCAAAGTGAAGCAGCCCGTGAAACAGCTCGGTTGGCAATGCAGAATCGTCTAGCGAACAACAGAAGGCAACAAATAGATAATTTGCGACGCAGAAGAACGCAGAACAAGACATTTAGCTGATTTGAATCGAGCAGCGTTTCGATACGATTGCAGCAATGATTACAGCTTGCATCCTAGCGTTTGCATTGGGTAAATGGACGTTGTTTGCGAGTATTGTGGTGCATTAAAGTTTTCCGGAGAAACGCCTGGATTATGCTGCCTTAATGGTAAAGTGAAATTGTCAGTGTTGACTCCGCCACATGAGCCATTGTATTCATTGCTTTGTGGCGAAACACAAGAATCACGCCACTTTCTTACAAATAATCGAAAATACAATAGCTGTTTCCAAATGACGTCATTTGGGGCAGACATTATCGAAGAAGGAGGATTTAATCCGACATTTAAGGTATTTATTTTTGTACTTACATAGAATGTAGTTAAAGAATAACTTACTTTATTTATTGGTATGTATTATATTTGCTAATACTGAACTCTACTCTCCCACAAAAAAAGTGTTTATAACCCAGTTAATACTGTCTGGTTTTTATTTTGTAGACAAGGACAGATTCACCATCGAATTGGATCATTACTACCTTTCGAAGATACACAGAATAAATTTTTACAAATATATTTCATGAGCAACATGGAAGAACAACTTGATCGACGCCTAGGGATCAATGCAGGAATGAAGCGAGCAATTATTCAAGACTTGCAGTGTCTGCTTCATGAACATCATACGTTGGTCAGGTTGTTTAAGAGTGCTTTAGAGCGCATGCCAAATGATGACTATAAAGTTGTCATCAAAGCAGTTAAACGACCATCTGGAACACACGAACGCACATTTAATGCTCCAATAGTAGACGAAGTTGCCATCCTGATTGTTGGTAAACAATTGGAAAAACGCGATATTGTGCTTACACGTCGCGATACTGGGCAACTGCAACAAATATCTGAAACTCATCGATCATATGACGCATTGCAATACCCACTGATATTTTGGCAAGGAGAAGATGGATATTATTTTAATATTAAAATGATAAATCCATTGAATGGTAAAGTATCAGTATCTTAATAATGGTTAATGTCTGTATTATTTGTCTTTGAAATGGTTAATTATCAAATTTTTAATTTCAGGTGAAGAAACTACAAAGAAAGTTAGCTCAATGAATTATTATGCATATCGTTTGATGATTCGTCAAAATGCTGACAACTATTTGCTGCGGTTTCGTTGATTGTTTCAGCAGTATTGCGTTGACATGTATGTAAAAATAGAAACGGAACGTTTAACATTTATTAGGTTGAACCAAGCCAAACTGCGTTCTGAGGAGTACATCCATTTACGTGATGCAGTTAGTACTGAAGGAAATGCAGCTAATATTGGTCGATTAACTATTCTGCCGGCGACGTACATTGGTAGCCCACGTCATATGCATGAATATGCACAAGATGCAATGACATATGTTCGTCATTACGGCCGGCCAGATCTCTTTATTACTTTTACCTGTAATCCAAAATGGATAGGTTTGGATTGCAATCCTCAAATACCAACGATGAAATTTCACGCTATCAAGTTGGTCGTTATGTGTACTGTAATGAAGCGATTTGGCGTATATTCGCATTTCCAATTCACGAACGTCATCCTACTGTTATACATTTGGCGGTGCATCTGGAGAATGGTCAACGAGTATATTTCACGGCTTCGAATGCTACGCAACGTGCTAAAACACCTCCAGCAACTACATTGGCCAGTTTTTTTGCAATCTGCCAAAGCGAACAGTTTGCACGAACTTTGCTTTACTCGGAGATGCCACGTTATTATATTTGGAATGCTTCATCCAAGAATTTTCAAAGACGGAAGCAAGGTGATGCGGTTCCTGGGTATCCAGATGTGCGTTCTACTGATGCTCTTGGTCGTATGTATACAGTTCATCCAAAGAATGATGAATGTTTCTATTTGCGGTTGTTGCTGGTAAATGTGCGTGGGCCAACTTCATTTGAGACGAACTACGAACTGTTAATGGTGTAATATTCCCAACATATCGTGCTGCATGTGAAGAATTGAACTTATTAGAAAACTATACCCATTGGGATACGACAATCGCTGAAGCCATTATCGCTGCATCTTCAGGTCAGATACGCACATTATTCGCTATCATAATTTCGACATGTTTTCCATCAAACCCATGTAACCTGTGGCACAAATACAAGGATAGCATGTCAGAAGATATTTTACATCAAAGTCGTGTCAGTTCCAGAAATCACGATATTGAGATGAATGAGGAGATACATAATCGTGCTTTACTCTTGATCGAAGATATGTGTTACCTCATGTGCGGTAATTTATTAATCAGGTTAGGAATGCCAGCGCCAAATCGTGAAATGAATGACGCATTTATTCGAGAATTGGAACGGGAACGTGAATATGATCACCAGGAATTAGATTCAGTAGTTCAAAGGAATGTACCCCTGTTAAATTACCAACAAAAGGAAGTTTATGCTACTTTAATGAAGGCAATCGCTGATGAAAATGGTGGTTTATATTTCCTAGATGCCCTAGTGGAACTGGCAAGACATTCCTTATGTCATTAGTTTTAGCAACTGTTCGGGCGAGATCCAACATAGCGGTTGCAGTTGCTTCTTCTGGAATAGCAGCCACATTGTTAGAAGGATGCCGTACGGCTCATTCAGCATTCAAATTACCGTTAAATCTTCAAACTATTGAAGAACCAACGTGTAATATTGCAATACACTCAGCAATGGCCAAAGTTTTAGCGGCATCGAAAATCATCATCTGGGACGAATGCACAATGGCGCATAAACGTGCATTAGAAGCACTTAACCGAACATTAAAAGATTTACGCAATGACTCGAGATGTTTTGGAGGAGCAATGATTTTACTGTCTGGCGATTTCCGCCAAATACTGCCAGTAATTCCAAGATCTACGGTTGCCGATGAAATAAACGCTTGCCTCAAATCGTCAAATCTATGGCGCTATGTGAAGAAACTGCAGCTGACAACAAACATGAGAGTTACATTGCTTAATGATACATCTGCTGAAGATTTCTCGGAGCAATTGCTGACTATCGGTAATGGTCAAGTACCTGTCGATGAATCGAGCGGATTAATATCATTTCCAAATAATTTCTGTAATTTTGTCTCATCAAAAGACGAACTTATCAACAATGTATTTCCAAAAATAATGAATGGTTGAGTGATCGAGCAATTTTAGCGGCTAAGAATAAAGATGTAGATGACCTGAACTACATAATTCAAAATAAGATCATTGGAACAATGCATTCTTTTAAATCTATTGACTGCGTCACAAATGAAGATGAAGCCACCAAATATCCAATTGAATTTTTAAACTCTTTGGACGTGCCTGGCTTACCACCGCACAATTTACGCCTAAAGGTTGTAAACCAAAACTGTGTAACGGTACGCGTTTGGTGGTTAGTAAATTGATGAACAATGTAATTTACGCTACGATAATGATAGGAAAATTCAAAGGTGAGGAAGTTCTCATTCCGAGGATCCCGATGATCCCAACCGATATGCCGTTTGAATTTAAAAGACTTCAATTTCCGATACATCTTGCATTTGCCATGACCATCAACAAATCACAAGACCAATCCCTAAAAGTTTGTGGTTTAAATCTAGAACATTCATGTTTTTCCCATGGTCAATTATACGTGGCATGTTCACGGGTCGGAAGACCATCTGCGTTGTTTGTTTTTGCGCCTGATAATAAAACAAAAAATGTCGTGTATCACAAGGTACTTAAGTGAAGAGCAACCTTTGTACTAAAATACAGAAATAATAATGAATGATTAATGTAGTTATTTAATTTTTTTTTATATTTTTTCCAATAAAAAAAAAACACAATCTGCTTATTTATTGCCATTAAGGCAAAACAAAGTTCGCCGGGTCAGCTAGTAGTTTATAAATATAAAATTGAAAGAAAAACGAGGATCCGGAAGGCGAAGGATTTCCTGGCTGGAAAATCTACGTGCGTGGTTTGACACAACAATTACAATTTTTTTTTAGAGCAGCTGTTTGCAAAATACAGATTGCGATGATGGCCACCAATATCCGAAACGGATAGGCACTACAAAAAGAAGAATTCTTCTTGTAGTGCTTATCTCTCGCAAGACATTGTTCCGACCTCATGGATGTCAGAGGCTACCGAGGTCCAAACATAGATAGTGACCACTTTCTTGTAATGGCAAAAATCAGAGGTAGAATATCAAACCTAAAGAAGGATAAATGTATAAAATAAGACAGGATTAATGTTGATAATCTGCGTATTTAAACCGTTGCGAGAGAGTATAAAAGAAAAATGGATAAAGATTGAGAGAGTCTGGAAACGGTAGAAAATGTGGAGTAATTGTGGACAAAATGTAGAAACGTATTAAACGAGAAGGCATCAAAAATATTAGTGTAAACCAAACCATCCATCCATCTAATGGTACTACAGCCCAAATCGAGCCTTGGCCTTCTTCAACAGACTTCTCCAATCATTTTGATTTACCGCTGATCTTTTTCACGAACGCGTTCCCAGGCAATTCCTGGCATCCTCATCGACTTCGTCTTCCCATCTCTTTGTAGGTCTTTCAACAGGTCTTTTTCCCTGCATTCTTGCATTTAGTAATTTTCTGGGGATTCTATTCCCATGCATGCGACCACGTGTCCTGCCCACCGTAATCTCTGCATAGTGTATTGTGCTAGAGTTGGTTCGCTATATTGCTTGTATATTTCTCTATTATACCTAATTCGCCAATTGTTGTTTTCACTTATTGGGCCCAGTATCCTACGTAATATTTTTCTTTCAAACACATCTAATGCATTGGCAGATTTCTGTGTCACCACTCATGTTTCATAACCATAACTTACTATGGGCCTGATTATTGTTTTATAGACCCGTAGTTTTGTTTTCCGGTGTACGTCTTGCGATTTAAATATGTAACCCATCGCGAAATAGGCTTTATTTGCCAGCATAAGCCTTCTATTTATATCCGGTTCTTTTTCATTGCTTGCGACCAGATCCATTCCTAGGTATGTGAATTTATTCACATGTTCTATATCGTCAATAAAGTGTTATTACGCCAGTCTATTTAATATGGTTTGTATGGGTAGTTTTGTTTTATTTGTATTTATTGCTAGCCCTACTGCTTTTGCACTCTGTTCCAACTCAACGTAGGTTTCTTCCGCTGCATTCACTGTTCTGATCATTATGTTTATATCATCTGCGTATGCTGATAATTGGGTAGATTTATTTGTAAGTATGTTATTTCCGCCCACCGTCAAACGTCTAATTACATATTCAAGAACAAGATTAAAGAGCGTTTGTTTCAGTCCTTGCGTTATCGTAAACGCATCAGTGATCTGTCCCTGAATACATACCTGTACTTCTGTTTCTGTAATTGTCATGTGCACTAGTCGTATTAATTTTGATGGTATGCCAAATTCTTCCAATATATTAGGTAGAATTGTTCTATCAATTGAATCATAGGCTTGTTTAAAATGTACAAGGAGATCGTAAAAGTGCATGTCATATTTCCATGTTTTGGCTAGTATTTGTTTAACTGTAAATCGTTGGTCAATGGTAGATCTATTTTGCCCAAACCCTTCTTGATATTATCCGATGACTTTTTCCGTGAGAGGTAGGAGTCTTCGATTAATGATGTTTGTGAGTATTTTGTATCTCGAACAAAGTAAAGAGATGCCTCTATAATTCTTACACAACAGTTTGTCTCCTTTTTTATGTATAGGGCAGATTATACTTTTCTTTCATTGTTGGGGATTTCTTCTTTTATCCATATCTCTTGTATTAGCCGGTATATCTGTTGTGTCAAATTCCTTTCTCCTTGCTTGAGTAGTTCTGCCGGTATTATATCTATTCCCGGTGCTTTATGGCTTTTTTGTATGTGGATTACCCTTTGGACCTCCTCTACCGTTGGGGGCTAGTTAATTCATTTTCTTCTCTAAGCAACAGATAACAAAAATATTGAAATTCATCACCTATTCGTCGAGTTTAAGGCCGCATACGACAATGTCAAAAGAACAGTACTATACCAATCAAGGGTTTGGTATACCAGAAAAGCTTATCGGATTAATGAGAATGACAATGTCTATCGTAAAAGCCAGCGTTCGAATACAGGGAGAAAATTCTCGATTCTTTAAGATGAAGGATGGACTCAGATAAGGGAATGCCCTGCCTTGCCTCTTATTTAACATTGCTTTAAAAAAGGCTGTCCGAGACACACGAATTAGAGACGGCGGTACTTTTTTCAATAGATCGATATAAATCTTAACATATGCTTATTACATCGACATAATAGGGCGTAGCAAGCAAGAAGTTAAGCAATATTTGCTAGAATTGGAAACAGCGTCGAAACAGGTTGGTTTAATCATCAACGAAGACAAAATCAAGTACATATTGGTTACTAAAGATCCTACAGCAAATGAGCTTTAAACGTGTTGACAGCTTCACACACCTTAACTCGCTAGTGACTACTACCAACAACACAAACGAAGAAATTAAGACGAATAAACCTTACAATTGTACAACCTGTACCAATAATAATAAGTACCAATATGCCCAACTTATAGTGAAAGGAAAAATCGAGAGAAAGAGAGGCCTAGGAAGGAAAAGACTATCGTGGCTCAGAAACATCCAACGATGGACAGGGCTAAATTTTGAACAGCTAATAAGAACAGCTGAAGATAGAGAAGATTTTAAAATTGTAGTAGCCAACCTCCATTGAGGAGAAGGCACTTTAAGAAGAAGAAACCTCACAAATATAGCACATCATGGAATTCAAAAACAATTCCACTCAAGAAATATTTAAAGAAAAACTAAAATTATTAAGCCAATCCTCACATATGAGATGGAAACATAGACTGTAACGCAGAAGAATAAAAGACTTCTGGGGATATTTAAGCATAAGATACTCCGCAAAATAGTTGGTGCTATAAACGATCGGGCAGTTGCGTAAAAGATATAATTTCGAATTATACCAACTCTTTAATGAACCAGATGTCGCAACGTTGATTAAAACACGCTAATTAGTTGGACTGGACACATAATACGAATGCCTGACAATATGATTGCTAAAACGCTAACGACAGGAATACCTATATGAAGAAGGAATGAGACCGACTTCGGGATACTTGAGATTAGAAGATGGCAACACGTTGCGAGGAACCCAACAGAATGGCAACGAATCTAAGAGCGGACCAGGATCCACAGAGGATTGTCGAGCCAAAGATGATTGAAATATCAAGATAGAGGCTTTTGAGTGGCCAACTCTGTATAAATACAAGTACTCTCCAGTAAGAACAGTTAAGGATACTTGCCACACAATTACTAAAAATAATTTTAAAGCTCTCGACTATAAAATGTATAACTTATGTATAAATTGATAATATGAAAAAATATTGCTATTTCTAAGTAACAAAATGAGATAGTTTGTTTAATTTATATTTTGAGGATAATGGTCGAGGTGAAAGTCGAAATATCAAATATAAACGATTTTTAGTTATAATTGCAGCTTTTTCATACAAACTATAGTAGTTATTATTTTAAGACTTGTTTGTAGAATTTAAATGTTAAACAGATATAAATATATGAAATTTCAAAAATACAATATTTAGGTTGACATGGTTATAACACCGTTATAGATATAGATACAAAGCTGCTATTTAAATCATGTTAGCAGATTCAGTACATAATTTCAACAAAAGTTCGCGGCGTAAATTAACTAAAACTTTGTTACAGTTGTAGCAGAGAGCTTAACTTTAGCAAACAACAAACACTGATAGTTTCACTTAGCTTATAATTTAAAGTTCACCAATTAAAAATTTGTATTTGATACCAAGATTTTTTATCTGAAATTCTAAACATCAAGTAAGTTATTTCACATTTTTATTAACGGTTAATTCCCAAACTAATTTAAGAGTTTAATGCCATTGATCGGTCTGGTACTAATGCTGAATATACGTTGTAGTGTTGTAGTGTTTTAGTGAAAGTTAGTAAGATTAACATATTATATGCTTTTATCACGGATCTGTTACATTTAGTTGCATACCAGCCATACGTATGTCACGGTTACGAGTCAAATGTATCGATAATTTTAATCGTCAGTATGGTAGTAGCGTCTCATCGCATTGTTATTTATAGAGTTGCACTACGCCAAAGCAAATAAAAACTTTTTTGTCCGTTGGTATTTTTGACTTTTAGTAAGTTTATGATAGATATTCTTATATATGTTAACCGTTATGTCAATACCCAAGTACCTGATACGGGAGTCTATACCCGTGCTACCCAGGTACCCGGCATTGTTTCGGTAAACTTCGCTTGTACATTCCGAAAATAACAGACAATTGGGATTTTTCTTTGTTTGCTATCAGTGTTTATTTAACTGTGCTTACAAGTTGTTAATATTTTCGTGACTATATGCGTGTTTTATGTTGTAATTACTTGTAATAATGGCAAGAAGAGAAGTTAGTGCTAGCAAATTTAGAAGGTAAGTTATTACTGTTTATTTTTACAATGTTTTATACATAGATCATTCAATTTTAGAATGACGTATGAAAAGCAACAGAAGTACTTGCAACAATTTATAGACGATATAGATGAGGAAGTAGACAAAAATATCGAAAACCAGAAATCAGATGAGGACTATGTTTCACAAAGCAAACCGGATGAAGATGAAGCTTCTGACGTAGAGGACGTTTTTACTGATATCAATAATAAGATTGAAATCGATACCGACGGCGACGATAGTGGTGATGAAGATTTTGACGATTTTCAAGAAAGTTCTTCCCAAAGTGATGTTCTGGTTGCAAAAGATAAAACGATTTGGCAACGAAAACCGTTTACTGCAAGTCGAACACTGAAACGTAACCTTTTGCGTGAAAAAACGGGCCCAGTACGTTCTACTAAAACTCTTTCGATTAGAGATACATTCAAATGTGTTTTCAGTGACGTAATGTGTGACATAATTATACGCGAAACCAATTGAAAAGCTAATAGCGTTTGTGAAAAGTATAATGTTGAAAACCCCGACAAACCTCGAAATGTTTGGAAGTCACTCACAACAGAAGAATTTGATACATACTTAGATATTCTTATTACAGCAGGAGTACGGCATTCAAATTCAGAGCACTCGAAAGATTTATGGAAAACAGACTCTCATCCTTTGTACCGAGCAAGTATGGGCATAAATCGCTTTTGGAGCATCAGCAGATTCTTACGGTTTGACAATGACAAAACTCGTGCAGAACGTTTGCAAAATGATAAAGCTGCAGCTATTACAGATATATTCCATCTTCTCCATGATAATTTACGTCGTAACTATGTACCGTCAGATTCTCTTACTGTGGATGAACAGTTATTTCCTTTTAGAGGTAGGACACGTTTCACGCAATATATGCCAGCAAAACCTGCCAAGTATGGCATCAAGGTTTGGTGGGTTTGTGACGCCAATAATTCGTATCCTCTTACTGGACAAATTTATACTGGAAAAAATTTGACTGGACGTGAAACTAATCAAGGTGAACGCGTAGTAAAAGATTTGTGTTACCGATACAAAAATTCTGGACGAAACATAACAATGGATAATTTTTTCACATCTCTTCCACTAGTCCGTCTCCTGTTGTCTTGGAATTTATCATTAGTTGGTACTTTGAAAAGAAACAAACCATATATTCCACAAGAAATGCTGCCTTTGCCAGAGCGTGAGCCTGAATCGTCATTACACGGATTCAGTGCAGATCGTGTTACTATTTGTTCATATGTACCAAAAAACAAAAAAAGCGTTATCTTGCTGTCAACAATGCATGACAACGATAATGTAAGTGGCCCAAAAAATAAACCTGAAATAATTCAGTTCTATAATACAACTAAAGGAGGCATAGACAAAATGGTTTCTCATTATTTCACTAAACGCAGAACTTTGCGTTGGCCAGTAGCCTTATTTTACAATATCCTAGACGTAGCTTGCCTAGCAACCTATATAATTTATACAGAGAATAATCCACAGAGTTCTACTGAAACCAGTAAGCGTAGAATTTTTCTACAAGACTTAGGGAAACAACTAGTGATGCCTGCAATTTCTGCTAGATCTAAAGTACCAAATGTATACCGAAATTTTTCATCAATGTCAGGAATTGAGTGTATGTTACGAAAACCTCTACTTACAGATTCAAGTAATACTGCAGAGTCATTAACACTTCGAGATTCAACTGGACGCCTTAAAATTGTTGGAAACTGCTACATTTGTATGTCTTTAGCGAAAAAGCGGCTAAGAAAGACACGAAAATCACGTAATGTTTGTAATCGTCCACTATGTAACAAACACTCAGTAAATAAAAGTAAGTGTGGATAATGTGTTTAAAATGTAACTTTTATTTTACGTTTCCATATCACTTTTATTATAAAAAAAACTAGACAGAGCTTCATAATTTACTAAACATTAGTGTTACTCGGGTGCCACGGGTGTGGACGTAATGGTGTAAAAACTTTGACAGGTAATTTTAATATATTATATGCATTTTTTTCTTCGGTTTTTATTAGAAATCTCTTCGTTCTAAATAATTTTAGGAATAACTAGAAGCTCGAATAAAAATATTTATACTATCGTCAATGATTCAGACAAAACAATTACCAAGGATACCCAGGTACCTGGGTATAGACACAAAGGTTAAAATGGGTCAGGAGCCCTTCTGACAGAAAGAAACTTACTATGCTCTAAAATATAAATTTAATTTAAGAAACTAACAAAGACAACTAAGCCTAGTTAAATATATCTCGACCCCTTAGAAACGTCCAAACACGTGCACACTAATCACAGCATGTAAATAGAAACCTACTTCTATGTAAATAGAAATCACCAACGAATGTTTGAACATATAAAACTCGATTTTAGAGGATGTGACGGAGTCTTTGAAAACACCTATAATATTGACAAAAATTGGAAGAGACCTGACGAAAGTTCAATGGAAACATAAAAATGGAAATATTAACAAATAACGCGGAATAAATAAACTAATAAAAACAAAAATAAAGCAAGCCAAAGAATCTTGGCCCGTCAATTTATGTACAGATAAAACTTACAGCTACTTGTTACAAATCCAAATCCGATTCAGAAGATGAACTTTCAGAACCAAGATTTATAATAACTGGCTCGATCATTTTATCAGTAATATTGTCCAGCTTCCACATTTTTTCCTCTTCTTTAATAGTGTGATTTACTGCCTTTTCCTAGTTTTCAGGTTTTACATTATTTAAGGCCTCCAAAAACATCATGAATTTTAAAAGTGGTATTTTTTCTTGAAACTTCACTCTTTATCTGTGCCCATACCAGTTCAATCGGGTTTAATTCACAATGATATGGTGGGGATCTAAGTACTGTCATTCCACGATTTTTGGCAATTTCATCAATTTCGTATTTTTTAAATTTTTCTTTATGAAGGGCACACAACGAATAAAGTTCCTTTCTTATAGATCCGGGATGGTACGTAATATTTTTTGAACTCAGCCAATTCTGCAATTTTTATTTTAACCACTTGGTTGTGGGCAGTCCTTCTATAAGTCTGGAGTGATAACTTGCATTATCCATTACTATTACACAGTTCTTAGGAAGAAGATCTATCATTTGTTCGAACCATTCTTGAAAGACATCAGCGTTCATGTCTTCATGGTAGTCACCGGTACAAGTTGATTCAAAAGTTAATAAACCACCTTCAACAAAACCGTCTGAACTGCCAATGTGTACTATTATCAGCCTGCGTCCCTTTCCTGATGGTGGGTTTAAACCAGTAGATAAGTTATTTACAAAAGCGTGCCTTTGACTTGTAACAGTTTCATCCTGCCAAAATTTATTTGGTGTATGACCCTCGTTGATCCATGTTTCATCAAGATAAAATATTTTTCTTTTTTGGTTTCTCATTTCCTTTATGGTTCTTAGAAAATGTCTTCTCCATATGACAATATCGCTTCTTTCTAATAAAATAGACTTTCTGGGATTCTTTTTCCAGCGGAAGCCTATTTCTTTTAAAAGTTTCCATAACGTACTTCGACTCATTTCTGGGTAATCCTTATCATCTCGAACTGAGATAAGAACTTTATCCAATGTTGGAAATTCTTGTCTAAAGAAGAATTCATGCACTTTCCGTCGAAGTCCTTCTTTAAAATGATATTCTATTTGAAATTTTGGTTTCCCTGGAGCATTACGTGGCATTTGAAAACTACCACATTTCTCTTCTTTAATAGCTCTGTAAATCGTAGATTTCCCAACACCAAGTGTACTGCTAACTAACTCAACGGTCTCATCAACACTTTCACATAAACGTTTGTCTGTAAATGATTTAAAACAATTATATATTAATGTTTTTTCATTAACTGTTATAGGACCAATTTTTCGGCGGTTACACGGCACTTCCAAATTTTCCATAACACTAGTATACACAATAAACTGCACCTTGCAACTGAAGTACCTACTTTTAGTGAACTGTTAAGAATTTTGAATACGCCACTTGGACCTTCCTATATACAAAATGGAAAAACCCACTATCACATTTTCTGTGGAATAAGTTTAGAAGGTAATTATCTAGTCAATTACTGTCGTAGATTCCTGGAATTAAAGAATTAAATGTTTGATTGTTGAAACCCTTACTTCGTGGAATGCACTCATTTCAGATAAAATAAAACGTTTTATTTTATCTAAAGAATTAAACTTTATTTTGCAAATAGGCAAAAAATTAAACTTTATTTTGCAAATAGATGAAATAAAACGTTTTATTTTATCTAAAGAATTAAACTTTATTTTGCAAATAGGTAGGTACTTATTAAACTTTTATTGGTTATATATAACCAATAAAATAAACATCTTACATTTCTTGCAAATTCATTAGTACCTGTTAACCTCCATCACTCCGACACTGGCAACCTTATTTAGGGATTAGTAATCCTCACAACTATTGTATTCTATTCTGCTCCAACCTTTATACCTGGTGGTCATACTCAATTTAAAATTGTTTTCCTATATACTTCTGTAAACTTGTTGACAAATATCTGTTTTTCATTGAGTCACCCGTATCAACAGTTTAGGGATTTGCATACATAATTTATTGTTTTATTACTCTCTCATACATAAAAATACACTATAGGCTATTTAAAATTTTGGATGAGAAAAGCATTACCATTAATCACTTTCTTAAGAACATTTACAACGAAGGAATAATCACTGATGATTGGTTGGAGTCACTGTTTATAACATTATCAAAGAAAAGTGGATCCATCAAATGCAGCGATTTAAGATTTATCAGTTTAATAAACCACATACTTATGATACTTTTACGAATTATATAAAACTGAGTATTTCCTCTTTGCGAAAGTGGAGTGCGTAATAAGTAATATATATATATATATATATATATATATATATATATATATATATATATATATATATATATATATATATATATTGTTATGATGTGGTTTTTTGTTTGAATGATGAGCAATGAGTATTTTTAATAATATAGGGTTTTTATCGCGGTTCTCAAAGAATTAGCTTGTAAGTACTTTTTTAAATTATCTTTATTATAACTATTATGAAACACACATATATATCTAACCTAGCCAATGTAAATTTAAAATAAACTATCTTTAAATTGATGTTCTTATAAAACTAATTAAATTCTATAGACAATGTTAAATTTAAACAAACTATCTTCTAAATTGAAATTGTTATGACATTAACTAAATTATATTAACAAAATTTTGTACCTTTCTTTCACTGAATGCCTAAATGAACTGTTTTCCACTATATATATTCTAATCACCACTGAAAGTCTTCGTACTAACCGAAGTACGTTTCCTGTTTTTGTGAAATTTCTTTTTCCAATTATCAGCTTCTACCAATTTAAGATATAGTTTTCTTCACCAGCATTTATACACCACCAACCAAACCAGCAAACAGCATTTATATTTATTCTTCTTTTCAATATACCAATATCCAATTATTATAAGTTGATTTATACTAATCTCCAACCATAATATAATTTAATTTCTTCCAATATACCTTTTTAATCTTCAATAATTATTTGTGTATAATTATAAATGTGCATTAAATATATGCATAATTTTTAATCTTCATTTAACTCACTATATTAAACTATTGAACTATTTGTACTTGATTCACTGACTCTAACTAACTTTCATAATAAACTGCTTGACTTCTGACTAAAAACTTCCAAAAACTGCCATCTTGAATCCAAATCACGGGTATTTATATCTTTTCAATCTTCCAGAACCATCTGGTAAGAAATCATGTTCCAATTTGTTCTATCACTTCTATATAGATGTTCTCGAAAAAAATATCTGTTCGATCCACCGCCATAATCATTATTTCGAGAATGTTCGACTGTAAACAATGGTCACACTCTGCACTCTGAAGAATTCGTTAATGTTCCATTGATAATTTTGTTGACATTTAGGCTTTTCAGATCAGAATAAACATTTAAATCATCAAATATATATAAATTAAACACCTCAAACCAACATTATTATTATAACCCCACTTATATTCGTATTATGATTAATTTCTATCTGTCAATCCACTGTATAGTTGGTTGCCTAAGCACATGGCTCACTTAAATCTATTTACAACATTAAAATTACTAAAATACAACTTTTTACAATTATTATATGCTAATTTATTAAAAATGCCCTCACATAAATATATTTTTATTAAATTCTCTAGTATATAACTTATTTAAAATAATCAAATACTTTTTTATATCTAATATTATGTAGTATATAACTTATAAATTATTTTCTATAAACCCCAATCGTCACAATACCCCAAAAATAATATTTAAAATAAATAATTTACTTATTATTTTTTTAAATATTAATTTTCTCATACCTTATTAAATTTAATAAATCAATTTTTTTTTTTTTTTTTTTTTTATTTAAAATGTGTTAAATACATCCCTGTTCGCTGTCTATGTCAAAACAGAGAACAACGGATCACAGTTCGGCTATTCTATGGTCAAACTGTCATGTCAAATGAAGCAATGGATGCTATATCAGAGAATAAAATATAACCTTAATTAAAAATATAATAGATATGGTGTTCTGTTTATTTATAGACAAAATCTAGGAATTATTTCCATTCAAAATAACTTCATCAATATAAATTGGTAAGTTTTTCCACTTTATTATATTAGAAAGACATTTTTATAGCAATTATAGTATCTAACCCCAAATTATGATTTTTAGGGTACCAAACAATTTCCATATGTACAAAATTCAACAAGTATGATGTCAAATTTATTCACAACAAAGAAATCTACCATCTATCTATGAAATGGATCTATCAGTAAGTTATTAGTGTTATTATATTTGTGTTAAAGGTATAGAAATCATTATTCAATCTCTTCATGATATTGAAAAATGTCGTTGATATGAAATATGCCTCTTAGTCTGTTCTCTGCATCTATTAACACATAACTATTTAGTCCATTCTGATTTTCAATTGTATATGGACCTTCAAACATTGGTTGTAATTTCTTACAACGGTTTTCTTTAACATTACTTTTTCTAAGTGAACGAATTAACACTAGGTCTCCTTTTTGAAATGTGATTGGTTTTTTTATATTTCGATTTTGTCTTCTGATATATTTTTCAGCTTTCCTCCTAATTCGGTTATTCACTTTCTGCATTACTTGTTCTAACATATCCTGATTATATTCACTAATCCACTTTCTGTTTCCTATATGGCCAAACATTAAATATTCTGGTACTTCCTCTGTATTCAAATTATGTGTATTATTTAAAAAATACTCTACTTGTGGTATATGTTGCTGCCAAGTTTCATGTTGGTTTTGGCACAGTATCCTTAAATATTTTATAACTTCTTTAATATATCTTTCTGCAGGATTTGCCTGAGGATGTCTGATACTTGTAAAATGAATGTTGATTCCCTTTTTCTCACAAAATGTCTGAAATTTTTGGTTGCTAAAATATGTAGCATTATCTATTATGCAATTTCTAAATGGTCCTATTTCTTCGAAAAATTGATTAATATATAATTTTAATGTTTTAACATTTGTTCTAGAGCAGGGATATAGTTTAATAAATTTTGTATATAAATCAACTATCACTAGTATATGCTTTTTTCCTGTTGGACTGAGAACTAAATTTGAAATAAAATCCATGGAAACTGTATTTAGTTTTTCATATACAACATTAGATTTATATGTGTTCTGGTTTTTGAAATTCTTTTCTTTGTTTAGTTGACATATTGGGCATTGGTTAGTAATTTCTTTTGCTATACTTATGTCATTCTTTGCAAAATAATTGTTCCTAAATAGCATCCATAGCTTTCTTGAACCAATATGCATATAACTGTTATGTAAATTTTTCAATATTTTCTTTGCTAAAGTTCTAGTTATTACATATACTTCTATGCCATTTATTATTTTATAATATACCCCATCTTTCCTAAGGACTTTTTGTTTTTCACTCAAATTGATCTGATCTCTTATAATTTCTTCTTTAGAATATAATCCAGTACTTTCTAGTAATTGATTTAATCCAATTTTTATTGTTCGCTGCCCTTTTTGTGGTGTATTTTCTAACCTTGATAAAGCATCTGCCACTATATTGGATTTTCCAGAAATGTATTTGATTTCAAAGCAGTATTCACTAAGTATTAGACTCCACCGATGTATTCTACTGTTTCCATATTTGTTATTTAATATAGACGTTAAAGCTTGGTGATCTGTTTCTATTGTAAATTCATTACCCAACAAATAAAATCTTAATTTTGTGACACAGTGTATTATACTTGCTAGTTCTAATTCTGAAACTGAGTAACCCTTTTCATGTGGCTTTGTAATTCTTGAAATGAATTGTATTGGGTATTCGACCCCATCATGTATTTGTAATAATATCCCTGATAATCTCTCTATTGATGCATCTGTTCTTAGTATGAATGGCTGTGTATAGTCAGGATAGTATATTTTCAAATTTGACAGAAAAATGTTTTTAATTTCTTGGAATGCTAGTTCTCTTCTCTGATCCCATCTCCATTTTACACCTTTTCTCAGTAGTTCAAGTAATGGAATTTCTTTTATACTTAGATCTGGTATCATCCTTTTATAATAATTAATTATTTTAATAAATCCTCTTAAAGTTCTTAAATTGTGTGGTGTTTTATATTCCTGAATGACTTGTGTCCGTTCTGGATCCATTTCGATTCCCTTAGTGTTAAGTTTATAACCTAGATATATGACTTCTTTTTGAAAAAATGTACATTTTTCTTGATTTATTTTTAGTCCCACTTTGTCTAATCTATTTATTATAATTTTTAGGTGTTTCTCGTGATCTTCAGCCGTTTTAGAAAAAATTAATATATCATCAATGTAGTGAATTACAAAATGTTCATATTGATCCAAAATATCATGAAGACATCTACATAGAGCACTGCAAGATGATTGAAGTCCAAATGGTACTACTTTGAATTGATATACTACTCCATCTATCTGAAATCCTGTATACTGTCTACTTTTTCTTTCTAGAGGTATTAACCAAAAGCTATGCTGTAAATCAATTTTAGTGAAAAATGACATTCCTGTAATTCTTCCTAGTATTCCATCTATACTCATTGGTGCTTCAAATTGCTTTTCAGTGATCTTGTTAATATTCCTTGCATCCAAACATAACCTGATTTCACCTGATCTTTTACGCACTACTACTATGGGGTTAATAAAACATGTGTCTGCCTTCTCAATGATCCCATCTTCTAACATATTATTAATTGTTTTGTTTACTTCTTCTCTGTATTTATATGGTATTGGGTATGATTTTGTTTTAAAATCTTTTTCTTCTTTAACTTTTATACTATGGATATAATTTTGTGCAATTCTATTTTCTTTATTGACAAGTCCCTTGTGTTGCTGCAATATGGAAATGACTATTGATTTATATTCTTCAGGGCAATTTAAAACTTTCATCATATCTTCTTCTTTACAAATAACATTATTCTTCATTATGTACTCATTATTCCTTGCTTCCAATTTTACGCACTCCGCCTCGTAGGCATCCATCTGCTTAAAATTTCCATTCCTTAAATATTCACTACAATAATTATTCTTTACATTCTTCTGGGACATTTCCCTATCATCAAAATACATTTCTTCTTCATAAATATCATTATTTTCTTTTAATAATATCCCATCAACTCTTATTCCTTCTTCTACCTCATCTTTCTGCATAAATTTAATTATTTGCCCTTCCAAAGTTACCATTTTTTCTTTAAAATCTATCTTTACTTTCTTCTTTTCCAATTCATCATTTCCCATTAATATATCAACACATAAATCCTTGACAATAAATCCTTGCATATTAATTTCTTTATTAAGAATATTAATTTTAAAATTGGCTAGTTTATCAATTTCACCCAACTTCTTATTATTTGCACCAATAATTTTAATTTTTGGAATCTTTATTATATCTGATAGTTTTAATGTATTAAAAATAAAATTCTCCGAGACTAAAGTACTTTCTGAACCAGTATCTATCATAATCTTAATCATTTTATTTTTGGCCAAAGCATTTATATAAATTAAATTAATAGATTCAATAATTTTCTCTTCATCTAAAGAAATAAATTCAGAAGGTTTTTCATAATAGCAATGGCCTAACTTGTAATTCAGAAAGTTTACTGCACAAAATTTTGATTATTAGAATTGTCAGATTGTATCTGATCACTTGAATCTGATGTCCTATGTCCTTCCCTACTATGACTTCTACTCACATTTTCTTGCCTTGTACTATTTCGTTCCCTGTCTTCGCAGCTTCTATTCCTTCGAACACAATTTACCTGTCTGTTATAGTTAGGTCGCTCTGTATTTCTTTTATTGTTAAAATCTTGTCTATTATTATTAGTACTGTTATTAAAATGTTGTCTATTATAATTAGTATTATTATTAAAATTTTGTCTATTATAACTAGTATTATTATTAAAGTTCTGTCTATTTGGATTACTGTTAGTATTATTAAAATTTTGTAAACTATCACCATATCTATTATTATTGTTTTTCCTGTTGTTATTATTACTTGTCATATTGCCTCTTTGTATTCTTTGAATAAAATTAATAAAACTATCTATTGTTTGAATATTTTGTACAGTTACGGTTTGCACAACATCAGCATCAAAATGTCTAGATACATTTAAGACTGTTTCATCCTCTCTAAGTGGTGGTTCTAAATATTTTGCAACTGTTATCAATTTCAATGCATAATCTACCATATTTGATTTTAAATTTTGATTATACTTTCCAAAATATAGAATTTCTCTAAACTTGGCTTGCTCTAATTCACCCCAATAATAATTTAAAAATTTATTTTCAAATGTTTGAAAATTATCTAAATCATTCTCAATACTAGCAAACCAAGTTGCTGCATTGTCATTTAATGTCATTCTAATATAATCTTTAATATCATTAATATTATTCACAAATCTTAATTTATGTTTTAAACTATTTATGTATACTCTAGGATGCAAATTTTTTATATTACCAGAGAATTTAATCCCAGTCTCATTTGTTAAATTTAAGTAAGGTCTCCCTATGTCTCTCATTTGTGAAATATCATCTATTCTCTGTTCCACATTTCTTATTTGATTACAATTTATTTGGATATTTTGTTGTATATCGTCTAATTTTTCTTCTGTGTTTCTCCTGTCTTCGTTAATTTTTACTTCTAAGTTACATTTCTGTAACTCTATTTTCTGTTCTATATCTATCTTATTATCTTGAATAATCCTCTTTACTTCTGTCCTCTCATTTTCTATCCTTTTCTTGTAGTCATTCCTTATATTTTTTATTTCATTTGCTACTTTTTTCTCTGCAGCTTTAAGTTTTTTATCCATTTGTTTTTCTATTTGTTTTACAATTTTATTATTATTATCTTCTATTTTCTTTTCTAATTTTCTATAATTCTCTTCCATTTTTTTCGTGTTCTCTTCCATTTTTTTCGTATTCTCTTCCATTTTCTTCGTATTCTCTTCCATTTTCTGTTCCATTTTTTTCATGTCTTCTTTGACTTCTTTTGAATTCTCTTCTATTGTCTTGTTCATCTGCATCATTAATGACATCAAAGCTGCCATATTGACATTTTCCTCTCTTTCTGGATTCATTTCTGCAGTATCTTGTGGAACTTGAACTAAACTCTCCTCTTGTATAGGTTGTGTTTCTACTAACACATCTTCTTCATTCTTTTTGCTTCTTGTACCTTTCTTTCCTTGAGACATTTTGAGACTTTACTTGTTCAAATATAATTAAAATTAAAATCTATACTTTTTCTTTCTACTGATAATTAATTTAATTATATGAGAGCACTTATCTTCCCAAACTAATTCTTTTAAATAGAGAGCCACCGCGTTGGGTGCCAAATTGTTATGATGTGGTTTTTTGTTTGAATGATGAGCAATGAGTATTTTTAATAATATAGGGTTTTTATCGCGGTTCTCAAAGAATTAGCTTGTAAGTACTTTTTTAAATTATCTTTATTATAACTATTATGAAACACACATATATATCTAACCTAGCCAATGTAAATTTAAAATAAACTATCTTTAAATTGATGTTCTTATAAAACTAATTAAATTCTATAGACAATGTTAAATTTAAACACAAACTATCTTCTAAATTGAAATTGTTATGACATTAACTAAATTATATTAACAAAATTTTGTACCTTTCTTTCACTGAATGCCTAAATGAACTGTTTTCCACTATATATATTCTAATCACCACTGAAAGTCTTCGTACTTCGGTTATCCTGTTTTTGTGAAATTTCTTTTTCCAATTATCAGCTTCTACCAATTTAAGATATAGTTTTCTTCACCAGCATTTATACACCACCAACCAAACCAGCAAACAGCATTTATATTTATTCTTCTTTTCAATATACCAATATCCAATTATTATAAGTTGATTTATACTAATCTCCAACCATAATATAATTTAATTTCTTCCAATATACCTTTTTAATCTTCAATAATTATTTGTGTATAATTATAAATGTGCATTAAATATATGCATAATTTTTAATCTTCATTTAACTCACTATATTAAACTATTGAACTATTTGTACTTGATTCACTGACTCTAACTAACTTTCATAATAAACTGCTTGACTTCTGACTAAAAACTTCCAAAAACTGCCATCTTGAATCCAAATCACGGGTATTTATATCTTTTCAATCTTCCAGAACCATCTGGTAAGAAATCATGTTCCAATTTGTTCTATCACTTCTATATAGATGTTCTCGAAAAAAATATCTGTTCGATCCACCGCCATAATCATTATTTCGAGAATGTTCGACTGTAAACAATGGTCACACTCTGCACTCTGAAGAATTCGTTAATGTTCCATTGATAATTTTGTTGACATTTAGGCTTTTCAGATCAGAATAAACATTTAAATCATCAAATATATATAAATTAAACACCTCAAACCAACATTATTATTATAACCCCACTTATATTCGTATTATGATTAATTTCTATCTGTCAATCCACTGTATAGTTGGTTGCCTAAGCACATGGCTCACTTAAATCTATTTACAACATTAAAATTACTAAAATACAACTTTTTACAATTATTATATGCTAATTTATTAAAAATGCCCTCACATAAATATATTTTTATTAAATTCTCTAGTATATAACTTATTTAAAATAATCAAATACTTTTTTATATCTAATATTATGTAGTATATAACTTATAAATTATTTTCTATAAACCCCAATCGTCACAATATATATATATATATATATATATATATATATATATATATATATATATATATATATATATATATATATATATATATATATATATATATATATATATATATATATATATATATATATATATATATATATATATTGTTATGATATGTAAAATCGAGAAAAATATTGGTTTGTTTAAAAATATTTCAAAGTTCAAAAAACATTAAAATATTTCAGATAAGTAGGATAATAAACAACAAACATTTCGAAGAAGGAAAGTTATTAAATTCTTGGATTTCCTGTACTAAACAAAATATAAGCTTTGCATAAATTATTTCTTTGTTATACTTGAGTGACCCGCATAATTATAAGTGAAAACAAAAAGACAATTGAACGGGGTTTTCCAAAATACATTAATGCAGTGATTAGAGACAAATAGAAGAGATTTTATAAAGAGGTTTTTGTTAGTTTTTAAGAATTATAGAAAAATATTATTTGTAAATAAGTTTTAGGAAATTTATAATTATAGGTAAAAATTTGTTTGTTATAGAAATGAAAAAATGGGGGAATTGTGACGAGTTTTGATTGGCGGAGATTGAAAAAGGTGGGATAAGTATGTAGGAAAAAGTTTAGCGAGATTAAGCAGAGAGAAGAGAGCGAGAGTTGATTTTCCAAGTCTGTAAGAGGAACAGTATTTGTTCTCTGGCGGTTCCTGAAATGTAGCAAGCAGTAGTGTTGAATGTTAGTGAGTTTTTGTGGAGTTAGTGTATCTGACAGCAGCTGAAGCAGCAAAATATTGTAAGTCATATTTCTCTACTTATATTCCAAGAGTCACTGTTCAGGCCAACGAGAGATTCAGTTTATCGTAAAGAGAAGATATTCCAAGAGTCATTTTTCACTCGGGCCAACGAGAGATTCAGTTTATCGAGAGGAGAAAGGCTATCATAATTTGAATGATTTGTGCTTTTGAAGGAGATCATTAAGGACGATATACTTGCAACAATCTGTGTAAGATTGCTGATTACATAGGGAGCGGTTGAGAGGAGATAATACAGTCTACAAGGAACAAGGATTTGGACCACTCATCATCAGAGAGAGATATTTTTGTTTTCTGCAGTTTTTTTTTCTTTTATTGATAACACAATTTTTACACGTAATTTAGAAAGGATATAAATATTTTTATTAGGAGAGTTAGAATAGTTTGGGATTTTGAGTTTTCAATTAATATTGTTTGTACCATAAACTTTGATTGTTCACGTACGGAGAACAAAATTTTGAGAATCCTTATATGAGATTTGTTTATTGAAAACTTTTGAGTGTGAATTATTTCATTATTTTTATTTCAATATATAGTGTTAGATCATATGTGTTTTTTATTATTCCGGTATTCTCTGGACCTTACCTTTCACATGTAATAGCATAGATATTGAAGCACGAATTTAACCCTGAGATAAAAGAATTAAAAATTGTGATAGAGTCATAATCATATCATTTAAATAATTTTAATTAATCAAAAAAATTAATTAGCTAATTATTGCTTGGCGCACCAAGACTTTAAATATCACAATAATATATATATATATATATATATATATATATATATATATATATATATATATATATATATATATATATATATATATATATATATATATATATATATATATATATATATATATATATATATAGAACGCGTAAAACATTTTAAATACCTTGGTGGCTGGTTAAATGTAAATTGTGAATCCAATGAAGTAATAATCACCAGGATCAAAATATCACGTAAGGCTTTTATGACCTGAAAACCAGTTATATGCAACAGGCACCTGCCGGTACTTATTCGCAAGAAGGTCCTAAAATGTTATGTGTGCTCTATCCTATTATAATATGATTGTGTAACAAAATTAAATTGTGATGCCATCGACGGATCCTAAAAATATTATGGGTTTCGCACACTTTCAATAAAGATGTTCTTAAAATGATCAATTCAGAACTTCTGCTCATAAATATCATAAAGAAGAGAAAAACTACTTTGATCAATTAGAGTACCCAAATACCATCTACATTGCTTTATAATAAAAGGAAAAGTAAAGGAAAAGAGATGTAGTGGTCAAACGAAACTTTCATGACGGCGTAATATTAGAATTTTGTGGTTTTCAGGAAATTGTAAACGTGATGAAGGACAGCGTCTGAATAAGTACACTGTACCTGAAGAAAAGAAGGTAGAGCCTAGTAAAAAAAATCCAAAATTATGGTATAAAATTTAATGCAGAAGAAATTGAAGCTGTTTTAATCTGAACGTTAATTTGAAATAGAATGCAATTTTGGGAGCAAAAGTTATAAAGAATACGTTCCTCATATTAACGGTAATACAAATTATGGCTCTAGGGAAGATGGTAGGTATATTTTAAACATTGTTATATAGCTGGACATCTATCTTTTTAACGTGAGCACTGTTAATCCATACTGGCGCACAGCTACGGAATACGGAATAAACAAGAGCTAAGTCTAAAGACCTGAGTGTGGATGCCGATTCCTCCATGTTATGCCACAGAGCTTCTGAATGATATTTCTGGTTTTTGGCTTCTCGGCAACTGTACTTAAATGTGCTCTAAAGCTTAACGTTCTGTCCAAGGCCACGCATAGATATTTTGGATGCTTATTGTGGTTAAGTCGTGTGTGATCAAAGTGAACGTTAAGGGTTCTTGACGCCAGACTGTTATTTATTTGGTAGCAGGTTCCTTCGGTCTTGGAGGCATTGGGGTGAAGTCACCATTTTTTAAAGTAATTTCCCATAACCTCTAGGTCTTCCGTAAGAATCTCTTTAGCTTCTTCTAGTGACTTTGTTTGATTAATAAAGCCCAGTCATCAGCATCACCAAACTTTGCTAATGTTGTTGTCGGCATTTCTGGGTTGTAAAGGCTAAAAAGCAGTGGTGCGAGTACCGAGCCTTGTGACCGACCATTTTTGAGTTTTCTGTGGGTGCTTACTTCGAAGCATATTGTTACTTGAAATACTATGTAGGTGAGCATGTTTTCTATTAATCTAGCGAGGAATTTGAAAGGAATAGTGCATACGAGTCATAAATCATTCCTTTTCGCCAAACGGTGTCGAAAGCTGCTAACAGATCTATAAACGAAGCAGAACTCCTTGGCTTTCTTTGAAAGCCGGCTTCTATGTAAGTACAGAGAGATACCACCTGGTCTGTGCTACCTCGATTTGGTCTAAAACCTGCTTGCTTAATTGGTATAGCTTTGAGGATTGTTGGGCTTATTCTGTTAAAAATTGGTTTTTCGAGTAGTTTATACATTATAGACAGTTGTAATATATATATACAAGACAGTATATAGTACAAGTTGTAACCATCGAACAACCCATTAGAAACGGTGGGTGCCAATGTGTATCAATTAAACTCTGAACTTTCTTTGGGCGCTAATTGTTAAGTCTCGTGTAGTTTAGTCTCTCGGGTGTGAGAACGTATTATCTTCGAACTAAATCTAAAAAATGAGTTTGGTTGGGACAAATAAACCTAAATATTAACTAATTATATTTATTGTGTATAAAAATATAAATCAATTATAACACTAAATTAAAAACAAAGCAAATCTTGCCTTAAGCTTTAAAGAAAGATTTTAGAAATTATAATTATGGCTTGTTGTTTTCGTGCAATTGAATCACTGTTGGTTTCGTGCAGATGAATCACTTGTTGAACGCAGTAAGCGTAGTTGTTGGCTTCAGATGATGTCTTGGATGTAGCTGAATCTAGACGCTTGTTGAATGCATGTATGTATTTTTATGTAGTCGCTGAGTTCAGCGCTTTGTGCTTCAGCCGTTGTACTTTGAAAAATCCTGGTATTGGTGAATTTGACGTAAAACTTAACGGCTCAATACAAACGGAAAAAACTAAAATTTGACACCTCTATTGACGTAAGCTGGACTGACAATCCTAGAAATACGCGAACAGTAGTGCTTTAAAAGATAAATAAATTCGTTCAGCATTCTACAAGTAATAGACATATAGATTACATTAACTTGATTTGTAGTGATGAGCTCATAAATTTAATAATTGTGAAAAGGAATGCTTATTCAGAAGAAGTATTTTTATCAACTGTAACATTAACATCTCAAACAACAAGAAGAAAACCAATAATTCGAAACAAGTTTTTGCAGTTATCACTACAGCCCTTTGTGACCCATGGCCCGACCACAATATTATTTAATCCTTTCCTGTCGAGTGTTTGTCTCGAAGTAAGCACGTGAGCAGAGATCGATTTGTGCTTATAATGAGACGGCTTCATATTTTTAGCTAATAATGCTAAATGCCTATAAGTCCTACAATGGGTATTCCAGACGAACAATTATCTTTTTTTCTTCATGAGCCCGTCTGATCAAAAAGATCTCCGTTACCACTGAAGCTAAAGCTTATTGTGTTTGCTGCCCATTGTGGTTTCCTTCACCTACATACTGCATGTGGTTTATCACAAAGTCTGCAGTTAAGTGCTCTATTGTATATGCCTTTTTTATTTAGGAATTTTCTTACTGGTGCATGCCCAGTCAATATTCCTGTTATTGTTCTTAATTTGTTCCTACCCATATGAAGCAGTTTCTCTGTTATTTTTCTACATGGTCCACCAGTGAAGATTTTTCCACGAGTTTTGAGATTCTCTCCCAATATCTTTTATGACTCTCTTTGATCCAGTCTTTTACAGCCCTGCAGAATCCGTCTACGAAATGCAGCCTTTTGTATTCTCAAAAAAACAGCCAATTCATTTAGTTTCTTCGATCCACTTTTTGCAAGTAGATCTGCTTTTTCGTTGTCTTCGATGCCCTGATGTCTCCCAGTTCATTCAGTTCTTTGATGCAGTTCCATACCAGCCTAGATGTCACTTCCTGACACACCAGTGTCTGTAGTGCCGCTTGATAGTCAAAAAATACGTGGATCTGTCCTTTTTCAATAGCTCTCTCTTATTATCTCCATTATCTCCATTTAAACATTGCAGTATCCCATAAATCTCTGCTTGAAAAGTGGTACTGTTCCTCCCCAAGGCAAACAAGGCAAATATATATATATATATATATATATATATATATATATATATATATATATATATATATATATATATATATATATATATATATATATAGAACCGCGTTGAGAATTTAAAACTCGACGTTTCGGCACCCATTTTGGAGCCATTATCAAGAGTGATAAGGTTCGGTTCGAGTTCGGGGTCGAGACCCCGTCGAGACGTTCGAGACCCCGAACTCGAACCGAACCGTATCACTCTTGATAATGGCTCCAAAATGGGTGCCGAAACGTCGAGTTTTAAATTCTCAACGCGGTTCTTCCCGAGAACTCAGTAATTTTCATTTATCTGACCGCGGAAACTTATCCGAACATATATATATATATATATATATATATATATATATATATATATATATATATATATATATATATATATATATATTTATATATATATATATATATATATATATATTTATATATATATATATATAATATATATATATATATATATATATATATATATATATATATATATATATATATATATATATATATATATATATATATATATACATATATATATCTCAACGCGGTTCTTCCCGAGAACTCAGTAATTTTCATTTATTTGACCGCGGAAACTTATCCGAACATATATATATATATATATATATATATATATATATATATATATATATATATATGTCAAAAGAACTCTAAAAAACACGACAATGAAAGACAAATGGTACGTAGAAAAACTGAATGCTCCAGACATAAGGATTAAGTATGCTGATGACATGAACAAAAAACATTTAATTTAAATTAAATGTTTAATGTGCAAAAAACAATTTAAAAAAATGTATAAATGAAACAGCGGATGTACACATAGGAATAAAAAGAAACAAAAAAATACAAGAATGGTATAATGAAGAATGCCATAACATGCTAAAAAAGAAGATAGAAATTAGACAAATGTGGATAAGAACAAATAGACAGGATTATAGGGAAGAATACAATAGAATAAGGAATGAATGTAAGAAAAAAATAAGGAAAATTAAACGTGCCTGGTTAGATGATAAGATAAAAGAAATAGAAAAAGAAAGTAAGAACAGAAACACAAAAGCATTTTATAAGAAAATTAGCGAGCAAAACAAAACTTTTAAAGGAAAGATAAAAGGCATAAAAGATAAAAATGGAAAAGTATCAGAAAATGATGAAGAGTATAAAGAAATTTGGACTCACTATTTTAAAGAATTATTAACAGAGCAAGAAGATCAAGACCTAAATGAAAACGTAGAAGAAGAGACAATGATGTTAGGAAACCAGCTAGAAAGACCAACAAAAGAGGAAGTTGAGGAAATTATAAATAGCAGCCGTAATGGTAAATCTTCAGGATCAGACGGGATCAATATGGAACTTATAAAATATGGTGGTGAAGAATTAAAAGAAAAACTGTACAATTTAATAAAAGACATATGGGACGAAGAAAAAATGCCGGAAGAATGGAACAAAGGACAAATTATCACGATTCATAAAAAAGGAGACCAACAAATGTGTAATAACTACAGAGGACTGACGCTATTAAACACAGCATATAAAATTATGTCGACCTTAATACATCGAAGACTGACCAACGCTATGACGAATATCATAGGACACTATCAATGCGGATTTATTAAGGGAAAGTCTACAACAGATGCCATACATACAGTTAAACAAATTATGGAAAAAGCTCATGGATATAAAATAGAAATTGAACTGCTTTTTATAGATTTTCAGCAAGCATTTGATACAATAAAAAGATCAAAATTAATGGTAGCTCTGAAAGAAATGGGAATACAAAACAAATTAAGACGATTAATAAAAATGACAATGAGTAGAACTGTAGTGAGTATAAAAACTCAAGTAGGAGACACAGAAGAATTTGTCATAAATAAAGGAGTTAGACAAGGAGATTCGTTATCAGCAACCCTGTTTAATCTTGCCCTGGAATACATCGTCAGGAAAATAAACAAAGGTACCCTTAGAACTAGAGAAGGACAAATAATAGCATACGCTGACGATATTGTGCTAATAACAAAAAATAGAAAAACAATGGAAAAAATGTTAAATGAAATGGTAACAGAAGGAAAAGTAATGGGATTAAAAATAAACCAAGAAAAAACAAAAATAATGAGATTTGATAAAAACTTCGAAAACAAAAAGGTTAGACTAGGCGAATACATTTTTGAAGAAGTCGAAAAATTTAAGTACTTGGGAATATTAATAACAAACAATGGAGAAAGAGAAACAGAAATCAAAGAAAGGATTATTACAGCAAATAAGACCTTCCATGCAAATAAGAAATTACTAAAAAATAAACTATTGAGTAAGAAATCGAAAATGAAGGTATACAAAACAATAATTCGACCGACGATGATGTATGCAGCCGAAACCCTCAGCATGACAAAAAAACAAGAGGAAAACCTTAGAATACAAGAAAGAAAAATACTAAGAGCAATACTGGGACCAATAAAAATAAATGAAAATGAATTTAGACAAAGAACGAACCTTGAGCTACTGGAAGAAATTAAGGAAGATATAGTGTGTAAAATAAAACAACAAAGAGCAAAATGGCTAGGACACGTATGGAGATCAGGATCAACTACGACGATATTCTCAATATTGGAATGGACACCAGCTGGCAAAAGAAGACGTGGAAGACCAAGATCTACATGGTTACAAGAAGTTGTAAATGATCTCAACAAGGCGGGCATACGACAGTGGAAAGGAAAAACCAGAGATAGGACACAATGGAGAAAAATAACTGAGAAAATTAAATAAGGAACATGAGGACTGATCTACCTCAAAACATAGATCTAGAGAGCGTAAGCGGCGTAACCCCTAAAGGGGTGTTTAGCCACATATATATATATATATATATATATATATATATATATATATATATATATATATAATATATATATATATATATATACATATATATGTATATATATATATATATATATATATATATATATATATATATATATATATATATATACATCATACTATCATTTTCGCATCGATACATTATGCTTTTACCATCAATTTAGCATCGTCTTGCAAAGTAGCATCTGTATATCGACGCTACTTTACAAGACCTTAATAACTTTTTTCCTGTACTTGTTACAAGAATTTTAACCATCTCATTGATTAGAGTGTTGATACCGTGTTGATATTTTAAAATATCCGCTTTCTCTTTTTATCCCTTACTGAGTTATACAAGTTTATTCCAGAAAATGTTTGAGTCTAAAATGATGGTACAGTGAAAATATTATATATATTTAGTTCAGGGTTTTACCGTTTACTCGCTGCCATTATATACATGAAAATGTATATCCCACTTTCATTATCAATCATTTTAGCATCAGAAATTTGGCATCGCTGTTGAATATAATATTACCCACAATGAAATAGTAAATTTAAGAATATATATATATATATATATATATATTCTTTTCATCCACAAATCATTCTGAAATCATGGTTGGTTAAAAGTAACGGGTTATGATATATTGCAACTACCTATTGTATCTTCGCTCCAATTGGTCCAGTTGCGACGTACAGCCCCTCAAATGATAGGATTTAACCAATAAAATACAATAAGACAGAAAAATCAAATATAGCAGCATGTCAAAAAGGCCTTAATTATATATCTTCGTTTCTATAAGTCCAATTGTGACGTACAGTATCTCAAATGACAGGATTTAACGAATTGAAAACAAATAAATAAAAAAATTAAATACAGCAACATGTCAAAAGGGCCGTAGTCACGTATCTTCGGTCCTATTAGTCCAATCGTGACGTATAGTACCTCTAATGATAGGATTTAACATAGAGAATACAATGGGATACAAAAATCAAATACAGAACAATGTCAAAAGGGCCTTAGTTGTGTATCTTTAGTTCTATTAGTCCAATCATGACGTGCAGTAACTCAAATGAAAGGATTTAACAAATTAAATACAATGATGTATAAAAATTAAATAAAGTAGCATGTCAAAATGGCCTTAGTTATGTATCTTCGGTCCTATTAGTCCAATCGTGACGTACGATACCTCAAATGATAGAATTTACCTAATAGAATACAATGAGATAGAAATCAAATACAGCAAAATATTAAAAGGGCCTTAGTTACGTATCTTCGTTTTTAGTAGCCCAATCGTGACGTACAGTACCTCAAATGATAGGATTTAACCAATCGAATACAATAAGATAGAAAAATAAAATACATCAGCTTATCAAAAGGGCCT
The DNA here is from genome assembly GCF_040954645.1 of Diabrotica undecimpunctata. Taxonomy (NCBI): domain Eukaryota; kingdom Metazoa; phylum Arthropoda; class Insecta; order Coleoptera; family Chrysomelidae; genus Diabrotica; species Diabrotica undecimpunctata. The sequence continues at coordinate 100,747,494 of NC_092810.1, forward strand.
TAGTTATGTATCTGCGGTCCTATTAGTCCAATCGTGACGTTTCGTACCTCAAATGATAAAATTAAACTAATAGAATACAATTAGATACAAAAATTAAATAGAGTAGCCTGGCAAAAGGGCCTTAGTTATGTATCTTCGATCCTATTAGTCCAATCGTGACGTACAGTACCTCAAATGGTAACATTTAACCAATAGAATACTGCGACGTAGAAAACAAATACATCAACACGTCAAAAGGACCTTAGGTATATATCTTTGCTCCTATATATGTTATGTCAAAAGAGCCTTAGTTGCGTATCTCCTATAGGTCTAATCAGGATATATGGAGCCTAAAATGATAGGATTTAACGAAGATAATACGATAGTGGAGAGAAATTCAACATGGCTGCATCTAATAACACCTTAAACTGGCAGCAATAAAACGAATTTACGCACAGAGGTATGTGGCATATTACGTGACAGGATTTATCGAATACCATACGATTACGTCATACATCTCTTTGCATACGTCCACTTTTAGTTAACTACTTAGTATACATTCAGTACTTAGCTTTACGGTGTTGAGGCATGGACTCTTAAACAGAAGAATGTTACAAATCTTGAAAGCTTTGAGATGTGGTGCTACTGCCGTATACTAAAAATAAGTTGAGTAGATAAAATTACAAATGAAGGGGTAATATGTAGAATACATAACGATCCAGAAGTTATACTGAATATAAAAAAGAGAAAACTTAAACACTTTGGCCACCTGATGAGTTAGTGATGAGTGAATTATTCAAAACAGCAGTAAATAAAATTAGAATCGCCCTAATGATATCCAATCTCCGATAGGAGAAGCACTCAAAGAAGAAAATATGAAAGACTTGAAAAATCTCCAACGTTCACTGTTAAACATATTCCTCCCGTTCACTGCACACATTTACTGCTCCTTGACGCTGTGACGAGAATGAGATAGTATTTAACAAATAAAATGACAGAAAACTAAACAAGACAGTGTGTCAAACGTGGAATGCGTCGTAGAACGTGAAATAGCGTAAAATTATATGATGGCCATAGACGTTTCTTTAATACCCAGCAAACGACTCGCTTTGTAAAGTTACATAGGCGGGATCTGTGCGAGAAAAAGTCGATCATTTGTTTTATAATCCAAAGGGGACCATAAAATATTCAACGTTAAAATGTGACATATTGTAACGTTATGACAAATCTTTTTTCTCCCGCACGGGTGCATGCCTGTGTACCTATACAAGGGGAGTCGTGCATAACCTTTAAGTTGATTGTAATACATAACTGCAACAACAAGTATGTTGACGGTTTGGGTTAGTATATACAGTGCATTCCGTACGTTTTTTAAACATGATTAGGAAATTGTTGACTGGAGGCTATTAAAGAAGTTCTTAAAATTTTTGCGGGTCACCCCCTTTTCTGTAAATGGAGTGAATATTGTTATCCGTTTACTTTTTTCCCCAGTTGAATAATTCCTGCTGGTATTTGGTCTAAGCTTACTTCTTTTCCCCATTTAAGCTGTTTCATAGCTAATTCTACTTCCTCTTTATAGTACCCTGTTCACCTGGCAATTTCGGACTATTTCATCTCTTATAACATAAAACAGTTGTTTCAGATATCTTTATCGCGTTTCCTTTTTTTATGGATGAATATGCTGCCGTTTTCATCTTTTACTATTTAATATGGAGCTACACGATTAACAATTCCAAATCAAGAAAACACAAGTAACACTCCGAATTATATTATACAACTAATAGTCGAAAAATGAAGAGCAAGAGTTAGATGACCAAGAAGCCGAAATCTTAATGACGAACACAAATATAATCGACCAATCAGACAATTAAGATCAACGCTACATGACGCACGCAATGCCACATTTGAACACTACATTAGTACATTGTCTAAAGAAGATCATTCAGTATGGATACCAACAAAAACACTTAAAAAGACCTGAACAACACAACCCACAAATTAAGAAAGATGACGTTAGTTGAGGAAGATCAGACCAGGAAAAAATGTCAACATTTTCAGAATACCAGATAATAATAATCAAGCAATAGAACACTGAAAACTTTTGTTTTTAACTGTACGTCCGTCGTGAATGACATACAATTTTTTAATGACACTTAATATTGCACTTTTTTAGTGTATTTATTTCATGTTTCAAGATAATTCTTTTAGGAATATATTTATTTATAACATACGGTCTTATGGTCTTATTACGGCTTTCAGTTTATACGACATAAATGTATCTTGTACCGCACTGCTAATTAATAATTATGTTTGTAATGCGATAAGAGGTCCGGATATACGAGACACCAGTGACTCATGCCGCACTGACAAAAAGCCGACAGGAATCTGCATTTCTATAAAAAAAATAGATTAATTTGTTTTGTGTATTAATTTAGTTTAGGTCGAACAAGAGTTGCAGTAAAAGATTTTTATAAATATAGAGTGTAAACCATATTTACAATGCTTTATAAAAGAGAACCAGTTTATAATATTCCGGACGACGTAATAACACCTTATTTTAGAATATTGGTCGATGAATTGAAATCATTGTTCAAGAAACGAATTATTCATGTGCAGATGTTTTACTCTAAAAACATGTAAAACTAAAATCTCGATTAAAAAAGTTGCAACCAGTTAGTCTCGATGAAATTTAACCCCATTATTGATTTTACGAGTGATAAAATGGGTCGACAAAAGACCAGTTTTAATCCTTGCAACATTTAAACATAATAGTTGTATCTTGGTTTAATCAAATAAAAAGAAAAATTATACACAAGTACTAAAACCACAAATTATTCTCGATTATAACTTGGTGAAAAAGAGTGTTGATTTTAGTGATCAAGTGGCTTCTTACCAAAGCCCAATTCGCAAAATTCTGAAGTGGTACCGGAAAGTGGCAATGGAATTAATATTTAATACCGCAGTAGTCAATGCTTAGTTGCTAAATAATAGAAAACGTAAAAAAAGCGACAACCTATCCTTGTGTTCAGACTGGAGTTCGCGAAGGCATTTACAAATAAAGAAATGTTGTAACCCTCATGACCAGTTACACCCAAAAATATCATCTAAGGCAAAGCGATGTAGATAATACAAAGAGAAGAAAGTGTACAAGATGTTACAAAGTTTTAAGAAGAAGCATGACTAGTAGAAAGGCCGATAGAAAAGTTAAAAAAGTTAAAACATACTCTGAAGAATGTGATGGCAAAACTGAAATATATCTAGTGTGCTCCAATGAAGCACATTAAAAAACAATTTTACTTATATAGGAACTATTATTGAGTAAAAACGTATTGTGCCTCAAGTGGCCTTATAGTATTGGAAGTCGTAAGTTGATAGTTTCCAGTAGAACGTTTTTATTGTTAATTACCTCCGTAAAAGTGAGTTATAGTATTTATAAAGAAATGGATGTAAATAATATGCCTTCGACATCTAAAAAAGGTAGATGTGAACATAAACGTAGATTGACCACTGCTGAATTACAATCATTGTTAGAAGCATCGGGCGAGGACGATGTAGATTAAATGAATGGTGGAAGTGACTGACGAAATACTTGCACAAAGTCGTTCAGAAAAATCGAGGATTGCGTTTTGGAAAGAGACAACACAAACAGAATTTAAGACTTTTCTCGAGCTTATGTTCCATATGGGGACAATTAAAATGAACCGTCTGCATAACTACTGGAAAAGTATAGGTAACTTCTCTAATAGTGTTGACTTGACTAAACAATTGTTCATAGCCCATATGAAGAAATAACCGAATCCTCACTTGTCAAAGAAACTAAAAAAACGTTAAGTGGTCTAAAAACTAAAAAGTCCCCTATTCAAACTGGTTTCTAATAAAAAATTTAATAATAAGGTCAAAGTTTTTTTAATATACCCTAAAACTGAAAGCGCAAAGAATCGATTGCAAGTTACAAAATACTTATAGAGTCATACGAGTTTGGACAAGTACAGTTGTTTAAATAATCGCTTTCTGTGATAAACAAATTGAATAAATTGTAAAATATTTTTTGATCTGCTTGATATTTAGCACACTTTAATAACTCATCAATTGCCATGATTTCAAGTAGCTATATTATCTGTCGTTAGTCAAAAAACAAAGTTATTAACATTTATAAATTACTACAAACATAATAATATCTTAGAGTTTATGGTTTTTTGGAATTATCTCAATTATTTATGTATTTAAATTTGGTATTTCTCTACATAGAAAACTTTTTATGGTCTACAACTTTTATTTAAATTATTTTTCTTTAGAATGTATACAAAACGTTTTATAAGCAAAATTTTTTTTTGCCTTTTAAGATTGTTTAAAAAAACAAAGCAAAATCAACTGTACATCTTTACGAATTTTTCGTCGGCTGCCCCTCATACTATTTAGAATTTAAATTTCTGTAAGATTTTTTAAAACTATTTAGCGAGGTTCCGTTAACTACTTTCTTATGGCATGGTTAAAGTCAAATATTATTTTTTTATGTGATTATGCCACAATTATTGGTCGATATTGAGATAAAAATTACATTTTTAATTAACTAATATTTAACGATACGATTTCCAATATTTAACCTTGTTTATTGTACAAATTATGTAAAAATGTGTATATACATTTTGTACAAAAAATGTTTTTTGAGAACGATTTCCTGAATTGAAATCAAAATGTTAAACATTAAATAATTAAAAATGTGATTCTCATCCCAATCACAACCAATATTTTTGACCTAATCCCATAAAAATCTAATATTTATCTTAAACTATTCACTGATAGCTTCGATTAAACAGCTTGGAAATTGAGATATGTAAAATATTCCTCTACACAACTCTCTGGGAAAAAATATCTAAATTGAATAAATATAACAACTGAACGTTGATATAAAAAAACTAGTTGGTTGACCCCAGCCGGTCGGCAGGTAGTTTCAATGTCTTTATTTGAACTTGAACCCAAACCGATCGATATTTTTATGTTTTCAAATATTATTTAAGTATTAACACTGGCAACATCTATTGGCTTTAAAATGATACCAAATACAGTAATTTTAACTCCCAATGTTAAAATGATGGTTTGATGTAAAAAATTTAATTTATAAAAAAATCGGATTATTGAAAAACCGACAACGGTCAAGCCTACAAAGGTACACTAAACGAACATACACGACTTATAAATAGAAAATTATAGCATTTCTTGGTGATGCTAAATTACTGCAACGTGAAAAGAGCTTAAAACGATAGCGGGATGTATATATATATATATATATATATATATATATATATATATATATATATATATATATATATATATATATATATATATATATGTTATATGAGAAAATATTAACCTTGAACTAGCTTAAGTTCGCCGACTTCAGATTTCATCATCCCATTCCCATAGAAACCGCTGAGCACGCATTAGAACTTTGTACGAACCGTTGGCCAACATTCATGGGAACAACAATTCAGCACTTCATACCAAACCTATAAATTACCATTCTCAGATGCCGGAATCACTCTTAGCTGCAACTTCGACCAGTCCAGTTATTGTAGTCATTTTAAATTAATTTAATTTTGTACTATTATTTAATATTTAATTTGTAACAAATAAAGTTCTTTTTTAAAAAGTCAAATACGTGATTAGTGATCTAACAATTGGCGCAAAGTCAGTAGGATCCGGTTAACGTTGCTAGAACACGTGTATACTCACTGGCAGCGGCGGATTCTCATCCCTTAACGGAACAAAGAATCTACGGAAGTCATCACTCCTGTGACCTACGGAAGGAACACCTAGTGAAGCCCCTGGTAGCCGAGCAGAGGGAACAAGACAACCCTTAAAGAAGAAAGCATCTCCGAACAACCTCACTCCTGTAATCTACGGAAGGAACATCTAGTGAAGCCCCTGGTAGCTGAGCAGAGAGAACAAGGCGTCCCGATGTTCTTCTTTATGTAAGTGGATTTTGAATCATCTCGTTAATAATTTTGTTATAATAATTTACGAAATTGACTATACTGCAAGTCAATTAATCAAGATACATAAAAGAAAATACAAGTTGATTATCTAATATTTGAAATTATTGATATTTCTTTACATACTATTTTATACTGATATTTTATTGACATATTTTTTTTTACTCGCTATATTTTGGTATATTTTCTCTCGATATATTTTTATTTGGTATATTTGATACATTTTTGTTGATATATTATTTGATATTTTTATATTGATACATTTTTGCCCTTTATATACCACCACATTTTTTTTTTCTCCCTTATATACTGATACATTTTATATTTCTCCATACTTCTATTTTTCATTTTCGTTTAAAAATTTCTCGAAAAATGCCTGAGACACGTTCCCAGACTCAACAAGAAATCGAACCATACAAGCTTTCGGAAATATTTTCTATTATCCCAGAATTTGAAGGAGATCCGATTTCTCTTTCTACATTTTTAGATGCGTGCGACTGTGCTTTTAAAATGGCCACAGGCGATCAGCGCGTTCTATTAACGATTCACGTAAAAAATAAACTCAAAGGTAAAGCTGCACAGCTTATTAATTCTAGAAAACCAATTTCTTATACAGAAATAAAACAATTACTAAATCTACATTTCGGAGACAGTAGAGACCTGACCTCTTTAATACAAGACTTACAAAGACTTAAACAACTATCTAACGAATCTCCTCTAACTTTCTTTAACCGTTTACAAGTTTTGAATGCAAAAATGCACGCCTCGATCCAAGTAGCAAATTTATCCCCAGATCAAAAAACTGCCCAATGTGACTTAATCGATACCATGGCCCTAAACACACTTTTAACCGGTTTAGAACCTCGTCTAGGACAAATTATTAGGGCTAGTAATCCAAAAGATCTCATTGAAGCAAGCAATCATATTAGACGCGAACTTCAATTGTCATATTTTGAAGAACAAAAATCTACTTCTAGATCAACTATTCTTAAACCCTCTCAACCAATGAGAAGACCCTCATCTCAGTTTACAAAATGTACAAATTGTGGCCGCATTGGTCATCTAAATAGTGAATGCCGCTCTTCACGTTTCGTACAGCCAAACCAAACTTTTTCTAGGCCACACGGTTACCAAAACCAATATAATAATGGACCTAACAACTATCTAAACAATCAGAACCCTAATAGGAATCAATATTCGTCCAATAATCCAAATTTCAACCAACAGAGACCTTCCTTTTCATCTCAAAATCAAAATCAAAATCGTCCATCTGTTATTCAAAGAAACCCAAACTTCCAAAGAGCACATGTTTTAAACGAATACCCTGATGAAATGAACTATTATACAGACGAATACTATACAGATAATTATTATAATACCGATAATTATGAAAACTATGAAACAGATTATTATACAGAAAATAATCCACAAACTGATAACATTTACGAAACCAATAACACACAAAATTATCAGGATTTTCTTTCACTTCAGAATCGAAATCATCCTCCCAATCATACGAACCCCTCAACGGATATTACGAATATCCAAGAACAAATCCAAGCACTCAACTTGGACAACTTTCACCCGAATCTCAATTTTCCCGAACAGACATTCATGTAACCCCATTTCATACAATGAGTTCCAAAAATTTATATTACATTAACGATGCTACCAACACTTTTAAACTTTTAATCGACACAGGTGCTGGAATCACTGTTTTCAAAGAAAACACAGCACGCAATTATCATAATAGATTTCCTGAAAACGTTACTATTCAAGGTATAACCGATCAAAAATTGTTAATAACAGAATCTGTCCTCATTCCCTTCACTGCCGATAATCCTCACAAAGTCTTTATTTTCAATCTAGACATTGATTTCGATGGCATAATAGGCCTAGACTTTCTAGATCATTATGAATGCGTAATAGATCTTAAATCCCGACAGTTGCATACAAATTTTAAAACTGTCACCCTTCACAAAGTAGGACACGAGACAAACACACCTCCTAAAGACAAAACACCGACACACCCCACAGAAATAAGACAAAACGAACCTAAAATAAAAATTAATTCAGATTCTAAACAGGAATCAAATTTAAAATATCAAAACCCTATAAATGAAAAATTTACTATCGTAAAAAACCGAGATCAAGACAAAAATCTTGAAAGACCAGAGAGAAAACGAATAAAAGGAAAAAACAGAATTACCATTGACAGCCGGACCGAACAAATATGCAGACTAAAATGCAACTTATCAAATACAGATGCCATATTATCAGCTCAAGAAATAGAAAAAGTTAGATTACCCCATGCATTAGTCCATGTAGATGAAAATGGAGAATTCTTAACTTCCGTACTAAATGCTAATGCTATGCCGAAGACAATCGAATTTTCAGACATTTCAATCGAACCTTTCAAAAATTCGGAGACAATCCTATCCTACAACGGAAATGATTTTGAAGAACCCATAGTAGATAGAACACGAATAATTACAGAACAACTAAGAATTGATCATCTAAATTGCGAAGAACAAGAACTCATTCTAGATATATGTACTGAATACGCAGATATATTTTATGTCGAAGGCGACAAACTGACCTTCACAAACGAAATCAAGCACAAAATCGAAACAAACAACGCTAAACCTGTCTTCACTAAATCCTATAGATATCCTCAAATACATAAGGAAGAGGTAAAGACGCAAATTAATAAAATGTTAGAAGAAGGAATAATCCAGAAAAGTGTCTCGCCCTGGTCGAGTCCAGTCTGGGTCGTACCGAAGAAATTAGATGCGTCAGGAAAACAAAAATGGCGAGTTGTTATTGATTATCGAAAACTCAACGAACTCACAGTACAAGACCGTTATCCTCTACCACAAATATCAGAACTATTGGACCAACTAGGAAGATGCCAATACTTCACAACACTAGATTTAGCGTCTGGATTTCACCAGATTGAAATCGAGCCACAAGACATCCAGAAAACGGCCTTTTCCGTCGAAAATGGACATTACGAATTTGTCCGCATGCCATTCGGACTAATGAATGCTCCATCTACTTTCCAGAGAGTAATGGACAACATCCTCTTAGGAATACAAAACGAAAGATGCTTAGTGTATATGGATGACATAATTATCTACTCACCCACTATTCATGATCACATGTCACGACTAACAGAAGTTTTTAAAAGGTTACGAAAAGCAAATTTAAAAATACAGCCAGACAAGTGCGAATTTTTAAGAAAAGAAGTAGCATATTTAGGCCACCTTGTAACAGAAAATGGTGTAAAAACAAATCCAGCTAAAATATTTTGTATCAAAAACTTCCCGGAACCAAAGAACACCAAAGAAATAAAGTCATTCTTAGGCTTAGCCGGTTACTATAGAAGATTTATTCCAAATTTTGCCAAAATTTCTAAACCACTTACGAAACTACTTCAGAAAGACGTACCTTTTATTTTTAATTCTGATTGTAAAGAAGCCTTTAACGAACTCAAAAATATTTTAACTTCAGATCCAATACTTATATATCCCAATTTTGAGGAACCATTTTTACTAACAACTGACGCTAGTGCATTCGCGATTGGAGCCGTTCTATCGCAAGGCCCTATTGGAAAAGATGTACCCATAGCTTATGCCTCCAGAACATTATGCGGTGCCGAAACAAAATATTCGACTATAGGGAGAGAACTATTAGCTATCGTATGGGCAGTCAAACATTTTAGACCATATCTTTTTGGCCGAAAATTCACCCTGATTACCGATCATCGACCCCTTACATGGCTTTTCTCGATAAAAGATCCCGGAAGCCGATTAGCGCGTTGGCGCCTAAAACTCCAAGAATACAATTATAAAATAGAACATCGCGCAGGAAAAATAAACAGAAATGCAGATGCCCTCTCAAGGATAAAGATTAACCATTTCAAGGATTGTGCAAACTTTCAATCGAAAATCTCATTACATGCATCGAATGAAGATGATACGGAAACTCAAGAAAACGAAGACGACGATGAAGAAAATATAGAAAAAATGTCCGAAGAACTTGACAAGTTTATCGAACTGTATAGAACTAAGTCAATAATCGATTATTCTAAAATTGAAACATCGAATACGGACTTATTAGACAAATCCAACAAAAACATTGTTACATTTTTTTGGCAAAATAAACTTGAAGAACTCCACGAGAAAATAATGAATGACATATTCGAAGAAAACATGGAATATAGTAACCGAAGAATTAATATTGTACACAGCAAAACTGTAAAAGATCGAAAATATTTTATTATACCATTACCGTTTGATCCCGAACGAGTAATATCACATTTGTTTCTTCTACTTTTTGCAAATAAAGATCAATTCGATGAATCAAAAATATATTGCGTCGAAAATAATCTCGAACTACCTATCCTAGAGATATTTTCTTATATTTTTGCTGACAAAGAATTAAAATTAAGAATCTGTCAAAATATAATAAAAACAGCCAGCGAAGACGAAATCCCTCAAATTTTAGATCATTACCATTGTGGTAAAAACAATTTACATCGAGGAATAAACGAAACTGTCAGAAGAATAAAGCAAAAATACAATTGGAAGAATTTAACAAAAGATGTAGAGAAATTTGTAAAAGCATGTGAAATTTGCCAAAAAGTTAAGATTTGCAGGAAAAACTTAAGTGGACCACTAGTCATAACAGAAACTCCGAAAACACCATTCGAAAGAATAAATATGGACATATTCGAATACCCTACTAGGAACTACGCTTTAACTATTCGTGACGAATTGACAAAATTTACGCAAGCCTATCCTTTGGAAGACAAAAAGGCAGTAACAGTAGTCAAGACACTCCTACTCTTTTTTCAACACTATGGAACACCACTAAGAATTCATTGTGACTGCGGTCGAGAATTCGAGAATGCTATAATCAAAGATCTATGCGAATTATACGACATTAAACTAACATTTTCTAGCGTTAACCATCCACAATCTAATGGATCTATAGAAAGGTTTCATGCCACACTCTCAGAAATGATTAGAGCAAATCAAGCCGAGAACCCAAACGATCATCCCTTCACTATACTTCCTTATGCAATAATATGCTATAACAACACAAAGAATAAGACCCACGGTTTCACACCATATGAACTTATATTTGGGCACACTGCAGGCCGACCACCAGAAACTCTATACAATCAAAAAACACTAATGAGTAAATATATTCGAGACCTGAATAACCGCATGGAATATTTTTACAAAGTAGCCAGAGCAAAAACAGAAAGACAGAAAGAAAAGGCGAAAGTAAGATTTGACGAGAATATTTCAGAACGAAGACCTGATTTTAAAATTGGTGACAAAGTTTACGTAAAAGAATCCCAAATTAAATCAAAATCGGATAATCTTTTTAATGGACCTTTCGAAATTCAAGAAGTTTTTACAAATTCTGCAATTATCCTTAACCCCAAAACTAACCAAACCTCTAAAGTAAATTTTGACAGACTTAAACCTTATTTTGAATAATTTTCCTTTACAGATTCTATGGACTCCTTTCTATCGTCCAATCCCAAATTCTCCTCACTCCAATTAATAACACAATTGGAATATTTTTTCATGAAAAAGGAACTATACGAATATCTAATGACAAATGGACTTTACTTGTTTACAAAGAATTATTACCTATCAAAACTACAATATCCAATAATGACAGAATTTTGGAAAACCTGTTAGAAAAATTTATTAACGTGGATACACCGAGAAAACTTGCCTTTCAAGCCGAAGTACAGACACATGTTAGTCTGCTAAAACAAATCTCAAACTCCGTTAATTTAAAATATAAAGAAATAACCTCTGACACAGTACCTTATAATAAACGCCTAAAACGCGGTTTAGTAAATGGTATTGGAACAATCTGGAAATCTATTACTGGAAATTTAGACGCCTCTGATGGCGAATACTTTAATAAATGTATAAATAAGATAAATTCCGATGAAACTCAAATTAAAAATCTTCTAAAAAATCAAATATCTGTTACCACTTCAGTTATAAGAACTTTCAACACTACAATTCAAAAATTGCAAATAGACGAAGAAACTTTTAACAAAGACTTAAAAACTATCGAGACTACACTTCTGGACATTAATAATGACATCTCCTTTTACCAAGCACAATTACAAATACTAGATTTATGTGAGTCCTTAATGGAAAGCTACGTATTTTTAGAAAATTATTTAAATGATATACTAAATTCTATCACATTCTCTCGCCTGCAAATTCTACATAGTTCTATTATTTCGCCCATAGACTTAATGGACGCATTAAAAGAAATCTCACAGTCATTACAAAATAACGTATTGCCTCTACCCACGTATATGTCAAATATAGCTCAGTATATTGACATAATAAAACTGCAAGCTTATCAGCTTGATTCAAAAATTGTTTTCGTCCTCGAAATTCCGTTAGTTGATCCCGAAATATTCACCTTGTATCAATTATATTCAATACCAATATTAGATAATCAAACTGGTTTTCATCATATACTTTCAACTGTTCATAAATACATAGCGCGAGATGATGATTCAATTTCATATGTCTTACCCATGGACACCGAAAAATGCAAACAAATCAGTCAAAACCAAAGAATGTGTACAGACATTCTTCCGTATCCCATAGACACAGATGCTATATGTGAAGCCCAGCTTTTGAAACCTCTCAGCAACTTACCAAAAACTTGCCAGATGTCCATGCTCTTGGCACAAGGTTACAATGTACAAGAAATTGACCGAAATTTATGGTTACTAACCATTTCCGATCCATTACCAGTAACAATCAAATGTGCAAGGAAAGACGTCACTACACAAATAATAAAAACAAATTCAATCTTAAGATTAATTCCCGAATGTATTGCATTCATTGGCAGTACCAGAATTCATGCTAGAGACCAAATTGAGAAATATACAAATATCACGTATAGAACTCACCCAGTTAACGTACCCTACAGATGCTGTGACCATTTTGAGACAAAGAGTCACCTATCAAAATTGAAACCACTAAAACTCAGTAAAATCAACGTAGATGACTTAAATATTGCACAACACAAATTGGACCAATATTCAGAAGAACTGGACCATATTATGAGCCAATCATTCATTGAGGAACATCTACCCTTATTCACTATATCAACCTTATCCCTGATTATTATCCTAGTTATCTTATACCTTTTCTGCAAATACCGAACCAAAATATTCCCAAAAATTGCAATCTCCTTGTCCCAGGATCAGCCTCCAACTCCACTACCACGCAGAAATTCCATTAGACAGAAACTTCAAAGCTTAACCTCCTTCAGAAGAAGACCCAATGTCCAACAGGAAAGCGAAGCAGAAACACCAATTACTCTGTAAAAGTCAAAGCAATGGCATTGACTTTTCACTAATAAGGGGAGCTGTTATATGAGAAAATATTAACCTTGAACTAGCTTAAGTTCGCCGACTTCAGATTTCATCATCCCATTCCCATAGAAACCGCTGAGCACGCATTAGAACTTTGTACGAACCGTTGGCCAACATTCATGGGAACAACAATTCAGCACTTCATACCAAACCTATAAATTACCATTCTCAGATGCCGGAATCACTCTTAGCTGCAACTTCGACCAGTCCAGTTATTGTAGTCATTTTAAATTAATTTAATTTTGTACTATTATTTAATATTTAATTTGTAACAAATAAAGTTCTTTTTTAAAAAGTCAAATACGTGATTAGTGATCTAACATATATATATATATATATATATATATATATATATATATATATATATATATTGTCATACTTTTTCTTTCTCAACCAAAGAAAAATAAATAAAAATATCCATCGGAATAAAATTTTAAGATATCATTATAAACAAAAATGTATATAGTAATTTAAGATAAGATTTAGTGTAGATAAGAATAGAAAGTTGTTTGGCAAACGACCTTTTTCCGTTTCAAACAAAATTATCAAAAAACTTTTGTTTAGAATTAGAAGACATTTTACCTGTAAATTAATCTTTTCATTGTTTGTATAGTCGAGTATTAAATGACCATATTCTAATCTTTTAAAATAATTTTAAAGTAAGCTATTTAGTTTTCTCTGAAACCGAAATTAGGCTTTTCCAAAATCATGGTAAACACAATTTGAGCTTTTTGATTGGACGGTCGTTTTTAAATGGGAATTTGTGAGCCGATCATGAGACGGGAGAAGTTAGTCATATTTTGGTCATCGAAAGGAAACAGTCGTTTGTCTCAAGATAGGGTGTGGTTCGTGAGTTTGGATACCGGCGTAACGAAAAGAAGTGAATAGTTTGAAGAAGGAGATAACAAGTAGATTAAAAGAGGTCCTTGTATCTACCGTGGGCATTTTATAAAGTATATGTGAAAGTATTCTTACGGCATCAAGTTGACAAAAGGAGGTCCTGGTGTCATAAATAAGTAGCTGAGTTTGGAGAAGTGAATCAGGTGTTTTTTGTGTAGTCTGCAGGAGGTTTGCAGAGACGTTAAGAAGGAGCCGAGGTACCAAAGAGCCGAGGTACCTCCCGATAAAAGACAACTAGAAAATCTTTTGAATCCATCGAACACAGGTAATATAAGGATTATTTTACTTTTGATAACAAATAAGTTATAATTCTTTTTATTGGCTCAATAAACTAAGATTAAAGTCAAAATAAACAATCATAACAATATATATATATATATATATATATATATATATATATATATATATATATATATATATATATATATATATATATATATATATATATATATATATTGTTATGATGTATTGTTTGTTTGAATGATGAGCAATGAGTATTTTAATAATATAGGGTTTTTATCGCGGTTCTCAAAGAATTAGTTTGTAAGTACTTTTTTAAATTATCTTTATTATAACTATTATGAAACACACATATATATCTAACCTAGCCAATGTAAATTTAAAATAAACTATCTTTAAATTGATACTCTTATAAAACTAATTAAATTCTATAGACAATGTAAAATTTAAACAAACTATCTTCAAAATTGAAATTGTTATGACATTAACTAAATTATATTAACAAAATTTTGTACCTTTCTTTCACTGAATGCCTAAATGAACTGTTTTCCACTATATAGATTCTAATTACCACTGAATGTCTTCGTACTTCGGTTATCCTTGTTTTTGTGAAATTACTTTTTCCAATTATCAGCTTCTACCAATTTAAGATATATTTTTCTTCACCAGCATTTATAAACCACCAAGCAAACCAGCAAAACAGCATTTATATTTATTCTTCTTTTCCATATACCAATATCCAATTATTATAAGTTGATTTATACTAATCTCCAATCATAATATAATTTTAATTTCTTCCAATATTCTTCTAATATACTTTTTTAATCTTCAATAATTATTTGTGTATAATTATAAATGTGCATAATTTTTAATCTTCATTTAACTCACTATATTAAACAATTGGACTATTTGTAACTGATTGACTGTCTTGAAAATTCTGAACAATTGACTTCACTAACTAAATGAGTTTATCTTCTACTAACTTTCATAATAAAACTGGCCATCTTGAATCCAAATCACGGGTATTTATATCTTTTCAATCTTCCAGAACCATCTGGTAAGAAATCATGTTCGATTTAGTTCTATTTCTTCTATATGGATGTTCTCGAAAAAAGTATCTATTCGATCCACCGACATAATCATTATTCCAGAATGTTCCAACATAAACACAGGTCAAATTCTGCATTGTGGAGAATTCGTTAATGTTCTATTGATAATTTTGTTGACATTTAGGCTTTTCAGATCAGAATAAACATTTAAATCATTAAATATATATAAATTAAACATTTTAAACTAACATTATTATTATAACCCCACTTTATATTCGTAATTTATTAATTCCTGTCTGTCAATTTAAAGAGTATTTTTGGTTGCCTAGTCACATGGCTCACTTAACTATATCTACAAAATCATAATTACTAAAATACAACTTTTTACAATTATTATATGCTAATTTCTTAAAAATGCCCTCACATAAATAATTTTTATTAAATTCTCTAGTATATAACTTATTAAAATAACCAAATATCTAATATTATCTAATGTGTAACTTATAAATTAATTTTTTAAATAATATCATTTCAATATATATATATATATATATATATATATATATATATATATATATATATATATATTTAAATAATATCATTTCAATATATATATATATATATATATATATATATATATATATATATATATATATATATATATATATGTAGTCACAGTTCAATATAATGTATTTTGATTTAAAATAAATTTTATCGAAAATTAGATTATATTTATAATTACTGTGCAAAAAGTCGATGCACATATAAATATCGTAATACGGTTTAAAATAAATTAGGCATAATTTATCTTGTTACACCAATATAATTAAAAATATTAATATTAATGAGTATAGGTATTATTTTAAGTTAATTGCAACCATTAAAAATTTAATATAACAATCCAATTGAGATAGAAATATGTGAATAATATATTTAATATTTAATATTATTTGCGAAAACATATTAAAATATAGCAATAAAATGTTTAATGAAAAATATACCGCCATCAATCAGTTTTAAATTAAAATCGTTTATGCGTGTATACATGTATTTTTTTTTAAGATCATACAGGGTGTAAAGTACAAGGCAATTTTCATTTAAACAGCTATATTCTATATGCCAATATGTTATTTGCTTATTTTGTCTCTCAGAATTTGTAAAGTGAAATATAATTATTATTAAAATTAGTTGAAAATATAATAACCCATATTAGGGAGCTGTCTGGTACACACTATACAGCAATTATGCCAATATTTTATGTGTGAGATTTATTAAATATGAATTTAACTTTTATCCCTAAATATTATAAAAATTAAGTGAAAAAATGATTTAGTGAAAATTAAAATTAAATAAATATTACTTACATGCCGATACAAGGATATTATTAAATATTTGAGAAAACATAGTTGTAAAATTCGTTATGGTATACTGGTGACAGGTGATCGATTTTACTGCAACTATTTAACGATTAAAGGAATAGTTCTTGAGGGGAAATTAATATTAACAACTAGGATAGGAATGTAGCTATGTAAATTGTTTGATGAAAATTAAATGTAATGTTATATTATTTAAAAGTTTTTTATATTTATTTAAGAGGTATATTTTGTAAAAAGATGTTGTCGAACCCATAGTTGAAATGTAGTAAGAAGGAGATAATATTGAGATCTTTTTCTACATTAAAAAAACTTTTTCTCGACAAATACCATATATCTTATTAGCCAAAAAATCTAAATTGTTTATCAGTATTTGACTGGTATGGTTCCTTATTTTATCTAATAATACTACTACTATAGTCCACCTGGTTTTGAAACATGTACTTATTATACATGCTAAATTCTTATACTGGAGAAGATGGGATAGTCATTGAACAAATTAAAGAAGGAGGAGGAACGTGAGTAAATGTGTTGAAAAATATGTTTAATACTTGTTTGACAAGAGGCATAACCCCCTTATAGTGGCATAATCTAATAATAACCATAATGCATTAGAAAGGTGATATTTCAGACCTAAAGAATTACAGACGTATTAGTTTGCTCTCCCATACATACAAACTATTCATGAAGATAATAACATATACGGAACAAACGATCATCTACAAGTTATAAAAACGCTAATAGAAAAGTGTACAGAGTATAACAAGCCTATCTTTCTTATATTCGTAGATTATGAAAAGGCGTTTGAAACTATAGATCATCATAAAATGCTTCGAGCATTGGCTGACTGCCGCATTGACTACCGATATATCGCCTTGATTAAAAGTATTTATGAAACTGGTACAGCTTGTGTCCGCTTTCATGAAGATACCAAGAAGTTTCGAATAGAACGTGGAATTAGACAGGGTGATACTATCTCCCCTAAATTGTTTACAGCTGTTCTTGAATATATGTTCAAGCAAATGGAACCAGAGGATAACATGGGAATTAATATAAATGGGGAAGATCTGAACCACCTAAGATTTGCCGATAACATCGTTTTAATATCTGATAGAGTTGATAAAGTTACAAAAATGCTGCAGACGCTCTATAAAGTGTCAAAAACAATTGTCTTAAAATTAACACCTCAAAGACAAAATTTATGACCAACCTTGTAGTCAGCTTTAATTTTCTGATTGAGAGCCATAGCATCGACCAAGTAATAGCTTACAAATATCTAGGGCATGAGATTCGCTTAGGCCGAGATAATCAGACAACTGAAATACAAAGAAAGATAGGTCTCACATGGGCTGCCTTTGGTAGATTGAATAACATTTTCAAGTCTATTATTCCAGTTTGTTTAAAAAGAAAGGTTTTTAACCAGTGCATTTTACCGGTTCTTACAGATGGTGCAGAAACACTGACTCTAACAAAAAGAACAATAGATAAAATAAGAGTTACACAGCGTGCTATGGAAAGATCAATATTAGGTATTACTATCAGAGATAAAGTACCAAACCTAGAAATAAGAAGAAGAATAGGAGTCACAGATGCAGTTGAAAAAATAGCCATGGCTAAATGGGCTTGGGCCGGACATGTTACCAGATTAACGGATGATAGATGAACCAGAAAGATTCTGGAATGGCGACCAAGGCAAGAGGCATATCGAAGCAGAGGATGACCACCGACTGGATGGACGGATGATATCAAACGCATCACCACAAACTGGATGCAAGAAACTCAAGATAGAAATAGGTGGAAAATTTAACGGGAGGCCTACATTCAGCATTGGACAAATATAGGCTAATTGATGATGATGATGATGACTTATTATACAGAATTTGATTTTAATACAATAACTAAACGTGGTCTGATTCAACCAGTATGTGAAGTTAAATCCACATCCGGTTATAAATTTTCTTCTATTTTGAATAGCAACCTTATTGCTTTGAATAATTTTGTTATCTTCTGGAAACTTTTAAAGAATTTAGATATCAACAGGGCTCAAACTCACTTTCTTTTCACTTTAAAATATTTAAATTTTACATAAACCATTATAGATAGTTCCTACATACTGACAATGGTTATCCATTATTATATATAATATTTATCTTGCGTATTATTTTATTCATAAATGTTGGCTTATAACTTTGAAATTTTAAATCTGATCTATTTAGTTTCTAATACAGTTCTTTAATTGCTACGTGTTATAATTGAAAAACATTTGTCCTCAAATATTGTTTATTTTTAATTTTTGAAATTTAATTCCAAGTCAATTTTATGACATTACAATGATTTCTTTCTGTCCAAAAATAGTCCAAGATTGGACCTTCATTTACTTGAAAATATAAATTGGGGTAATTGCACTCCCAAACTAACATAAAAAATAGAACATCTATCTTATTCTATCTTAGTATAGTGCTGTCTGTTCTAGATAAATAATTTTAATAAATAACACATATTTTAAAATATACCTCTTCAATAAATAAAAATAACTTTTAAATAATAACATCACATTTAATTTTCAACAAACAAATTACATAATACCTACATTTCTATCCTCTTTGTTAATATCAATTAAAACTATCCCTTTACTCGTTAAATAGTTGCAGTAAAACCGATAATCACCTGTCACCAGTTTACCATAACGGATTTTTAAAATATTTTTCTCAAATAGTTAATAATAATCCTTCTATCGGGATGTACGTAATATTTATTTAATTTCAATTTTCACTAAATCATTTTGTCACTTAATTTAAATTCATATTTAATAAATCGCCCACATATAATATTGGCATAATTGCTATATATTTCAAACCAGACAGCACCCTAATACGTGTTATGATATTTTGAGCATTTAGTTTACCATGTACCGTTGATCTGAAGATGCATAGCAAATTATAATACGCGAAACCGATCGTTGGTGATATAATAAATTGATTTTGAATAAGTCTTGTTCTTATTCCTTTCTTCTTCTTTTTATTACGCCGTCTCCTTTCGAAGGTTGGCAATCCAAATTGTAATTGTAGCTTTGGAAACTGCTGCACAAAAGATTTCTACGTATGAGCGGTCAAACTATCGCCTCAGGTTTTCTGAGGAGATGGTTTGACCGCAAACATCTCTAATGTTTTCCAACTTATCTTTTGCCCTGCACTTTACCTTCCAATATGATTTGGAGTAATTCATATCTTTCACCTCTCAACACATGACCCAAGTATTGTATGTTTCTCTCTTTAATTATACTGAGTTTAATGTATTGGCCATGTATTCGCAAGTCTTGTTCCATAATTCCAGTTGCTCTCAGAGTTTTGGTCATCTTTTGATGGTTAACGCAGTCATATGCTTTTCGATAATCAATAAAACATGCATAGACATCTACATTCATGTCTCTGCATCATGGTGTTAAAACATTTAACGCAAAAAGAGCTTTTCGTGTTCCCAATTTTTTTGGTCCCAAAAGTCAAGGCTTTTACTTTCGTTGTCTGCAATTAATTTAAGTATTTCGACATTGATATTGTCCGTACCGGCGGCTTTTGCTTTCTTCTGAGCTTTTACTGCATAAAGTACTTCCTCTTTTGATATTTTTGGACCTTTTTTATTTACTCGATTATCTGTGGATGGTGGAGAACACGGTCTATCATCGTCAAAAAGTGTCCATCTCTCCAGTTTGTCTTCTGTACCTATAATTATCTCGTAATTATTATTTCTTTATATTGTTTTTTTATCTCTTTCTGTGTCTACCTGTCAATTCTGTCACTTTTCTATGGACATTGAAGTTGTTCAATTTCTAGGCATTTGGTTGACATCCAGTTTTCTTTAGCTTCTCTGCACTTTTTTCTAATGATTTTATTGACTCGTTTGTATTCTATTGGTTTTGTTTTATCCCCTTTACCTATTTGAAATGGACTTCTACAGGCAACATATTCAAGATAAGAAAGAAAATATTATTTTTGTATCCATGTGGTGCTTTATTCACAAAAATAATAATATTGTAACATTCCCAAATATAAACACAATTCTTAGAATTAATTCAACCATAATTATTCTTAGTAATAGCCAAAATAATTATTGCGGTGAATTAAACAAACAATGAATTATTACGAGAATTAATAATAATCAAATTAACACCAACTGTATTTCCTTCGATAGCCCTGGCGAGATGAATGATCTTTAACTCATAGGTGCAAATAATTATCAAAATTTAAATGGTTGCAATAAACAATCAAAAACAATTTATAGGTTTAGGTAAAACTAGGTGAACTTACCGCTAATTACCATGGTTTACACTACTTTACGAAACAACGAACAAAACGAATTCAATATGAGGTTTCAATGTCGAGTTGCGTCTGTCCCTCTTAACGATTCACTTTCTTGTGAGTTTAGCGAGCTGCATTCCCCGAGAGGTACTATAGGGATCGTAGGAATATAGGGGGGGACAAATGTATTGATTAGTTTACACAACCATATTAGAATTTAAACAATTATATTTTAAGAGTCACATAGGCCATGCAAAATTAAATAGTTTATCGTCACTTTATATAGAAAACATTTATTAAATAACAAACTCTATACTCTATTAGTGTGACATATAATATATGTCACACTAATTGACAAGTCTACAAAATTAAAAGTAATAAAAAAGTCTAATCAATCTGCATATATTCGTTTAAGAATTATTGTTTGTTTTAATATTTTTTTATTTATATTTATTTAATTTTTGAACGTGTGTTTTTGTGTGTGTGTGTGTGTGTGTGTGTTTGTGTGTGTGTGTGTGTGTGTGTGTGTGTGTGTGTGTGTGTGTGTGTGTGTGTGTGTGTATGTGTGTGTGTGTTTGTGTGTGTGTGTGTGTGTGCGTGTGTGTGCGTGTGTGTGCGTGTGTGTGCGTGTGTGTGCGTGTGTGTGCGTGTGTGTGCGTGTGTGTGTGTGCGTGTGTGTGTGTGTGTGCGTGTGTGTGTGTGTGTGCGTGTGTGTGCGTGTGTGTGCGTGTGTGTGCGTGTGTGTGTGTGAGTGTGTTTGTGCGTGTGTGTGTGTGCGTGAGTGTGCGTGTGTGTGTGTGTGTGTGGGTGTGTGGGTGTGTGTGTGTGTGTGCGTGTGTTTGTGTGCGTGTGTGTGTGCGTGTGTGTGTGTATGTGTATTGTGTGTAAAACACTTCTGTTGTAATAATTGGTATATTTAATTAAAAATTACTACTTACCTATTACTAATTAATTATTTACTAAAAGTACTACAAATTTCACTGAAGATGGACTGATAAGTCCGAAAACGTTTTGGACTTATTTCTTCTGGATTTTTAAAATTTAACGCGAACCTATAAACAATTCCTAATAAATCGGACAAAAGCGAAACGAAAACGAAAAGATGCAGAGCATGCCTATCATAAAAATAACAAAAAACCCAATTTATGAGTGTGTGGATTGCGGAGCATACTAGTTTGCTCCCAAGCTCAAAAAACCCTCTTGATTACATACTAGTTCGCTCCGAAAACCATAACCTAGTTCGCTGCGGTGGTCCAGCGGATTAAGTATTTATCTATTAAATTCTAGGAAAATTAACACTAGGAAAATAGGTACTGCGGCTTTTGTATTTTATATTAGAAATTATATCAATTAATGGTAGTTGCAGATTTATATAAATACAGTGATAAGCGCGGTAATTACCGGCAAAATAACGCAAACGATGGAAAACATATTATGACGTTGTAAGATAAAAGAGATGAAACTAGTAGAGATGAGAAATTTACCGATAGAAACCTATAAATTTACATTCTATTCACTGTTTCCCACCTTTAGACGTATCAGAGGAGGATGCCAACTAAAACTGTCACTGTCACAGCGGTAGTTTCCAAACTCTTACGTCTAAAGGTGGGAAACAATAAATGAAATGTAAATTTATAAGTTCTATCGCTAAATTTCCCATCTCCACTAGTTTAATTTTTATTTATCTCACAACTTAATATATTTATCATCTTTTGCGTTATTTTGCCGGTTATTCACACCACTCCTATTTCTTATCATAAAATTTCATGTAGACTACTAATTACCTACCAATTTTTTCAAAGAAATATATCAATTGCAACTTCTGATACGGAAAAACCCAATCAAATATTAAACAAGGGAATATGAGCTCTAACATCATAATACTTTAGTGATATTATCGTTATAATTTTAATATTTTTTTAAGTGAGAAGTAGTGTTATAGTGTAGTATTGTTTAAAAAAGACTTATTCTTTTTTAAACAATGATGGTAGTGTTGTATTAATCGGTAAATACAAAGTTTGAGAAGACATTATTCAAATATCTTTTTGAAATATCTTTTTCTGTGGTATATTAAAATCTGACCGCGGGAGTGAACTAGTATACAACCGTGGATTGTGCCGAGAAACCAGATCTCTTCGTGGGCGATTATTTCAAACATTTCCATAAATAAAATAAATAGTTAATATTTTTTTGTAATACCCTTTAATTTTTACCTATATTCAACTGACAATGAATGAAAAATCACAGAGAATTAAAATACAAATATCTTTAAATTTTTAAAATGCTGCTAAATAAATTTATTTTACTACGCAAATAATCTATATCAGCTGTTCTGGCCAACCGGTAATTTCCGTCTCATTTGAATACACCTACTTAAAATATCTATTATCTATACTTAATAATATTAAAATATTAAATACCTAAATTATTTTTCAAATTTTCATGTACCTAATGAATACAAATCTTTTAATCTTTTAACAATAGGTGTGCACGGTCCCGACCCTCCTTTACAATTAGTGTATAATGTAATTAATGTAATAAAATTATTTCAATTTAAATATTCCTTACCTGCTAATTTATTCTGTGAAATATAAAAATTCCATTGTGTTTACTAAAACTCAACTTGATTTCAGTTATTTTATATTCATAAAAGGGATTAATGATTCGATTTCGCTTAGCCATGTAGTACGACTCGAATAAGAGTCAATTTTTTCAAACAGCTAAAATTTATAGTTTTTGGAATAATGTATTTTCATATTTTTAATATTTAAACATAAAAAAAAATAAATATTAGTTAGTATAGAATATTATTTGAAAATGTTTTTCAATTAGGGTAGTTGAGAAAAACATGACTAGGCTAGTAAAAATCTAGCAGAGCACTCTTGTGTTTCCAAAAAGATTTTTATTTACCTAGCGTCAATGTGCATCTTGTTGAATGTTTTCCATTAACTGAGGCTTAGGGGGTTAAAAATTATAAGGGTGGATAAAATTCAGTAAAAACCTGGCAAGCAATTTATATTTTCAGTTACAAGTAGAATACAGTAAAATTATAGAAATAGATATTTTATCACCTTAAATTTTAAGCTAGCAGAATTATTGACTCCTCATAGAGGGTAGTTGAAGGGTGAAAAATTACTAGGATGGCAATGTAATAGTACAAATCTAGCACAATACTGTAGTATCTCATATTTCCGAAAAGATTTGCTTTGTATTCAACTAGCGTAAATGTGTAGATAGTGGAATTGGTGAAGTAGGTTAACATTTAGTAAAACCTACCCAGGGCAGTTTCTTATTTTATTTTTAAATAGTATTCAGGACAATTATAAAACAAAACTTTTTCACCTTTAATTTAAACGTAGCAGAACTATTGACTTCCAATAAGGGTTAGTCGAGGGATAAAATATTACTAAGTTAGTAATAAATTCTTAAAAACATAGCAAAACAGTGTGGTATGTCATAAATAATTTTTTAATTCCGTTGGCTCGAATATTAAGCTAGCAGGAACGTTTCCAAATAAGATTGGTTTAGAGATGAAAACTTATCAGGGTGGTCAAAGTTTAGTAAAAACTTAACAGAATACTTTTTTATGTCAGTTATAAGTAGAGGACAGTGATATTGTAAAACAAGATTTTTCACGTTAAATTTTAACCTAACAGAATTATTGACTTCCTTACGAGCAGTTAAGTGGTGAATAATTACTGCTTAATTTTATAACAGATGGTAATTATTTTCAGAAAAAGTTTAAGCCATCTTATGTTATAGTTATAGTATTTTCAACTAAAAATTGTGTGTTTTTGAAATTTTCGAGAAAAATGCAGTGAGTAAATTTTACCTGCCGGGATATTGTCTAAAAAGTCATGCTGTGATAGAAGTTACACTCAACGAAGGAAGGAAGAAATGTTAACTCAATGTTATAAAACAGATAGTAATTATTTTGAGAAAGAGTTTAATCTATCTTATGTTATAGAGTTTTTATTTAAAAAATGTGTATTATTGAATTTTTCGAATTAAATCAATTATTCTCCGTTCATAAATTGTTGAGAGCACGAAATGTACCTCAAACTCATAAAATGGTCGTAAACCATAGGCGTTCCTGAGGTGTTTATTCATTAAATAATAATATAATATTTTTTAATACTGTTATATATATATAATATTAATAATATTTTAATACTAATATATTTAGCAAAAAAACAATTAAAACTTTCACGGCTAATGTTATGTAATTATATTATATTATTAAAAATAAGAATTTAACCATTAACAATTTTGTAAATAAGAATACCTTATCACTTTGGATATTTCAATACTAATCTTCGCGTTTAATCACTTTACTAGAACACCTGGAATTCATATCCGAAGGTACTATTCGTTGCAAGATAATTAGGATGGAATTCCCCAGATTTTTAATAATATTGCCTAAAGTATGCTTTGGCCACGTGCCTCGTTTGTTCAGTTTATATTCGAAACTTAACTTAAAAGGGTGAAGATATTACGAACGAAAACAATTTTTTTGTTTAGTACGTTTTTGATCGCATGTAATTTACGGCTCGTCGGTGTGTCCGCGTCTATGGCAGTAATTAGCGTCTCGAATATTTCTTTTGCGAATTATATGCAGTGCGTGAGTGATTTTTTATTCCATATACCTACGAACATATACGTACCTTTCGCTCGTGCTCGTTTTGTTGGATTGTTTGTGATGGCTTCATCATCAACATCATCACGTTTTACTCCGGTACTGTTGCGTACAGTCAGTAAGTCTGTCTATTCACCAAGAGACAAGACTATTGTCCTGAATGTTCACGATGCTCTGGTTTCTAAGAATCCCACAAACACTGTTCGCAACATAGTCGAAAGTTGTGCCAACATGACTGGCGTAGGAGAGTCAACTATATATAGGTTCCTATCAGAAAGAAAAAAACACGGTATAGCTAACCCAAACACAAACAAACACTTAAAGAGAGGGAAAAAGCCTATTAAAATTGATGAATTTGCCAAAAATGGTATTCGAAGGAAAATTCATGGATTTTTTTTCAAAAAAGAAATACCAAACCTAAACAAAATTTTACAAGAAGTTAGAGACGACCCGGATTTGCCTCATATTGGACGAACTAAATTGTGGCAAGTTTTAAAAGAATTAAATTTCCGGTGGGAGAAATCAGACCGAAAATCACTTTTGATTGACCGGAAGGAGATAATATGTTGGAGAAGAAATTATCTAAGATCCATACGAAAATTCCGGGCTGAAGGAAGGCCCATCTTCTACCAGGATGAAACGTGGGTAAACTCAGGTCATACTCTAAAAAAAATTTGGTCAGATAAAAATATATTAAGCTTCAGGCAAGCCTTTATGGAAGGTTGGTCTACTGGTATCTCCCCACCTTCTGGTAAAGGCAGTAGATTAATAATTTCTCACATTGGCAGTGAAAAAGGATTTGTTAAGCATGGTTTGTTAGAATTTCAGTCCAAAAGCACAAAAGACTATCACGAGGAGATGACAGCTGATGTTTTCGAAGAGTATTTTGAGCAGATGATTGAACACATACCACCAAATTCAATTATAGTATTAGATAATGCACCTTATCATTCACGACTAGTAGAAAGACTTCCAACGACTGCGTGGAAGAAACAGGATATTCTTGACTGGCTGCGAAATAAGTATCTGCCTTACGAAGATGGAATGGTAAAAGCAGAACTTCTAAAAATTGCCCGGCAACACAAATCTAAGTTCAAGGAATACATAGTTGACAAAATGGCGGAAAGGCGAAACATTACAGTCCTTAGACTTCCACCCTACCACTGCGAAATAAATCCAATTGAACTCATTTGGGCACAAATGAAAAATTATGTGGCTAGAAAAAAGACGTTATATAAAATACAAGCTGTACATGAATTGTTATATGAGTCTTTACAACATATTACAGAACAAAACTGGAAAGATGCAGTAAGGCATGTAATAGAAAAAGAACAAAAAATGTGGGATCTTGATAACATAATTGATGCGACCGTAGAGACACAACCGCTAATTATTAACCCGCAAGATGACTCGGATTCCGAAGTTGATCCTATTTATTTTGAATTTGAATAGTTTTCTAATCGTAATTATATATAAGGTAAGTAATAATAGTTGTAATCGTAAGGTATTAAAGGGGAAAGGCGCAAAATGTCGCCTTTCAAAATGTTCAATGTGTTTTAAATGTATCCATTTTTTTTTCAAATCCTGAGAAAACTAAACAGCATTTTTGAAAAATTTAAAGGCAGAATGAAATATTTATTACAATAAATAAAAAGTTTCTTTTGCATACAATATTTTCAATTAAAAATTATACTATATTTTCTCTTTTATTTTAACCCCTGTTACATAACCTATTAAAATAAACATTGTAGAAGTTTTCAGGGACTTTCTGCCCTCAGTAATAATGTAATCTTTCATTCTGCGTTTAAATTTTTCAAAAATATTTATTAGTTTTCTACGGATTCGAAAATAATGGATACATTTAAAACACATTGGAAATTATGCCAGGCGACATTTGGCACCTTTTTCCTTAATTAAATAAATGTATCTTTTACAAATGGCAAGAAACTTTTTATTTTTGAATAAAATAAATAAGTTTTATTAAAAAATACAATTTACATAAGTACAGTTTAAAAAATATATTTATTTAGTTCAAATAAATGTTTCAATCATATACTCTACGACACTGGTCGTTCATCTCTAACCATTCAAAATACCCCCGTAATAGGATTATAAGGTATTGTATTCCTTCAGATATAAGGTGGGTTAGTCGAAAACGTCTTAAACCGTCAGTTTTAGGTTGATTTTTACTATTATATCGTATTAACTATCCTCTCTGTATTTTAGTTTTCTAATTAGGGTTAAACTTGTAGTGAGCTATCAACAAATTGTGAACCGGCTATAGTGAATTTTACCTGCCGAAATATTGTATAAAAACTCATACTATGACTCAAGAAAGGAAGGAAGGAATTTTAATGAGTTTTAAACAAATTTTCACTTATAACAGTAATTATTAAAATTTATGAACGGCAAACAATAACAAATACCGATTAAGTGAATTAACTGAACTTACATAACCAACAAAATAGCATACAATCATGACTTTTCCTGTCGAAAACTTATTAAAATTTGCAAATAATAAAATATTTCAAATTAAAAGTCTGTGCTGAAACGATTTTTGTAGCTAGTGACTTTTTCCAGGCAAATATCTAAAACCAATAATGCATTTAGTGATAAAATGTCAATTTTGATCATTATTGTACTTAGTGAGTTTTACTTGTCAACAGACGTTATTTTAATTAATTTTCTTTTTTTATATAGACACAAAATAAATAATATTAAAATGCAACGAGATATTAGCTTCAGAATAATTTTAACCAAAGAATCAGTACATGGATAATTCTATTTTATATTCAACACTGACAAAATTTACATCCATTCAAATGTCGTAACAAAGTATACAATGTGGTAGAGCAAGATCAAAGGCTCGTTAAAATCTAATACAGCCCACGTTATGGGGAATTCACACGGGAGCCGAATACAGATACCAATAATAATCTTAGTGGGATTAGTGGCGATATCGCAATTAGCCATTTACTAAAATGCTCGTAAACAATTCAGCTGATTAAAGTGTCTGAACTAATTTAGAAGTTTCGAAAAGGGAATCACCGCCGGTACGATAGCAGGACATATTGTATCATGAGCATGATCATCCGGACTGTATAATATTCACATTCGATATAATTTGAAGAGAATATTAAATTATGCGTGTAGGATGTTATAGGTACATCCAAAATGAGTATGAAACGGGAATTAAATGAAACCGGCAATAACCTAGAACAGTTGAAGT
Organism: Diabrotica undecimpunctata; assembly: GCF_040954645.1. Classification (NCBI taxonomy): domain Eukaryota; kingdom Metazoa; phylum Arthropoda; class Insecta; order Coleoptera; family Chrysomelidae; genus Diabrotica; species Diabrotica undecimpunctata. Next base: position 100,776,626 of record NC_092810.1, read on the forward strand.
AAAAACTACAATATTCTGCCAACGAAATAAAAATCTTTTAAAAAAATCTTTAAAAAATCATCTACTATCAGTTTAAATTTCTCTTTCAGTATTAAAGGTTCTTCTTTTTTATTAACAAAATCGCATCAGCCAAATTGGCTATTAGCGAAACAATGGTAGCGAACAATAATGTGTACTACATTTATAATGTTAGTTTAGATAGCATTTAAAACGTTAATTGAGGTTAAGAAACTTTTTATGTTTGAAATATTGCACTGTAGGTAGACCAAAAATATCACTGGGTTTGTTTGATATATTGTACAACATGCGCTTTGGCGTTAATGCTAGACATTTCTCTAATATATGTTTGGTTGTATTTTTCAACACAGTTGTCACATCTTAAGGTCTCGGCATATTATCGTGCACGTATAGTTTCCGGCACGTAGCGTTTCCACTCCAGCAATCAGACTGCGTGTTCACATTTTCATACATAAAACGTTTCAGTTTGGTTCGGTAAAGATATGATCTCGCTTATCTCGACAAAAATTATGTGCAATTGCTCTTCTACTTAACGATGAAGAATGAAAAACTTTGTTAAAAAGAAGGTTTAAAGTACATCCAATGCTAAGAGAAAGGAAGAAGGAAGGTGAATACTGGACTTTATACAGAGAATTAATTGATGACGATGAAAAATATTATGGATATTTTAGAATGAATAGGATTCAGTTTAAATATGTGTTAAATTGAATTACACCTTCAGTTAAAAAAACAAAATACTACATTTAACGAAGCCATACATATCAAACCAAAAAGTATTAAAAAAAAAAAAAGAGGTATCACTTCCGTACAAAAGTTCTAATTGTTTATCACTTCCGTGATTAATTGTCACAAAGCAATAAAAACACATGCATAAATGACAAAATAGCCTCGAAAATTATTTTTTTAAATATTCTGTATCAAAATCAAACAGATACCTAAATAAACAACGAGAGGACAACGACGGATATCTAATTCACATTATCGTTACCAACCGGTTACGACTCGTTACGTAGCCGTCGGCATCAGTAAAATATTGTTTTCGAATATACTGAACAGAAACGTTAAGTGTCCGAAACGCTACGTTCCGGACAGTGTGAGTTGTTCATATTTAAAACCATTTAAATTATATTTTTCGGAAACTAAACGCAATGTGTTGGAAACTTAAAGTGCATGATAATATGCCACGACCTTTAGTTCTTATTTGTTGGAAAACACATAGCTATTAGTTAATCGCGTATGACCCAGTCGGAGTCACGTTAATATTACCTGGTCTCTCTGACTTGTTGGTAATGTAGGCCAGGGTTTTATCGATTTTTTAACATCGCGTAGCTTGGCCGATGATCCTTTCCACTTTTCTTCCCACATATATCGCACTTTACATTTAACCGTCGCTTTCAATGTTTTAGGACACTCCGCACTATCACTACTTGTAGCTTTTGCAGCGTTGTCTGCCTCTTTATTTCCTGTAATTCCAATATGGGATGTTATCCAGAATAATATAATAATTTTTACATTCATTTAAGCAGTATGGACTTCTACTTTTATCTTGATGACCAAGGGACTAGTTGGGTAGACATATCGGAGTGACCGTACGGAACTTAGAGAGTCTTAATTAATATAATTGGTATTATTGGATGCGTTGACAGCAAGGGTGACTTGGTATAGAGCATATAGTTCAGCAGACTACAAATGGAGTACTCTAAAGGGAGTGTGTAGTTCTTTGTCGATGTTGGAATTATGATTGCAGCACCAATACCTTCATTTGATTTAGATGCGTCTGTGTATATATGTCTATAATCCATGTAGTTGTGCAGCATATCGTTAAATGTGGATTTGATTAACTATGGGTTTATTGGATGTTTGTCGAAAGAAATAAGGCAGGTTAGGCACTGAGGGTTTATTATTTGCCATGGAGGAATTAAAGACGATTGGGAGAAAAATCATTCTGGGAACGTGTAGTTTAATTGACTTAAATAGCTTTTAATCCTTGCGTAGAAACGTTTGGCTATTCTTGGCTTATTTATGAAGAGATTTGCGAACTTTATTGTATACCAATTTTGAATAGTAGGGTTTTTTGAGTTAGACCTGATTTTTGCGGCGTATGCTACACTTAAATGAAGTCTTCTACTTTCTAAGGACGGTTCACCAACTTTACAATAAATACGTTCGATGGGTGTTGTGCAAACAGCTCCAGATATTATACGTAAAGATAGGTTGTGAAGCCTGTCAAGTTTTTTTAGCAGTGTTTTAGTGACTGTAGAATACACAGTATATCCATATTGTAATTTTGATCTGATGAATGTTCTGTATAATATTAAAAGTATTTGGCGATCCGCACCCCATTCTTTATTGGCCAGAGTTTTTAGAAGATTTAATCGCTTGTGACAAGATAAGATCAAATTTGTTATATGCAGTTTCCAGCTTAGAGTTTCTTCGAATGTCATGCCCAAGAATTTTATTGACGTTACACGTTTTAGGTTCCCATCTCATACTCTTAGGTTTTTTCAGCGGCAAAGCAGAAAAATGTATTTTCTGACCAGAGTTTTAAGTGTCGTATAAAGTTCTGTGTGTGACAAAATATTTGTATATTTTTACCTTTGCAAAGAACTACAAGATCATCCACGCAGACGCGTGCCTTTATAGGCGATTTTAGATTTTTGAGAATATCATTGATTGCCACTATAAAGAGCGTAGGACCGCCATTTTCTGATTCTTGGTTTGTTTTGCAATTTGCTACAGTATGGCCTAGCCTTTTACCTGAAAAACTTACCAAGGAATCTTGTGACAAAAAAATCCCATAGTTGGTGTTATCATAATTAAGTCCACTACACCTTACTTGTTTTACTCCAGCTTACAGCACCAGATTCAGCGGTTGAGGAACTAGAAATGCTGGGATCTGCAGTTTGCTCGAGACGATCACTTACCGATGAGCTTAAAAAATCGCAATCTTGAACAATATTTTCATTAAACGGAAATATTCCACTAACCCTGAATACCGTCAACATATTCTAAGTCGTATGTGTCAAGGAATAAGCAATTTCTACACATTGGCAGATATCATAAATAGTCATTTGTTTGGTACATTTTTTTAGCGGAATTAAAATTATTATTTTTTTAATGGATCAAAAACTCCCCTATCCAATGTTTGGGGCGTATGACTCACATAAGGCAGGAATATCAAAAGAACTAATCCAGAATTCTTCGCCAAATTCAAAACATCTACTGTAATATGACTTTTATGGTTATCGAGTATTAACAATTCTTTTTCATCAATTTAAGGTCTTGTATGGTTGATGAAATGCTTCAAAATTTCAACAAAAAATTGTAAGTTGGACCTTCCAGAAGGGTGCTAAAACCACTTTCTGGAAGTGCTTTAGAAGGATGGTTAACATGGTTTAAAAAACATTCTTGGGAATACAAAAGCGCGTAGAATAGAATTCTCTAGAGTAAAATATTCCCGTTCCATCAAACCTTTGAGTTTGGCAAAAAAAAGTTGTTTGGGAAAGTATGTACTTACTATTTCTTTCTTATTTTTACATTTAATATTTTTCTGTTACGGTACTGTAATGTGATCTAATATAATGCTATGTATTCTAACGACTTTGGTAAAATATATTGTTTCCTGTTATTTCGTAAAATTGCTAAACTGGTTGTCTCATGTATTATGTTTAAGTGCGGAGAATTTGACTTCTCTTTTGTATTTTGTGTCACAAATATGCACACGTGTGTACGGTTTCGTATTACGGTCTCAATTAACTTAAATTATCGCATTCAAAATCACAATACAATAGGGTGATTTATTGATGTACCCTCTTTCACCCAACGGCCAAAAGATTCTTTTCTGACCTGCAATCTCAACACACTTCATCCCAAGACAGCGAACGAAACACACCAAGTTTGTTGGCTCTCGTGCCATAGAGCAGCGTCTGCGGGCGCCCCGACGCGGTACCAACAAGATTTCTTTGGCTACGACTCCATTAGTTCAAAGGGTAAGTCGATATTCTTTGTACAAACATCAATAATGAGTAAGACCAGTTAATTTTCCTAATTTATTGACAGTTATATTTGCTATTTTTCGCTAACTGATTTACAAACAAAATATCGCGTTTTTATCTTTATAATTATTTATCTATTATCATTTAACCAGCGACCTCTTAAGTTTTATACAAAACACTTGGCCACTTCGAGCGGATGATAAATAATTTTTTTTGACTTTGATTCAATTAATTTTATTGTGTTTCAATTAATTCATTTTAATTAATTGTTTTTTTTCCTTTCAATTTAACTTTGATTCGGTCCTTCGGCATTATTTTTAAACTTAATATACAGAATTAAATTGGATCATATTTATATAGCAATTTTTAAATTTAGTTCTATTTTTATAATTCATAATTTCAGTAGGTAAAATACTTTTATATATATTTTGATTATTATCATACATTAATTATACATATAATATTACATATTTACATTATTTTTGTGTTGATTTTTATGAATTATTTTTGTTCTACTGTACAATACTTTCCAACTCATTCTGTACGTCTTGTTTGTTAACTTAAACACATTTCTTTCGATTTTATTTGTTACTATACCTTTCGTTACTTACCTTTTTATCGATATTCTCACTTGTTTGCAATTGATTTTGTTTAAAATCGTTCACTTCTTTAAATCTAGATATTCTCTTCGTGTTGATTTGTTGATTTATGTTTGCATTGTCCTCTCTTTCGTGCTTGTATCTTACAATGCTCAACAAAATGAACAAATCCAACTTTTCGCGCCATTCTCGGCATTCTCTAGATTCAAGGAGGCCTATGAAACGCATTCAAGTATCAAAACCACACGCCTTCGTTATTATTCGTAGCCAGGGTAGATTTTCATAAATCTCACAACCTTGTTTCGATTGAATTTATTGTCTTCTTCTACTCGCTTTCGATTATCGCTGTCTTATTTCAATATTTCGATCAAATCTCCTTTACTTGTGGTTTCATTAGTGCCACAAAGCACTCTAAGGTAACTAATCAAGGTGTTAAATGTGTCTTGTGTTCCGGTTCTTATCAGTCATATAAATGTTTGTATTTTTTGTGACTAAACGGCTTCAAGAACTTTTCTCGTTGGTTAATCCACATCATTCTTGTGTACGTGGCCTGATTCCACCTCATTCGAAACGACGAATTGCACGGTTGGCGAATCACGGTCTCGCGTTTTGCTTCGTTTGTTAACCAACGCTCGAATTTATCTTGTTCCTTTAGACAATCACTTCTTTAAATACTAACATTTCTATTTTGCTACACAACCACATTTAATGTCCTCGTCTATTTCGTGCTTTGTGTTCTAGTTCTCACTATTCATGTAAATGTTTGTATTTTTTGGGAGTAAACGGCTTCAAGAACTTTTCTCGTTGGTTAATTCACATCATTCTTGTGTACGTGGCCTGATTCCACCTCATTCGAAACGACGAATTGCACGGTCGGCGAATCACGGTCTCGTGTTTTGCTTCGTTTGTTAACCAACGCTCAAATTCATCTTGTTCCTTTAGGCAATCACTTCTTCAAATACTAACATTTCTATTTTGCTACACAACCACATTTAACGGCCTCATCTATTTCTTTCCACATAGTTGATACAGATCAAATATGTTTTCGTATCATTCTTATAATTCGTATACTACTAGATACAGGCTCCACAGCCAATTTTATTTCCGTGATATACCAAATCACGCATTTTGGTAATCAGATCTTATAGATATACTCATAGGGGTTGAATTGGTTTTTCGTTTCTTAAATTTTGGTCAAAATTCTTGGCGAACCAAATCATCCTGTGGTCTTAGAAATCATTTTCAATGATGTTCTATAAGGGTGAGTCTCTACGACTTATTCTATATTTTATTTCACATCTTTCGTTACTTCTATGTATACAAACATAGATATTTTCTACAAAGGTTTTGGGAAGTCGAAAAGAGTAGGCACCTGTTAGTTTTGCCACAACACGATGAAACTCGTGAAGGATATTTCTAAGTTGTTGATTTTTTGAAAATTAACAGGCCGATTTTCTGTTATTCCACCGTTTTTACAACCCAATCCTCTTTATTTATATTTTTCTCTTGTTTATATTCGCTACTTATTCTTTATTCTTATGCATATCTTCATTTTGTATGCTAGAGAATCGTTTCAGGAAACTTCCGAATCTCAAAAAGACATATGTTGCATTCGTGGAAGATTTTGTTACTTCTCAACATATGATGCCGGTTTCTGAATCCCATTTTAAATCGATTATTTCTTATAACTCTCACACAGTTTTCAAAAAACAAATTTTTATTTCGCTTCTTTTATCCAAAATTCGTATAGCTTCGACGCCAATCTATATGACGTTCGAGGTGTGTCGCTAATCGACGCTTTTGATACTTGTCTCAAAAGGGCATCTCGTTCTTTACTTAATTTTCGATATCTTCGTTGTTGTTTTATTTGCGATATAAAGCAAACGTATCGACAAATTAAAGTAAATGAGGAATTTTGGAACTATAAAAGGGGTTGTCTGGAGATCGGACTTTTTAAACCTCTCCAAGAGGTTTTACTACGTATCATTACTAACGGTACTTCTTCGTTTCCGTTCGCTTATAAACTCTACAAGAGTAACGCTTAGTTTTTAATGCTCGATGGTTATCCGCTAGGCAGTGGGCCAGCAGCCATCTCGACGCACTTACGTCAGAATCACGCTATGTGTGATTCTCTTTGATCTACTCACCTTCTGCAGTGAGAATTTGCTTAGCTTTTAAAGCACGATACGATGGTTTTCCGCTAGGCAGTGGGCCAGCAGCCATCTCGACGGACTTACGTCAAAATCACGCTACAAGTGATTATCTTTGATACTACTCACCTTCTGCAGTGAGCACTCGCTTAGCTCTTAAAGCTCGATGGTTTTTCGCTAGACAAATCGACAACGTCAGCAACCATCTTTAATTATTTTCAGGCTTTGGCTTACGCATTTTGACATGTTGCTCATTGACAAAGAGGAACCTTCCATTTTTACGGTACTGGGCCTAAAATGGAATCCTACGACTGATTTCTTTTCTCATTCTTCTTGTCCCTTTGACAAACCGTTCGCAAAGCGGGCCATTCGTTTGTAAATCAGTCGTATTTTTGTTGCTATCCTCTTGTTTTTATTCACTTTCCATGTCTTTTTGCAAGTCAAACGTGTTCTAAAACCGTTGTGGTACTTCAATGTATCCTGGGATGATCAAACATCTGAACAGATACATCTGACCTCTGTTTTTGTATGTGTTACATTTCTGGTGTTATTTCTATACAGGAACATCTATCGCGAGATCGGAGCTCTTGGCAGCTATACTGCTGACGGATCTAGTCGTCACTTTTGTCAACAAGTCTAGTCCAATTTTCATGCTCGCTCTGTCTCGACAAGATTGGAACTCCTGACAGCCATATTGCTGGCTGATCTAGTCACTTTTGTCAAAGGTTTGTTCGTCCGATCTTCCGATATTTCGATTCCGATATCGACGATTGCGCTCTCTTGAGCTAATTTTTCTACCCCAAATTGGCAATCGTATTAAACACATACAAGAACTGATACCACACTTTACTCGGCATCAAATGCCTTCTAATCAACACCTCTCTGATTGTGTTAGTCATGTTTTATCACTGGCACAATTATTACACTATTCACCAAACTGGCATTTTCCTACCGTGGAACTCGTCGAAATATTACTTCCTGGCTGTCATTGAAGACTTGAAATGGGACACCACGCCGAGATTTCGACGATATTCTTCTTCTTTTCTTTTCGCACCCCACGGGATTCTTATAGGAAAATGGGCCAACGGTATTGTGTATGACACAGTCTTTCTAGTTTAGTCGGTCGAAAAAATTCTACTGATTCGACGCTATTCTCTTCTAATTGATGACATTGTACGCATTGTTAATCTGAGCACAGGGTCAGACGACATCCAACAATGTTCTGTGGTCAAAATAGGACCGCCGCTTATTTGTCAACTAATATTTTATTCTTACTTAGTTCTTTATTAGTATATCGATCTTTTCATGTCTATTCTTAATACTTATACTGTCAACTGTTCTTAAAAACATTCGTTTTTGGCGCGGGAGAATGTTTGGGAAAGTATGTACTTACTATTTCTTTCTTATTTTTACATTTAATATTTTTCTGTTACGGTACTGTAATGTGATCTAATATAATGCTATGTATTCTTAACGACATTAATAAAAGCGTGCAAATACTAGCATTTGCAGATGATGTTGACATAATCGCAAGATCAAGAAGAGAAATGATAGAGGCATACAACCAAATAGAACGAGCTGCACAAAATAGTGGTCTTAAAATCAATCAGACCAAAACAAAATATATGCAGGTAAGAAAAAACGCAGAAATAAGGCAGCCACAAAATATAACAATAGGAGAATACAACATAGAGGAGGTAAAAAACTTTATATACTTGGGATCCCTAGTCACGTCTGATAATAACGTTACGGAGGAAGTGAAGAGGCGAATATTTATTGGAAATAAATGTTACCATGGCTTAATTAGACACCTAAGATCAGATAACGTCGCAAGAAAGACAAAATGCCAAATATATAAAACCCTAATAAGACCGGTACTCACATATGGCTCAGAAACCTAGACACTTACTAAAAGAGAGGAAACGTTGTTAGCCACCTTCGAAAGAAAAATGTTGCGACACATATATAAGGGCACAAAAGAAAACGGAATATGGCAAAGACGATACAACTCTGAACTATACAAAATATACCAGGATCCGGATATTATAACATTCATCAAAATAGGACGGCTGCGTTGGATAGGACATGTAGAAAGAATGGAAGAAGGCGAAATATCAAACAAAATATTCAAACAGATGCCAGTAGGAAAAAGAACAAGAGGAAGACCGAAACTGAGATACCTAGAACAAATAGAAAATGATATAACAACCTTAAAAATAAAAAACTGGAGAAAAAAAGCACGAAACAGATCGGAATGGAGAAGAATCCTAGAACAGGCCAAGACCCAAAAAGGGTTGTCGAGCCAGTGATGATGATGATGATTCTAACGACTTTGGTAAAATATATTGTTTCCTGTTATTTCGTAAAATTGCTAAACTGGTTGTCTCATGTATTATGTTTAAGTGCGGAGAATTTGACTTCTCTTTTGTATTCTGTGTCACAAATATGCACACGTGTGTACGGTTTCGTATTACGGTCTCAATTAACTTAAATTATCGCATTTAAAATCACAATACAATAGGGTGATTTATTGATGTACCCTCTTTCACCCAACGGCCAAAAGATTCTTTTCTGACCTGCAATCTCAACACACTTCATCCCAAGACAGCGAACGAAACACACCAAGTTTGTTGGCTCTCGTGCCATAGAGCAGCGTCTGCAGGCGCCCCGACGCGGTACCAACGAAATTTCTTTGGCTACGACTCCATTAGTTCAAAGGGTAAGCCGATATTCTTTGTACAAACATCAATAATGAGTAAGACCAGTTAATTTTCCTATTTTATTGACAGTTATATTTGCTATTTTTCGCTAACTGATTTACAAACAAAATATCGCATTTTTATCTTTATAATTATTTATCTAATATCATTTAACCAGCGACCTTTTAAGTTTTATACAAAACAAAAGTGGAAACATTAAAACTTGTGGAAAATTATAAATTTGACGTAAAAATGACGTATCATTGCGAAAACTCGCTAATTACTGTCAAACGCGTCAACTCTCCCACTCCAACTGCTAGCAATGCCTTAAGTAGGCTATTGGTAATATTTTTCGCGAGTTGTAATATAAATCTCGACTAAGTAGGTGCTAGTGTGTCGCGATCACTGAGGGTCAACACGTAAATTTTACGTGTGAAGAGCATTAATAGATAAATAAACGTCCGTTAATTTGACGTGTCAAGAGTTTTATCGGACATTTTTTTATTATAAAATGAGTAGAAAGGCGCTAACATATACCGAACTTGAACGGTTGATTTACGAGAGTAGTGAGAGTGAGGAAGAAGATCATATTGAAGTGGATAGCGCTAGAATTGATAGTGATTCTGATGACAGCATTGTTGATCCCGATTTTGTTGCCGATCAAGAAAATGTGGAGAAGGACGTGGAAAAAAGTCTAAGATGTATATGGAAAAATACAAAGAGTACTACAATGCCTACAAAACAGCGAAGACTACTTTCAAATGCCCCTATGGCACAAGAAGTGTCACCTAGTATGAGTTTTGAAGGGGTAGGTTGATTTTATAATTCATTGGCTAGCCTGCACTTAATTTTATTTTTGTAATTTATAAGATGTTGCTGTCGATACTGAACCAATGATCCAACCAGACCATGCGCAGAAAGGAGAGCCCTCCAGTACCAATTTTCTGGAGGTATTTATTTAATTTGGTTTGTAACAATTGTTGAACTAATTTCAATAATTTTTAGGGTGCCGCTTTTAATCTCGAACACATTATAGTTCCAGATGGAGATACTCTTATGGGCAAAAATGGATATCTTTGGGAAACCACTCCACAAGCAATCGGTAAAACACCTGCAATCAACGTTGTCCATGTAAGGCCTGATTCTAAGGCTGAAGTCAGGGGCATTTTAGAACCTTTGCGTGCATTCGAAATATTTTTCACCGATTCGATGCTAACTAAAATAGTGACATATACAAATCAAGAAATAAACTGAAAAAACAAAAATTATCATGACGCTGCCAAAATAACATCTGAAAACAATCTAGAAGAACTGAAGGCGCTTGTGGAACTTTATATTGTTACTGCAGTACTAAAGGACAATCACTTGTCATCGAATATTATGTTTGATACATTGTTTTTTGGTCCCAGATACAGGGCGACAATGAGCAAATTTCGATTTGAATTTCTGACTGCTTGTCTTTGGTTCGATGATAAGACAACTGGAGCTAAAAGAAGAGAAATTACTGCTTTTGTCCCCATATCAGAAATATGGGGGGAAATTATTAACCATTGTAAAACAAATTACAAGTCCAGTTCATATTTGACAATTGATGAGCAGCTGGTGGGTTTTAGGGTAAAATCCAATTTTCACATGTATATACCAAATAAACCTGCTAAGTACGGGTTAAAATTGGTTTTGTTATGCGATGTCGCCACCAAGTACTTGGTCAATGCTGAACCGTATTTAGGCAAATCTACCCAAACAAATTGCCTTTCTCTAGCCGATCACTCTTTGTAACTATTTTAACAGCTCCAATTCACGGCACTAACTGGAATTTGACAATACTTGGGACGATCCGGAAAAATATACCACACATTTCATCAGAATTATTAGAAAATAATAAGCAACGTCAGATCAACACGTCCATGTACGCATATAGTAAAACTTGCTCCTTGGTGTCCTATAAACCTAAAAATAATAAAATAGTGACTTTACTATCAACAATGAATAAAAAGGGAACAGTTAACACAAATACAAAAAAACCCGAAATGATAATGTCGTATAATTCCACGAAAGGAGCAGTCGATACGTTTGACCAAATGTGTCAAAATATGTGTGCGAACCGCAAGACCAAAAGATGGCCGATGTGCATATTTTATAATATGATCAATATGGCTTGCATCAATGCTTACGTTATTTATTCGCATAACGTTTTTACTCTAGGTGGAAAACCCTTACAAAGACAGCAGTTTATGATGGAGCTTCATAAAAATCTTACAGAGCCTTACCAGACAAGTCGCTTGGAAAATAAAAATTAAACCGTGAATTAAAAAAAAAATTATTTCTAAGTCTTGAAAAAAGAAGATACTCTGGATGTCGTAACAAAAAACCAAAATGGTCCAAGGAAGTATTGCTCAATCTGTCCCACAACAATTAAACGAATGACGACCACTTATTGCCTGAAATCCAAAAAACCTATTTGCGGAGAACACGAAATTAAGCAGTGTCAAAACTGTTATTGAATATGTTATTTTTTTTATTGAATATGTTATTAGTAAGAGTTTTTTTTGTGTAGGTATTTCAACAAATATTTTGTTAATTTACCACTGTTCTTAGATATGTTAATTCAATATACGTAAATTTTACGTGTTAAGAGTATTAAGCGTTTTATTACGTACGAGAGTGTTCTACGGTTAATGAACTGTGGTTTTGTTTAGCTGAGCAAAATCATGCTCTAAAATGCAAAATTATTTTCGTGTAAGCTCACAGAGTATTTGTGAAGCTTTCTGAAGATATTTGTTAGTGGAGTAAATAAGAAATTGATTTTGACAGCGCTATTAGTTTTATATTGGAAAACTTCGTTATTGTCTGCCTTATGTATTTTTATATGCCTTAATAATGTTGATTTTGAAACTTTACACTCAACAGCAGCCTGTCGGATTGACTAGATGTTTTCCAAAACCTAAACTGCTGCACTTTCTATATCAGTACCTTCTACTTTAACTCGCTTCACTCCTTTACTTCTATGCATCCAAAAATAAAAATTAAACTTCAGTATGGTACCTTGGGATAGTCCCAAGGTACGGTCCATAACAACGCTCAAAGGTACAGGATATGATACATTTCCAGAACAATCCTACTTATAATTTAGAGGTTAAGTTTTTATTTTTATTATGTGCATACTTCACCTTTATATGTATGACATATAGAGCAAAATAATATTCAATACGTACTATTTACTGTGTTTTTAAAAAAAATACAACTCTTTAAAATATTTTACGTTTGAATCAGCAAAATAACACTTTATTAATAACAGTTAAAGTTAATGGCGGGAATGCATAAACGATATATGAAGGTTGCAGTGATATGAAAGAGAAAAGATATGACACAAACGATGCTTCGGTATTTACTAAATAAGGCCACCTGATGGGACACTGGGTCATATCCAATATGGCAGGTACGGATTCAAATTAGTTCAAACTATATTTATGACATAGTTATGTATACTACCAAAACTTACAAAATTCGGATCCTTTAATTCACAGAAACAATATCTATTACAATCAAACTGCAGCTGTTAGAGTTGGGGATCACTAAACAGATTTAAACTACAGATAAAAAACGTGTGCGACAGGGATTTATACTGTCCCCAATATTATTTAATATATATTCAGAGCACATTACAAACCTAGCGATAACTGACAGACAAGAAAATACTCATTAGATCATTCTCATTTCTCAAAGAAAGCGATTGATCAAAATAAGACACACTAATAACACTGTCATTTTTGCAGACGGAGCAAGACGGCTTGTTTCTAAGATAGCAAAAGTAAGTAGCAGCTTTGGGCTAGATCTTAACATCAAGAAAACGAAATACATGGACAAATGCAAAAGTAGGATAACACCGGACAATTAGTAGTTATATATTAACCTATATCACAAATCACCAACTTTTGCTATTTGAGTATATTTAAAGCTATTTGAACGGATAGTGGGGACACCTGACGTAAGTTAAGATAAGGATCGAGAGGGCAAGATTAGCTTGCGTCAAAATAAAAAAAGTCTTTAACAGTCACGATATAAAATTGGAAATCAAAAATCGTTTACTAAAATGCTAAGTATTCTCCGTTGTTCTACATGGAATGGGGTCATCATCATAACGAAAGAGTCACTGAAGAGACTCAAAGCATTTAAGGATTTAAAATTTGGTTCTTAGACCCATTTCAATATTTTTCTAGAAAGACAAAGTTACCAACAAACACGTTCTACGCAGTATTGGTAAAGAGCGCAAACTAGTCATAAGTATAAATCGTTGCAAGCTAGACTAACTGGACCATGGACTAATACGTAATGAATAACGATATGACCTACTTTGGACTATACTTCAAGGTAAGCTTAATGGAAAAAGAGGTCCAGGACGAAGAATATCTTAGCTTAATGACCTAAGAAAATGGTTTAACTGGACCACTACAGGACACTTTAGAGCAGCAGTCAACAAAGTCCAAATAGCCATGTTAGTATCCAACATCTGTAACGGATAGGTACCATAAGAATTTGTTGTATATGCTTAGTATCAAGCATGTCCGAAATTATTTTCCCGATGTCTACCCCGCGATGTTGTTTTGCACCAAACTTTAATTACTCATGTGGTCAACAGAGACGGTGGTTATTAGCCCCGTGTGTCGGGTTATTGAGCATGTGTTATAAAATATCTATATATACTTATTTTAAGCTAATACGCATTTTTAATTGTCCTTGTATAAATTACTTATCATTAAAGACATCATTTATTGTGGTCATTATTATACCAATTAAAATTTTGCGAGACATTCATAATTGACAACATTGTGTATTTATTTTAAAAGGTCGCTCATATCTAATAATGCAACAATGATAACCTTCAAAATTTTGATAATATTTAAGGGATCTCATTTTTTAATATTTAGTCACCAGTATTTGGTCGCACACATAAAAATGTTTTTAAAAATTCAACAGTATATAGTGATTATTTTGTTGTATTGTCATATTATTTCCATGGAGAAATCCACACTGGAAAATAATAATGTAGGAAAAGCTATAATATCTTTAAAACCACATTCTTTTTTTAACGACAGTTTTGTGCATATTACTATTAGAAAATGTAAACTCCAAACAATTGAAGATGAGGCTTTTAAAGACATCCACGTGCAAAAAATAATCATTAGCAATAATCCTTTAAAAGAACTAAAAAAAAACATGTTTGTTAATATTTGTGTCAACGAATTTGTTTTATGTAGAAATGATATTAAAACCGTCGAACCTGGCACATTCCAAACAGTGCGCCCATTTGGAGTAGACTATATGGAAGTATTGTCTCTTAGTTTCAATAAGCTGGATGTTGTGGAGAAAGGACAATTCAGTGGTATAAAGGTACGTGTTCTCGAATTGGACCATAATAAAATAAAGTTCATTGAATCGGGATCTTTTTCCAACATGCCACATCTTGAAGAACTGGAGATATCTTCTAACAAATTAAAAAGAATTGATACTGGTATCTTTGACAATATGCCCAACATGATTTTACTGCAATTGGCCAATAATAATATTGAATATATTGATCCTTATGCATTTCAAAATAGTACAATTGATAGTCTGTTTTTGGAAAATAATAAATGTGGTAAGCTTACTATAGATTATTTTAAGAATAGTAACATTGAATGGATATTTTCATAGAATACAATACTCTATTTTTGGTAATAAATGAATTTATATTTTTATAACTTGTTTTATTTTTTTTTTATTTAGAAAATCGCATCGACCAAATGGCCATTAGCGAACAATAAATGGATTACATTAGGTACAATAACTGCATTACAATTTGGCTTATTAAATTTTGTGGTACTTATTAATGTCTTTCAAGAAATTCAGAGTATTATTAAAGTTACAGTCTGCACCTAGAACTTCTAGAAGTGTTACTTCGTTGTTGATTGTAGAGGAGACATTCACATAGTATGTGCATTATTGTTAGAGTCGTATTACACGTTTCACATCGCGGCGGTTTGCACTTTTTAATTAAGTAATCATGCGTTAACCTAGTATGTCCAAGTCTGAGGCGTGTTACTATTATTTCTTGGCTTCTTAACGTAGGTAACACATTCCATGTCTCTATGCTGGGTTTCACTTGTTTTAGTTTTGAATTCGACACATTTCATTTATTTTTCCACGCACTTAAGATTGATTTTTTATATAAGCTTTTATATTTGTTGATACCGATGTGTTTACGATTTCGGAATTTGGTGTCTTTTATTCATATATGGGATGGGATCCAGATAAAATTTATCTCATTATGATTGATATAAGCCTAAAGAAGGACCGTTTTAATGTTTATTAAAAGCGGGTTTTTTGGATACAGTTGTCAGATGCTTTGTATAACACTAAGTGAGTCTGTTAAGATAATATACTTGCAGTTTGTTGTCAGATTGATTAGTTCTATGGCGCGATAGAGAGCATAAAGTTCAGCTGTATAGATAGTACAAACCTTAGATGGTTTGAATTTAAGAACCTTCTCTGGAGTTACTACAGACGCTCCCACACCTTCAGATGAT
This sequence comes from Diabrotica undecimpunctata, assembly GCF_040954645.1. Classification (NCBI taxonomy): domain Eukaryota; kingdom Metazoa; phylum Arthropoda; class Insecta; order Coleoptera; family Chrysomelidae; genus Diabrotica; species Diabrotica undecimpunctata. The sequence continues at coordinate 100,792,653 of NC_092810.1, forward strand.
TTTAAACCATCAGTGTATATCTGGGTATGATTTTATAAGGACTAAGGATTTTTCTACAATGGGAAATAATTAAATAATGATTAGTGGAGTTTTTGTCAAATGACGTAAGTTTAAAGTTATATGATGGTATGTTTTGAATCCAAGGTGGATTATGGTCATATGTGTATGGAAAACATTTAGTTATGGCAATATCAAACAGATGCAAATGATCTTTTATTTTTTTATAGAAAGGTTTAACAGAATAGTTATTTACATTAAGTATTGAGAAATTATCAGTAAAAGTATTTCCATAGACAGGATTTTTTGCTGAGTCGTAAGCTATAGTCGTGTAGTCTAGTTGTGATTGTATAATAGTTCTGTATATAATAACCAATGTACTCCTGTCTGAACCCCAATTCTTGTTTGCTAGAATTTTTAGTAAATTTAATCTTCTGTAACATATTATACATGTTAGATTATTAATATGTTCTTTCCAATTCAACTTTCTGTCAAAAGTAATTCCTAGCAATTTTAGCGAATCTTTTTGTTGTAGTGATTGGTTGTATAGATATAATGAGATTGGTGTACTGACTTTGTTTTTAGAAAATACCATATATTTAGTTTTAGTTGTTGAAAAGATAAATCCAGTTTCCTGTGACCATTTTTCAATAACTAACAAGAAACTCTATGCAAGTTGTGAGAGGTTGTTTAAGTTTTTGCTTTGACCAAATATTACGATATCATCAGCATTTAAGCGGCCTTTAATTGGAAATTTTAAATTTCGTAGAACATCTTTTATGACAATTATAAATAGCGTAGGACTTATAACAGATCCCTGAGGAATTCCATTTTCTAATTCCACTTTTGACGACAAGTTACCATTTACTCTAACTTGCATATAACTTTTATATAAGAAGTTTTTTATAAATGCAAGGCAGTGTCCTTTAATTTCTAAATCGTACAGTAATCTGTAGATACGGTGGCGCCAAGCTGTATCAAAGGCTCTTTCAATGTCAAAGAATATTCCAATACATTTTTTATTAAGAGAGAAGGCTTCAGGTACACTGCTTTCTAGGTCTATAATATTGTCTAGAGTTGATCTATTTTGTAGGAAACCACTTTGTACTGGAATAATAATATTTCGATTTTGAAGTGTCCAGAAGAGACGACCATTGACCATTTTTTCTCACAGTCTGCATGCAGTACATGTTAGTGCAATTGGTCTATAAGACTCAGGATCTGTTTTGGGACATTTTGGTTTTAAAATTGGTATTATAATAGAATCTCTCCACGCTGTTGGAAATTTCTGTTCAGTCCAAATAATATTAAATATGTTAAGAAGATGATTATGTGCATGGTGTCAGTTGAATGCTTAAGAAAAACCATTGGGATATTATCTGGACCCTCACTAGTCTCTTTAAATGAGTTTAATGCATCTTTGTATTCATTCATATTAAATTTGGAGTTTAAAGCATCTGCGTCATCTACAAACGGTATAATACATTGCATTCTTCATTCTGTTTAAAGTTGATAAAACTATTATCATAATTGCTTATATTAGATCTATTTTTATACGTATTAGCAAATTCTTTTGCTATTTCTAGGTCATCTGTGATTATTGTATTATCTGTCTTTAGTTGAGTGATTTTATTATAAGCCGGTATTCCAGATATTTTTTTGACATTCTTCCACATTTCAGACATAGGGATCCTACTGTTTATACTGGACACAAATTGAGCCCACGAATTTCTTTTTGAAGTTTTTATTGTTAACTGAGCTTTAGCTTTAAGTTTGTAAAATTCTATTTTATTTTTAATGTTTTATATCTTTTATATTTTTTAAAGGCTTTTTTGGAAGCTTCGATCGATATCTTACATTGTTCATTTCACCAAGGAACTGGTTTATGTTTTATAACAAGTGCAGTTCTTTTAATGGTTACCTCGGCTGCATTTAAAAGGATGCTGAAGAAGGTTTAGATGTCTGTATCAATATTGTTGGATGTTTCTGACATGTTTTTCTATGATATCTTCAAATAATATCCAATTTGCTTCCTTCGTTTTTCACTTAGAGGTGTTCTTTCCATTTTTCGGCTTAAATAAGTTATTGGTGATTATTATTGGGTAATGATCACTGTTATAAGTGTAGTCTAATCTGTCCCATGCCATTATTACAGAGAAGTTATTATCCGCTATCGTTAAGTCCAAGGGCGTTGATTCGCCTGTTTGTATATTGACTCTTGTAGGGCGTCCATCATTCAACGGTGATAAGTTATACTGATCTATTAATTCTTCAATAACAAGTCCTCTTTTGTCATTATATGTAGAACCCTAAATACTGTTGTGAGTATTAAAATCACCTGTTAAAATACGTGGAGAAGGTGTTTGTCTCACGAGGTTAAAAAGGTCCTGTTTATAAATAAGTTGTCCTGGGGGTAAGTAAATTAAGCAAATATTTATTTTTGTGGTCCCTTCTAGAGAAATAGCTACAGCTTCTAAATGTGTTTGTAGGGGTAACCTACTTGCGGTTAATTTGTTATTTAGAAGCATTGTCACTCCACCGCTTGCTATTCTTTAGTTTACTCTATTTTTTGAAAAACTTTGATAATTATGTAAACAAGATTCTTGGTTGATCTTAAGATTCATTTCTTGAAGACAAATAATATCTGATAGATAGATAGATACTCTGATTGTAAAATTTTTAACATCGGTAAGTTATTATAGTATCCGTTGATATTCCACTGAATAATTGAATTAAACGACGCTATTTTTACTTTCTAGTTGTAAAAAAGTTTTAATTTTATTAAGACTCTGTATCTGTGTCAAGTAAAAGGTCATTTTCGTTGTCGGTAGAAGAGAGTTTTGTGATTATTTTTCTAAGTTACATTTGACTTTAAGAGATATATCTGTTATGTTAGCATATAAGTTACTAATCATTTACAGTTTGTTTGTTTTTTTCTGACAGATTTGGTGTATATGTTGGTGAAGGTGATAGAATTGCATCTACGTCATGTTTACGGCTTGTCTGTTGAGTAATATCTAGTGATATAGCGCTATTCTTCTTTGTAGGTGTAATGATATTGGTAACTGAGGATTTTTTTGGTTCGACATGTTCGGGATTTGTACTGTTTCTAAGGGAAGTAGATTGCTGATGGGGAAATTTTTCTATGGTGTCCATTTGTGAAGGAGTGCTAAATGATGTTGAAATAGTTGGAGGTGTGGGTGGTTGTTGACAGTTTGTGGGATTTTTACAATTATTAGCGTTATGTCTTTGCTGTTTGCAGTTAAAGCATAACTGATTATCTTGGGATAAGAAAATTAGATAGGATTTGTTATCGTTATTAATCAAAAAAGATTCTGGAAAAAGAATTTCTAACATGGTTGATAAAAACTTGTCTTCTAAAACTGTAAATATGATTCAATTCCGGTAAGGTAGAGGTAATACGAAGAGAGGTCATTGATGATATTAGCTTGAGACCTAGGTTTTCTAATTCGTCAATAAGAATATCATGGGGAATTGAGGCACATTTATAATTATAATTGTTTATAATTGATAGAACTAACCTATCCGCTGGAGTAATATATTCTCTTGCTTAAACTGGTCAATTATTTATTAGTATTACACCATCATGTACCTGCATAAAGTTATGCACAATTTCTTTGCTAGCTAGATACATGCATACTCGATTATTGGACAGCCTTGAAGAAAATAAGATGTTTTTGGGCTGTATAAGTGCTCCTAGTGGTATGAGGTAGTCCTGTAGGCTTAATCCATCCTTTGAAGAGAAAACGATCGCTTGTTCAGGACTAGGGTATGTATGTTGGCTTAGCACTTTTGAATGGGATTTAACTGTGTTGGTATGTTTTGGTACAAAGCTAAGTACGTTTCAACTTCCATCTGATGTTACGAACAAGATGAATCCTCTATATGCGGTGACACTTAACAAATCACAGTAAACTTCTTTACTCCAAATTAAACTTAAAAATGCGGAGAACTTTTAAGTTCGTATTTGCTTGTTTTATTTTTGATTGACTGTGAAACTCAATTATTTATGATTGTTTTAAATTAGGGAAATATACTTTTTTGAGTATATATGACTGTGGATTACTGGATCCACTTATTTATACGAATAATGAAAATAAATTTTTTAAAATATTGATATTGTAGCGAAATATTTTGCCTACCACATAGAGTATAATTATAGGGGTTTGAAAATTGGAACAGAAGTTACTAGGGTGGAGATAGGGCAAGCAAAATAAACGATAATGTGCGAACAGCACTCAGGGCTTATTTTGAGAATTGAGGATTGGGGCAACTACAAAGTGAAACAAATGGATACTTACATGAATCTCCTAGACAAAGGGGTTACAAAAACAACAAGAAAGACCTCTAGCAATTTAAAATGGACACCGCTTCGAGGGATCCTAGTCTTTCTGGATTAAGGAAAAAAAATGCTCTTTCTTCCTAAAATAAGAAACACAAAAAAAGGTTAGGAGACTTTTCTAAAATAAATAATAATCAAATTGGTGAGAGAAATAAATTAAACGTTTATTGTTGTATCTCTACAAACAGTTACAACAATATAGATGGCACAAAAAATACTATGCTAACAGATACAAAGATTTATACCAAAAATAACAAAGAAAACTTACAAGTCATCCGTTTACAAACTTTGTTTTACAAGTGGGGGTTGCTACAAAAATTAAAAAAATAGTTACTGGACTATAAGTTACTGGACTATAAACATGTGGCAGAAATAATTTATTACAAATAAAGAAACATCTTTAAAATGAAACTACATATTTATAAAGAGGTTAACCTTAAAAATAAACACAAAAACCAATGTCAAAAATTATAAAACTAGCTGTCATAAGATTTACAATATTAATTATCAAAATTGAAATTGTTATGAAAGCAATTATTATTTTAAACTGTTTATTTTTACTTCAAGAAGGCCTACTTTATAAGATAAAGAAACAATTACCATATCCTTTCTTTCTGCTCCTAAAATCCTACCCATAAGATAGATACTTCCTGGTAAAGCAGAACGATGAATACTCTCAGCTCCATTCTATCAAGGCAGGTGTTACACTAGAAATCGTAGTAGGACCTATTTTATTTCTGATGTTTACTGCAGGCATACGATCCAGCAGTAACATAGAAGTTGCTACTTTTGCAGATGACACCGCAATACTGGCCATGGTCCCTAATTCCACAAAAGGATCAGAAAATTTACAAGAAAACCTAAAAAAAAAATAGAAACTCGGCTAAAAAATTGCGAATTAGAGTAAGTAAGCCCAAGTCAACATATATTATAACCTTCACAATGAAACGAGATGAATGCCCTCCAGTCATTCTCAATGGAAAGCTATTAAATAAGGCAAACGAGATAAAATACTTGTATCCATCTTGACAAACGACTAAAGTGGAAGAAGCACATCTTTACCAAAAGAAAACAACTGGGCATTAAATTTAGACATAGTATGTACTGGTTGATTGATCGAAACTCTAAATGACCATTGGATAACAAACTGCTTATATAAAAGGCGATCCATAAACACATATGGACATATTATGCTATTCAGCTATGGGCTACTTCTACCAACTCAAATCTTGCAATCCTCCCACCCTTCCAGAATAAGGTGTTAAGTTCTATAGTAAATGCTCCATGGTATGTAACATCCTCCTTTATAGAAAAGCATCTTTGTTGTCAAGAAACAAATCTTCAAAGGTACATCGATGAGGACAGTTTCTGCATGTAAGATGTTCCATATTCTGTGTTTCTCCATAGTTCCAGTTCACATTCTTCTTTGTCAACCATTTTCCATTTACTCCTGAATGTAGGTTTCTCCCAATTGCTTCCATCTTTTTCTATCTTGCGCCAATCTAATCCATTGTTTGCCTGCCACTGTTTTTATGTCATCTACCCATCTTTTTTAAAGTCTTCCCATGCTTCTTGTTGTCGTCCTTGGTCTCTATTCTAGAATTCTCCGTGTCCACCTGTTGTCATTATATCGCGCTACGTGACCTGCCCAGAGCCATTTCATTTTTGCAATTTCTTCCACAATATCCCTAATCTTCGTTCTACGTCCATTGCTCTTTGCGTTGTTTCTAATTTTTTAGCTTTTGGCTAATTTTAGAGTTTTTGGTAAGGGCTACTGTCTCCAAGCCGTAAATACAAACTAGTAGTATGCATGTGTTATACACCTTTTTCTTTAAGTTCACAGGAATAGAGGTGTTTTTCAAGATATAGGCTAATTTGCCGAAAGCGCCCCATGTCAGATGTGTTCTTCTTTTAATTTCAGCATCTTGATTTGGTTTTCCTAGTTTGATAACATGAGCTAGATATACATAATATTCAACATTTTCTATGGTATGATTTTGTATTGTTATATTTGTCTGGTCTCGGCTCAGTATTTTTGTTTTGCTGTAGTTCATTTTTAAGCCTACCGCTCCTGAAACTGCATTTAATTGTTGTAACATATCATTTAATTCTTGGATATTATCAGCTATTAAAACTATGTCATCTGCGAATCGCAAGTGGTTTAAGTATGATCCGTCGACGTTGATACCCTTATTGTTCCATTCTAGTTTCTTAAAAATGTCTTCTAGAGCAAGGGTAAATAGTTTGGGAGAGATGGTGTCTCCTTGTCTTACTCCCCGTTGTAGTCTTATGGGATTAGTTTTTGGGCTTTCGTCCAGCTTTATCTGCATGGTGGCATTTTCATATATGTTTCTAATTATGTAAGTGTATCTTGAATCTATACGTGAAATTTCTAGAGATTCAAGCACTGCCCATAATTCGATGGAATCGAATGCTTTATGGAAATCGACGAAAGCCATAGGAATTGGAACATTATACTCGGTGCATTTTTCTATCAGTGTTCTTACGGTGTGCAAGTGGTCTATGGTACTAAAATGTTTTCTGAATCCAGCCCGCTCGATGGATTGATAGAAATCGAGCTTATGTGTTAGGCGGTTGGTTATGATTTTAGTTAGTAATTTATATAGATGTGAGAGCAAGGATATTGGTCGGTAATTCTCGATGTTTACTTTGTCTCCTTTCTTGAATAGTAAAATGACTTCGGAGTTGTACAATTCTTGAGGAATCTTTAATTCATCAATTACTTTATTAAATAAAATATTTAATACCTGTTCCATTTTTCTTCCATGTTTTAAAGTCTAGGGACTGGCCGGTCCATTGAACCTGGTAAAGAAGAAAATACTCAGACGGTTCATCCTGCACTGTTTCAAGGAAGATTTTCCTGGATTTTAGTCTCTTTTGTGGTGGTCGAGCTTTGTATAGGGCATGCCGCTCATCCGCGATCTGTTTAATTTTCTCTATGTGCTCTGCAACCCCTCTGCGTGTTAAGGGTTCTGCAAAATTCGCTGCTTTATGTAGACTTGAGAGTGGCGTTGGTTTCATGCACCACGTTACTATCCTGCATATCATTTAACGCAGTATCAACTTGTTTGGTGTGGGCAGATCTGCTTCAAACGGTGCACGCATATTCAGCAGTTGAGAAACACTGTGCCTGTGCCGTTTTTCTTAAAACACCAGGTCGAGCACCACATTTACTTCCCGTTAGCTTTCTAAGTATGCTGTTGCTAGTTGTTACTTTTCCTCTCAATTTTATGCAATATTGTCTGTGGGTGAGGGACCGGTCAAGAGCTACTCCAAGATATATAGGTTGGTTTGTGTATTTTATTGTATTACCATTCGACACAATTTGTAGTTTTCCCTTGTCTTCATTTGCGCGAAGGTGGAAAGCGCAGACTTAAGTTTTAGAGGGATTGGGTCTCAGGGAATTCTGCAGGTAGTACGCTGTCATTTTCTTTAAGGCAGTTTCGAGTTTCTCCTTAAGTTCTTTTTTAAATATAATATAAAATATGTGCTCAAGAAAAGAAAACTATTTTCTTGAGCACCTATTGCAAGATCGTCAGAATAGAGGAAGTGCTTGATTTCGGTCGGCATAGGTTGGTTCTTTTTGTATATATTGAAGAGCATCGGTACTAAAACACTTCCCTGTGGAAGGCCGTTTTTTTGAACTCTCCACCTACTTACTTTATCCTTCAGCATAACGAAAAATGTTTTGTGCTTTACTGTGTAGATGCTGCTGTCAAATCTACAAAAGCAGCCCCTGTTATAAGTCTTTCTTCAAAGTCCTCTTCAATGTGTTCTGTTAGTGCTAGGACTAGACCGGTGCAAGATTTGCCAGGTCTGAACCCTCCTTGTTGTGGAATGAGGTACTTTTTTTTCTATTGCGAATATAAATTTCTCTTAGTTTGAAACAGCGAAATAGGTCTGTAGCTACTGGGATTTTCTGGGTCCTTTCCTGGTTTTAACAAGGCTATTACTTAGATTTCCTCCATGATTTTGGAATTTCGCAGGTTTTGCAGCATTTGTTAGTTCCAAGTTGGAAGATCCAGTTTTTTGCTCCTTGGTCTAGATGCTTTATTTGTTCACTGCGTATATCATTCCCACCTGCAGCTTTTCTATTTTTTAACCTGTTCATATCGTCGTGGAGTTTTTTTAGTGTAAAAGAAATCCCTAGGTGGTTTGTCTCCGAATCCAATCTTCTTCTAGTGTTTGGGTCCTTATATCGGTTCGTAGTTCTTCCATTCATAAGAAGTTGAGAAGCGACTTGGTTTGCTGTAACCTTGCAAGGTGGTTTATGTTTTTTTGGATCACCGCTAAGTTTTTTTACAAGGTTCCATGCTATTTTGTTACTATGTGTCATGCCAATTTTCTCCAGGTTCTCAATTCACTTTTCCTGTCTGGCTTAATTAGCTGTTGGTGTAGTACTGCTACGCAGTCAACCGTTTCTTGGCCAAAAGGTTCAGTGGAATAGAGGATTTCGTATACTCTCATTAGTTCTTTGAACTCGCTGGACATCCCGGGAACAGATTGTTATCTAAATTTTGCTTCAAGTAGCAGCTCAGAATCTAGCATGTCTGCATACTTTTACCAGTTTTCCTTTTTGAAGTTAAATCTCCTTCTGAAAGAAATAGCTTGTGGTCTGACAATTGGAAAGATACTTATACCAATTGGTCTATGCTGAGTTTTTGTTATGGGGCCATATACTACTTTGGTACATCGGTCTTCGAGGGTATTACTTGAAAAGCAGATATCCGGGTAATATCCTATTTTTCAAACTTTGCTCTAAAAAGATGGTGGAAGTTTAGGATCATGGATTAACTTGAGGCCACTTGTTTAGGCCCATGCTTCTACTGCGTCTTTATTTGTATCCGAATCTGCATAGCCCCAGAGTAAACTGTGACTGTTAAAGTCTCCCAGTACAAGCTGATTGGGTTGTGATTGGGAATTAGTTGGGGGTGAAAATATAAAAGGCTGGTTTGGGGGCTTGTATACCGAGGTTATTGTGCATTTTACGATGTCAGTGGTTATTAGCTCTATACCGTGTACATTTGTTGTTCCCACAGCTTCCTCACAGTTCCCACACAACTTGTACAATTTTCAGTGACAATAAAGCATATTTCTATTGTATCTCCTCAATCAGATTCATACCACCGGAGACGTTCGGTCTCGCTGCATTTAGGTCTCTGAGGGTTTTCTGGATGCAAAATACCTCACATTTCGTGTTCTTGCGGAAATCTAAAAATATGTCTTGTTTGGCTGTAGTGATGCTCTCGATATTTATGTTCGCTTCTTTCAGTGTTGGATCTGAGAAGAACATTTGTGGCTTGATGTTTACCATCTAATTTGATTTGGTCAGGCGTTGGAAGGATTAGCCGTCTGCTAGTAGACGTCTCCAGGAGACGCCGTCAATAGTTTTTACTTTGTAGTTGATGTGGCACTATTGATCTCGTGGACGCTTCTTCTTTGTCCCCCATATTAGTGGTAATTTCTGTTATTGTTTAGGTGTAATGTATGAGAGAGTTCTTAAGAATACATAGTTCTTAATGTCTTCTCTAAAAAAGAGTATGCGCTAAGATGTTTTATTTTTTTTTACATGAAAACGACGCCTCTTATGAAAAAAGAAGAAAGACTTTTTGACGAAAGTTAAATAAAGAATCCAAAAATAATTCTTAATTAGAAAGATGCGCGCCAATGGTAAATATAAAATTTCTAGTTTTTTTTTCTGAAAAATGGCTTTGGCAGAGCGAATTAGCCAGATTTGTTTGTGTTTAGTGTTAAAATAGACTGAATTTTAATAAATTAATTGCAGATTCATAGTCAAATGTTAGTACTACATACCTAATATTTTTATGGATACATAAAATTCGTTTTGATATACTTTTATTTTGTTTTTTATTCTTTTATTATTTTCTTGTTTTTTTTTGTTTTGTTTCTTTTTGTTTTGTTGCTTTTTTGTTTTTTGCTTTTTTTTGTTCTTTTTTTTGGATTAATTTTTTTGTTTTATGTTTTATTTCTATTTTCTTAATTCTTTTATGTTTTTTTTTTAAATTGTGGTATACTTTTTTTTTGTTTTTTTTTTCAAACCATATTAACCGATTATGCCTATATACTATTTACAACTTATATTTACATATTTTAACATGTTTGTAAATGCAATGAAGAATTTCCATATTATTTGAAAATATTAAAAGATTAAGGTTTGTTGGAAAACAACACTTAGAATTTATTAATTCCGTATAAAGTTCGTTTATATTAATAATTTGTAAATCACATTCTCATATAATATCTGTTAGATTGCCTATTTCACCACAAGTACAATTGCAAGTATTTGATAAGCCGATTCCATGCATGTAAGATGGCGTAAGAGCATGATTGGCTCTCAGCCGATTAATGGTCTTTATAAAATGTCGATTAGATTCTGTGTAGAACCACCTTATTGAGGGTATCCCAGTGTTACAATGATAAAAGTTTAAGCCAGTCTTACCTTCTCTATAATGTAAATGCCAATTATTTTTAAGTTTTTGTCTACTAACATTGTCAATATCTGTCGCTGGAATTAAATTTCTGTTTACTTTTTCTCCAAGCACATATGCTGATTTAGCCAAATTGTCAACGATCGCATTGCCTTTTATTCCCGAATGGCCCTTGATCCATGTAATTATTACATTTAATCCTAACTGTATAGTTACGCAAACATTATTGCGATCATTTCTGCTGTTTATATTGAGCATTCACTGGGTAAGCTATACTGGTGATGGTAATTTTTATTTTCGTGGAACATTGCACAGCCCATTCCATTTGCATCTTTTGACCCATCAGTAAAAATGTACTGGTAATTTGTCCATTTTTATTTAATAATTATATCAAACATATTTGGGAGTAAATGTGAGTTTAAGTAACATATCCTAACCTTTCTAGAAAATAGTGTTTTTGCCATTTCACTGTAGTAGGGCGGAATTTGGCTTTTATAGAGAATATCGTTATATTTTACCGTACTTAGATAGCTTTCTACCAAAGGTATAGATTTTTTAGTTCTCCAGTACCTATGGGTTTGGTCTAAAACTGATAGCTCATTAAGATCTTGAAAGTATTTACAATTTTTGGACATAATTCGGACTGTGAATTTGTCGCTAAGGAGTTGGCGGCGTAAGTTCAATGGAGGTTCCACCGCTTCATTTTCCACTATTTGGACTGGAGTGGATTTTAAATAACCTAGGCATAATCTCAGGCATTTATTTTTTTTTGAATTTTAAGTTTGTTTAGATGTGTATTGGCCGCTGATCCAAATAAATGACAGTTATAATCCAAAATCGGCCTGATCATGTTACGGTAAAACATCAAAGCAATATTTGTGTATGCTCCCCAATTTGTTAAATTTCTAGTTGTATGTCAAAATAATGCGCAATAACCAATTCTTAAAATTCACCAAATTTTATTTTCATAAATCAACCAGTTTAAGGGCAATAAATAACCCGTTATTTTGCATGAACAATTTTTAACACCCCTATCTTAGAAAAGGAAGCATTTGCAAGGGCACACATGTCTTTAGCAAGCTGTCATTATTTTTCATGCAGAATCATTCGCTAAAGTAAGTTTCATGTATTTACTAAGACTCCTAATATTTTAAAAATATATATTATGCAAAAGGAACAAAAACCGACATTTTGAACCTCTGCTGTCAGACACAATCGATTTCTGAATCTTGGCGCAATGATTACTTTAGATCAGCACTGCCAAGCTACCTCTCTGCAAAGTGCAAAATTTCAGCTAATTTAACTGATACCACTTTTACATAGGAAACGTGTCGGAGTCCTTTGTGTTACAAATTTTTGAATCTCCATTTTTAACCAATTCTACATAAAAACTTAAAAAGAAATAAGAAACAACTTAAGAAAATGTAACTACTCAAAAATAACAACATAACAGATCAAAACAAACTATATAAAATCTGGACAACATTAATACTATACCTTTTTTGTGACGATCCTAACTTATATACTATAAATGAAAATACAGATTTAACTACCCTAACAATATTAGAATTAAAAGTCAAATGAGCGATCGCTAATTTAAAAAATAATAAATCTGTAGGACCCGATAACGTAAATGCAGAAACAGTAGTTAAACTCTTCAATATTAAGTACCTATGCAAACTGTAACGTACACAAGAGTGAAAAAATACGATCATAATGGCTGAAGTTAACTTTCTTAGTAATTCAAAAAAAGCACAACGCCAGTCTCTGCGAAGCTCATTGCCTAATCAGCTTAATTTTATAACAAATAATATATAACAAATGTGAAGAGAGAACGAAAGACACTCAGTTAGTTTTCAAAAACGGTTTAAGAACGAAAGAGGCACCAAGAAAAAGATTAAGTAGAAGAAAGAAGTGATAATTCATAGAGCGAACAATATAGTCCGGATATTGAAGTGGAAGCATCTCCTGTCACAGAAGCACTTTTTATTAGCAAAATCAAATCTGCTAAGCGGAAAGAGAGGGACCATCAAACATTATTAAAACCAGATCTGTAAATATATTTTTACATATACCTGGACCGAAAACTTCAACTAAAATATTGAAAAATCCACTTGATATCTGGAAATACTTTTTTAATACAGATATGTTAAAAATTGTTGTCAAATATACAAATCAGCATATTGCTTCAACTGCAGCCAATTATTCTCTTGAAAGAGATACGTCACCTGCGGACATGTGCGAGCTTCAAGCACTCTTTGGGTTGTTCTACTTAGCCGGCGTCTTATCAAGTCGTTTAAATTTACGAGACTTGTATAATACCAAAGGAACAGGGGTGGAGTTGTGATGTTCCTAAACAGGTTTCAATTTCTTTTAAGGCACTTAAGATTCGACAATTCTGAAATTCGTGAAGAACGCAAGAAGCTGAACAAGTTAGCACCCATACCGAAAATATTTGATGCCTTCATTACCAACTACATAACTGTTGCTCATTTCGACAATATATTTCAAATAAACCTAATAAATATGAGATTAAAATTTTCGCCCCAGTTGATGCCAAGTGTTACTTTTCTTCAAATCTGGAAGTCTATGTAGGGCAGCAACCTAATGGCCCTTATGCTGTAAGCAACTTTCCTAATGCGGGAGTCTTGAGTTTATGTGAACCCATATATGGATCAGGAAGAAATATTACCACTGATAACTGGTTCACAAGTATGAATCTGTTGGAGTCGTACGCGAAAAAGCTGACGTTAGTTGTACAATTCGTAAAAACAAAACAGAATTACCACCTGAGTTTGTCAACCACGCAAAGTCACGGTTAGTTAATAGTAGTTTATTTGGCTTTCCAAAAAATGCCACTCTTGTATCCTACAAACTTAAGCCAAATAAAAACGTCCTACTATTATCCAGTCTTCATTATGATAATAAAATAGATGAATTAACAGGTAAACCCGAAATCATAATGGATTATAACAATACTAAAGGGGGTGTTAATACCGTGGACAAGCTGTGTGCTGCCTATAACACTGCAGTAAATACAAGGAGATGACCAATGATTGTTTTCTCTTCGATGCCAAATGTTGCAGGTACATTTTTCAATGCAACAATCACAATAATGCAGACAATTTTTTTTTACAAAGTGTAACTAGACAATTAGTTAATAATCACCTTTGTGCTCGTGCTACTCTTTCTTGTTTGCCGTCATCAACCAAATTGAGAAATTACAGGAATGGTTAAATATAAAGATCCACTTCCTCTTCCAGCTGGTATAATTTGCCAATAAAGGGGCCAGTTACTGAGACAGAAAAAAGTACGGCCTGACCAAGTATTCATGTATTAAATGTGAAAAAAACATGTGTTTACAACATTGCACAACTATTTATAATAAATGTGTATAACATTCAAAATAATGAATACATAAGTGTTTGTAAAAGTAGCTAATTTTATTTTTTAGTCCGTCTCATACTTGCTATTTCAATATGCGAACTTACATACAGTCCGCCGCTTGTACTGATGCAATTTTTTGAGGCGCGTGTTCTGGAAGGTTAACATATATGTAGAAAAAAAATTTTTACATATAAAAAATACATGGAATTCTCATTAATAATTTGCGATATGCCGATGATACTGCTATCATTAGAGACAGCATAAAAGAGTTTCAAGTTTAATTTATGTAATATAATGTAGAGTATAAAAGTCAATAATAATAATAGAGTGGAAGGGGAATAACATCACAAAAAGGAGTATAATGATAATCAGCAGACAATCACACATGCAAGCACACTTCACTGAAACAACCAACTTAAAGACAGAGTTGAGAAATTTAAATATCTTGGAGTTACCTTAAACAGTAGATAGGATTGAGACGAAGAAGTGAAAATACGAGTAACAATAGCTAGGAATACTTTTACCAAATTCAATAACTGCGTCTGTCAGCGCGAAACTCCGTTGGATCTCTACATTAGCTCATAAAATGGTACATATGGCCAATAATAATGTACAGTGGCGAGACCTGGTCATTTAAAGTAAGATCACTAAATCGTACTGAAGCGTTCGAAATGTGATTGATGTCTTAGAAGGTTGCTTGAAATTCCATGAGTCGACCATACTACAATTAAAGAGGTCTTAAGAAGAGCCAATATCCAAAGACAGTTCTTAATATCGTTAACCAGCGAGAGGTCTCATATTTATGCCATATTTTAAGAAACGACAAATATAATCTTTTAAAAATCATTTTATCGCGTAAAATATAGGTTAGAGAGGACTAGGTCGCTAATGGTTTGAAGACATAAGAACTGTGCCATATACCTTATATTAATACAATAATAATAAGAGTAGAACTATAATTAAGCATAATTCAACCAGCATAAATGATTACACGCTGCATGGCGTACGGCAACAGAAGAAGAAAAATATTTAAATTTACAATGGAGTTAGCCGTACGACTCAACTCCCATCTTTGCAGGGCTGAAATTTTCTATCAGGGTTTATTCCACTAGTTGACAGGTATAGAACTTACGATGTCAGTTGGACAAGTATAAAAACAAAATTCGATACTCAAGTGTCGGCGCCTTTTGTAAAACATAGGCGGCGCAATAGAAATTAAATAATAAACTTTTATTTTTAAATTAAGGTCTAATATTTTGTTAAACAGTAATAATATTGTTAATTACTCACATTTCTTTATGAACTTGACACCAAAGATGATTAAAAGTTAATACACATAGTCCATTCACTAACGGTAAGATATTGTAAAAACCTCTAAATTTTAAAGAACCACTGGGATTGACATGAAATTTGGCATACACATATAGCTAACGTGTCAAAGAAAAAAAGTGATATTGTCCCGATGTGTATTTTTGCCCTGGGGGTGGGTACCGCCCCTTCTCGGGGGTGAAAAGATATACATCCAAAATAAGTCTGGAAGTGGATAAACTGACTAATTCTAGGCAACTTTTGTTCTATAGAGGTCTTTACTAAATCAATACTTTTCGAGTTATTTGCGAGTGAATATATTCATTTTTCAATAAAAACACCACGTTTTTGGACGGTTTCTCGCAAATAACTCAAAAGGTAAGTATTTTATGGAAAAAATGTTGTTATCAAAAATACAGTTTATAAAAAAGTGAAAACAATATTATATGTATGAAGTCTGTATACCCAGCAGAACCGAAGTTATAGCTAATGAAAAATAGATTCTTACCTATTCGTCAAATTCCATATCGAATAATTCAACGTGAAATAATCAAAAAAATGTTTTTTTACTTTTTTTTAAATTGTTTAAAGGAATCTTTATTTTTGATTTTTAAAAAGTTTCTAGCATCAAATGTAAGCAAGTTACGCTCAAAACAAAGTTGATCCCTTTTTTTGGTAAAAAATAATCACGAATATGATCTGTAAGTTTCGTCGGTTTAAAGAGCTTATTTTTGAAAGATACTTACATGAAATCGGCCAATTCGTCTTCCAGTCGAATTGTCTCTTAGGTTATAGATTAATGGAGAGATCACATTTACTACGGTACACAGAACATATTTTTGACAAGTTGTGGAAGTCTTTGTGGAAATATTCACACAATTAAACACTATCACTATCCGTGTGTCCAGAACTTGAGTCGTCGTTTGTGTTTATAAAGTGTGTAAAGTAGGATATTCTTTTTCTTTTACTTGAACATGAGCTACACAATTTTTCCAAATGTCAGTTTTGTTAAGTTCTTCGATCACTGTTCTTATATTTTGGACAACAACGTCACTTAATTGGGGAGATTGATTCATTTTCCGCAATTCCTTTTTTACTTCGGCCCATATCATTTCAATTGGGTTGAAAACACAATGATATGGAGGGAGCCGTAAAACCGTATGCCCGTGGCGTTCAAAGAGTTTATCTATTACATATTCTTTTTGAAAATTTTGTTGCTTAATTAATTGCAACAATTCCTTTTTGGTACATTTACTAGGTGTTGCTATGCCTTTGTTCTCCATAAATTCTATGATATCTCCCTTCTTGGAGCTAGTATTTGGAATTTTGGTGTAGAGTCTAGAATGGTATGACGCATTGTCCATTACTATCACGGAATTTGTCTTAATATTCGATAAAAGCTGTTCCGTTGCCCATTTTTCAAAAAGTTCAGCCGTCATATCCTCATGATAATCAGCTGATGACTGTTTAATGTTTTTGGCCGATAATAACAAGGCATTAGGTACAAACCCGCTCTTAGTTCCAGCATGTAGAATTATAATTCTTTTTCCTCTCGAACAAGGAGTACTCAAGCAGCACTTTTTGCTATCATCCATCCAGCCATATTGAACTACATCATGGGTGTCAAACAACGTTTCATCAAGATACACAATGTCTCTGTTGTCATCTCGATATCCCTTTATTTTACGTAAATAATGTTGCCTCTGTATCACAATCCTTGTAGATTCCATAATTACCATTCTCTTGTCTAATTTTTTATAACTAAATCCGCATTCTATTAAAACACGCCTCAATGTATCAAGGGATTTATATGCATAATCGGGATATATTTTCAACTTGTCCTGAAGCATTTCCAACGTTGGAACTTTGTTGTCCTGATAAAATTCGTAGACATAGCGACAAATAACGTCTTTAGTGGCCTTATCAATCTTTTTAAGGTTTTGTCCAACTCTATGACGTTTAACAGAATGATCACTTACCTCCCCAGCTGCAATAACACGTAAAACTGTCGTACGCGCAAGTTTGGTAAGTTCACATATTCTTAACACAATATTATTTTCCGAAAGTGTACTATTTTCGCCTCTTAAACAGGAATATATATTTAGAATAATCCTTTGCGCTTGAATATGTAAGTCCTTATTTACAAATTCCCAATTTATTGGTGTTGGATCTAAAAGAAATATTTTTACTTTTAATTGTTAAAAAAAGTAGATTAAGGGTGAATATTATGACCGAGCATCCCTATACAACTAATTATTAAACTTGTTTTAAATAAGAATTTACATACCTAAATCGTCTGTTGGATTGTCGCTAGTATTTTCGTTGGTATCACATTCAAATGGTCGCCAAAAAGCTATCTTTAATGTATTTACAACTTATTTCTACTGTCTTAACTCAAACTTAACTAAAACACAACACTACTGTTTGCACAAAAATATTAAAAACATACGTGAACTTGCTATCGTACACGACGATATATCGACGACTGAATATATCGTTTAGTATGAGAAACCTGACAAGGCATTTTTGACCAGATAACGATAAAGTTTGAGCGTAATAACTTCCGAAGAATTTGACTAATTACACTTCAGTAGTGGCCGAAAAGATACGTAAAAAATAATATGCCGCAGCTGCAATGTGGACAATACCGTTAGTGATCAATTACAAATAATGTTTATATTTCTGAATTATTCGGGACTGGACCCGAAAAATTCCTTAACTTTTATTGAAATTTAAAATTGATGATTAAACGTAATACATACATAATGCAAATGAAATGTAATGTGCTTATTAATTTTATTATAAAAATAAAATAATTATAAGTTTATCACGACGACACTGTTTTTGTGTTTATTATATGCTTGCCGCCTTTGAAACATGAGAAACAATTTTTGCCAGATAACGGCAAAGCCAGATTTGGTTTCAGTGTATGCACTTCCAAAAAATTTGACCAATTACATTTCAGTATTACCCAATAAGATACGTTAAAAAGTAATAAGCCACGCCAATATCCATGTGGACTAATACCAGGAGTAATCAATAATTACAGAATTATAAAGGTTTATCTTTATTTCTATGTTCGCCGTAGAATTACTGACCGAACCCCAAAAATTGTTCTTTCCCAATTTATATCGTTTCTACTTTTAGTCATGGTACAATAAACACAAGGTATGATTGCGCATGACATTTCACAGCTGAGCCAGGCGTGTGACGTAGCAAAGATTCCTCGTATCCATTATTTATAATAATGGTTTAACGACTTTTTTGACATTGTAGCAATTTACCGAGTTTTTTCTTTATTTAAAGCAGTATAGGGTCTTGAAAATTACTTGTTGTGTTTAGTTCCTGTTTAGTTTATTATAGTGTTTAGTAGTTTTTTTGTAAAACTTGTAAACTTGTAAATATTACCTCTGTCGTGTTGTTCATTTTTGAATGTTTTTTATAATGTTAAAAATAGGTGCATTTAAAAACCTTTGGATAAACTGAGTGATGTGCATAGTTATGCAACTATAAATTATTTTAATATATATTCATTTTCTAGATTAACAAAGACCTTGAACTTATATGAACATTTCACACAGAGAACTTAACTCGTTCAGTTCCGGTTTTCAATTCGCCTTCGCCAGTTTTGTTCCTCTTTTAATTAACCACTGAAAACTTATTTCATAAAATTAATTCTGTAACGTCCTGTCACTGTTATACCCAGGACAGGATATCGTTTATTTTACTATTATATACTATTATTGGGAATACTATTATATTCCCAATAAATATAATAGTCACCGTTTCGTATAATAAATTATGTTGTCGATGTCAAGGATTGAACTCTACGTTTCGGCTTGAATGACATCTTCGCAGCTGAGCTACGCCGGCCACTTTTTAAAAAAGTCTAAAAAAAAGTCAAAAAGTAACACACTCTTTATTAAAGTTGTTCCATAACTTAGTAGTTTATATAATGTAAGTTCCTTTTTCTCAAATTTGGTATTTCATAGACATTAAATTTTTATATTTTGAATTGATTATAAAACAGTTTCTATTCAAGATACATTCAAGGTATGCGACATAAAAATAGATAGCAACTACCTTGTTTGCTGGTGCGGGTTTTGAGCTTGACTCCTGGCTAATTTTTGGCCCTTTTCCGGAAAATAAGATCAAGTTATTACTTTTAGATTGAGATTTATTCAGTTTCCCCTTCAACCTTAAAAAAAAGAAATAAAAAATTATTCGCTAGAGTTTCAAACGAACAGAATATATCAATATTAAAGAGCTCTTGAAAAATGGAAATCTTTAAAAATGAACTGAATGGACCAGGTGGTAGTATTAGATATAGGAAATAAAATTTCTCGTTTTCAAGGAACAAAACCGTTCTGTGAATTTAAATCGATCTTTTATTAAATGGATTGAGATTTTGCATTCATATGGAATAGAAAAGGTAGATTTATTTTACTTAAATAAACTCGTATTTAATTAGAGAGAACTATATAGGTATGAATATGATAAATGTTAAATTTATGCAATGTAATTGATATAAAATCTCTTAGGGTTTAGTAAAACTCAGTTTCAAAATTGTAAAATTGTAGGTCAGTAGTTGTCATAAATACGAATGAGCTAATGTAATCATTTTAATCATTTACATGCAGGTAAATAGTCATATAATATTTAGCGTGTTGTATTTGTTTGGGTATTTAGTAATGGTTTATACTGTAACAAAATTTGGAAAGACAAGCAGATCATATAGGCCAGGAAATGAATCTAATAAAATGGTAAACCTCGTAATTTTTTCACCCAATCTCCAGTTTATTTTCTATATTGAGCTGCTGTACGCTTTTGGTTTTTTAAGGGTTAATTGTAAAAAATTATAAAATAACATTTTAAACTTTAATATGGTCAACATTTGGTTTTTATTAATTTAGTAATGATTGTTTTATGCTTTAGGATATAATAGCATAACATTTTAATCCTTAAAAACCACTTTTAATAAAATTGCAATTTTTATAAGTAATTTAATAGATCTGTACTGAAAAGTAGAATTACTTACAAAAACATTTATTTACACAAACATACGAATTTAAAAATACAAATACAAATAGTTTTTAGGTTATCTTCATCGAAATCGATGTCATGTTCGTCTTCTTCTATAACTGGTGGACTATATTGTTGTAATCTTCCCCTTAGCACACAGAACATGTGGGATTGCAGTATAAACCCAATTTTCTGCACCCGCATAAGACGCTGCTTTTTTAGATTGGTACAAAATCAGTTTCAAAAGTTCATCGTACGCAGGCGGCTTGTTCATAAGCACGGGATGTAAATAAAATTGTTTAAAATACCACAATACCTAATTTGTTGCTCGGATGTTTTCATTTCCAAGCCACTGTTGAATTTGGTAGTAGCATCCTTTTGTGTGCTCGTCTAATGCATCGAAAGTGGGTAGAAGGGAAAATAATTTGACTGCACTATTTTGGTTGTGGCTTGAATGAAATCTTCATACCGCATCTGCTCGAGAAAAGTTTTGAAATCTTTTAGATTTTCAACTTATTGAGTTGCATGTCTTTGGCAACTCCGTACAATATTATTGCGCACTATCTACGGGCTTCTTAAATTTCTTCTTGATTGGCAGTACCACTGTAAAGAATCTCGGCGTATTTTCCCGTGTCAACTCTTTTTTACTCTTATTAAAAAAAGCTGATACGGTATCGCATTCAGTAAATGCATGAAAAAACCTATATATATATATATATATATATATATATATATATATATATATATTTTAATTTTGCACTATCTGGATAGCGTGATGAATATATCATCATATTCTGGCTTTACAACCCTACGTGGGTCCAAGAGAATTTCTTTCCAGTCTTCCCTGTCCATCTTATTTCTCCGCCAAGCACGTATTCCCATATTTCTCATGTCTTTATCGATGTTATCAAGGAACCTTGTTCTGGGTCGTCCCCTTCTTCCATGACCAATGGGTCTATCAAGGAGCGTTTTTCTAGCTGGGTTATTTTGTTCGATTCGCATTACATGTCCTATCCATCTCAAACGTGCTATCTTAATATGGTTTACAATATTAGGTATTCTGGATGTTGACTTCTTGTCACTTAAATCAAACTCGGATGGCATTTAACTTAAAATATATTTAAAGATTTTCATAACATAAACATTTCATAATAGCGTTTTTTCTTAATTCCCATAACCTCATAATACCAATAATAGAATCAATTGTCAGGTGTCAATCATACCAACTCATACAATTAATATAAGTAACAGTAAATGGCTGATATGCCGAAACTACGATGAATATATCGTGTAACATTATTTTTATAATTAAAATATTAAATAATTTATAATACCTTTACCCCTGTTGCTGAGACGCCCATGGCTGTATTCCCAAATAGCTATGCGGGTGGGATTGTTCTTTCCGGTTCTTTCCGGTTTCAGGCGATTTCTGTTTGATAAATTTGGTAAATATCGTGGAAGACACGTGATAGTAATTTTCTGAGAGAACCTAATCCAAAAGGATTTATCTTTCATCACGTTCCTAGCTAGAAGGGTACCGTTATTTTCGATGTCGTTAGAACCTTTTCCCTTGCTAGAAATACATACAGGCTGGCCTGTCATTTTTAAGTGGAGGTTATTTCACCTTTTTTTGGGGAAGCTTATTACCGCTATTATTTAGTCTGTATTCGGAATGTACATTTAGAAAAGCATTAGACGAGGTTCACGGTGGAATCAAGATTAACGGAACCAGCATAGACAATATTAGGTATCTTGATGATACCGTCCTAATAGCAAGCAACGCACAAGAACTACAAAATATAATTAATGCGGTAGTTTGTCATTACGTAATGTTTGGTTTACATCTCAATATTTCCAAAACTAAAATTCTCATATTTTTAAAGATACCAACAAACGTACATTTGTATGCCAAGGGACAAAAAATAGAGCAGGCAACTTCCATAAAATATATAGGAGCAAATATTAACAGCCAGTGTAACCCAAAAAAAGAAATCATATTAACAATTGAACAAGCGAGGAAAACACTCATGATCATAAAAACATTTTTTACAAGATTAGACTTACGTCTAGAGCTTAGAATTCGAATGATCAGATGTTACGTTTTCTCTGTTTTGCTGTATGACTGTGAAAGTTGGACAATGGACTTTAAAACACAAAAATAATAGATGCCTTTAAAATGTATATATACAGACGGATGCTGAGAATTCCATGGATACAAAAAGTTATCAATGGTGAGGTACTTTGGCACATAAGTAAACCAAAAGAATTACTTAGCGTAATCAAAGAGAGAAAAATACAATACTTGGGTCATGTGTTGAGAGGTGAAAGATTAGAATTACTTCAATTTATGTTGGAAGGTAAAGTACAGGGCAAAAGATCAGTTGTAAGACGCCAGAACTCGTGGCTGAAAGACATGAGGAGATGGTTTGACTACTCATCCACATAAATGTTTCGTGCAGTAGTTTCCAAAGATACAATGGCTATTTCGATTGCCAACCTTTAAAAGGACATGGCGAAATGAGAAGAAAAAGACTTATAGACCACTTTACCAGATATACGTTTGCAGTTACATCTAACAATTAGACAACAGTTGATTTCATGAAATTAATTGCCAAAATTCTAGATTAACAGCCCATAAAAACATTATTAACAGATCAATAATATGAAATAAATTCCAACAGAATAAGAAATTATATAAAACATTTAAATATTCAATTAATCTTTACAGAAAGACTTCATCAAACATTAGTAAACAGAATAAGATGCAAACAAAATGAACCGAGAAAAAGATCATGGACGAAAATAGCCGACGAATGTATAGATAAATACAAGAAAACAGATCACTTTGTAACCGGCTATAGCCTAGAATATTTTGCTGTTTGGACAAGCTCATTTAATTGTTCCCGAGGAATTCTTTTTAGTGGCAAACTCACAAAAAGATATACACATAGCCTGTAAAACATAAATATAATAAAAAACTATATGACAAAATTAGAAAATTCTATGATTTGAAAGAGTAAAATTAGGTATATATTTGTGGAAAATAAATCAAAATTAATTAAAAGAAACTTGACTAAGACTAGATCTTAAGTAAGACTTGGTCCAATTCAAATAAAAAAGAAAATTTCAAATACATTATATGAAGAAGATATTAGATACAAAAATAATTATTTAAATTATTTTTACGTTTCAAAACTACTGCATTGTGATAAACCATAAGTGGTTTATCATTCCTCTTTGGTAGGGAGATGTAAAAATAAGCCTAGGTTTATTTAAATAAAACAACAGAGTATGTTGTACCTTTTGCACAATAAATAGTTTTTGGGTTGTATGATTGTTTAAGTTAAGTATCACTGACATTTAGAAATTATATGACATAATAATTGTCAAACAAACTATCTATTTACTATATGCCTATTTTTTAAAATGGTTTTCCACTTGAGTTATATACACAAAATTAAGAACGAAAGCAATATAAAACATTAATTTTCTAGGTTCAAGATGTAGTATGAGTTGCATAATGGCTTTCCAGACGACTTAAGTGCATATGCAACTTTGTCACACATAAAGGAAATTAAACCAAACTTATGGTTATATAACTTTCGAAATAATTAGTGGAGCAAACTAATATGAAAGATATAGGTCAAATTTTAAGATTAGTGGAAGACCAAATTATCTCATCTTAAACTGATTTTAGTTATTAGCCTGGCAGTTCGCGAACATTAATTGGTGTAATTAGCAGATGTCTCTAATAAATTACAGATGCATTTAAACTCTATAAATAAATTTACACTGGAGCAATTTGCACTAAGCATTATTTTTATTCAGCATATCAACACCTGCTATGAAAAGCTCTGAAATTTCAGTTAAAATGTTTTTCAACCCTAATGTAAATGATTACTCCAAAGCTTAATGATTTTTCCAATGCTTCGATGAACTCATTGATAGAGGTGGGTGTGAGGTTGTACAATCGATTTGGTTTTTGTATGGCACAATCTTGGGGTTTGATGAAGAATTTAATTCATTCGTTGCTAAGGCATTAAGAATTATTTAAAACTTTTTATGTATATATATATATATATATATATATAAATATATAAATATATATATATATATATATATATATATATATATATATATATACATTTGATGGGAATTTGATGTTTAGATTTAATAAACATCAAATTCCACAAGACACATTATCTCTTATAAAACACTGCATGTTTAATACATATTTCACGTTCCAAAATCATTTCTATCGTCAAATCAAAGGTGCCCCAATGGGATCGCCCCTCTCTCCCATAATAGCAGATATATACATGGAACATTTCGAAACAGTAGCCTTGTCCTCGTCAAATCTCAAACCCACCTGCTGGTTACGGTACGTTGATGACACCTTTGTCATTTGGCCCCATGGTAAAGACACATTAGATCTCTTCCTCTCCCACCTGAATGGAATACATCCCAGCATTCAATTCACGATGGAAGTTGAGTCTGAAGCGTCTTTGCCATTCCTTGATGTTCTTATTCAGAAAAATCTACCTCACAGTTTTTCCTATTCCGTGTACCGGAAACCCACTCATACAAATCTCAATGCCCAGTCACATCATCACCCTGCCCAACTTAATTCAGTCATCAACACTCTTATTTACCGTTCCATAAGACTTAGCGACAACAATCACAGGTCATCCGAAATCAATTCAATAAGACAAACACTCCTACAAAACGGCTACCATAAAACCCAAATCAATAGAAGCATTCAAAAACTTCTAAACCCCATTCCATCCAAAAAAGAAACCTTGCCGCTGGATCAACCCAAAATCTTTCTACCTTTCAATAAAGGTGTCACTGACAAGATCAGTAGAACTCTTATCCCTCTTAATATCAAAACCATCTTCACCACTCACTCCAAATTGTTCAATCTCGTCAGATCCGTAAAAGACCAAATCCCCAATGAAGACCATAGTGTCTACGAGATACCTTGTTCCAGTTGCCCATGTACACACGTAGGACAGACAAACCGACGAATCCATAACCGTATTTACGAACATTCTCTATCAGTCAAACATTCCGATACCACTTCAGCCCTAGCCCAACATCATATTCAGACAGGCCACAAAATAGATATCAAAAAAGCAAAAACCATCGCTCCCATCCGCTCATTAAAAGCGAGAATATATATATATATATATATATATATATATATATATATATATATGTATATAACCAAACAACCAATTTATTAGGGCTACAGTCAGAAGGTTGGCCGAGATGTTAGAGAATTTGACTGGACATTTTCGTGAACTGGCTTAAATATTAACCTCCAAATAAAATTGGTGAGTGTGTGTGCAAAATTATCGAGCTGGTAAAAGTTTAGTAAAAACTTAAAAAGAATACTTGTTTATTTCAGTTATAAGAAGAAGACAGTGAATTAAAAAAAAAAGAATTTTTCCCGTTAAATTTTAATCTAACAGAAATATTGACTTCCCATAAGGGGTAGCTGAGGGGTAAAAATATCTAAGGTGGTAATAGATTCGTAAAACCCTTGCAGAGTACTGTGGTATATGATAAATATTTTTTGGGAATTCTACTAGCTTTAACCGTAAGCCAGCAGAATTGCTCCCCTTTATTTAAAGGTGGTTTGGTGGTGAAAAATTATTAGGGTGGTAATAAATTAGTGAAAAAGGGGGAAAAATATGCCAACGGCAAAAAGTTTTTTTTCTGAATTCTGCTAGCTTGCACCTTAAGCCAGCAGAATCGCTCTCATTAAGGGTGGTTTGGTGGGGAAAAATTAATAGGATGGTAATAAATTAGTGAAAATGGGTGAAAAGATATTACGTAGGTTAAATTGGATTCCGCTCATTTGTCCCCGCTAGCTTAAGGATCCTCTCCTTAATTTCATGAGCACTGACGTCAAGTACATATATTACAGGTAACCCAAACGACTCTGAATTAGATCTATTAAAGTCACACAGAGTTTCTATAGAAAATAAACAAAATGAAATTATAAAAAAATTTAATAATGCTCTATCTTATGGAAATTGTTTTAATGCGAGATTCGATAAGTTTTTGGAAAAAGTAAATACCGATAATACCATATTTATCTCGGCCATTAACAAATTATCCGCTGATTTTAACAGTTACATTATCTTACACAATGAAATAATAAATCTACAAAATATAAATGAATTTATAATGAAACTTATTAGAACTATTACCTCATTCGAATTAAATATTTCAAATACAGAGTTATTTACTCAAAAGAACTGGAAAATCTAAAAAGTAATCTTCTTAAAATTTATCCCAGAAATTCAATACTCAGTAATAATGATCACCCATACGAACTTATAGAATCATCTAAAACTTTAGTTTGCGTAACACCAAATAAAATGCTCATAATAATCAAAATTCCTATAATCCATGGAAATCCTTACACAGCCTTTAAAATATACTCGGTTCCCAATAAAGATTATGTTATGATACTACCACATACAAATTACTATGTCAATAACAAATAGTTCGACACCTGTATTGGACAAGACGATAGTATATTATGTTTCAGCCAGGTACAGTCGCAATGTACAATACCCAATGTAGATAATTTAGATAACTTAGATAACTCATCCAATAAAAATCCAACAATTAAAGATCAAATCCACCAGCATCCTGATGACAGAAGAACCGATAACCATTGGGGGGATCAATTTTTACAAAAAGACGTCCCAAGATACTTCCATTCCAAAGATTGTTCCAATAAAGTTAATACCAGATCACAAAATGAAAATTGAAAAGTTAAGAATCCCAGAGACACATGGTCAAATTCAACCCTTAGAAGCAACAGATGTTCTGCCCCAGCTGTCAATAGGACTAAGCACCTCGTCCATTGCCATATTACTATTTATTTCGGCTCTCTTACTGCTTTTCATAATTAAAAAGAGAAAGAGAATTTCCAAGTTTCTCTTTGGAGAAAAGTTGCATCCTGCTTAAATCCAAATACTAAAAGAGCTGATAGGAGGAGTAACCAAGACATCGAGGATGAAGTCCAATCCAAAAGAGGGAGGAGAAATATGACCGTAAGCCCCCAGACTATAAGGAGCCGGCAAAAGCCAACGACCCAAGTTTTAAAAAAAGACGGAAGTGATTATTATTCTAATTACTATTTAAGTGGGAATAAGCCACAATTAAAGGTTAAAATACGTATTGACGTTTTAATTTCCACTTCGGAAATTTCTGAAGTGGAAATTGAAACGTCAATAAACGTATTTTAACCTTTAATTGTGGCTTATTTCCATTTAAATAGTAATTAATTTAAAATGCCACAAGAAAATAGCTTCAGAACAATATTATTATTCTAACATTGAACTTTAATCATAAATTTATGTAGAATTAGTAATTGTAGTTTGTAGTGAATTGTAACCTTATTCTCGAAAATAAAGATTTTTTTGGGAAATCTAAGTGCAAATTATATTTCTATATAAATTTCTATATAAGTATACATATATATATATATATATATATATATATATATATATATATATATATAAACATATATATATATATATATATATATATATATATATATACATATATATATATATATATATATATATATATATATATATATATATACTGTTATGATGTATTGTTTGTTTGAATGATGAGCAAGGAGTATTTTTAATAATATAATATATAGGATTTTTATCGCGGTTCTCAAAGAATTAGTTTGTAAGTACTTTTTTAAATTATCTTTATTAGATCTACTATGAAACACAAATATATGTCTAACCTAGCCAATGTAAATTTAAAATAAACTATCTTTAGATTGAAATTCTTATGAAACTAATTAAATTCTATAAATAATGTAAAATTTAAACAAACTATCTTCAAAATTGAAATTGATATGACACTAACTAAATTATATGTATTAACAAAATTTTGTACCTTTCTTTCACTGAATGCCTAAATGAACTGTTTTCCACTATATAAATTCTAATCACCACTGAATGTCTTCGTACTTCGGTTATCCTTGTTTTTGTGAAATTACTTTTTCCAATTATCAGCTTCTACCAATTTAAGATATATTTTTCTTCACCAGCATTTATAAACCACCAAGCAAACCAGCAAAACAGCATTTCTATTTATTCTTCTTTTCAATATACCAATATCCAATTATTATAAGTTGATTTATACTGATCTCCAATCATAATATAATTTTAATTTCTTCCAATATCCATCCAATATTCTTCTAATATACTTTTTTAATCTTCAATAATTATTTGTGTATAATTATAAATGTGCATTAAAATATATGCATAATTTTTAATCTTCATTTAACTCACTATATTAAACAATTGGACTATTTGTAACTGATTGACTAACTGAATGCACTGGACCTACTTTCTTACTAATCTGCCTGACTGCTTACTAAAACTGCCATCTTGAATCCAAATCAGGGGTATTTATATCTTTTTGGATGTTCCAGAACCATCTGGTAAGAGATCATGTTCGATTTAGTTCTATTTCTTCTATATGGATGTTCTCGAAAAAAGTATCTGTTCGATCCACCGACATAATCATTATTCCAGAATGTTCCAACATAAACAAAGGTCAAATTCTGCATTCTGGAGAATTCGTTAATGTTCTATTGATAATTTTGTTTACATTTAGGCTTTTCAGATCAGAATAAACATTTAAATTATTAAATATATATATATTAAACATTTTAAACTAACATTATTATTATAACCCCACTTTATATTCCCATCTATTTCCTAAAATGTCACTTGGAGAGTATGTATAGTTGGTTGTCTAGTCACATGGCTCACTTAAATATATCTACCACATTATAATTACTAAAATACAACTTTTTACAATTATTATATGCTAATTTCTTAAAATTTCCCTCACATAAATATATTTTTATAAAATTCTCTAGTATATAACTTATTAAAATAACCAAATACGTTTAATATCTAATATTATGTAGTATATAACTTATAAATTATTTTCTATAAACCCCAATCGTATCAATACCCCAAAATAATATTTAAAATAAATAATTTACTTATTATTTTTTTAAATATTAATTTTCTCATACCTTATTAAATTTAATAAATTAATAATTCAATTTTTAAGGCCTGCGTAGCGCAAGCGGTAGGATGCTTGCCTTGCAAGCCGGTGGTCCGGGGTTCGAATCCCACCGCCGGCAAGAACATCTAGACAGTTTAAAAATGTCTATAGGCCCCAGGTCGACTCAGCCTGAATAAAAATGAGTACCTTGGGTAAAACCAGGGGTAATAATAGACGGTTGAAGCGTAGCACTGGCCATGTTACCTTCCTTGTATACCGTAGGCCCTAGATATAGCAGACTACCCTGCTATACTCCCAAAGCCGCGACAGCGGTATAAAACGGGAGACTATTATATTTATAATTCAATTTTTTTTTATTTAAAATGTGTTCTATTAAATACATCCCTGTTCGCTGTCTATGTCAAACTGTCATGTCAAATAAAGCAATGGAGGCTATTATATGAGAAAATAAACATAATCATATATTATTGTGTTATGTTTATTTCAATCAATTTTGTATCTAATCCCAAATTATGATTTTTAGGGTACACAATAATTTCCATATGTATAAGACAACAAATATGATGTTAAATTGATTCACAACAATAAAATCTACCATCTATTTAACAAATCAAGTCTATTGAATAAAATGGATATATCAGTGAATTGTTAGTGTTTTTATATTTGTGTTAAAGGTATAGAAAACATTATTCATTCTCTTCATGATATTGGAAAATGTCGTTGATATGAAACATGCCTCTTAGTCTGTTCTCTGCATCTATTAACACATAACTATTTAGTCCATTCTGATTTTCAATTCTGTATGGACCTTCAAACATTGGTTGTAATTTCTTACAACGGTTTTCTTTAACATTACTTTTTCTAAGTGAACGAATTAACACTAGGTCTCCTTTTTGAAATGTGATTGGTTTTTTTAAATTTCGATTTTGTCTTCTGATATATTTTTCAGCTTTCCTCCTAATTCGGTTATTCACTTTGTGCATTACTTGTTCTAACATATCCTGATTATATTCACTAATCCACTTTCTGTTTCCTATATGGCCAAACATTAAATATTCTGGTACTTCCTCTGTATTCAAATTATGTGTATTATTTAAAAAATATTCTACTTGTGGTATATGTTGCTGCCAAGTTTCATGTTGATTTTGGCACAGTATCCTTAAATATTTTATAACTTCTTTAATATATCTTTCTGCAGGATTTGCCTGAGGATGTCTGATACTTGTAAAATGAATGTTGATTCCCTTTTTCTCACAAAATGCCCGAAATTTTTGGTTGTTAAAATATGTAGCATTATCTATTATGCAATTTCTAAATGGTCCTATTTCTTCGAAAAATTGATTAATATATAATTTAAATGTTTTAACATTTGTTCTGGAGCAGGGATATAATTTAATAAATTTTGTATATAAATCAACTATCACTAGTATATGCTTTTTTCCTGTTGGACTGAGAACTAAATTTGAAATAAAATCCATGGAAACTGTATTTAGTTTTTCATATACAACATTAGATTTATATGTGTTCTGGTTTTTGAAATTCTTTTCTTTGTTTAGTTGACATATTGGGCATTGGGTAGTAATTTCTTTTGCTATACTTATGTCATTCTTTGCAAAATAATTGTCCCTAAATAGCATCCATAGCTTTCTTGAACCAATATGCATATAATTGTTATGTAAATTTTTCAATATTTTCTTTGCTAAAGTTCTAGTTATTACATATACTTCTATGCCATTTATTATTTTATAATAAACTCCATCTTTCTTAAGGACTTTTTGTTTTTCACTCAAATTGATCTGATCTCTTATAATTTCTTCTTTAGAATATAATCCATTACTTTCTACTAATTGATTTAATCCAATTTTTATTGTTCGCTGCCCTTTTTGTGGTGTATTTTCTAACCTTGATAAAGCATCTGCCACTATATTGGATTTTCCAGAAATGTATTTGATTTCAAAGCAGTATTCACTAAGTATTAGACTCCACCGATGTATTCTACTGTTTCCATATTTGTTATTTAATATAGACGTTAAAGCTTGGTGATCTGTTTCTATTGTAAATTCATTACCCAACAAATAAAATCTTAATTTTGTGACCTAGTGTATTATACTTGCTAGTTCTAATTCTGAAACTGAGTAACCCTTTTCATGTGGCTTTGTAATTCTTGAAATGAATTGTATTGGGTATTCGACCCCATCATGTATTTGTAATAATACCCCTGATAATCTCTCTATGGATGCATCTGTTCTTAATATGAATGGCTGTGTGTAGTCAGGATAATATATTTTTAAATTTGACAGAAAAATGTTTTTAATTTCTTGGAATGCTAGTTCTCTTCTCTGATCCCATCTCCATTTTACACCTTTTCTCAGTAGTTCAAGTAATGGAATTTCTTTTATACTTAGATCTGGTATCATCCTTTTATAATAATTAATTATTCCAATAAATCCTCTTAAAGTTCTTAAATTGTGTGGTGTTTTATATTCCTGAATGACTTGTGTCCGTTCTGGATCCATTTCGATTTCCTTAGTGTTTAGTTTATAACCTAGATATATTACTTCTTTTTGAAAAAATGTACATTTTTCTTGATTTATTTTTAGTCCAACTTTGTCTAATCTATTTATTATAATTTTTAGGTGTTTCTCATGATCTTCAGCCGTTTTAGAAAAAATTAAGATATCATCAATGTAGTGAATTACAAAATGTTCATATTGATCCAAAATATCATGAAGACATCTACATAGAGCACTGCAAGATGATTGAAGTCCAAATGGTACTACTTTGAATTGATATACTACTCCATCTATCTGAAATCCTGTATACTGTCTACTTTTTCTTTCTAGAGGTATTAACCAAAAGCTATGCTGTAAATCAATTTTAGTGAAAAATGACATTCCTGTAATTCTTCCTAGTATTCCATCTATACTCATTGGTGCTTCAAATTGCTTTTCAGTGATCTTGTTAATATTCCTTGCATCCAAACATAACCTGATTTCACCTGATCTTTTACGTATTACTACTATTGGGTTTATGAAACGTGTATCTGCCTTCTCAATGATTCCATCTTCTAACATATTATTAATCGTTCTGTTTACTTCTTCTCTGTATTTATATGGTATTGGGTATGATTTTGTTTTAAAATCTTTTTCTTCTTTAACTTTTATACTATGGATATAATTTTGTGCAATTCTATTTTCTTTATTGACAAGTCCCTTGTGTTGCTGCAATATGGAAACGACTATTGATTTATATTCTTCAGGGCAATTAACTTTTATCACATCTTTTTCTTTACAAATAAAATTATTCTTCATTATGTACTCATTATTCCTTGCTTCCAATTTTACGCACTCCACCTCGTAGGCATCCATCTGCTTAAAATTTCCATTCCTTAAATATTCACTACAATAATTATTCTTTACATTCTTTTGGGACATTTCCCTATCATCAAAATACATTTCTTCTTCATAAACATGATTATTTTCTTTTAATAATATCCTATCAACTCTTATTCCTTCTTCCACCTCATCTTTCTGCATAAATTTAATTATTTGCCCTTCCAAAGTTACCATTTTTTCTTCAAAATCTATCTTTACTTTCTGCTTTTCCAATTCATCATTTCCCATTAATATATCAACACATAAATCCTTGACAATAAATCCTTGCATATTAATTTCTTTATTAAGAATATTAATTTTAAAATTGGCTAGTTTATCAATTTCACCCAACTTCTTATTATTTGCACCAACAATTTTAATTTTTGGAATCTTTATTATATCTGATAGTTTTAATGTATTAAAAATAAAATTCTCCGAGACTAAAGTACTTTCTGAACCAGTATCTATCATAATTTTAATCATTTAATTGTTGGCCAAAGCATTTATATAAATTAAATTAATAGATTCAATAATTTTCTCTTCATCTAAAGAAATAAATTCAGAAGGTTTTTCATAATAGCAATGGCCTAACTTGTAATTCAGAAAGTTTACTGCACAAAATTTTGATTATTAGAATTGTCAGATTGTATCTGACCACTTGGATCTGATGTCCTATGTCTTTCCCTACTATGACTTCTACTCACATTTTCTTGCCTTGTACTATTTCGTTCCCTGTCTTCGCAGCTTCTATTCCTTCGAACACAATTTACCTGTCTGTTATAGTTAGGTCGCTCTATATTTCTTCTATTGTTAAAATCTTGTCTATTATTATAAGTACTGTTATTAAAATGTTGTCTATTATAACTAGTATTGTTATTACAATTCTGTCTATTTTGATTATTGTTATTATTATTAAAATTTTGTAAATTATTACCATATCTATAATTATTGTTATATGATTGTCTATATTGTTGATTATCATTTTTATTATATTGAAAGTTATTATTGTTTTTTCTGTTGTTATTATTACTTGTCATATTGCCTCTTTGTATTCTTTGAATAAAATTAATAAAACTATCTATTGTTTGAATATTTTGTACAGTTACTGTTTGCACAACATCAGCATCAAAATGTCTAGATACATTTAAGACTGTTTCATCCTCTCTAAGTGGTGGTTCTAAATATTTTGCAACTGTTATCAGTTTTAATGCATAATCTACCATATTTGATTTTAAATTGTGATTATACTTTCCAAAATATAGAATTTCTCTAAACTTGGCTTGCTCTAATTCACCCCAATAATAATTTAAAAATTTATTTTCAAATGTTTGAAAATTATCTAAATCATTTTCAATACTAGCAAACCAAGTTGCTGCATTGTCATTTAATGTCATTCTAATATAATCTTTAATATCATTAATATTATTCAAAAATCTTAATTTATGTTTTAAACTATTTATGTATACTCTAGGATGCAAATTTTTTATATTACCAGAGAATTTAATCCCAGTCTCATTTGTTAAATTTAAGTAAGGTCTCCCTATGTCTCTCATTTGTGAAATATCATCTATTCTCTGTTCCACATTTCTTATTTGATTATTATTTATTTGGATATTTTGTTGTATATCATCTAATTTTTCTTCTGTGTTTCTCCTGTCTTCGTTAATTTTTACTTCTAAGTTACATTTCTACAACTCTATTTTCTGTTCTATATCTATCTTATTATCTTGAATAATCCTCTTTACTTCTGTCCTCTCATTTTCTATCCTTTTCTTGTAGTCATTCCGTATATTTTTTATTTCATTTGCTACTTTTTTCTCTGCAGCTTCAAGTTTTTTATCCATTTGTTTTTCTATTTGTTTTACAATTTTATTATTATTATCTTCTATTTTCTTTTCTAATTTTCTATAATTCTCTTCTAATTTCTGATCCACTTTTTTCATGTCTTCTTTAACTTCTTTTGAATTCTCTTCCAATTTTTTTATGTCTTCTTTGACTTCTTTTGAATTCTCTTCCAATTTTTTATGTCTTCTTTGATTTCTTTTGAATTCTCTTCCATTTTTTTCGTATTCTCTTCCATTTTCTTGTTCATCTGCATCATTAATGACATCAAAGCTGCCATATTGACATTTTCCTCTCTTTCTGGATTCATTTCTGCAGTATCTTGTGGAACTTGAACTAAACTCTCCTCTTGTATAGGTTGTGTTTCTACTTCCACATCTTCTTCATTATTTTTGCTTCTTGTACCTTTCTTTCCTTGAGACATTTTGAGACTTTACTTGTTCAAATATAATTAAAATAAAATCTATAATTTTTTCTTTCTACTGATAAATAATTTAATTATATGAGAGCACTTATCTTCCCAAACTAATTCTTTTAAATAGAGAGCCACCGTGTTGGGTGCCAAATTGTTATGATGTATTGTTTGTTTGAATGATGAGCAAGGAGTATTTTTAATAATATAATATATAGGATTTTTATCGCGGTTCTCAAAGAATTAGTTTGTAAGTACTTTTTTAAATTATCTTTATTAGATCTACTATGAAACACAAATATATGTCTAACCTAGCCAATGTAAATTTAAAATAAACTATCTTTAGATTGAAATTCTTATGAAACTAATTAAATTCTATAAATAATGTAAAATTTAAACAAACTATCTTCAAAATTGAAATTGATATGACACTAACTAAATTATATGTATTAACAAAATTTTGTACCTTTCTTTCACTGAATGCCTAAATGAACTGTTTTCCACTATATAAATTCTAATCACCACTGAATGTCTTCGTACTTCGGTTATCCTTGTTTTTGTGAAATTACTTTTTCCAATTATCAGCTTCTACCAATTTAAGATATATTTTTCTTCACCAGCATTTATAAACCACCAAGAAAACCAGCAAAACAGCATTTCTATTTATTCTTCTTTTTAATATACCAATATCCAATTATTATAAGTTCATTTATACTGATCTCCAATCATAATATAATTTTAATTTCTTCCAATATCCATCCAATATTCTTCTAATATACTTTTTTTACATAATTTTTAATCTTTATTTAACTCACTATATTAAACAATTGGACTATTTGTAACTGATTGACTAACTGAATGCACTGGAGCTACTTTCTTACTAATCTGCCTGACTGCTTACTAAAACTGCCATCTTGAATCCAAATCACGGGTATTTATATCTTTTTGGATGTTCCAGAACCATCTGGTAAGGGATCATGTTCGATTTAGTTCTATTTCTTCTATATGGATGTTCTCGAAAAAAGTATCTGTTCGATCCACCGACATAATCATTATTCCAGAATGTTCCAACATAAACAAAGGTCAAATTCTGCATTCTGGAGAATTCGTTAATGTTCTATTGATAATTTTGTTTACATTTAGGCTTTTCAGATCAGAATAAACATTTAAATTATTAAATATATATAAATTAAACATTTTAAACTAACATTATTATTATAACCCCACTTTATATTCCCAATTATTTCCTAAAATGTCACTTGGAGAGTATGTATAGTTGGTTGTCTAGTCACATGGCTCACTTAAATATATCTACCACATTATAATTACTAAAATACAACTTTTTACAATTATTATATGCTAATTTCTTAAAATTGCCGTCACATAAATATATTTTTATAAAATTCTCTAGTATATAACTTATTAAAATAACCAAATACTTTTAATATCTAATATTATGTAGTATATAACTTATTTTCTATAAACCCCAATCGTATCAATACATATATATATATATATATATATATATATATATATATATATATATATATATATATATATATATATATATATATATATATATATGTATATATATAGATCTAGCGGTTAATGAGGGCTCCGTACAAAAACGGTATTATACTAACTCCAGGCGAATATACATTGTGTATATTATTATCTGGGTAGCGCTTTATGTGGACTCCGACCAACACGTCGGATTAAGTGGACTCCGTAATAGGTTAAAACACTTTTGGGATCCGTATACATTTCTTTGCGTACACAACTAAACCCCTCCGATGTTGCCAATAATTTGATTAGTCGTAGATTTTTAAATTTTACAGCAGGTACATTTTGGAACTTCAAATTTATTTAAATATCAATCAATTTAGTCATCGAGAAATTTCACAAATACGTACTTGGTTAATGTAGTTAAATATTTTATGGTGGTAATTTATATTACTTGCTTTAATTATAGATAAACTGAAATTAGTGTCTATTATAAACTTTGAAAAGGAAAGTGTCCATTTTTATGTACTAGTATTTTTTTTAATGCATTGGCACTGAAACATTTATTATATTATAAATGTACGTTTCGATGTTTCGATTGCTACAGTGTATGACTTACAATATTTGTTTCATCAAGCAGTAAAATTTAAATTATAATAATTTATAAATCAATCTTAAAATTATAATTTTTTACTGTCTAATTTAAATATTTCGATTTTTTAATGTAGGGAATTCAATATACTACTATACTTTAGATACACATAAACATATGGATATACTTATGGTAGATACTAACAATCAGTAGTGAGTCATTACCCAGATATAATATTTCGGTGTCTTATGATAACTTAATTTTAGCCAACATATCTATTACAATTACATATAATATGTTCGGCCGTATCGTTTTAAATACTTTGTCGCTTGTGCAAGCTATTATTATTTTCAATGTTTAATCATTGTTTTTTGTATCTTGCGTTGTCAGGCATATAATTTTTAATTTAGAAGTACATTTATGTATAATATTCTTTTTTCTGTCACTTGGTTTAAATATAGTACACTTACATTCTTCTTGCTTATTTATTTTTATTCGTAATACTTATAAAGTATGTAATAACGTACCCGTTGTTGCAAAAATCAACAACGGGTACGAAAGATATCAGGTATTAGGGGTAGTATTTGTCAATCTAAATGCCGCTTACGACATAATAAATTAGAGAACATTTCTCCAAAAATTCTATGACGTCCCCTTAGATAAAAACATCACTTGTTTTATTCACGATCTAGATTGAATTGCTCTATTTTGTTGATTCGCTTGTATTTATTTTTCATTTTGTTGGTTTTAAGTAAAACATTTTTCGTGTTCTCTTCACTTTGTTGAAGATGTCGCAGATGGGAGAGAGTTTCTTATGAGATCAATATCATTACCATATGCTAGAAGTGCTTGGTACCTTGAGCCATTAATGGATTGCATTTTAAATAGGCGATTTCTATTTTAGTAAGCTGTTCTTTAATTTTTTGAATATTTGAATTGGAAATCTGTATATTATTCGACTGTTTTATAACACAGTGTTTCTTGTGTTATAGAATATAGTGCTGTTTATATAGTGCTGTTTAGTAATAATAAAGTTCAAGCAACAATTCATATATGCAATAACTTGGTACTGATATCACTGCTCCCCGATACCAGGTAGCAGTCCCGAAAACATTAAAACTGCTACACTCATGCTTCCTATTATTCAACGATTAGCCAGTCCAGGACTATACTCCTTATTATGGTACTGATATTGCTGCTGTCCCTTATAAGTGAATAAAATATGCAAGGAAGGTTTTGGCAATTTAAAAGGATTTTGTATGTTAGAATATTATTTCTCCGATAAAGTGAAAAATATCTATTTGCTATACGGATTTAATCTATAGATGAAATATTAGAATGCTATAGAAGAATGCTATTGGCAGCAAATAATATGGCAGATAATATGCTGGAATTAGCAGTAGCATGTACTTACAGTGGCCATAACTAGTACACTGTTAGTACATGCTTTTAGAAAAGAAAAAGCCAGCTTATCCATATCAAAAGCAGACAAAATCAATTCCAAATATGGATCGTAAGCCAATCCCTTATGTAAAGACTCTAAAGTAATAATTAGTGAAACTCTATCTTGTAAGCCAACAGCATAAAGTGCTGGTACTAGATATACAAGTAAAATATGAAATAAAACCAAAATATCGAGGAGAGTCACAAAAACAATTAATTGACGTTAACAAGCGAAAAAGTAGTTCAATTTAGAACAGAAATAAAAAAAGAATGTGTTGGAATATGGAAAAAGGTCATAATGAAATTTGGAGAAATGTGTCAAAAATTATTAAAGAGAGTGTAACTAAAATACTTGAAAACATCTCAGGAAATTGACTTAAAAATTGGTAAATATAGATAGTCAGACAATGTTTAAGACAATATAAAAGACAAGAGAAAATTATATAAGGAGGGACAAGAAAAAATATCAGACTAAGATTATCAAAAGTATCAAATAGATAAAGAGGAAGCAAAAGTAGCGGTAGCACAATCTATGGTAGCAACGTATGAAAAGCTGTACAATGAACTGAGTACTAAGAAAAAACATATACAAAATTGCTAAAAGTGGAGCATAGAAAACCAAAGATTTTAATCAGATTAAATGTATACGAGATAAATACATTAAACTATTTATGCAAGGAAAGGATGTAAAAAATCGCTGGAAGAGTTCTTTAACGACCAATTAAAAGAAGAGTTTGAGAAAGCATCTATAGAGGCAACAGAGACAGTAATAGCAATGGTGCCGAAAATGACGACCGCGGAAGTAATTCAAGAGCTACATAAGATGAAAAAAGAAAAGGCATAGATCCTGATGGCATCCCTGGATATATATGATCAGCATTAGGAAAATCAGGAACAAGTTGGCTAACAGGACTACTTAATAGAATTTTGAAAGTAAGGCGAATACCGGATGAATGGAGAAGTAGCATTTTAGTACCTGTATACAAAAACAAAGTAGATGGTAAACTCTGTACAAACTATAGAGCCCTAAAACTACTCTGTCACACCATGAAACTATGGGAGAGAATAATTGATAGTAGGATACAGGAAGAAACAGAAATATTCAGTTTAAATTCATGCAAGGCAAATCAACAACGGATGCAATTTTTATTATAAGGCAAGTAATGGAAAACTAATGTTACAACAAGTGAGGGTACGACTGATAAATTTCATTTGAGAATAGTATTGCATCAGGGGTCAGTGCTAATCCCTTATCTCTTCTAATTAGTGTTGGAAAAATTAACGAAAACATGTCAAGGAGATATCCCTTGGTGCCTGATGTATGCTAACGATGTGGTGTTAGTAAGAGATAAGGAGAGATAATTGAATTAATGATTGAGACAATGGAGATGGGCGCTTGAGCAAAAGGTCTAAAAATAAGGCTAACAAAAACAGAGTATTAAAGTGTGCATTTAAAAACCAACTTCAGCTTTACTTTAAATCAGGTTGTATTTATTTATATAAGTTAATGAAACCAATAATAAAAAAAGGAGCTGATTCCAAACCGATAATTATTATTCAGAGATAAAAAGTATCCCATGATTAATTGAATATACGGAATTATCGATATAACTAAGTGAGAAACTTGTTGAGAAATACGTTTTAGAAAAAAAAATTGTGCTAGTCTTTTTTGACATTGCTTAGGCCTTTGCTAAAGTATAGCATGGGAGTTTAACCTACAAATAGTATACCTATTAGAGCCTAAACTAAATGAGTCCAAATTAATTCACGTTAAGTTTATACATCTGAAAATCTAAAACATTCAATTTACAAAAAACGATGTCTAAATACCTTATGCATCTTCCACAATTACATGAGACCTGTACTTGAGACTTCTATAGTATATTAAAAAAAAGAGGGAGGAACTAAATTATCAGAAAATGTATCCGCAACTCCTATAGTCATTAACTTGGTACTGATATCTCTGCTCCCCGATTTCAGTAAGCAGTCACCAAACCATTAAAACTGCTACATCCATGTTTCCTATTATCCAACGATTAGCCAGTCCAGGACTATATGCATTATTATGGTAGGTACTGATATTGCTGCTGCCCCTCATAAATAAATAGAATATGCAAGGAAGTTTTTGGCAATTTAATATGGTTTTTGTGTGTTACACTATAATTTCTCCGAGAAAGTAAAGAATATCACTATCCGCTATCCGAATTTAATCCATAGATTAAATATTAGAATACTATAGAATAATGCTATTACCAGCAAAAAAAAACGGTATAATAGTAACGATAAAACCAAATAAATATTTATTAACAGACAAAAGAGATGATGTAGAATAGAGCATATAACGTAACAATAGACCCATAAAATTTTGAAAAATTGGGCGTTTTAGATATCGCAGATAACGTTGTCACATAAGAGATAAAAGGGAAAATTCAGGTAGCAAACTGATATATGTATCACCTCATAACACTTTTAAATCCAGAAGTGGAATGCGAACTACTAAAATCAGGATATATAAAATAATGTAAGTAAAACTCAGGTATTACTGAGATCAGGATTGCTAGAAAAGCCCTCAGAAATGTTTTACGACCGGGAACTAATGCTAAGGTCAAACAGGTATATAAAATTGCACCGTCGTACAAGAAATTAAATCTCAACGCTAAAGTTATTGTTTTGCACTTTGTCTTGATTTGTGATCTTATTCATAACATAATTATATATTTCTTTCTACGACGCTCAATCGGCTCTTATTTTATTTTTTCATTGTTTGTGTTTTACTTACGTACGTAGATTCTTATTTTGCTTACTGCGGGATGTATTTTTGGATTTAATTTTTTTGCTTAAAACGTAGCAATTGCCAGCTTGTATTCTCTTTTGTAGTGTTTTTGTTAAAAGTGCTTTTAAATTCCAAATATTTAGACCGATGAAACATTTCAAAGTGAAGCCATATATTTTTTTATTATCGTTGATTTGGAGGACCCTTGTTTGCGCTTTTTTCTATTTAATGTATTAATGTTTTTTGCTTACCAATAATTATTTTCGCTACTGTATTAAACTCATCGTCGAAGGTCCGTATAATATGAGGACCTTAATTATTAAACTGTGAGATTTTCTGTATTTGCTTTCCGGGAGATGCTCTCCAAAACGATGGTAAACGCGATTGGAGACGGCATCTTCCTGTTTGAGGTCACTGGACATTTGAAAGTAAGTTGGCAGTTACTTTTCTTATGTATGCCTAGTTCTTCCATAGCATTTTAGTTACAATCTTATAATTATATCATATGTTTGTTGAAAATCTATAAATAACTAGCTTAATGTTTTTTTTTATTCCCAACATTTTTCATTAAGTATATAATAGTGAATATTTGATCAACGGTTCATTGAATTTTCCTAATTTCACATTAATCTTTCCTAATTTCACATTTGTGGTTGCTGGATGTCAAAGAAGACACCATTTTCCATAGCGGGTACTATGATTCCAATGGGGTAAAGTACAACCTACATATTTGTTGCCAAAATTACTTTGCTGCTGTATCGAGTACCGTTTACTGGTATATGAATTTTGTTACGAATTTATACTGTGTGCTGAACTTTATTAAATCTTTTACCGCGAATTGAAAAGCATGTTTTAACCTTTATTTGTAACATTTTTCGTTACCGTTTAGTGAAACATTATACGTTTATCTAAATAAGTATTTTTGCTTTACATTGATATTTATGTGGCAATTAGCTATAAAGTCATTAGTCTTTCCTGTCGTGTCATATTTTCTTGATTTTTTTGTAGACAAGCGGTTTAGTTTGTGTAATATAATATCCCCAATTCGTTTCATAATATATTGGTTTCAAAACAGCTGTTAGGCGAGTTTATTCACTTTTTAAAGCACTTTGATTTTTAATATTTTGACCACGCATATTTAGGTTTTCCAATATTTGCGATTTGTATAATCTTTATGTATATAATTATCTGTTTATTGATTTTACTTTTTAAATAGAGTTTGAAATGGAATCTTCCTGTTTGAAATCAATGTACATTTGAAAATAAGTCGACAGTTTTCTTTTCTGTAATGGTATTTCATAGTTTTATTCTTATGATTATATCAGTGTTTGTTTAAAATCTATAAATAACTAGTTTAATGTTTTTTTTTGTATTCCCAACATTTCTCATTAACTGCCTAATAGTGAATAATTGATCAACGATTTATTAAGTTTTTCTAATTCCACACTAATATTCACCTACTTTATAGTTCACCTATTTACTCAATCATTCCAGGTGTATTAGAAAAAATACTGTATATCCTAATTATTAATAGAGATATAGCTTATAGCGCTATAGTTTGTGCAGTACATTTTATTATTCCTTTTGTGTATGGTTATACTTTTCAGCAAGTTGGTACTTGCTCTTACTTCTAAATTGACAGATCAGCTGTTTAACTGCCTGTACTAAACTTTCTTTTTCATTTTGCAAATATATATAAAAATTCATAAAAATCACTCTGACATACCGATGATTGAAATATTGGATACCCTATACTATTTAATCAACGGAAATACTAAGATCACACGGAAAGAATATTATGAGTTATTTCTGGTTTCGTCAAAATTTACATTGAAATTACTAACAAGAGAGTGCTCTCACTTCCACATGTTAAAATTGATATATTATAGTACCAACAGATGCTAGTCATATACCATCAACACTAATAAAATGGAAACTATCAAATTAATGTCAATTTCATTTAATCAAACGTACTAACCTTAAAAATGATCATTTAAGGAAACACACCTCAAAAATATTTACAATAAATTAAAAATAGCTTAAGCGTTATAAAAGTAACAGAGCAGCAAAGCTCACAGCATGAGAATAATAGTGCCTCGTACTTTTATATAGAAATTTGTTGACAGACAAATATTTATTTTTTTATATACTAGGTTTTAAAAAAAATGTACTCAAAACAAATAAATATTATCTAACAAGTGTTTTATTCCAGTTTCATATGAAAGTACCAGATCTTAGATATTATAAATTTCGTCATAGGTGCAAATTTGAATTGAAAACCAACTCATAGAGCATATAGTGAAATATAAATATCTTAGCCCTCTATTGCCCGACTTTTTTGTAAACTTATTTGTTTATAAAATGTTTTAATTTGTATGTGTGCTCCAATATCCATTTACAACAACTAGTAATTTTTTTAGATTTTTTAAATTTCGTTTGGGAAGAGTTTTGGGAGTATTTAGCAAAAACTAACGAAACAAGTTATATACTTATTTATTATGCCATTCAAAAAAAAACAAATATTTGTAGTTGTAAAACATAAAGCAACTTTACATTTATCTCACATTACTTTAGAAGTATTACAGCATCCTGGTTTTTTGCATCTTCCCTTTTTTCAGAAATTACTGGCCTTTGGTCAAGCCTAACTTCCTTTGGTAGTACAATAGCAGTAGATCCTCTCCTCTGTTTTTTTACAATTTCGTTCTCAATTTCACTGAGCCTGGGACGTCCTTTGTTTTTGATCTGGTCAGTTCTTACTAACAGTACGCTACATAAGTGGGACTTAAACTGTAACAAAGGCAACTGGTTTTTCTTTTTAATTTCAAAGTAATCGCAATCACGACGATGCAACAACCAGCTGTTAATAACAGCTAAATCCAGAAGGTGAAAAAATATTTTTAGATACCACTTTTTAGATCTTATGTCTGTTCGATAAAGAGCAATTAGTGAATCCATTAGATCGACACCTCCAATAAATGTATTATAAAATTGCACTGAATTTGGACAGCATACAATAATTCTTGATTTTTGTTTCTTATCCCACCTCTTGACTAACGAAGTAGGCCCAGAACCAACAAATGTACTAAGCAAATGAACCAGTTTATTATCGTACCACTTTAACGCTGTTTGTCTTATGCCATCTACTGTAGCGTGCTTTTCTTCTACAGTACTTCTGCCCTGTTTCTTCATATTCTTGTCATCAGAAAAATGGCAATAAGGCAATATGTTTGGAAGAACAGTTCCCAAACATTGCAGTCCACGTTTTTCCATTTCAATCTGCAACTGAATGCAATTGAACCAGTTGTCAAAATATACTTTATAGTATTTGTTTGGTTTGACTATCTCACACATTCTTATTACTACGTTACCGCTGGTGTCTACATTAAGTAAATGAAGAGGATGTTTAAC
Source organism: Diabrotica undecimpunctata (assembly GCF_040954645.1). Classification (NCBI taxonomy): domain Eukaryota; kingdom Metazoa; phylum Arthropoda; class Insecta; order Coleoptera; family Chrysomelidae; genus Diabrotica; species Diabrotica undecimpunctata. The sequence goes on from NC_092810.1 coordinate 100,837,637, forward strand.
AGTTCCTGTATATAATTCCCAGTTATAAACAATACCATTGCTATCACACAAAACAAATGCCTTGTATCCCCATTTTTTGGGTTTGTTCTTCATATATTGTTTTAAAGAATGTGCCTCTTTGAATGGTATCATTTGTACATCAATACACAATTTTTCACTAATTGGAATACTTTGAAAATTTTAAAATAAACCGTTGATGAACGGTCTAATTTTGTATAACTTATCATTATTGTTGACCATATTTTCGTTATTATTGAAATGCATTTTAGTTTTTATTTCTTCCCAGCGATTCCTAGATATAGTATCGACTATTTAAGCAACACGTGTTTCCTCCTGCCAAAATGATCTTGTCCTTGGCATGCCATATATTGACATCAGTAGAACAGATCCAATAAATTGGTTTAATTCTGCTAGTGTCATATTCAATGGTTTATTTATATTCTTTTGCAGTGCATACAAATTACTTTGTTCCATTATGTTTTCCAGCATATTGGTAGATATCATCTTTTTAAAATAATGTAGAGGGGATTCCGGTTCTAATAATTTGCATGTTGGTAAATTACCTTTCCATTCTGGAATTGGAAATACTGTTCGGGAACCACTCTTCCACTGAATGTTTTTTACGATCATTTTTGACCTTTTGAGCACATTTTGTTCAGTGTGTTATTCTGTTTTATCGGTATCACCCTCATCTTCATCTTGGTCTAAATTTAAATTGGTATCCTGGTCTAAATTTGCTTCGTACAAATCGTCTTCATTTTCCATTTTATTTGATCCTGGATCGATTGATATCTGAGTACCTGGAAAATTCATTATCACTTTCTTATTATCACTATCAAAGTCAGAGTCTTTGTATTCCTCGGATATTTACTGCTTTTCCCGTAGAACGTTTTTGTATCCATCTTAAAGAAATAATTTAAAATAATATGGTCCAGCGTGGATTCAAAGCAACATACCTATTTTTTATCACAGTACTGAAACAACACAATAAAATAAACAAATGTCAACGGTAATCAATATCTAAATGCTGATATAATGCCCCTGTATGTATTTTTATATAAATTGTACACAATTTATAACAATAAATCACGATCGAAAATACAAACTAATAAGGCAGTCATGTCTATTTGACATATTGTTAAACATTTCCATATAGGTTTCATCATAGGTTCACAAAGTGTATTAAAATGTATAACCAAATGTTGCCTGAAATTAACAGAAGGCATACTAGAGTCGGAAATTGTTTTAAAAAAGTTTTCTGCATCAAAAACTCTTTTATTGCCTTGAGTACACACGGGGCTATAGAGGGTTAAAATAGCTGTATCGAGCGAGGATAAGGTTATTGATGAGGAAAAAAAGACCTATCGCTGAGGAAGTGAGAAAGTAATTGGCAAACGCAAAGAGCACTTTAATTACATTAAATGAAATATGCATTACAATCTATTATGACACATATCTTGATACACATATAACAAGACAATTAATAAACACGTTAAGAGAATATTAAGCAATAATAGCCAAAATTTAATTTTTAATACACAAAAGAAATAATGATATACAGAAGATACACAAATTAAAAAAACGTTATCCCCTTATTATACGCAAGAGCGATACCTCTAGGAAAAATCAAAACGATCGAAAATATATACCAAAACAACACAATAAAAGTAAAAGTAGAAGAAGAACTAACCGACCCTATTGAAGGTGACAATGGAATAAAACAGGGATATTACGAGAGTCCTCTATTATTCAACCTGATCATGGATGAAATAATAAAAAATAAGAACTAAAAATAATTTGCTGTACAGATGACGCAATACTACTCTTTCAAAGTGAAAATGATTTACAACGTATGCTACACCAATTTCATATAACCGCCAGAAAATTTAACATGTTAATTTCCCCAAAAGAGACAAAATGCATGGTTACAACAGCAAATTTACTAAGATGTTAATTGGAGCTGGAAGGTCATTATAATAGAACAAGTGTTATGACTTAAATATCTAGGCATCATATTATCTAGCTACGGAAAGCTCGAAACTAAAGTGCAAGACCCAGTGAATAGAGCAAACAGAGCCACAGGCTGCCTAAATGAAACATTATGAGGAACTAAAAATATCGGAAAAGAAACGAAAAGCAGAATTTACAAAACAGTCATCAGACGAATAATGACATACGCGGCAGAAACAAGATCTGACACAGAGAGGGCAAAAAGGATATGACACAGCAGAGATGAAAACACTTGGAAAAATTGATGGTAAGACACTATGGGATAGAGCTAGAAGTACAGATATACGACGTAGATGCAAGGTGAAGAACATCAAGAACTGGTTAAGAAATAGAAGAGTAGAATGAAACGATCGTATATGCCGAATGACAACAAATAAAACAATAAAGACGGCAAGAGACGGTTAACCCATAGGAAGACGATCAGTAGGACGACCACGAAAACGATGGAAAGGCAACTTACTGGAGGCACATTGAAAAACAGACAGAGTTATGTCTATATAAAAAGAAAAAGTAGAAGAAGAAGAAGATACACAGGATAAACATTAAAATAGTTGCAAGAAAGATAAAATAAATTAGTCATATTAATGTAGAATAGCAGAGGACAGAGTGTTTAGAGAAAATAATGAATGTCATATTAATGTAAAATAGCAGAGGAGTATTTGTCATAGCTTTGGACAAGTGCCCAATTGAAAAAAGAACACAGGTCGTTCAGAAAAGACGGAACTCTAGAAAGAAAATAGAATAGATTAAAAAAAATAAAAGCATAAACATGTATTTTTCTACTTTTTTAATATTGAAGATACGTAAATAGAACATTGAATTAAAATGTAACCTTTGATATCTGTGATAAACCCATCACCTGAACAGTGGCGACGATGTATGTAGTTAAGATTGTTTACACTTATTTTAACTATTTATTTTTTTATTATCTATATATATATGAGTTGTGACAGATATCACAAACTTATTTATTTTCCACAAAGAGGCTCTTTAGAACCTAAAATTATTACTATACAAATCTGATTTGACATATCTTCAAAAAGTAATACACGGCATGTAAAATTTAAATTTTTAATAAAAAGTAAAAGATTACGCATTACTTATGGGGTTTAAAAAACGAGCCTTTAGGAAGATTAAAGTACTAATAAGACCACCGCAATCGGGCATACCCCGGGTAATGATTAATTAATTAATCGGCTAATTCTTCAGTTACCCCTTTAATATGATTTTGTCAAATTGGTCCTTTTTAGGACCATCTATTCTAATAACATATGTCTATAACTGTTAAGGGTATATCTAAAAATCAAGAAACTTTACTTTACTTAAACTTATCAGACATATGAGCTAAACACGAATCTAACTAATTTCTAGTATAGGAAACACATATAGGGCCTAACCTAGGATATTTGGTATATAGCTGATCGCTGAAAACCACATTATAGATATAGACATACTATTTCTATCGGAAAAAGCTTTGAGCTTGGATCTACCATCTACATATTTAATGAAAAATAATACAAATACCGACATTGAGGATCTGAGCACAAAGCTTATTACGAAATCTGGACCAAAAACACTACAATGGCTTATCCAGATGATGAACAACTGTATTCAAATTAGGAGATACCCAAAGTCTAGAGACCAGCCAAAGTTGTTACCTTGCTTAAACCTGGCAAAAACTCCAACGACCACAAAAACTATCGGCCAATATCTTTATTTTGTCAGCTATTCAAAGTGATGTACATCACAAATACTAAATCAAAGATAGGTACGAAAAATATCGGGTATCAGTGGTGGTATTTTTCAATCTAAATGCCGCTTACGACACCTTAACTTACAGAATATTTTTTCAAAAACTATATGGTATCCCCTTAGATAACAAACTCACTTATATTGTCTGCGTATGCCTACACAAGAGAATATTTTTTGTATCACTCAATGGTAAGAATAGCAGATGAAGAACGGTCTCGCTTGGGGTAGCATAAAGACACCTACACTGTATAACATTTACACAAACGAACGATCCATACCGGTAGATACTAGGACTTCTATTATATAGACGATACACCTATTATTGCACAATAAAAATAAACTATGAATCAATTTTCAGCCAAAACCCCTGAAAAGCTCGTGTGTGCTCCTTCAATTTCCCTAACATAGACGCTTTCACAAAACTGAACATCCAATAATGTCATGAAATTGTTGAACGTAGACTCCCTATAAATTCCTTGAAAATAGTTTGTATCACACGGGGTCAGTCACAGATTATTGTTTAAAACTAAAAGGTAAATTGAGGACCAGAAATAATATTGTTCGCAAGCTTGTTAGCTAAAAATGAGGTGCACATCCTTCCGCCCTTAAAACATAGACGCTTGCACTATATGCATCTGCTGCCGAATATACCACTTTAGACAAATTAACTATTCTTTCTTTTTGTGCACACTACTACCAAGTTTAACACAAAAATATCTATTGTAGCTCTTAACCATATTTATTTTAAGATAACCTTTTATCGAGATATCATATGTAGTACACAAATAAGACCAGAACTAAAATAGGTAATAAAAAAGCTTTATACAAGATATCGCAGAAGACTGGATAAAATAAAATTACTTTTTATTAATCGGATGCTTACATAAAACGTACATAGACATACTCACGTAAACAAAATATATTAGGAAATTTCTGTAATTAAAAAAAAAACATCGAGTTCGGCATTGAACTAATAAAATTATATTAAATAAAAGAACAACATTTTTAAAAATGCAGAAAAATAAAATTTCCTATGCAAGCGAATATTCCATTAAATAATAAACCCAAATCCTTTTGTATCTATATACCTGTTTTTAAAGAACCAGTTACCTTTTAGTACGTAGTTATACCAGGTAAAAAGATATCCTCTGTTACTCAGTGTAATGCGTATTAGATTGCACTGTCTACGAACAGTAGATAAAAATAAGGAGCCCATATGAACCGTTCAGGGTATGTGTTGAAAATATACGGTATAATCACACAGTTGCCAAACTCTCAGAGCTTACTTAAACCGATAAACGTATGGTTCAAATATACATTGAAGAAGATCTGTACGACCCCTATAATATATACACGTGAACTAAACGATATACATTTATGATACAGGGGTATTTACGGGCTCCAAAAAATTTTTATGAATTATTAAACTATACATGTTGATGAATCGACAGAACCAATATTATGGAATGGTCAAGTGAGCTCCGTATATCGGTATCCACTTGACCACGGAGCTCAATTGAACCTGAATTTTAACATGGGCGGAGTCCACTTTATGCCGTAGATATATATATATATATATATATATATATATATATATATATATATATATATATATATATATATTTATACACATTTAAACAGAAAAATAAAATATAGTGATCATTTGTAGCGGTTTATGTAAGCTTCACCGATGTTAAGAAATCCTCCTTTAAAACTGTTTGATAAAACCATTTTGTTTTATTACATAAATTTACAGCGAAGAGAAATACACCAGCGAGTAGTAAATTCCGGACCTTATCAACATGTTGTCCACTTGTCAGTGCCTATGTCGAATCAAATCCATTATTCACCAGGGATGAACATGTCGGCTAGGGACAAGTCCTCTTCCTAACCCCATTTGACGCATCTGATACGTATTTCTCTGTCAAAAGGTCGCAAGAATAATGATCTCCAGCATTTCATCTTTCTTTTCCGATATTAGGCCACATGATGTATTACTCCTTATTTCGATCGTGACAAGAATTACTTGGAATATATATCTCCGCGCTACACACGGCATTCTTTCAACTGGATTTAGGTTACTTACGGTTGTTTTCAGTTAGGGCTGTTAAGATTTTACGCTTTCCTGCAAAATATATAGACTATAGACTATAGACTAAACATTTATAAAATATTATATACATTTTGATACAATGGTTTGAAACAGGTTATATCACATTATTTGATCTGTAACATTATTTTTATGAATACAAATGCTTTTAGGATTATGATTATCATATATTTATCATTTAGATCTAATATAATAAAACAATATAATATCAGTAACGTTTCTGAGCGACAATTATATATATATATATATATATATATATATATATATATATATATATATATATATATATATATATATATATATATATATATATGAATTGTCGGCAATATTCAAAGAATTACCTCCTTTTAAATGTAGTTACATTGGGTTTTTCGATTAACCTTGGGTAAGCCTTTACGTGTCAAGTTCAAAGCTACCATACATTTCAAACCTTAAAAAAACTTTTTTTGCACCTAGTAACAAAAAACACCACTATGTTACTAGCAAAATTTTTTAATATTCTAACTCTACAATTCTAAGTTACGGTAAGATCAATAATGTTTTAATAGGTAATATATGGTAGCTAATTATAATTTATTCTCTTTCAGCCCTGAAGAAGCCAAATTAATTCTCTTTGGCGAAAACGTTCGGCGAAACAATTGATACACATTAGAGTCTTTCTTGCAGATTTCCCCAATATTTAAGAGTTTACTATTTAACTAATCTGCAAAGATTAAATTTCTTTTTTTGTTCTCTCTCTCTCTCTCTCTATATATATATATATATATATATATATATATATATATATATATATATATATATATATATATATATATATAGGAAAAAAGAAGTACTTGTGACTCGTTTGGAACAAATATATAACTGTTTTGGATGGGTTGGAGTCAATAATAGGGCTATTGGTTAACTATTTTTTTATTCTCGAGCTTTCAATTGTGTTTACAATTATTATCAAGAGCTAAAAAAGACAAAATACTTACAAGGTTGAACTAAAAAGAAAAAATTTTTTTTTTGTTAACTTACCAAATAAAAATTAGTTTGGTAAGTAAAAATCACTGCTTACATGTTCAAAATATTTAATACAAAAATGTTTTTATCTAACAAATGTTTCTCTGAAAAATTTTTATAATTTTGAAAACATTTTTTTAATATAAGAATAATTGAATTTATAAATAAGTTCAAATAGCAACCAATTACAAATAGCCTCAATGTCATAAATGCCAACATAAAATTTTTATTTTTGACAATTATATTGCCAAAAGTAAAACTTCGTTTAAACATTCTTTTTTGTTTAGTAACAAAAAGAAGAAGATTTATTCACCCTTGACAGATGTCTGAAAGAATGTGACAGATATATGGAGAATTAAATATGACATTTTACAAGTTTTATATATAAATCATAAAGAAAGAATATAATTATAAATTTTGCTTAAATTTTGAATTTCAGATCTCTTGTTTAAACTCTTATCATTTTTGCTAATACAAACCATTTCCAAAAAAGTCCTTTTAAATTTATTATTTTCACTACATAAAATTTTAATGTTATCAAAATCCATAATATGGTCTTTATCGATTACATGTTCTGCCAAAGCACAAGATGGTTTTTTAATTCTGCAATCACTTTTGTGAGAAATAATGCGATTTGAAAGATTTCTTCCGGTCTCACCAACATATTCAGCCTCACACTGAGTACAACTAATGCTGTATACTAAATTCGTTTTTTCAAATTTGTCTATAGGATATTTAGTTTTAGAATATAAAGATGAAATAGTTTTGATGTTCTTTGTTGCTATTTTTATATTGTCAATAACCTTTAGTGTTTGTATTAATTTAGGTGTTAATGATGGTATAAAAGGTAGTGAATGATAATAGATGTTCTGATTGTTAGATACAATGTTTTGAGATTGAGCAAAAAATGGTGTTAAATTATTTATATTACCAATATTAGAAAAAAGCATCCTATGTAGCATATCTGGAGGATAAGAGTTTTCAATTAGAATATTTTTTAATAACTGAAGATCTTCCTGTAGATAATCTGGATGAGAAAGTTTTAAAACACGTTCTTTTAATCCTGTTATAAGGTTCATTTTCATCTTATTTGGATGGTGAGAGTAATAGCTTATAAATCTATTACTACATATGGGTTTTCTGAACCATCTGGTTTTCAACATATTGTCTGTATTTCTTACAATTCTCATGTCAAGGAATGGTAGAGAATTATCTACTTCTTCCTCAACTGTGAATTGTATATGTTGATTATGACTGTTGAAAATGTTGACTGTTTCAGGAATTTTCTCTGAAAAAATTTTTCAGAGAAACATTTGTTAGATAAAAACATTTTTGTATTAAATATTTTGAACATGTAAGCAGTGATTTTTACTTACCAAACTAATTTTTATTTGGTAAGTTAACAAAAAAAAAAAAAATTGTTTTTTCTTTTTAGTTCAACCTTGTAAGTATTTTATCTTTTTTAGCTCTTGATAATAATTGTAAACACAATTGAAAGCTCGAGAATAAAAAAATAGTTAACCAATAGCCCTATTATTGACTCCAACCCATCCAAAACAGTTATATATATATATATATATATATATATATATATATATATATATATATATATATATATATATATATATATATATATATATATAATATATATACACTTTGGTTTCGCAATATCTAATAGTAAAATCTAGTAAATGCTAGAGCAAGGAATAATTCGGCATAGCATATCACCCTGGTCAAGTCCAGTGTGGGTGGTACCCAAACAACTTGACGCATCTAGTAAACAGAAATGGAGAGTCGTTATTGTCTATCGTAAACTTAATAAAGTTACAATAGCAGACCGTTATCCACTTCCACAAATTTCAGAATTGTTGGACCAACTTGGAAAATGTCAGTACTTTACAACATTAGATTTGGCGTCCGGATTCCACCAAATTAAAATCGATCCAAAAGATATCGTATGCCTTTCGGATTAAGAATGCTTCTTCCACATTTTAACGAGTAACGGATAATATTCTCTTAAGAATTCAAAACAAGAGATGTTTAGTATAAATGGACGACATAATCATCTATTCAGCCACCATTCACGAGCATATATCACGACTGACAGAAGTATTTAAAAGATTAAGGAAAGCAAATCTGAAGATAAAACCGGATAACTGTGAATTCTTAAGAAAAGAAGTCGCATACTTGGGACACCTCGTAACTGAACACGGAGTAAAAACAAATCCTGCCAAGGTATCATGCATAAAAAGTTTTCCAGAACCCAAGACAACTAAAGAAATAAAATCATTTTTAGGCCTAGTAGGTTACTACCGTAGATTTATAACGAATTTTGCCACAATTTCCAAACCACTGACTAAATTACTTCAAAAAAGATGTCCCTTTTGTTTTTAAGGCCGAATGTAAGGAAGCATTCAACGATTTCAAAAATATTCTAATGACAGACCCAATTCTCATATATCCAAATTTTGAAAAACCCTTTTTACTTACTACTGACGCTAGTGCTTTCGCAATTGGAGCCGTTTTGTCACAAGGCCTATTAGGAAAAGATCTGCCAATCGCTTATACCTCAGGAACATTATGCAGTGCAGAAACCAAATATTCCAAAATAGAGAGAAAATTACTAGCTATAGTATGGGCAGTAAAACATTTCAGACCATATCTTTTCGGTTTACTCTTATCACTGATCATCGACCTCTTACATGGCTATTTTCAATCAAAGACCCAGGAAGCCACCTAGCACGCTGGCGCCTAAAACTTGAAGAATATAATTACAAAATAGAGCACTGTTCAGGAAAAATCAACAGAAACGCAGATGCACTCTCAAGAATAAAAATAAACCATTTTAAGGACTGTGCAGATTTTCAATCAAAACTTGCCCCTTCATGCAACTAACAGAGATGAAACCGAGACAAAAGAAGACAAAGAAGAAAAAGATGGCACAGAAGAAGGAATAGAAAAGATGTCCGAAGAATTTGAAAAATTTCTCGAATTATATAGAACAAAATCCATTATCGAGAACTCCAAAATAGAAACGTCAAACGCAGAACTATTAGATAAATCTCACAAGAATATCGTTACCTTTTTCTGGCAGAATAAACTGAAGGACCTGCACGAAAAAATAATGAGTGACATATTCGAAGAAACTATAGAATACAGTAACCGAAGGATCAATAACGTGTCTAGTAAGACCGTAAAAGATCGAAATATTTCATTATCTCATTACCTTTTGATCCACAAAGAGTAATGTCGTACTTATTTCTCATACTTTATGCGAGCCAAGAACAATTTGACGAATCAAAGACCTACTGCAGAGAAAATAATCTCGAACTTCCCATTCTGGAAATATTTTCCTATATATTTGCAGACAAAGAACTTAAATTAAAAATCTGCCAAAATGTAATTAAACAAGCAAGTGAAGACGAAACCTCACAAATCCTAGAATATTACCATGGTGGCAAAAATAACTTGCACAGAGGAATAAACGAAACCGTTAGACGTATAAAGAAAAATATAATTGGAAGAACTTAGCAAAAGATGTCGAAAAATATATAAAATTACAGAAAAAATCTAAGTGGACCATTAGTTATAACGGAAACACCGAAAACGCCATTTGAAAGGATCAACATAGACATATTATTTCTATATCCCACTAGAAACTATGCATTAACCATTAGAGATGAACTAACTAAATTCACTCAAGCATACCCTTTAACCGATAAAAAAGCAGGCACCGTAGCGAGTACACTCCTTCTATTTTTCCAACATTACGGAACACCTTTAAGAATACATTGTGACTGTGGTCGAGAATTCTAAAATGCCATAATTAAAGATCTATGCAACCTCTATGATATAAAATTAACATTTTCTAGTGTAAGTCATCCACAATCCAATGGATCTGTAGAAAGATTCCATGTCACACTATCAGAAATGATTCGAGCAAATAAAGCCGAAAATCCCAATGATCTCCCATTCGTGATCCTCCCTTATGCAGTGATATGTTACAATAATACAAAAAACAAGACACACGGTGTTACGCCGTACGAATTAGTCTTTGGACATACTGCAGGATGACCACCAGAAACTTTATATAATCAAAAAAGCCTAATTAGCAAATATGTTAGAGACCTTAATAACCGTATGGAATACTTTTATAAAGTAGCCAGAGAGAAAACAGAAAGAGCAAAAGAAAAAGCTAAAGAAAGATTTGATGAAAATATTTTAACACAACGCCCTGATTTTAAAATCGGTAACAAAGTGTACGTAAAAGAATCCCAAATAAAATCAAAATCTGACAATTTATTTAATGGACCTTTTTAAATCCAAGAAATATTTACAAATTCTGCCATAATCCTAAATTTTCAAACGAATCAAACTTCTAAAGTAAATTTTGACAGGTTAAAACCATACTTTGCATAAATTTCTTCTTTACAGATTCTATGGACTATTTTCAGTCGCCTACTTCCAATTTCACCTTTCTCCCATTAATAATACAGTCGGAATCTTTCCTGCCTTCTAAGTTGATTTATGAATAAACTTTTTGATTGTGGCAGATGAAGAAAAGAAACAGCATCAGGATAGGTCTTTTCTCTGATTCCTTTTGCAGCAGTTTAAGCTACAAATTCCTTTCAAAGTTTTCCGGCCCAAAGTGTTTGTTACAAATCCTTGTATTAAATTTGTCTTCACGGCACCAAACAACCACCCGCAGTTTTTATACTACCGAGTTCTTGAGAAAACCATAAAACCTACCAGATTTATCGACATCTCTTGTCTGATTATTACTCAAACAACCAGCTACTGCACAACGCATGTTATGTTCACCTTTTAAATTATTCCCAGCGAAAGTCCCTAAAAATACAGGAGGGGTATGAGTAATAGTACTGACCCAATAATAATTAAACATCTCTCTCTCTCTCTCTCCCTCTCTCTTCAATAGCGCTACAGCCCAAATCGAGCTCCAAAGAGATCGGTGCCTCTTTGAACAGTTTGTAGAGTTCATGGTTGTACGTGAATCTCTATAGTCCGTTTTCGTTAATAGGTCCAAATATCTTCCTTAGCACTTTTCCTCCGAAGACTCTCAGCTTTTGTTTTGCGTCTTCATCACGCATGTCTCGCATCCATAACATACTATTGGTCTTGTAGGCCCTGATTTTAGATCTCCAGTGTGTGTTTTTGGAACGGAATACATGGGCAATTAAAAAGTAAGCTTTGTTTTTTTTACTATTCTTCTTAATAAATAAACATACTAGAGAACAATGCTCACTAGAGAACAGTTTTCGTCTTTGTCGGTTCAGACTCGCACACATTCACACTCAAAACCACTCACACACACAACACTCATACTGGCATGATGGTAAAAGGGGTACTCTTTCTGCTACCAAAGTACCGTCGCCTCTGGGGCCCCGGCCGATAACTGAACTTTGTGCCCGTGAAAAATTCTAGGGTCGGCTGGAGACGTCTAAGCGACTGCCGGAACTAAAGTAACATCGAAATATTAGCTTCCATCACTGTCATGCTATCACAAACACGCTCACGCTAAGCTACTTGTGGCAAACCGCCTCTCGAAAGCTGACAAGATCCGGCCGTTAACGCAAATGTCCAATGACAGAATTTTAGTGCAATACACTAGTTCTAAAGTTGGATGGAGACGTAAAAATGGCTTGTAGGAACAATAGCAACTACAGACTCGGTTTTTATCACATTTAGCTCTAAAACACAAATACTTCAAGATCTGTAAATGTCGCAGTGTGTCAGAATAAGAGGTACACTAATTGTAATCGGTAAAATGAAATCTGTATTGTTATAGTAGCATAAATGAGTAATTTCCAAATAATTGAAATGATTTAAACTAAATCTAGAAATCTCTCTTTATTTCAATGAAATGTGAAGAGGATCTTTCTAGTACCTAACCTATTTTTAGTAACTAGGTTATTTCTTCAAACATTCATATTTAAGGATATAAGTTTGCCGTAAATATAGTGCAGTGTTTTTTATAAAATTTTATTTTTTCTAGTGCGGCGATTATTTTTACGTTGTAATTTGTTTAAAACACCCCGAACATAAAATATCTGGTTTATGTTTTCAAACCTATAACTAAATCCTTCGGCTGCTATATAGACGTATTTCGACTCATTATACTTTAAAAATCGTTTAAATAAATCGCCTTATATCGCCGGTTTCCTTGGTTCGCTAAATTTCGCCTCTAATTCCAAGTAATTAATCGAGTCAAGTGATAATCCCGAATCGGAAACCATGTGTTTTATATTATCTTTGGTTAACTTTTAATTAAATAATCGTTTACACGAAACAACTTTGATTCGCTTGAATTCTAAAGTAATAATATGAGGTAAAATTTTATTTACAATATTATATTATTCTAAATTAAATATTATTTTGTTGAATAATAAAATATTTTATATTATTATGTAACTGAGATTAGTCGAGAGAAGGAAAAAGAAGATCCTTATCGATGTTTAGCTTGCTTTAGTTTCTCGGCAAATTAAATGGGAAACACAGAAAAATATGACTCTAAAACAATGATGGAACAGCATTGGTCGAAGGTGTGGCCTAACATAGAAACACGTTCCATGTCTATGTACCTTAGTCATAACGCAACGTCATTCAAATGTCAACTATTAAATTGGTTCCCGTTGCAGGTCTTGGTGTTTATTGTTGGAGAATAAACTAACTTATAAACTCATACTGTATAGCATTTAATTATAAAAAGTAAAGATATTCTTACAAATGGTATATTATGTACACGTGCTTTTATGTATATGACAAGTCTTGGTCGAATGCCTGTTGTTGCGCACTAGCCGGAACCGGAAAATGTCACTCTGTGGTACTAGTTTCATTGGCGTTGTCAGCTCTGCAAATACGCAACATATAAACAGCATACACGTATTACGTTAAGTACGAGTTGTGGCGTAAACACTTGGCCTCAATCTTGTAGGTAACAGAATGCTTATAGTTGACGAAATTTTTGAGGGTGGTGTTTTTACCCTTTATCCTTAGAATATTAAATCCTGACTGTTTTGCATGTTGTTTTATGTTATTTGCTTGTGTAGTGTCACTATGTGCCTCGCAAGCTATCCACGTCGGTTAACCAGCGGTCTTTACGCACACACTCCCACCGAGACCTACCACTGCAATTTGGTGCGCATTCGATATGGATCACCGGCAACGGTATAAAACACCAGAAGCCGCAAGAGATAATCGAGATCCATCAGAGAACTGATCTGGTGGGAACTCTGGGTGGGATCTTTGGGTATTGACCAAAAACCAACAGTTCAGGAAGTTCTGCCAGGGTACTGATCTGCTGGAAACTTCACCGGGCCTTTGGGTATTGACCAAAGGCCAACCGTCCTGGGAGTTCTATCAAAGTATTGATCTGAGTTGATCACTGTTGATCTAGTAACAACTCCCGAAGCCAGTCTTAGGATATTGATCTGAGACCGAACCGTAACATGACTATGAAGTGCTGATAAGTCAATTCTCACTCCTTATCGAATTGATTAGTGATCGACCTGTCCACTTCGGACCTAGATTATTTCTTATCGTTGGTGTGTGTGTATGTGTGTGTATGTGTGTGTATGGGTGTGTACATACTAAAGCATCGTATTTTCGTTTCATTTTTTGACATTAATTGGCAAATTGAGTATTTATCAAACTGTGGGTATTATATTTGTATACACTTAACAATTAGTAATATTTAACACAAAAATGCCAAAGAGTTGAGTGTGCTCAATATTTAATATGGTAAAAAGAACATACGCAAAACTCATTACCGAAGACTTCAAGTGATTAGTATAAGAAGAAAGTCAAAATATAGAGGCGTAATGGTTATGTTTTGCCTTTAATTTCAGAGGGACTAAAACTTTTGGGTTTAATATATTATTATTGATTAATATACATTAATATTGATGACGGAAGTAGTCGTGGCATCATAGTATTCAGACGTGTGTCTTTATAGTTAAAACCCTGCCACGTTATTGCCTTAACGCGCCACGTTGGTCCCATGGGACACCTTTTTTAATGCTTGTTAGGCTGCTAGTTCATAATAATGTCTAATATCTCAGACTAAAAGATCCACGTGCCCTAGAAAGTATATACTGTAAGAATGGCCCATTGAATTCTTTGAAAATAGTACCTCGTGGTCCCAGTTATTTGATAGAAAGTGATAAAAATAAAAAAAATAAATTTTTTGTAAAATGTATTTGGAAATTCTTACAATCTCTGATATACGTATATAAAATATTATGCGTGAACCTCACTAAAACAATCGATACAAAAATGTGGCTGATTTTCACAATTTTCACAATTTGTATCAACTTTTTTCGTTTTATTCATGGCATATTTTCGCCCGTGTGTCTCAGAATTTTTTTTGTAGCAGTTCTTACACATTTTTCTTCTGCTATGTTTATTTCCCTCTTTCTTTACTTTAATGATGTGGTTTTCTACACGCGAGGTCTTAGTGGCACTTTCTATAGTTTCCTCGGCTTTTATTAGGTGTTTGACCACATCTTTTTTGAAATCTGTTATAGAGTTCGTATTTCCTGTTACTAGTTTATATAGAATGTACGCATTTACTAAAGATGTGGTAAGAATAAGTTCAAATCCCACTTTTCGAAACCACTTTACACTTTTCCTTAGTGGATTTGAATAGGCCCCAAATTGATCTAATAGATCTACAGCTGCTTTACCTTTGTTGTAGTCCACTACAACCTGGGGTTTTAGTTTTATGTGCTGATTGAATGGCACTTCTATCATCTTGTTTCCATGTTTTGTAGAAAGCATAAGAATGTTTCTCTTATCTTTCCAATTGATAATTGTAATGCCGCAGTCATTTTCCATGGAACCAATTTCGCCACGTTCTAACTTCGCTCTTACAACTTCTTTGGGCAGACCTTTTCGGTTTTTCCGAATAGTTCCAATTACATGTGTATTGGCGTCTAACATTTTTTTGGCCAGAGGCAGACTAGTGTACCAGTTATCAATAATTAGTGTTCGTCCCTCATTTACTAAACCTTGAGTTAGATATAGTACAACTTTTTCAGGAGTGACAGTAGTGTCTTCTTTGCCTGCATATATTTTGATATTATGTGTATCCAGACCCAGAACAAAGTTTGAATAGCTTTATCCCATACTTGTGCCGTTTTGTTTTGATATACTGACGAAATCCTAGTCTTCCTCTAAATGGTAGGAGAGTTTCGTCTACACAAATAAATTCTTCAGGGACATACAACGACTGAAAATTTGTTTTTAAAATATTCAGCAATGGTGATATTTTGTACAATTTGTCGCTTTTATCTGCCGTTACATTATCAGCGAAATGAATCATGCGTAATAAAATTTCAAATCGATTTCTCGGCATTACTTTTGAAGCAAAATTATTACTAAATAGCTTATCTGTACTCCAGTATTCAGGCAATGATGGCTGTTTTACTAATCCCATCCAAGCTACTAATCCTAAAAAATGTCTAATTTTAGACTTTGTGGTGGGATTCCAAGCATGCAAACGGGAGTTTGGTGTAGCGTCCTGAGCTGTAAGAAATTGGGTCGCATAGTTGTTTGTCTCGTCGCAAATAAGTGATATTACTTTATCATCTACTACAGCATCAAAAAATTCACCTGGTGTACTACTCACCAACAATGCTGCTACCTCTGGTTTCACTCCCGATGGAATAGAGAAAGAATCTATTGGTTTATAATTTCCAATTGTGGGTCCCCATAATGGATCTTGCAAACTGGATCTTTGATTGCGAACCTGCTACCGATATTGATGTCAAATCCGGAGACTCTTGCCTATTAGTTGGCATTTTTTGAACCGGCAACACTGGATTTGTTGATGTTGAACCATTTGTTGAAGGTAATACAGATCCAACATCCTGATTACTTGATTTCACTTGATTCGGACTCATACTGGAATGATTCATTACTATCTGAGCTCTCAAACGGTTCCCAACCGTCTTCATCATCTGACATTTCTCCAAAATTGTCTGCATATTTTTGTAACTGTTGAGTTGTCAGTTTACGTTTACAAGGAAACATTCTGAAAAAATATCACATAAGTATAAAATAATAACTTAAAAATAATATTAAGCACTTACATTATATTATAATTTTGAAAATAAACTCATAAAATCAACACTTTTAACTTGATATAACAATATACAGTCACAGTTAACATAGACCGATATAAAAATTTTAGGTTATGCAGTGCCATGTGCTTCTCACTGCAGTGGGACCAACGGCGCGCAAAGGCATCGAAGTGCCTCAACCGGCCACGTTGGTCCGATGGGACCAACGCGGTTTTTTACATTTATTTCGTAAATAAACATTAATTTTGACGAAATAATCAAACGGCAAGGCTTTGTATACAAAAAACTACAGTATAATAACATTGGCCTGTAGAGGCACATATACGAAAATATGGCTGGCAGGGAATGTGTTATACATAAAAATTGAGATTAATAAGTGTTAACGACGTATCGTGTCCGAAACCAATCCTAAATGCCACCACTGTCAGAAAACCATTCACGAGTTGAATACTTGTATTTGTAATATAAACATCCTGGTGTAAACCAACCTTAACATGAGTTGGTTCACCTGTGAGTTTACGTCTGTCGCTTTTCACTTGAACAGATACATTGTGAGCAAGTCATATAGAAGTACAAAATAATAAATATTAAACTAAGAATAGTTTTTTCTATAAAATATTACATGGTGTCAGGTGTCTGAACCCGTATTTAAATACAATGGATTCTAATTTTAAACCGCCTAATAGGATCCGCTTTGATCAAAATGCAAGTTAAACCTTCCTAGTTTCTAGATAGATTTAATATATACGTGGAGGCAGTAGATTTGGCCAGCAAACATGAGAGCAGAAATATTGCAATCTGTTTAAATCTAGCAGAAGAAGAGGCCCAAGTCATATATATTTAAAACATTTAAGATACATACCATACTGCTCACCATTGATAAATGAAACCTATGATAGGTACCTTTTCTTTACTAGGGTACAGAAAAAAATAACGAACAGTTTGATAACTTTATGAAGGATGTAAAATTGCTGGCAAAAAAATGCAATTTTGATTCTCCTGAAGACTTCCTAATAAGAGATGAAGACTACTGAGATTCGAAACAAAGCCTTGCAAAAAAGACTCTGAAGAATTCCAAACTTAACTGCTGCAGAAGCCGAAAATCAATGCAGAATAGCAGAAGTGAGTACCTTCTAAGTCAAAGGCCTCAGAAAAAATACAGAAGTTAATGAAATTAGAGACAATAGGCCCTCCAGGAGCAAAACTTTAAAACAACTTGCAGAAGCTGTTTGTAACAACCAATATAACTGTTTTAAATGTGGCACAAACCATGGCCCAAGAAGTCCAGCCTTTGGGAAAATTTGTAACAATTGCGGAGAACCAAATCATTTTTTCCCACTTGTAAACAATTAAAATAAAAGCAATGAGAGGAAGTCAGTCTATTCGGAAAAGAAGTCAAGAGCTGTTTATACCATTGGCGCTGAAACCTTAACTTCAGAGAGTGATGGTAAACCAACATTGGATAATATAAAAAACAATGATAAAGATAATATTTGGACTACTGATATATTAATAGTTAACAAGTTTTTAAATTTTAAGCTAGATTCAGGGGCTAGTTGTAACTGCCTACCGTTACAGTTTGTAAAAAGCTTAAAAGTTGTAGATAAAATTATGAAAAATAACCTTGAACTTAGCACTTATAGAAACAATAGTGTGATAGCCATAGGATAAGTTAGTTTATTAAAGGTAAAAGTTATAATATTAAATTTGTGGTGGTAATATATTGTAACAACAGTATGCCCTATCTTAGGTTTAAAAGCTTGTACAAAAATTGGTGTTGTACAAAAAAAGTAGATACAGTAAGTACTTACTCTAAAGAAAAAGTGAACTGTTAACAAAATATCCTAATGTTTTTCAAGGTACTGGCAAAAGTCCCTATCAGTATAAGATTGTGTTACATAAAAAGCCGTACCTGTAACTAGTAATTGTTGAAGGGTAGGTACCTTATGCTTTAAAACCACGTCTTAACGAGGCTTTAAAAAATCTTAAAAAAAGAGGAGTCATTTCTAATGTTGAAAAGCCAACAGTATGGGTCAAGAATAAAGTTATAGTAGAGAAACCGTCAGAAGCCCTACGTATATGCTTTAATCCAATTCATTTAAATAAATAGATATGTTTAGACCTGTTTCCTATTTCTATGATTGAAGAGTTTAAGAAAAAATATTTACTGTGTCTGATTTAAAAGCAGGGTTGTACCAGGTTCCTCTTGATTCTCAAAGTCGTAAACTATATATACATTTAAAACGCCCTTTAGAAAATTTTGCTTTAATCGATTGTCTTTCGATTTAAATGTTAGTCTTGAGGTATCTCAGCGCATAAATGAGAAAATATTTGGGGATTTGCCGATTGGGATCTACTTTGATGATTTTATCATAAACGCTTCAACAGAAGAGGAACATGATAAAATCATTAAAGATGTTATTAAGAAAGCAGAGAAGTTTGGTATAAGATTTAATAAAAATAGAATTCAATACAAAGTCTCTGAAGTTAGTTATCTTGGTCAGGATTTTTTTCTCTGAAGGTGTTTAACCTGACAATGAATATATAAAAGAGGTTCTGATGCTTAAAGAACCTGAAAATAAAAAAGTAATGTTAAGAATATTAGGTATGTTTAATTACTTGTCTAAATACTTACCAAATCTCTTTGAATTATTGTCACCGTTAAGAAATTTGATTAAAAATAATGTAGATTATAAGTGGACAGCAGGTCAGTTGGCAGTCTTCCAAAAAATTAAAAATATAGTCTCTAAAGTACCTATATTAAAAACGTTTGATCCTTTATTGCCCATAGAAATAGAAACTGATGCAAGCCAACATCATATAAAATAAGAAAATTTGTTTACTTAGTTAAGTTCAATCTACTCATATCTGTGGAGAAAATTGAACAAATCAGAGCTGCGACCAACAATGATCAGATTGTGTCACAGATAAAAAAGTTTTGTCAAACAGAATGGCCAAATAGAAAATCTATTTTAGAACCTGACATAATAGCAATTTAAAATCTTAAGGATGATACACATATGAACCCGTCATTGTTCGCGTGGTAAGCGCAGCGCTCAGTTGAAATTATTTTTAAGGCTACAAAAGTATTCAGAAAACAATCATCATTCCGACTCATTGTAATCTTTAATGGTAGTATGTAGGAGGCACTTACGTGTAAAAACATTACCGGCAAGCATAAATACCCCATCACTAAATATTTATTTCTTGCCCGGTCATAAGCTGAGCGGTGCGCTCAGTACGCGAACAACCGTGGAAAAAATTTGTTGAGTTTGAGTCGTGTTGTTTTAACGTCACCGCGGAGATATAATTGTACTACTTGCGATTTTTATTATGAATTCAGCCCGAGAGAGACAACTTTTAGCGTGGTTAGATGAAATTGAAGCAAAGGAAAATGAAAATAAACCTGGTTTACAAGATGAAGAAGACAGTGATATCGACCAGTGTAAAAATTTAGGACATAAAACAGACTCCAAATTGTCAGCAGATTCTGATGACAATGATGTGGCTTCTGTTTGTCGTAAAGGTGATCCAGTTTTTCTTAGAAAAGATGGTATAACAAAATGGGCTGTTCATTCACAGCGACAAACCAGTCGCACACGCAGGCACAACATAGTTACTCGTCTACCAGGTGTAAAAAAAATAGCGAAAAATATGTTAACATCAATTGAATGCTGTAAATTGTTTTTCTCTGACGAAATAATTAACGAAATTGTGCAACATACCAATACTTAGTATTTAGTAAAAATGCGCAACCAGTTTTCTCGTGAAAGGGATGCAGTATGTACCAATAGTGATGAAATCAGAGCACTATTTGGCTTGTTGTACTTAGCTGGTACTTTCAAAGCTTCTCATGTAAATCTGGACGATCTTTGGGCTACAGATGAAACAGGTCCTGAATGTTTTTGGACAGGTATGTCAAAGAAGCGATTCTATATCCTCCTTCGTGCACTACGCTTTGACGATATCCAGTCCAGAGCAGAACGACGAAAATATGAAAAACTAACAACCATTAGAGAGGTTTTCGACAAGTTTTTAGAAAAGTGCATGGCTTGCTATACAGTTGGAATGTATTGCCGCATTGACGAGATGCTTGAAGGTTTTTGGGGAAATGTAGCTTTCGTCAATATATACCCAGTAAGCCGGCAAAATATGGGATAAAAATTTTCGCACTTGTTGATTTGTGAACTTTTTATACAGAAAAGTTGAAAATATATGCTGGAAAGCAGCCAGAAGTACCCTTTGAGATAGATAATAATCCTAGTAATGTGGTTAAACGTATGATAGAACCAATTGCCCATACTGGACGCAACATTACTTGCGACAACTGGTTTACGTCCATTCCACTGGCTACTGACTTGCTACATAATTACAGGATAACTCTAGTAGGAACCCTGATAAAGAATAAACCACAAATTCCTCCTCTTTTTGTAGCTACAAAAGACAGGCTACTAAACAGCAGAATTTTTGGTTATGGTAAAGACTGTCTTTTACTCATCTTCTTAGGATCATACGTTCCCAAGGAAAACAAAAATGTTAACGGGTGAAAACTTTAAGCTGCAGGTTATAACCTTCTACAATACGACAAAGGGAGCAGTGGATTTTGTGGACCACATGAAATGTAATTACTCCGTTTCTCGAATAAGTTGCCGATGGCCGATACTAACTTAGAACGCCGTAAATATCTAAGAGAAATTAGTACAGATCCCATTAGAACCCACCTAATAAGACGTGAATCAATAACAACATTGCCAATATTATTACGACTTCAAATAAGGTGCCAAGCAGGTCTTCCTGATGTGATTAAATGTTTTTACTGTCCTGAAAGTAAAAATAGAAAACCACTTCGAGGTGTGCAGATTGTTCAAAACCTATTTGTGGTGAACATATAATTACAATATGTCAAATATGTCGCAATAAATGCTATGAGAATGAATAAAATGTTTACATTTCTTTTATGTTATACAATATTTTCTATATGTATTATTTCATTAATAAAAAGTACATACATACATGTTATTTATCACTAATAAAAATTTTAAAGAACCAGCAACCGACTAAGTTTCGTTAATTATTGAATATCTTAATAAAATATAATTAAATGAGAAGAAAATGGCGACTGAGCGCAGCGCTCATAGGCGAACAATCGCGTCATTTTCTGATACGCGAACAATGACGGGTTAAGAATGATTTAATTTTTCACAACCTTAAACTGTTCATTCCTAAATCGTTAAGACAGCAAATGTTAAATAAAATAAATGTTGGGAATTTTGGAATAGAAAAGTCCAAAGCTAGAGCCAGGAAAATATTCTTTTGGCCTGGTATATCACAAGAATAATATAATTTTGTACATTTTTTGATTGTTTCTTTTAAATTTGCCAATCGATATGACCCAAATAATGGCTTAGTTAAGAGTTTGCAATAACCACAAATTGAAATTTACTCTTAGAGGAGCCAACTCACGGCATCAGTCCAAATAAAATTTGCACTATTTGTAATAGTAGACTTTGAGGTTGTAATGAAAAAATTTGAAACCTGAATGTGAGGACTGTTTATCCAGTTTAATAAAATAATTTTGTTCTTTCTTTTTACAATCCAACACTTGATCCCGCTAATGCAATTTTTAATTTATTCTCATTGCGAAAACTCGCTAATTACTATCAAACGTGTCAACTCTCCTACTCCAAGTACTAGCAGTGCCTCGAGTAGGCTATTTGTATATTGGTAATATTTTTCGCCAGTTGTAATATAAATCTCGACTAAGTAGGTGCTAGTGTGTCGCGATCCCTGAGGGTCAACACGTAAATTTTACGTGTGAAGAGCATTAATAGATAAATAAATGTACGTTAATTTGACGTGTCAAGAGTTTTATCGGACATTTTTTTATTATAAAATGAGTAGAAAGGCGCTAACATATGCCGAACTTGAACGGTTGATTTACGAGAGTAGTGAGAGTGAACTACTAAATAAAGTAAAGATAGCCGTGATGATCGCCAACATCCGGAACGGATAGGCACTTTAAGTAGAAGAAGTGAGAGTGAGGAAGAAGATCATATTGAAGTGGATAGCGCTGGTATTGATAGTGATTCTGATGGCAGCATTGTTGATCCCGATTTTGTTCCCGATGAAGAAAATGTGGAGGAGGACGTGGAAAAAAGTCTAAGATGTATATGGAAAAATACAAAGAGTACTACAATACCTAGAAAAAAGCGAAGACTACTTTTAAATGCCCCTAGGGTACAAGAAGAATTGTCACCTAGTATGAGTTTTGAAGGAGTAGGTTAATTTTATAATTCATTGGCTAGCCTGCACTTAATTATATTTTTGTAGTTTATAGGATGTTGCTGTCGATACTGAAACAATGATCCAACCAGACCATGCGCAGAGAGGGAAGCCCTCCAGTACCAATTTTCTGGAGGTATTTATTTAATTTGATTTGTGCCAGTTGTTAAACTAATCTCAATAATTTTTAGGGAGCCACTATTAATCTTGAAGACATTATAGTTCCAGATGGAGATACTCTTATAGGCAAAAATGGATATCTTTGGGAAACCACGCCACAAGCAATCGTTAAAACACCTGCAATCAACGTTGTCCATGTAAGGCCTGGTCCTAAGGCTGAAGTCGGGGGTATTTTAGAACCTTTGCGTGCATTCGAAATATTTTTTACCGATTTGATGCTAACTAAAATAGTGACATATACAAATCAAGAAATAAACCGAAAAAACAAAAATTATCATGACGCTGCCCAAAGAACATCTGAAACCAATCTAAAAGAACTGAAGGCGCTCTTGGTACTTTATATACTCGCTGCAGTACTAAAGGACAATCACTTGTCATCGAATATTATTTTTGATACATCGTTTTCCGGTGCCAGATACAGGGCGATGATGAGCAAATTTCGATTTGAATTTCTGACTGTTTGTCTTAGGGTCGATGATAAGACAACTAGAGCTGAAAGGAGAGAAATTATTGCTTTTGAACCAAACAAATTACAAGTCCAGTTCATAGTTAACAATTTATGAGCAGCTGGTGGGTTTTAGGGGAAAATGCAATTTTAGCATGTACATACCAAATAAACCTGCTAAGTACGGGTTAAAATTGGTTTTTTTATGCGATGTCGCCACCAAGTACTTGGTAAATGCTGAACCGTATTTAGGCAAATTTACCCAAACAAATGGCCTTCCTCTAGCCGATCACTTTGTAACTGTTTTAACAGCTCCAATTCACGCCACTAACCCAAACCTGACCATGGACAACTGGTTCACGAATATTCCTTTGACAGAAAAATTACTAAAAAGGCCCTATAATTTGACAATACTTGGGACTCTCCGGAAGAATAAACTACACATTCCATCAGAATTATTGGTAAATAATAAGTAACGTCAGATCAACACGTCTATGTAAGCATATAGTAAAACTTGCTCCTTGGTATCCTATAAACCTAAAAATAATAAAATAGTGACTCTACTATCAACAATGCATAAAAAGAGAACAGTTAACACAAATACAAAAAAACCCGAAATGATAATGTCGTATAATTCCACGAAAGGAGCAGTCGACACGTTTGACCAAATGTGTCAAAATATGTGTGCGAACCGCAAGACCAAAAGATGGCAGATGTGCATATTTTATAATATGATCAATATGGCTTGCATCAATGCCTACGCTATTTATTCGCATAACGTTTTTACTCAAGTTGGAAAACCCTTAAAAAGACAGCAGTTTATGATGGAGCTTCATAAAAAATTTACAGAACCTCACCAGACAAGTCGCTTAGAAAATAAAAAATTGAACCGTGAATTAAAGAAAATTATATCTAAGGTCTTGGAAAAAGAAGATGCTCCCAAAGTCGTAAAAGAAAACAAAAAAGGTCCAAGGAAGTATTGCTCAATCTGTCCCACAATAATTAAACGAATGACGACCACTTATTGCGCGAAATGCAAAAAACCTATTTGCGGAGAACAATAAATTACGCATTGTCAAAACTGTTATTGAATATGTTATTATATATTTTTTTATTGAATATGTTATTAGTAAGAGTTTTTTTTTGTGTATTTCTTTTTGCAGCAAATATTTTGTTAATTTACCACTGTTCTTAGATTTGTTAATTCAATATACGTAAATTTTACGTGTTAAGAGTATTAAGCGCTTTATTACGTACGAGAGTGTTCTGGGGTTAAACTCACGGCATTTATAATCAATAAATGATATAGGTAATACTTTATTCTTTTTTTTTATTTAAAGAAACAAAGTCGTATCCACCCAAAGGTTATTAGCGACATTCCTGTAACATTTGTAATAATATTAAATTTAACATTTGTAACAATCAATCATTGTAACAATTATTTACAATTTGTGAACAATTGAACAGTTGTAATATGTAATTATGTTAAATTTTGTGTAACATATTTATACATTTTAAGTAACCTAATAAATTGTTCGGAACTATACTTTTGTTGAGGGGTGCCTTCAGGTTATTTGGCAAATTGTAAGACTGTCATTGATTTACATATTTAGGAGAGTCTATCAAGAAGTGCGCTGTCTACTGTATTGCATGTTTCGCATTTTGGAGGTTCACTATTTGAGAAGAGAGGCATGAGTATACCTACAGTGTCCAAGTTGTAGACGTGAAATTATAGTTCCACTCCCGATTCCATGCACTTAACACCTTATTTTTGAAATAAACTTTTAGATCGCCTGCGATACTCCGACACTCTGTTTCTGATGCGTCACTGGTGATAGCGTTACGCGCACTAGTATCTGCTTCTTCATTCCCTTCTATGCCTATATGAGATGGTATCCATAGGAAGTGGACTCGGCCCTGATAATTTTCTCAATGGGGTGTTTAGGGTATACATTTTGCATAGCTTTGACTGCGTTGAGAGAGTCAGAAAGGACTAGACAACAAGGGATGTTTTTAATATTTACTTGCTTGATGGCTTTGAGCAAACCAAATAATTCTGCAGTATAGATGCTGGAATTTAGAAAAAGTTTAAATTGAAAAGTGTCATTTGGGGTTACCACTGCTACTCCAACGCCAAGTTCACCTTTGGATGCATCTGTATAAATTTTAATCACTCATTGTATTGTTGATCTAAGATTGAATTCAGTTTAACTTTAAAAATAATAGGACTAGCTTCATGTTTATTATATATACTTAACGCTGTAATGACATTGGGCTGTTCGATAGTCCGAGGTAGATAGTTATTGGTATTTGTTTGAAATACTGTTGGGAATAGAATGTTCAGTCTGGAGCTGTATAATCGGATTCTCTCATAATAAGGTTTGGGGACACGGGGCTTAATATTGTAATAATTAATATATTTGTTATTAAAAGTATTACAGTAAAGGATGTTTTTTTATAATTGAGGCTATATATTGTTATGATATGTAAAATCGAGAAAAATATTGGTTTGTTTAAAAATATTTCAAAGTTCAAAAACATTAAACATCGTATAAAGACAGGCAATATACGGGGTATTTTAACATTCACGACATTTATCAGTATCATAAGTAGATTTTAATAACATAGTGAAATAATTTGATCCTAGAAAACTTTTGTCATTTTTAAAATTTAACAAAGAGTTTTCGGCAGATCAAATGGCGGGGATTTGTTATGATATGTAAAATCGAGAAAAATATTGGTTTGTTTAAAAATATTTCAAAGTTCAAAAACATTAAAATATTTCAGATAAGTAGGATAATAAACAACAAACATTTCGAAGAAGGAAAGTTATTAAATTCTTGGATTTCCTGTACTAAACAAAATGTAAGCTATACATAAATTATTCCTTTGTTATACTTGAGTGACCCACATAAGTTTAAGTGAAAGCCAAAGACAATTGAACGGGGTTTTTTCAAAATACATTAATGCAGTGATTAAAGACAATAGAAGGGATTATAGAAAGAGGTTTTTGTTAGTTTTTAAGAATTATAGAAAAATATTCTTTGTAAATAAGCTTTAGGAAATTTTATAATTATAGGTAAAAATTTGTTTGTTATCGAAATGAAAAAATGGGGGAATTGTGACGAGTTTTGATTGGCGGAGATTGAAAAAGGCGGGATAAGTATGTAGGAAAAAGTTTAGCGAGATTGAGGAGAGAGAAAGGAGAATCAGTTGGTTTTCCAAATCTGTAAGACGAACAGGGATTGTTCTCTGGCGGTTCCTGAGAAGTAGCAAGCAGTAGTGTTGAATGTTAGTGAGTTTTTGTGGAGTTAGTGTATTTGACAGAAGCTGAAGCAGCAAAATATTGTAAGTCATATTTTCCTACTTATCTTCCAAGAGTCACTGTTCAGGCCAACGAGAGATTCAGTTTATCGTAAAGAGAAGATATTCCAAGAGTCATTTTTCACTCGGGCCAACGAGAGATTCAGTTTATCGAGAGGAGAAAGGCTATCATAATTTGAATGATTGTTGCTTTTGAAGGAGATCATTAAGGACGATATACTTGCAACAATCTGTTGTAAGATTGCTGATTACATAGGGAGCGGTTGAGAGGAGATAATACAGTCTACAAGGAACAAGGATTTGGACCACTCATCATCAGAGAGAGATATTTTTGTTTTCTGCAGTTTTTTTTCTTTTATTGATAACACAATTTTTACACGTAATTTAGAAAGGATATAAATATTTTGATTAGGAGAGTTAGAATAGTTTGGGATTTTGAGTTTTCAATTAATATTGTTTGTACCATTAATTTTGATTGTTCACGTACGGAGAAGAAAATTTTGAGAATCCTTATATGAGATTTGTTTATTGAAAACTTTTGAGTGTGAATTATTTCATTATTTTTATTTCAATATATAGTGTTAGATCATATGTGTTTTTTATTATTCCGGTATTCTCTGGACCTTACTTTTCACATGTAATAGCATAGATATTGAAGCACGAATTTAACCCTGAGATAAAAGAATTAAAAATTGTGATAGAGTCATAATCATATCATTTAAATAATTTTAATTAATCAAAAAAGTTAATTAGCTAATTATTGCTTGGCGCACCAAGACTTTAAATATCACAATAACTGGCTTCCAAAACGTGGGGCTTGAAAATATCGCAGCTTTACATTTGAAGGAAGGGAAAGAGATCTGGAATAAGTACAGGTAATCCAGAGATAAAAACATATAACATTGAGGGAATTTGAATTTGAAAGTATTTTGACAATTTTTCCAGGGAATATAAATTTGATTTATTGATTGATCGTAGTTAGTGGATATTTACTGCTATTGAATTATTTGATTTTATTTTCTTTACCAATCATACATTTGATATTTATTTTGAATTATTTGAATTTTACTGATTGCATATTTGATATTTGTCGTGAAAATTTAATACATTTGGGGAGAAATATTGTCGTGTTCTGAAACATATAGAGTGTTGTAAAATTTCACATTTGGCGGGGACAAAAACAGTAACGAAAAGAAACAACATGTCGACCACAAGGAGTCAAAGTAAAACGCAAGAAAGGAAAGAGGATAAGATAGAAGAGGAAACAATTATTGATGAAGGATCGGATAATGAAGGAAATACCACAATAATGGAGGAAAGAAAAGAAACAGGAATGCTGGAAAAATTATTAGCAATGATGCAAATACAGACACAAACAATGAATGAAACATCAAAGAAAATGGATAAAATGGATAGAAATCAACAAGAAACATCACAAAAAATGGATGAAACAAAACAAACAATTTTTTTTTTTTTTTTTCCTAAGTTAATGGCACTGGCAAAGCCAAAAGGCCAGTCAAGTTTTCTTATAGTTTTATCATCCATTTCCATTGTTTACATTATATACATATTAATATTTTATACATGTTAAATTGGGATACAATATTTTTTGTGTGTTAGTAAATGCCTAAATATTTTGGTTACTTATTTTTATTTTTAATGTTTTTTTTTTGATATCAGTATATATATAACGTTGTAACTATTCTTTTATTTTTATTTTTAATTTATTTTTATTAGTATTTTTTTTATTGTTTAATATTATTCATTTATCGGTTTGATTTCTTTTTTTTTTTTGTTTTAAAAACAAACAATGGAAGAAAACCAACGGGAAACAAGGCAAGCAATAGAACTAAATAACAGGAATATAGAGCAGCGTTTGGAAAACTATGAACAGGAAATTAAAGGATGTGTTGAGGGGATAAAGAAAGAACTAATACAACAGATAGAAGAAATAACCCTAAAGAATGCAAAACAAGAGACAGAGATTAAAGATATCCAAGATACAATGAAGGAGATACGAAATTTCCAGAAAAAGGAAATAGAACAGTTGGAAGAAAAATTTGAAATGGCGCTACAAGAAGACAAGAAAGAAATAGAAAAACAAATTGAGGATATCAGAAAACAACAAGAGATGGGAGACAGGAGAGAAGTACTCATCCAAAGTCCGGGTGACATAAAAATACAGTTTGGCGGGGATATTCGGAAAACACACCCAGTACCGTTTGTTAAAAATTTGAAAACCAAATTACAACATATTAGATATTTTGACGATTGCAAAGAAACAATTAGAAACCATTTGAAAGAAGGAGCAGCGTTATGGTATGAAAGCAAGGAAGATGAGTTTGAAAATTGGACAGATTTTGAAAATAAATTTCTCAACTATTTCTGGGGGAAAAATAAACAGAGAGAAATCAACCAAGAGCTACAGAATGAAAAATATCACGAAAAAATGGGAATATCTGAAGAAAGATATGCTTGGCAGATATATAACAATTCAAAATATCTAGAATACAAATATTCTACCGAACAGCTGGTAGAAATGATCAGCAGACATTTTGAGGAAACGTTGGAAGATCACGTGATTTTGAGAAACTATCAAGATATTGATAGTTTGTGCCAATTCCTTCAATTAAAAGAAGCGAAAAGAAAAGAAATGAGAAATAGAAGACAACATGACCAATATAATGGACCGGAAAGAAGGTATTCATCAAATTATGACCAGAGAAACCGACATCCCAGATCAACAAACGAATATAGGCCGAGAAATTACAATAATTACAATAGACAACAAAATTACGATAACCGGAATGATACACAAAATAGAACAAATGAAAATCACAACAGGAATAGAGATGCACAAAATCCTCCGAATAGGAATACGAACGAACAAAGGGACGATAGAAATAACCAGAGCTTCCAACAACAAAATAGAAGGGAGATGAATCATGTAGCAATAAGAAACGAAAGACAAATTTCTAATTCTAATCTAATATTTTTAGATGCATTTATAAAACATAAAGCGATTAAAATTGTGATTGATTCTGGATCGGAGATATCGCTAATCAATAAAAAACTAGTAAAAGAATTAAATTTGGACAGATTTGTGTATAAGATTCCTAGAGTTGATTTAGTGGGTGCAAACAATAAAAATTTGACGACAGTAAACGAAGGCTTGGGAGTACAGATAAGAGTGGGAAACAAATTCCATATTATGAAATGTGTGGTGATTGAAGATTTAAATCATGATATGATAGCGGGAATTGATGAATTGAGGAAAAAAGATATCACCATAAATTTTTCGGAAAATAAACTGGAAATCAGAACAGAACCAGACCACACAGGAGAAGAAAAGCAAACAGATAGGAAAACAAATTTTGGAAGGATCAATGCACAGGAAAAACGCAAAGAAATCGATATGACTGTAGAGGATAAACCGAAAGTACAAGAACAAGATCTAACAGAAGAGAAAAAGAAAAGGAAGAAAAAGAAGAAGAGTTCGAAAAGAAAGCAGGAAAATAAGATGGAGACCAGAGAAAAACAGGAAATAGAAGGTACAGAAGAATTGTTGGCAACCGACGATAAAACAGAATGGAAGCAGGAAGAAAAAAAAGGTATCATCAGAGAAATGAAAGGAATAGAAACATGGTGCTCGGAATACCAAAGGGAATTAGAGGATAAAAAGAAAACAGAAGAAAAAATGGCACTGATGGACGAGAATCCAGAATTTTGTGAAGAAGTATTATGGACAGTGAACACATGTGAACAAAAGGAGGATGAAAGAAAAATAAATTGTGGAGAAAACATGGGAAAGAAAATAGAGAAGATTTTAGGAAACCATGGAGATTTTGTTAATGAAGTAAACCGAGTGGCTAAAAATTATGAACTTTCTTTTAAGGGAAAATACTTGGAAAAATTTAAAACGAAAATATATCCAATCCCGTATAAAGACAGGCAATATACGGGGTACTTTAACATTCACGACATTTATCAGTATCATAAGTAGATTTTAATAACATAGTGAAATAATTTGATCCTAGAAAACTTTTGTCATTTTTAAAATTTAACAAAGAGTTTTCGGCAGATCAAATGGCGGGGATTTGTTATGATATGTAAAATCGAGAAAAATATTGGTTTGTTTAAAAATATTTCAAAGTTCAAAAACATTAAAATATTTCAGATAAGTAGGATAATAAACAACAAACATTTCGAAGAAGGAAAGTTATTAAATTCTTGGATTTCCTGTACTAAACAAAATGTAAGCTATACATAAATTATTCCTTTGTTATACTTGAGTGACCCGCATAAGTTTAAGTGAAAGCCAAAGACAATTGAACGGGGTTTTTTCAAAATACATTAATGAAGTGATTAAAGACAATAGAAGGGATTATAGAAAGAGGTTTTTGTTAGTTTTTAAGAATTATAGAAAAATATTATTTGTAAATAAGCTTTAGGAAATTTTATAATTATAGGTAAAAATTTGTTTGTTATCGAAATGAAAAAATGGGAGAATTGTGACGAGTTTTGATTGGCGGAGATTGAAAAAGGCGGGATAAGTATGTAGGAAAAAGTTTAGCGAGATTGAGGAGAGAGAAAGGAGAATCAGTTGGTTTTCCAAATCTGTAAGACGAACAGGGATTGTTCTCTGGCGGTTCCTGAGAAGTAGCAAGCAGTAGTGTTGAATGTTAGTGAGTTTTTGTGGAGTTAGTGTATTTGACAGAAGCTGAAGCAGCAAAATATTGTAAGTCATATTTTCCTACTTATCTTCCAAGAGTCACTGTTCAGGCGAACGAGAGATTCAGTTTATCGTAAAGAGAAGATATTCCAAGAGTCATTTTTCACTCGGGCCAACGAGAGATTCAGTTTATCGAGAGGAGAAAGGCTATCATAATTTGAATGATTGTTGCTTTTGAAGAAGATCATTAAGGACGATATACTTGCAACAATCTGTTGTAAGATTGCTGATTACATAGGGAGCGGTTGAGAGGAGATAATACAGTCTACAAGGAACAAGGATTTGGACCACTCATCATCAGAGAGAGATATTTTTGTTTTCTGCAGTTTTTTTTCTTTTATTGATAACACAATTTTTACACGTAATTTAGAAAGGATATAAATATTTTGATTAGGAAAGTTAGAATAGTTTGGGATTTTGAGTGTTCAATTATTATTGTTTGTACCATTAATTTTGATTGTTTACGTACGGAGAACAAAATTTTGAGAATCCTTATATGAGATTTGTTTATTGAAAACTTTTGAGTGTGAATTATTTCATTATTTTTATTTCAATATATAGTGTTAGATCATATGTGTTTTTTATTATTCCGGTATTCTCTGGACCTTACTTTTCACATGTAATAGCATAGATATTGAAGCACGAATTTAACCCTGAGATAAAAGAATTAAAAATTGTGATAGAGTCATAATCATATCATTTAAATAATTTTAATTAATCAAAAAAATTAATTAGCTAATTATTGCTTGGCGCACCAAGACTTTAAATATCACAATAATATGTAGCATGCGCTAGAGCTAAGTATATTCTTCGGTAATTTAGAGGTGGTTCGCCGGCTTCGCTCAGTATGCTTTCGGAAGTAGTTGTCCGGAAGGCTCCGAGTGTAGTGTTTTTAAAGCAGATGCATATGCAATTGATCCATAGTCTAATTTAGATCTAATTAGTGTTTTATATATTCTCAACAGAGTTTCCTGATCTGATCCCCAGTTTCGGTTTGCCAATGTTTTCATTAGATTCAGTCTTCTATGACATGTTAAAATTGTTTGTTTTATATTTTCTTGCCAAGTAAGTTGTTGATCAAACCACATACCTAAAAACTTTGCCGTTGGTTTAAATGGGAGCATACTGTTGTATAATTTTAGAGTATACCTGATGTTTTTGTTACTGAAAATTAAAATCTTTTCGTTAGAGACCATTGTTCTAATTGGTTTGGAAAACTCTGCAAAGCGTTTGTCATTGATTCGGTGTTATTTCCTTTGATATAGACAACATGGTCATCTGCGAAAAGTCGAGCCTTTAGAGGTTTAGTAAGGTTGTTAATAATATTATTTATTGCCACTAAGAATAAAGTAGGGCTTAGGACTGACCCTTGGGGTGTTCCATTTTCTTCACTTTTCTCCTCTGAGTAAGTAATATGTACTCTTACGCAAAAAGACCGGTTTTGTACGAATATTCCATGAATGTAGTTCTTTCAGAATATTGAATTTCCAACAAGTATTAAATGCCCTTTTTAAGTCGAAAAATATTGCAATACAATGTTGTTTGGTTGCTAGCGCTTCGTGAATGTCAGATTCTAGATCAAGAATATTGTCAATGCCCGAACGATTTTGTCTGAAACCGTTTTGTTCCGGAACTAAACGATTTAATAATTCTAATGTCCACGTTAATCTAAGATTTACCATTTTTTCCAAATACTTTATTCTGTATTGTAAATATTGTCATTGTATAGTTTTGTTCCTTATTTTTGTTATTTACGATATTTGTACCTTTGGTCTCCCGGTTTCAACTTAATAAGACAATCAAAATTGCTACGTGGAATGTTAGAAGCTTATTTGCAGCAGGCAAACTACAAAATCTAATTCAGGAAATGAACAGAATTAACATCGATATTCTCGGCATAAGCGAATTGCGATGGGAAGGCACAGGCATGATCAATACTACTGGTAAAACCCTTTACTACTCATGCAGTGATAGCATAGACCCTCACCACAGACATGGGGTGGGAGTTCTGATAAGCGAAAATTTGCGCGCCTCCGTGAAGAACTTTGTCCCGATCTCCGAAAGAGTCATACTTATTCAGTTGCATGGAAAAGTTAACATAAATATTATACAAGTCTACGCCCCTACAGCAGACAAGCCAGAAGAAGAACTAGAGCGATTTTATCAACAGCTAGACGAAGCCTTAAAGGTGACTAAGAATCACGAAATTAACATCGTATTAGGAGACTTCAACGCAAAAGTTGGGGAAGGAGCTGTAGATCACGTAGTTGGAAAATATGGTCTTGGTCAGAGAAACGACAGAGGGGACAGATTGATACAGTACTGTCAAGACAAAGATCTAGTCATAACTAGACTTCGGCAAATATGCATATTGCATATTTTGCATATTGTGCATATTTTATGCAAATATTTCATATTTTGGCATATTTGTATAAAAGTTTGCATAAAGTGCATAAAAGTTCAGATTTTTATACTGTATTTGAAAATTTTTAAACATACCAATTTATTTCAATTCTTGTATAAAATTTTGTAGTCATTTTAATCAACAAATGATCTAAGTACGTAATCTCTACAGGTACAAAACATTTACAATTTCAAAGAAGATCAATTTAAGTAGCCCTCAACATTCTTAGAAAGTCTCGGTCACTGAGGCACTCAGTTATTGGATAATCGCTAAGGGTTCGCTCATTTGCATTTTATGATCTAATCCCCAAATCTATCTACAATTTATTGTATCTTAACAGCAGGTAAACGGCTAATAGTTTTGTTCCTAATTTAGGGATTTTCCAAAATCTCCCAGTTTATTGAATTGTAAATCATTTTTGTTATGATATTCAAAGCGTAAACACTCGTTGTGCGTAACAAAAAGGAAGATTGTGATTTTATAATGCCTAAAACAACCAGTGCTTCAACTTGGATTAAACCTTATAAAGAGCTGTCTATGGATATGGGAAAAATCTACTGTTCAGTCTGTGGCAAAATTGTAAGTATCTAATATTTCATACATACAGGGTGTTTCCAAATGACACTTACAACGTTTGACTGTAGATACTTCTCAAAAAATTGAACAAAACGATATAGTTAATGAGGGGTCAAACTTATTTACTTTTCGAGATACAGGGTGTTAAAATTAAAAAAAATTAAATTCTTTTAGTTAATAACAACAATAACTTTAAAACCAATAAACGTATTTACTTGAAATTTAGTACTCGTAGGTTGTTTTTAAATGAAAAATAGCTTCCTTTAGTGAGAAAAAATTGTCCATGGTACAATACAATGGTGTGTATTTAGAAAAATTTTTCACCTTTACTTTTTTTTATGAAGTCAGCTATTCTAAAACACAATTATTTTTATTGTAATTGAATTAACAAAAAAAAAACTTTTGTTGAATTTTAAAAGAAGATATATGATGTACTAATGGTTAGTAACAAAAACTAATTTGTGGATTAATACTGCATTTAAAACACTTAGCGAGTGTTTTTTTTCCAAACCAGTTATTTGATTAACCAAAAACACCTTGTATATTTTTATATTTTAAAGGTTGGGTTAAAATAAAGGTTTTTATTTTTATTTATAGATAGCATGTGAGAAGAAATTTCAGATAGACCAACATGTGAGAACTGCTTCACACATTGCAAAAAAAGGAAAAATAGGAGGAAAACATCAAACTTCAATGGCTAAATGTTTACAATCTACTTCAAAAAAATTAGATGAGCAAGAAACTTTTAATGAAGACTTGTGTCGCGCATTAGTGTCTGCAAACATACCGCTTTCAAAATTAGCAAATGTAAATTTTAGTTCGTTTCTAAAAAAATATTGCAAACTTAATGTTCCAAGTGATCGGTCTCTAAGAAGAAATAATGTGAACGGGCTATACTCGTCGGTGTTAATTAATATTAAGGAAGAAATTGCAGATAATTATTTTTACATATCTGTAGACGAAACCACTGATTCCTCAGGAAAGTATATTGCTCATTTATTGATTGCTGTTCTTAAAGAAGATACCTTACCAAAATCTCATCTTATTTCATGCTCAACTTGAGAAAACAAATGCTTTAACAATTTCGCGTTTTATACAAGAAACATTAGCAACTTTTTTTCTTCCGACAACTATTCCTTCTAATAAATTACTGCTTATTTTATCGGATGCTGCTCCTTATATGGTGAAAGCAGGACAAAATTTAAAAATATTTTTCCCAGATTTAATACATGTTACTTGTGTAGCGCATGGATTAAACAGAGTTGCAGAGGAAATACGAAAAAAGTTTCCTCTTGTAAATACCATGATATCCAGTGTCAAAAAAGTATTTCTTAAATCTCCTATAAGAATTCAACTTTATAAAGAAATGCTACCTAACATTCCTCTTCCACCACAACCTATTTTAACGCGATGGGGAACATGGTTAGAAGCAGCTAATTTTTATGCAGATCATTTTGTTAAAATAAAGAACATAATTGATACGTTAACAGATAAAAGTTCCCAATCTCTTTTGGATTTTAAACAAACTTTTCAGAGTAACTTGCTTCAACAAGAACTTTCATTTATAAAATCGTTTAAAAAAAGAACGTTAGAGGTAATATTGGAAAAGATATTTTAAAAAAATTTGAAGCTACTATGGAAAAAAATAAAGGTTACCATATTCTTTCTGAAGTAGTCAGTGTTCTAGCTGGAAATATTTCGGAAACAATTAATTTAGAACCAAATGTTTTGGTTAGTTTGAAAAATGCTCCCGTTACATCAGTTAATGTTGAACGAAGTTTTTCCATATATAAATACATATATGTACTCAGACAGAAGCCACAAGTTTTTGTTAGAAAATTTTGAACACCACTTGGTCATTTATTGTTACCATAATTCTAAATAAGTTTATTCATACTTAAAAATGATGTAGTTACTTAAAATAAATGTAAATCTTAATGAATAGTAGGAAATATTTAGTTATGTACACTTTTTTTTTTAAATAAAATTGTTACTATTTTACGATTTTTTTATTTATTTGTATGCATATTTTGTAAAATATTTGCATATTTTCGGGTAAACACGTGCATATTTATGCGCATATTTTCTACATTTTTATTTGCATATTTGCCGAAGTCTAGTCATAACGAATACTTGGTATAAGTTACCACCCAGGAGGCTTTACACATGGAAGTCGCCTTTAGACGGACATCAGGGCATTATAAGGAACCAAATAGATTATGTGACAATTAATAGAAGGTACAGGAATGCTATTACTAAGGTATCTGCATTACCTGGAGCAGACATAGGATCCGACCACAATCCCTTAGTAGCAAATATCAAACTGAGGCTCGCTACAGCTAAAAGAAAACACCAGAAGGCATCAGTAAACATTAGAAAACTCAAAAACAATGAAACAAATGAAGCGTACACAGAGGAAATAAACAATAGGTTCTCTAATATGGCAACTGAGAATGATGTTGAAAAGTCATGGACCACCATAAAAGAATCATTTGATGAGTTGAACAACACTTTTCTACTCGAGAGTAAAACAACTACCAAGAATGAGTGGATGACAGAAGAAATATTAGAGATGATGGAACAACGCAGGCAGTGTAAGATCAGGCAGGACGAAGTAGGGTACCGAAATATACACAGTCAAATTCGTAAAGAAATTATAGCGGCGAAGGAGATCTGGATGACTACACTTTGCGCCGAGGCTGAAAGCCTATATAAACTCGGCGACAGCTTCAATCTTCACAAGAAAATTAAGGAAATTGCTGGTGTCTTCAAGAAAAAACAAGTCACTGGTATACATAATGACCAAAATGAATTAATAACGGACCCTAGCGATATACTTAATACTTGGAAAATGTACACAGCCAATTTGTTCAATGATGACAGAACACAAAAACCACCACAACTGGGAGACCATTTGTATGGCCCAAGTATTTTGAAAGCTGAAATTGTACATGCTATCAAACTATTAAAAAGTAACAAAACCCCAGTACGCAGAAACAATCAAGTTACTTAATGAAGAAAACCTAGACATTATTGTCAAGCTCTTTAACGACATCTACGATACGGGCCAGATTCCAAAAGATTGGCTTCGATCTACATTTATCGCCCTACCAAAAACACCACGTGCGAACTTCTGCAAGGACCACTGACTAATAAGCCTAATGAGTCACTTTTTGAAACTTTTTCTGAGAATACTTCACACTAGATTGTTTAAGAAATGTGAAGAGGTCAGTGGATGGAGTCAGTTTGGTTTCAAAAATGGACTTGGCACGAGAGAAGCGATCTTTAGTATGCAAACATTGATACAGAATTGTTTAGATCAAAGAAAGGATGTTTTTATCTGTTTCATCGATTACGAGAAAGCATTCGATAATGTAAAACATGAATTGATGATAAAATACCTACAAGAGTTGGGATTGGATGTAAAGGATATAAGAATCATTGCCAATCTGTATTGGAATCAGACAGCAACAGTACGTCTTCAAAATTCCAACGAAACAGAAGATTTCTCCATTAAAAAAGGAGTAAGGCAAGGTTGTATACTGTCTCCAATGCTGTTCAATTTATACGTAGAAAAAGCCTTCGCAGAAGCAGTGGAAGACTCTAATAAGGGTATTAAAGTTAACGGCATATTTATTAATAAGATCAGGTATGCCGATGATACAGCCATAGTGGCAGATAACATCGAAGATCTTCAATGCCTTTTGAATGATCTAACTCTTGCAAGTGAAGCTCGGGGTTTGAAAATAAATATCAAGAAGACAAAATCAATGATTATAAGTAGAAATAATTACCCCAACGCAAAGATATATGTCTCTGGAGAAGAAATCGAACAAGTCAGGCAATTCAAATACTTGGGATGTTTGCTGAATGAGGGTTGGGACCCCGAGAATGAAATAAAGAGCAGAGTTGAACAAGCCAGAAATGCTTTTTTGAGGCTTCGTAAGTTTCTGACTGATCGCAAATTGGACTTCAACCTCCGATACAAGATGCTTAAGTGTTACGTGTGGCCTGTTCTCCTGTACGGAATGGAAGCATGGACGTTAAAGGCCAGTTCCATTAACAAACTTGAAGTGTTCGAAATGTGGTGCCTGCGTCGAATGCTCAGAATATCATGGACGGACAGGGTCAGAAATGAGGAAGTACTCAGAAGAGCGGGCTTACAGGATAGGGAACTTTTTAATTATGTAAAAAGTAAGAAGACTGCATACTTGGGGCACATTATACGAGGAGAACGATACACTTTTCAGCAACTGATACTCGAAGGGAAAATAGAGGGTAGGAGAGGTCTCGGACGTAAAAAAATGTCATGGCTGCGCAATATTCGACAATGGACAGGAATCCACAGCTATGAAATGCTTCGCAATGCTGCTAAAAACAGAATTATTTAATCCAGAATATTTAACATCTCACCTGACAAGACGATGTACGGTGGACGCCTACGCAGAAATGCATGGCACCTTAAGAAGAAGAAGTACCTTTGGTGTTTAATTGCCTTAATCTTGTTGTGTAACTATGTTATTAAAAGTGATAAAGTAAATAAGTAAAAAAATAGATATAGATGACGTAGCAATAATTTTCAAAATAAAAATAAAAATAGAGAAATTTGCGATTCTGCTAGATTAATATAAATATTTTTACTTGTTTTTGGTTGGTGTTATTTCTATCTTGCAAATATCAAATAGAAAACATCAACATTAACAAGCTGACGCATTTAGCAATATAGATCAGCAATAGATTTAGCAATAACAATTTACTTACAAGTTATTCCAAATATTATTTATTTTTCTCATTCTATATAGTCCTATTAAAAATCCAACTGAGTGTGCCACTTATTTATATTTATTTTTTAGTTTTCCTCTTATAACAAAAATTCTTAATGTGTCGACTACTTTAATATGCGGCTTATAATAATACAAATTATAAAACTTAACTTATAAAAGCTGTAATTCTAAAATGTAAAACAAATTGAGAATATACCTTCTCAGAATAGTTATAATGAAACAAGTAAGTAAAAGATATCAAGAATTCTTGGAACTGGCACATAGTTTTGAGAATGTGTATCCGTATTATAACTAAAAAAAAATTATTTTTGTGCACTAAAAACTGACCCATATTTTGTAGATTTATTAAGAAAAGGAAAATGAATCCTTAATATTTTCAGCATCTGAACTTTAAGGGTACAATTCATATGGAATGTCCATTTTCCATTTGGAGTTACAAACTTCCTGAAATTCGCTTGGTATTTAACACACGGGTACGGATTAAATTACGAGGGAAATATGCGCAGACTATGCTTTTTGTAGAACACAATCCTAGGAAACTACATTTGTAATTTTGAGTAGAGGTATCTTTGAATGCGTATTTCTACGTTAAATTACAAATAACTAAGTTGGATATAGCATATTCAGTTTATTATTACCAAATGAACAAAGAGATTCAAGAACTGGATAATAAAAGATAACATAAGAAAATGATAAAATATACAAAATAATGGCACAAAATATAATAATAATAATGATAATATTTGGCAGTAAGCTAAAGGGTTAAACATGTTAATTCAAAAATCATAAGCGTATACAGTGAATAGTTCATATAAGAAATTTATTTGCTTAGTAGTCAATCTCTCTAAAATATTAACTAATGTGTCATAGTAATGTTGAGAATAAATTTATTCCGTAAAATGTGAGAGTGTGCTTTATTTATAAACGTAGACTGTAGAGTTAAATGTTGATGATGTTTTTGTATATCAATTGACGTACGCTGCTATTTTGTTAATGGCATAGTCTGGTGTTAATCAGCCAGTCACAACTTAATTAATAAATAAAATATTTATCAAATTTGTCAAATTTAATGACCGGAATACCTATAAAAGATTAATAACATAACAACAGAGTTTAACACATTGGCTGCCCAAATAGAGAGAAAAAATTTTCATTTCAGGCTCCAAATTTTTTTTATTAATTCATATTAAAAATGCATTAGGTTATTAAATTTTTGAGTTCAGTTACAAAAAAAAAATATTTTTTCTTGATTTATGACCGTGAATTAAAAATGGAAACGAAAAAGTGCAGAACCATCTACAAGTACTGTAGATCAAGTGATAAGTAGTGTAGTGTTGCGGGCTAGTCGTGAATCATTTAGTGATAGTCGTAAAACTGTGGAACAATCTTCAAGCCGTATCAAGGAGACAACAGATCATCAATCTAGTGAATCATCTAAAGACACAGATCACGATGGTATTGAACTTTCTGTTACTCCTACCGAATTTCAAATTACATGGACAGCTGTAACGGGAAAAAATCTAAAGGTATTTGATTTCAATGCAGTACATCCTGGTATTTCACCTGATGTTGCATCGCTATTAGCGCAAAAAGAACCCTACGATTTCTTTAAATTTTTTCTAACAGATGATATCATTGACTATATTGTAACTGAAACAAACAGATATGCTGAGCAGATCAAACAAAATGAAAATATTTCGCAGTATTCAAGAGTCAAAAGATGGAAACCTCTAACAAATTCAGAATTTGAAATCTTCCTGGGTATAATTATGTGGATGGGTTTAAATAAAAAACCTCGACTATCCGATTATTGGTCCAAGAATATCCTGTACGTCAATGATATCACAAAGCATATGTCACGAAATCGTTTCGAACTAATATTACGTATGTGGCATTTTTCTAATAATACAGAATGTCCAAGAGGTGATCGGCTTTTCAAAATTCAACCCTTTATTGATCGTTTACTGGCCAAATTTCAAACTGCCAGAATTCCGAACAAAAACGTATGCATTGATGAGACTCTAGTACCGTGTCGTGGACGGCTGACTTTCAAACAATATATGAAAAATAAAAAACATAAATTTGGGATAAAACTCTACAAATTATGCACAGAAAATGGATATACTTTCAATATGAAAGTTTACTGCGGAAGAGACGTTTTGGAGCCAGGGATTTCAGTATCATCTTCAGTTGTTATGTCTCTGATGGACGGTCTGCTAGATTTTGGTAGAATACTGTACACAGATAATTTTTATACTAGTATTCACTTGGCTCACCAACTTTAAGATAGATCAACAGATCTCATAGGCACACTCAGATCGAACAGAAAATTAAACCCCCAAGAGGTTGTGAAAGCAAAGTTGAAAATAAATGAAATTATTGCACGAGAAAGTAACACAGGTGTTATTGTAATAAAATGGAAAGATAAAAAAGATGTATTAATGCTTAGTACAGTACACACAGACAGCAAAGTAGAGGTTATGAGTAAAAACAACAAAATGGCAGAAAAACCACAAGCAGTGATCGATTATAATAACTGTAAAGCGTTTATTGACCTTTCAGATCAAATTAAGTCATATTCGAATTCACTACGAAGAGGAGTAAAATGGTACCGTAAAGTAGCAGTCGAACTTCTCACTGGATCAGTTATTACAAATGCCTACATTATGTATAAAAGTATATCAAAAAATAAAATACAAATTACTGCCTTCAGAAAAGAAATAACAAAAAAACTATTAGAGGAACAAGTGCCGGAAGAAAAAGTCGTACAACAAGAAATTTTACAAACTTGTCAACTGAAAAAAATGGAATCAGCAAGAAGAAGGTGTACAGTTTGTTATGAGAATCTGAAAACAGAACATGGAAGACTTACTTACTTACTTACTAGCCAACGCCCACCCTTGGCATGTTAGCCATTTGGTGGCGCGCTGACCAGTATAGACGAGCCGTTTCTCGTAGGCGATCTTCATCCTCCTCGGGTGGGTCTGTTTTCAGGGCTGGGCACTCTGGAAGGTGAGCAGCATCCATCTGGGGCTGATCACATAGTGGACAGTTGTCATTTTCGCGGACGCCGATGCGATGTAGATGGGAGGCCAGGTAGTCATGCCCCGTAGTTGTTCTGAACACGGCTACACTAATGGGTCTCGGCAAGTTGCGAGGGATTGGTGACTCTATTAGGTGGGCCCAAGATTTTCCAGCACCGGCCTGTATTTGCTGCTCTTTTATCTTCGCTTTGATTCCTCTTCTAATGGTGGACTTTGCTGATGTGTACGATTGGAAGCTAGGGGGCTGTGGAAGAGTAGTGCCTTCTTTTGCAAGTTCATCCGCCGCTTCATTTCCTTCAACACCGACATGACTAGGGATCCATTGTAGAGTAATCAGCCACCCTTTTTCCATCAAGTTCGATAGTTTGACGCGGCAAGATATTGTTTTGGCACAGTCGGTGTATCGATTTGTCGACAGGGCGAGGATTGCGGCTTGGCAGTCGATGAAAAAGGCAACTTTTTGGGAGTGTTGGAGATTCTCAAGATTTTTTGCAGCTTCTTGTATAGCAGCAATTTCGCCGTCGTAGTTGGTGAGAGGGGACCCACAGCTATAGAGCCTTTGAAGAACGTTGAGACGTATCCTGCTCCTGTTCTTCCCGAGTCCGGCATCGAGGATCCATCGCAGTATATGTGGATCCACTCATGTGCTGGGTACTTGGTGTGTATCGTCTCTAGGGCGGCTTTCCTTAGGGCAATGTCTGACGATAAGTGCTTCGGGTCGTTATGGTTTTCAAGCAGTAATTCTGTGTTTGGTAGACAGCGGGCCAGTGTGGTTTGCGCTGGGAAGGGGGCGGCTTCCGACAGGACAATGTGGTATTTTTCCATGATTTGGTTTGCTACTGTAAGCGGAGTGGTTTGTGTTTTAAGACGTGAGGCTGCTTGTCTATATTCGTCCCATTTTTGTGGAAGTATTCGTCTTTGCCTTTCCCAGAAGGTTAAAGCGTGTTGCTCTCTGCGGCATTGTATTGGTTCAATACCGGTCTGGGCTTCCATTGATGTAATCGGTGTTGATTTTGGAGCACCGGTAATGACGCGAAGGGCAGTGTTCTGGGCGACTTCAAGCTTGGAGGTGGTGTTTGTACTCGCAGTTATTGTAGCTTCACTCCCATATTCTAATATCGGCCGGACACAGGTTTTGTATGTTGCTACCAGGACATCTTGGCGCCCCACTTTGTTGCTGTGAGACGTTTGAGCAGTCGACATCTCTTTGTGGCTTTCTCTGCAATGTTGTCGATTTGAGGTTTCCACGTCATTTTCTTATCTATGTACACCCCCAAGTATTTTGTTACGTCCTGTCTTTCCAGATCAACTCCTTTATACGTCAGCTTGACAGCAGTCTGTTTTGTTGAAAGGCTAAGTACTTGATATACGGTTTTGGTTGTACTGACTGTTAGGCAGTTTTTATCCGCCCATTTTTCTAGATTTTTCAGAGCCTGGTTCATTACTCCCTCGAGCGTTCTCAGACTGCTACTTGATGCCCATATTAGGAGGTCATCAGCATACAGGAGGGCTTCCACACCAGGTGTCTTTCTAATCATTTCGAGCACATCGTTTATCATTAAATTGAACAATTGACAGCTGATGACAGCTCCTTGTGGCAGCCCTTGTCTTTGCAGTCTGAATTTGGAACAGTGGTTGTGAAATTTGACTCTCTGATACCTTTCCCCGAGAAAGGATTTTATCCAATTGAATAGTTTGCCGTCAACTCCGGACTTCGCTATCTTGTGTAACAGCAAACCTCTCCATACTGTGTCGTATGCAGCTTTGAGGTCTACTAGCACTGCTACTGTTGACATCTTACGGTGGAAAGCATCCTTGACTTTTTGGGCAAAATCGACTACATGGTCCATGATGTTCCTGTGTTTCCTGAAGCCAGCTTGAGCGTCGTCAATCAGTTCAAGATGGGTTAAGGCTCGGTTTAGTCTGCCCAGAACCATTTTTTCGGCTACTTTGCATAAGGAGCTTGTGAGGGATATTGGCCGGTAGCTATCAGTCAGGCTCGGGTCTTTTCCTTTCTTTAAGGTGGGTATGACCTCACTCTTCCTCCACTGACTTGGGACTCTTAAATTCCATATTAGGTTAATCAAATTCAGAATGGTGCCTTTGGCTGC
Organism: Diabrotica undecimpunctata; assembly: GCF_040954645.1. Lineage (NCBI taxonomy): Eukaryota > Metazoa > Arthropoda > Insecta > Coleoptera > Chrysomelidae > Diabrotica > Diabrotica undecimpunctata. The sequence continues at coordinate 100,882,496 of NC_092810.1, forward strand.
GGCTCCCAGATATTTAAGCATTTCTGGGTACAACTCGTCAATCCCTGCTGCCTTTTTCGTTTTTGTGTCAGAGAGAGCCGCTTCCAGCTCCAACATCGAGAAATCTTCTGAACAGATGTCGTTTATACTTTTGCTCATGCGCCGGGGAAGGGGATAACGCAATAGTCTTGCTCTCTCCCTCTTATTTATTTTAATATTACTCACTTTAGTGTAGTGCTTACAGAGTTCGTTTGCTATATCGGCATGTGTAGTGAGTTCTCTAGCCATGCCTCTCATTGGCATTTGCTGTTGCTTGTTTCCATCATTGTTTAGCGTAGTAACGAACCTGTGCGCTTTGACGCCGTCTTTTCGGAAATCGAGCTTAGCAAGAAAGGATTTGAAAGCTTCTCTTTTACCTGACTTAATGGCTTGAGTTAGGACCGCTTGCCTCTTTCGAAGCTCTATACAATCGTTCAGCGTAAATATAATATAATATAATAAAATAAAGAGCACAAATCGTAATAGATAACGAACCTAGTCCAGAAATTGAAATCAGGAGAGGAGTTAGGCAGGGATGTATTATGTCTCCATAACTATTTAATGTATATAGTGAAGCCATTTTTAAAGAAGCATCACTATCTCAAAGTAAAGGAATAATAATTAACGAAAGATGTATTACCAACATAAGATATGCAGATGACACCATGATTATGGCAAGCTCTGCTGAACAACTCCAACTACTGCCAAACAAAACAGTTTCTGTGAAAAATATGGACTAAAAATAAATATAAAAAAGACCAAATACATGATAATAACAAAGAAAACAAATATACCAACAAACATACATTTGGGAAATATACCGATAGCAAGGGTTAATGAATACAATTACCTAGGAACTTGGATTTCAGACAATAATGCTTAAACAACCGAAATAAGAGCAAGGATAGAAATAGCAAGAAATGCGTTTGTAAAAATGAAAACAATTATCTGCAACAAAGACCTTAGATTAGAACTGAAAGTAAAAGCACTAAGATGCTACGTGTTTTCGATAATGCAATATGGACTTGAAAGCTGGACATTAAAGCAATAACGCATAAATAAGTTACAGTCCTTTAAAATGTAGTGTTACAGGAGGATGCTTAGAATAGCATGGACACAGAAGAAAACTAACACGGAAGTATTGCGAGAAATGGGCAAATAATGCGAAATAATAAACACAATAAAAATAAGAAAGTTACAATATCTGGGACACGTAATGAGCGGACAGCCATATAAACTGCTAAGGCTGATAATACAGGGAAAGATAAGAGGAGAAAGGAGTATAGGAAGAAGGAGAGTGTCATGGTTGAATAATTTAAGGGACTGGTTTAAATGCAGTTCTATAGAACTCTTCAGAGCAGCAGTAGATAGAGTAAAGATAGTAATGATGATATCCAACCACCGATCGGGAGACGGCACTTAAAGAAGAAGTGTTACATATGTCAAAGCTTCGTAGATTGCAATAGCTTCAGCACTAAATGTAGAAAATATTTTATCTAGTTTATAGGAATAATTAATATTTTTGGAGAGAATATAAAAAGCACATCCCACACCATCCTTTGACTTGGAAGCATTGTATATATTATTGCCACAGATTCCTCAAAGCTTGCAAGTATTGAGTTCCTTATGTTAGTATCTATTAATATAACTATTGTTACTGTATAAAGCTTGTCCAATCTTTATATTCAGTAACAACAAATTTTTCTGCAAAGAACTGCCTTCTGTGATTCATATGAAGCTCAGTAGCTTATACATGAATAGATTCTACTAGAGTTGTTTTCATGGCATTAGGACATACACGTAGGACTGAGTTTTGCAAGATATCTGTTTTGTTTAAAATCTCTAAACTAGCAAAACTATACAAGACACATTTATAATCCAATGTAAATCTAATATAGGTACGATAGGATAATTAAGAGGTTTTAACGCCAGCTTTCCACCAAGTGTTAGTAACCATTTTTAAAAAAATTTTCCCCTTTACACATTGGTCTAACATATAATTCATATGCATTTTTCATTTCCTATTAAGTATATCTTATGCCAAGATATTTGACGTAGCCCTTAATGTGAAAATTATAATTATCTAGAAAAATATAACTTAATTTAGATATGTTGTGTCTACTAAAAACACTAACTTTAGACTTGGAATAGGCAATCTGAAAACTATTTGATGTTAACCATTCGTGAACAACACCAAAGGTATCTTTAAGAGATGTCATAGTGGTAACAAATTTCTTATTTTCAGTATATATATGTAGAAGTCATCTGCAAACTGTACTATTTTAAATGGAATATAATTAGAACTTAATTGATGTAAATCAACAGTAAACAAATTAAAGAGAACAAATCTCAAAACTGAGCATGGTGTAAGTCCGTTGCTGTTATTTCTTGGATTTACAATTGTGTTATCAAAATTTCTTAAACTTATTTTTCTATTAGTATGGAATTTAATAATCATGTTGACTAGCTGATTTGAAATATGAAATAATTTCATCATCTTATCTCTTAAAATGGGAAGGCATATATTATCATACGCACTTTCCACGTCTATAAAGGTAATTGTTTCTGCCAAAATTATTGTTTATGTCTACCACAAGAGTACTAAGAGCATCTAGAGAACCAACTTATCTTTTTAAAGAGAATTGATTTTGACAAGCTAACTTATTATGAGTTATCCAACATTCTAGTCTAACATTGATAATTCTTTCTAAGTTTTCAAAACACACGACATCGAAGAGATTGGCTTATATGATTGTACCAAGTTCTTTTTCCTTTCCTTTTCAAGGGATCTTTATTTGTTTTAACTATTTTTTTTTATTAGAAAAAGATGTCGCATCCACCAAAAGGTTATTAGCGACGTAACAAAATATAAATAACAAAGTTAAACACCTACAGATTATACAAAATGTTCTGAGATAATTCACTAAATTGTCACAGGAACAGTTTTGACCTAGAGCCTGTGGTAGAGCGTTTGGGATCTTGTAGCGCTGTCTTTCTTGGTCATATTTAGTACAAATTGTTAAAAAGTGTTCGACTGTTAATCGGACGTTACACTGATCACATATAGGTGGATTTTTCTTTGTGAAAAGGTAGGAGTGCGTTAATCTGGTATGTCCTAGACATAAACGCGCAACCGCAATTTGTTCTCGTCTATTGCGCGACGATGGAAACCACTGAGACACATTATTTTTGATTTTATTTAAATTGGAATTAGTTTGAGACCACTCATTTCGCCACAAACACAACACTTTATTCTTAAAATAAGCTTTTAAGTCACTGGAAACACACTTGTCTATCGGCTCCGACAAATCACTTAAAATTGACTCTCGTGCAATCCTGTCAGCTTCTTCATTTCCTGTTATTCCGATGTGTGAGGGAACCCATAAAATTGGACGCTTTTTCCATGTTCATGAGCTTGGGAAAGCTGGTATTTTAGCAACTTTTCAAAAGGATGTTTCGGAAAAATGTGTTTTTATGAATTTAGAGAGCTAAGGGCATCTGTAATGATCAGGGCTTTTCTGAGTGTGAGCTCGTTAAGAAGTTTCACAGCACTGTATATGGCATTAAGTTCAGCTGAATATGTGCTGCATGCTGGGGGTAAACGGAAAAGAAGATTGTTTTCTAAAGAAACGATTGATGCCCCCACTCCGTCTTCAGATTTAGATGCATCTGTGTAGATTTTATGGTAGTCGGGGTACTTATTTATGAGGGCCTCAAACTTGGACCGAATTAGAGAATGATGTGTATTAGATTTATCTAAATACTCTAGAGATGCATCACAAGTTAGTATATCGATCAGCCAAGGCTCGGGGTATTTAATATCCCAGGAGAAAACCTCCGGAAAATTAATGTTTAGGTTCTGAAGAATGGATTTAATTCTTTCGTAATATGGTTTTTTAGTATAGCGAATATCTTGGAATAAGCTTAAATATTTATTTGTAAAAGTGTTTTGATATATTGGCTTTGAAGTATTGCCCGCGACTGAGGCTGCATGTGATAGAGCGAGGTACATGCGGCGGTGATGTAGCGATGGTTCTCCTAAAAGAGCATAAATGCTGGATACAGGTGTAGTTGGGAAAGCCCCTAAGATTAATCTAAGACTTTTATTATGAATAATATCTAATGATTTCAGTAAAGATTTATTAGCAGTGGAATAGGCAATTGCTCCATAATCTAGCTCAGAACGTATTAAAGATTTATACAGGAGGAGTAGAGTGGATTGGTCTGAGCCCCAGTTTTTATTACAGAGAGATCTTAAAACATTTAATCTTTTATTACAGGAAAGGATTAGTTGTGAGATGTGATTTTTCTATGTTAACTTACAATCGAAGATTAAACCCAAGAATTTGTGATGATCCTATTGATTTTTCTACTGAAAATTGAAAACCTGTAAAGTTGGACCAATTTTCAAGAGTATCTAAAAAGTTTTGAAGAATTGATGACATTGAGGAAATATTTTTACCTTTAATAGATACCACTAGGTCATCAGCATATAAACGAGCCTGTAAGGGTGCTTGAATGTTTTTGATGATGTCGTTTATTGCTACCAGAAATAGTGTTGGACTGAGTATGGATCCTTGCGGTGTACCATTTTCCAAACTATAAATATTTGAAAAGATATTATTTATTTTTACTTAAAAAGATCTGTTATTTAAAAAGTTTTGGATGAAAGCAAGGCAGTGACCTTGAATATTCCATTTATGAAGTTGTCTTAAAATGTTGTATTTCCAAGCTTTATTAAATGCACGTTCTAAGTCAAAAAATATAGCAACACATTTTTGTTTTGTAGCAAGAGCTTCATGTATTTCACTTTCCAAATCTAAAATGTTGTCTGTGGATGACCGACCTTTTCTAAAGGCATTTTGCTCGGAGATTAAGAAATTAGAATTTTCTAAAACCCATGAGAATCTGGGGTTAACAATATTTTCTAGTAATTTGCAGGTTGTCGATGTCAGAGATATGGGTCGATAAGATTCTGGGTCTTATTTAGGTTTATTAGTTTTTAGGAAAGGAATGACTATTGCATTTGACCAAATAGCTGGCCATTGGTGGTGAAGCCAAATTCTGTTGAATATATTTAAGAGATACGTTAAGGCTGAAACAGGGAGATGTTTCAGAAATGCTGAAGGAATGTCATCAGCCCCGGACTAGAGTCCTTCAAGTTAAAAATAGATGAGTTTAACTCTTGAAAAGTGATGGGATGGTTTAATGAATTGTTTTGTGCTTCAAACAGATAAATGGGATTTTGTTCGGCGAATTCTTTGGCTTTGAGAAAATTGGCGGTATACTGTTGATTCGATGAGTGGCCTTGATAGATTTTTCCAAAAATGTTTCCAATATCGCTGCTCGATGTTATGAAGTATGTAAACCAGAAATTTTCCTAATTTTGTTCCAGACATCAGAGAGATGAGTATTGCTATTAATCTCCGATACGTATTTGTTTCATGAAAATTGTTTAGCCGTATTGATAGTTAGAGCTGTGCCCTTGCTTTCAGCATTTTGAATTTTAATTTATTTTCGGATGTTTTATGTTTTTTGTATCAGTTTAGGGCTGATTTACTTTCACGGATTGCTGTAGCACAACGGTTATTCCACCATGGCACAGGACATCGGCCTTTAACAGATTTAGATTTACCAATAAATTTGTGGGCGGCGCTTAAGATAAGTTGATGAAACTGTTCTACATTCGAGTTAACATCGTCTGTTATATCCAAACTGGAAATGTTATTATCGATATATTGGGAGAATTTTTGCCAATTTGAATTTTTTATTCTCCACTTAGATATGAATATGGGTCCTGATGAGGGATAATTATGGTTTCTAATTAGGATTGGAAAATGGTCACTACCATATGTATAGGTTTGAGCGTCCCAACTGAAACAATGAGCTAAATTTGGGTCGCAGATGGGTAAATCGATGCATGAGAAATATCCTGTTGAAATATTGAATCTTGTAGGGCTACCATCATTAAGAAAATTTATATAAAGTTGATCTAAGATATCGGCAATACTTGAACCTCTGACAGACGTGTGATCTGAACCCCATATTATGTTGTGAGAATTAAAGTCGCCTAGAATTATACGAGGACGTGGCAGTTGCTCTAATAACCTGCAAAGGCTATCAGAACTTACTTGTTTGTCACAAGGAAGGTAAACATTGCAAATAGATACTAAACTGGTAGATATGATTCTGATAGCAACGGCCTCCAAATCACTGACTATTGGAATTTGTATCGCCTCGATCGATTTGTTTACTAGTATTGCTACACCACCTCTTGCACGACTTGCATCTGTACGGTCTTTGCGGAAACAAGTGAGATTTTTTGAATTATACAACTGATTGGTCTTTAAGTTTGTCTCCTGTAGACAAATAATATCTGGAGAATATTCAGATAAAGATGCTGTAGCATAGAGAGATGATGGAAGAATCCATCAATGTTCCATTGAAGTATCGAGTTGAATGTTGTTAACAGATTCGGAGTTAGATGATACTGAACAATTGTCTACAGAAGAGTCACTATCTAAGTCAGAAATCTCTTTCTGTAAGTGGGTGTATAGTTTCTTTTGAAGTTTTCTAAACTTGCTTTTTGTAGATCTATCATTTGCATATTGATAGCTGCTTTGTAAAAGATGGAGTAAACCAGCCATATCAGTTGTAAATTCTTTAACGACGCTAATAGTGTCGGGGGAGCCTTGGACATTATCAATCAGTAAGGACAATTGGTGGAAATTTAAAACGAATGATGGGGTATGATTATCATTGAAATTTTCAAGAGTTTCCCGTGTAGATTGAACTTTAGATGAGCGCGGTTTTTTTGGTTTAGAGAGTTTGGGTTTTGCAAACAGATTTTCTGATGAGATTGCTGAATCTGAAGGAGGCGTGTCGATCTCACCAATACTGCGTTTTATGGAAGAACTTGCATTTTCGCAATTGCTTTAGTGTTTTTATTTAGATGATGTGGCTTTATTACATTTGGAAGTACTGGAGCAAACTCATTGGTAGTGACAGAAGTCGAGCTTGTAGTTTTATTTGTAAGATTGGTTAAATTGATTGTTTCAACAAATTGTGGTGATGTATCAGTTTTATTAGAATTTTCTGCAGTCGTATCTAATGGAAAAGGAGCTGATACATTCGAAAATATTGCTTCCGAAGTTTGTGAAAACGGTATTGCCGCTGAATGAGGTTGATTAAAAGTGTTGCTATGAGTAGGAGTATTAGTAGTTTCTTTGTCGTGAAGATTTGTAGGTATAGGTGATATGCTCGGATTTGATAATGGTTAACTTGATAACTGCTGGGTGTTTGGTACCTTGTGTAGTATACTTGTTGATGCTGTTTGATTTGGTACTTCATTGTTTGACTCAATATGAGTTGATTCCGTTACTGAACTGGTTTTGCATTGGGATGATATGTGTCCTGTATTTTTGCAAATAAAGCAGGTGAGTGTACCTTGTGACAAAAATATGCGGTAAGGTGTTTGGTCGAAATTTATTAGAATAGAATCTGGAATTGGTGATATTATAGGGCTTATATAAACTTGCCTCCGAAAGCTCAATATGTGACTATATTCGGGAAGAGTCGAGCTAATTTTCAGAAATGTTATTGGGGAAATAAGCTTTAAACCGATATTCTGTAATTCTTCAACTAATACTTGATGAGGAATTGACGGGCAGACTCCAGATAAGACTAGTCTTTCTGCTGGAGAGACAAGTCTGCGTGCTGTTACAACTTCGCCGAGTACTTCTATAGAACCATGTTGTGTCATGAAGTTATCTACTACGGTTTTGTTTGCCAAATACATGCAGATGCTATTATGAGATAATCTAGATGAAAAAATAATATTTTTTGGGTTGATGATTGTACCCAAAGGAATGAGATAATCCTGCAGTTTAGCATTATCGATACAACTAAATACAGTTGCTTGGTTCTTACTCGGAAAAGAATGTGAAGCGGCTGAAGCATAACTGTTTGTGATATTCGAACGTTGATTTACTGGACTGGTTAGATCGGAAGGTGTGTTTACATTGTGTGAAATCATTTTAAGCTGCGGTGGCGAAGGCCTTACTCCGACTCTGGTAAATGAAAAACCAATCGCATGCTACTATAAGCTACTTATAGCAGCTAACCTCACAAAATGATTGTACGGTAGCGTATATTTATTATTTGACGTTTTCTTTTCACAATAATAAAATAATAATTACGTATAGATGACTTACGTAGTAGTATCTAGTAGATAAACACTTTAATTTTAAAAAAACTATTTAATAAAACCACTTGTTTTTATTAAAAACTAGGAGTACGCTATCAGTACAACTTAACCGTACCTTGCCAGGGCCGGTCTCCTGTTTTAACTATTGATATGAAAATAACAGTTCTTAATATTATATCAATTTCTGCACGTTTAAAAAGAGTATCATTGAAAATACCCAGAAATAAATTTTTCGCTCTATTTGGAAGTTTTATAGGTATATGATATTTGTATCATCGTAAACCGAAGCGCTGTTAGTTATATTAGTTAGCACAAAGTCAAGTTCTTTCCGTGTAAATGGATTTAGAAAAAAGTGAGTTGAAGTTATAGGAATATTTTAATTCTTTTTAGCAGTATTAACTGACGGAGGTGCTATTTTGTCAAAAAATTCTTTAATCCATTATTTATTAAGATGATCAATACTTGGAGTATACTTCCTTTGCATTTTCTTTGCTTTATTCCAAATATTTTTAAGATGCATATTTTATTTAAGTATGAACGCCAAACTTTCTTTGGCTTTTAGTTTTAGAAGTTTTTTGTTTTAGCCATTACTTCCTGACATCGTACATAATTAGCGAGACTAGAATTACTTTTATATATTTCTAAAGCATTTTTCCTGGCAGAAACAACTTTGAACTCACATGTGAAATGCCACCAAGGAGGAGGTGGTCGTTTAATAATTTTAAAGAGTTTCTATATGGGGATGGATGGGGAAGATGCATTATTAATACTGAAATGAAATTTATTTATGTCTTTATTAAAAGGTTCTTATTTTAATTTATTAAAAAGCACAACAATTTATATTAATTTATTTAGAGAACAATACATAATTTATATAGGCGAACGTGACAATTAAAAATCGCGGGCGCGGTCTTCTGATCTTGACTGTCCCTCCATATAAAAATGTTGTACTTATATACGAAATCCTGATATACTAGAACATTCGGGAACATCTAGTTGGATGATTCACCATAATTTGAATCTAGATCCTCCGCCGAAATTTCTACAACAAAACAGAATTAGTCATCATATATTTTTAGGCCATGATATTTATCGTAACATTGCCCCCCTCTTAAAAGATGGTTCCTCCTGGAACCTTGTCGGGACTGGAACCGGAACTGTATGCTGGTATCGGCAACTGGACCCTCTTTTACAACTTTCAGTTGTATAAAAATGACAAGGGACGGTTTTCTCTCCGCACCAGTAACTATGCGGATTGCAACAGACTAACACCTGGACTTCGGTGTCTTTGAAGATCTCCTCCACCATATTTCGGATAACCCTCCAATCTAATTGGCGGCACTCCAACTTTGGCATGGCTAACTTTTGCACGTCGGACTCTAGTACGTGCTCTCTCAATTGAAGTAAGGCTTCCCATACATCTCGGTAGGTGAGTTGGTCACGGGCAGTGTCTTTTGTTGCCAGGTAGAAAAGGTAACGTGATACATCTTGGAGTTTCAAGGTTTTACCGGGAGATGCCAACCCTGGTGCGTCTTTGATACTGGCCGGGATGGTAAGGGCCAGCGAGTAGTCATCTGGGAGCGCGAGTAGATCTTGCTTGTCTTCAGTGGTAACACCATGTCTTGCTTTACCGGTACCTAAATAGGCACCCATGAATTCCTCAAACGTGAGGTCAGACACGTCTTGGACTTGGTTTACTTCCACTTCTTCATCTACGTCGTGGTCACCTTCGAAAGACGCCAGCCGGTTATGGTGTACTATCATCGGCTTTCCCCTCGGAATCTTGCTTATTCGGTAGATGACATCGTTGATATTCTCCATAATTAGGTATGGGCCTTCCCAAAACTGCTGCAATTTGGGAGAACAACCTTTTCGCTTCTTGGGATTATACAGCCATACTTTGACGTTCTTCTTAAAGCAACCTTTTTCGGCTTGTGTATCGTACCGTTTCTTCATTCGGTCGCTAGCGATCTGAAGGTGGGAACGGACCAACTTATGTACATCGTCCATTCTTCTTCGTAATTCGATCACATAATCTTCACCTGCTACATCTTCTCCAGGTCGACACCTAAACTCTAGATCACAAGGTAGTCGCATTTCGCGTCCGAATAGGACTTTGGCTGGTGTCTGGCCTGTTGATTCGTTAACAGCAGATCTGTAGGCCATTGTGAAGAACGGATATGCATAGTCTATCGCATATTCCTTGAAATAGATCGCTTTCGAAGTTCCTACCTTGGTCACTATGTATCTCCAAAGGCACTCCAAATCGGCTGATATATTCTTGGATCAACTTATGTGCAACGGTGGCGGCCTTCTGGTCTGGAAGTGCGTAAATCACGACCCACTTAGTAAAGTAATCCATTACTACCAACATGTACTTGCCTCCATTTTCACTTTCTGGAAATGGCCCAGCGATGTCCAAAGCTATTCTTTCAAACGGGCTTCCAACATTATATTGTCTCATAGGAGCTCTCCTTTTTCGGTAAGGCCCATTACTCGTGGCACAAATAGTACATTTCTTACACCAGTCTTTTACATCGTCGGAACTGTTCATCCAATAAAACCGTTCCCGAATTCGCTGAAGGGTTTTCTTTACACCAAAATGCCCTCTCGATGGACTGTCGTGTAACTGCCGAAGTACTTCGGCTATTCTGCTCTTTGGGATCACCAACTGTCTTCTCTTCTCTGAACCGTCATCATTTTCCAGGACTCGTTTAAGCAAGCCATCTTCCATGATAAATGAGTCCCACTGGGCCGAATACGTCTTAACTACTGAGCATAGGTTTGATATTTCTTGCCAAGGTGGTCGACGGTTTTCCTCTTTCCATTTTCGAATTTTCTGTATAACTGGATCTCTTTCTTGTTCTTCTCTGATCTTAGTAGGCGTCGAGTCGTCGTTGACCATCGTTGTTCTTAGCACTGCTGCTTCCTTGGATTCCGTTTTGTTGCAGTGGGAACACTCTGCTGGGCATGGCCTTCTGGAAAGAGAATCAGCGTTTCTGTGACTAACTCCGGCCCGGTGCTCAATCTTAAAATCGTATTCTTGGAGTCGTTCGATCCACCTGGCTATCTGACCCTCTGGATTCTTAAACTGCATCAACCACTTAAGAGCGGCATGGTCGGTTCGGATTAGAAACTTTCTGCCATAGAGGTATTGATAGAAGTGCTCTACTGATTTAACTACTGCTAGAAGTTCTCTTCTCGTGACGCAATAATTCCGCTCAGGTTTTGAAAGAACTTTACTAAAATATCCGAGGACTCGTTCCTGTCCTCCTTAAATCTGAGACAGCACTCCTCCAATTCCCACATTACTTGCATCCGTATCTAAGATGAACTCTCCTTCTGGCAGTGGATACCCTAAAATTGGTGCTGTTATTAGATGTTTTTTTAAGGTCTCAAAGGCATTTTGGCAGTCTGTATCCCAGTGGTATTCTCTTGCTTCCTCTGTAAGTCGCGTTAATGGCTTGGCGATATCTGCAAACTTCTTAATAAACTTCCGGTAGTAAGTACATAGTCCAAGAAAACTTCTCACTTGATGTTTGTCAGTTGGTTTTGGCCATTCCTTAATGGAATCGATTTTCCCTTATCCACAGCCACTCCTTCTTTACTGACTATATGACCCAGATAATTGACTTTACCTTGAAATAGCTGGCACTTCTTGGGGTTTAGCATCAATTGGGCAGCTTTAAGTCGATTAAAAACGTTTTCTAAATTCTTCAGATGTTCTTCGAATGTCTCCCCTAAGACGATTATGTCATCTAAATAAATCAGGCATGTTTTCCAAGATAACCCTCTCAACACATTTTCCATAAGCCTCTCAAATGTCGCAGGAGCATTACAAAGTCCAAATGGCATAACGTTGAATTGCCACAATCCAGATCCTGTGGTGAAGGCTGTCTTTTCTTTATCTACTGGGTCAATTTCTACCTGCCAGTATCCAGACTTCAAATCCAAAGTAGAAAACAATTTACTTCCAGCCAATGTGTCCAGCATGTAATAATTTTCATCATATTAACGAGCTGGTCAAGTTTATCTTCATCTCCTTCCTCTTTTACAGTCCTAACTTTACTGTATCCGCCAGAGGCCTGTGTAGCTGACTCGTATTCGAGGGCGGCGGATAAGACATCAACCAGCGTCCTGTGACGAGCTAATCGCAGTGTTCTCTGCATTTCATGATTACGAAGACCATCAATAAACGTTTGAACGGCCAACTTTTCCATCATGTTTTCGGGAGCTGTTGGATAAGCATATCGTACTGATCTGGCAATATCTACCTTATATTCTTGAAGAGCCTTATCTTTCTTCTGTCTACGATTTTTAAGATGTGACTGATATACATGCTCCAAATGTTCGTGGCCATATCGCATATTTAACCTCTTCTTAAGTTGTTCGAAATCATCCGTCTCTTCTACGGCTATGGTCTGAAGCACATCTAAGGCATCTCCTCGAAGAGCGATAGTCAGGTTTACGGCCCTTTCTTTTTCAGACCATCCATTCGCTCTTGCGGCTGATTCGAACTGTTTCATGTAGTTGTTCCATGATGATTTTCCGTCGAAAGTTGGGACTTTAACATGAATAGAACCTCCACTTCCTTCAAATTTCAGCCGTGTCTCCAACTTACATTTCGTCTCGTCTTCTTTTATCTCCACTGTAATCGGATTGTTACCTCTCTCTGCTGTCCTTCCCTCCATCTTCCTTTCCATCTTTTTCATCTTTTCTTCGAAGGAGAACATATCGGCAGCAACTTGATTTTTTAACGAAGATATTCTATCGTCCAGGGCAGACATCTCAGAAGTGACTTTAGAGATTTCCGAAGAAATGTTAGCAGAAACTTTGCTTTCCAGAGAAGAAATATCGCCAGATACTTTGTTCTCCAATGATGCGATGTCGCCGGAAACTTTCGAAATATAGCCAGAAACTTTGTTCTCTAATTTCGAAATTGACGAGATGACAGCTTCTTCAAATATATGTCTCTGGATCTAGTCCTTCTTCTAGCAAAGCGTTCTTTAGTCGTTGGACTAACTCAGCCTTTTTTCCGGTAGAAGCTAATTCTCTGTCTTCGAGATGTCTTCTTAAATTAGTCACTGTCAGCTCATAAATCGTCGTCATTTTCACAATTTATTTTATATCCCACCGCTGTCCCACAACAATTTCTACAACAAAACAGAATTAGTCATCATATATTTTTAGGCCATGATATTTATCGTAACAATACTTTCCTTTAGGAAGTCATATTTTTTTGAGGTAGACAAGCTGTCCAAATAGTTAAGAAAATTAGTTAAGAGAATATTCATTTTAAAAATTAACAAAAATAATATTCATTTGATCTACATATTGATTTCATACCAATGTGTTATCTAAGACGTAACAAGTAATTTCTTTTCTAAATCAAAAGACCACAATATAATATCAACACTAGATCTTGTCACACCCTGGCGGGTCAGCCAGGTTGGTTTGCCATTAATAAGAACAGTGTATGTATCAATTAAGAGTATCAATGGCATTAATAATTTGGTCGAATGACATCATTTTTAAGTGAATCTCACAATCTGTTAGGCGCATTTATATCACCATCTATAATGCAAGAAAGATTAAATTGTTTTAATATTTTACACCTATCAGTGGAAGTCTATCGAATATCTGGAGGTCCATAAATTGAAACTATCGGGGTTTATATATTTTAAAGTGATTCCACAAACAAGAATATCGTTATTAAAATATTGTGTAATACAAATTTCTTCAAAATGGTGTATAGATTTTATAAGTATAGCTCCTGCGGCATATCGGTCGCGACGAACAATCTTATAAACCTTAAAAACATATTGTTTATCGGGTTTAAATAATTTCTCACTCAACAAGGAAACACCAATATCATTTTTATTTAAAAAATGTGTGAAACTGTTTTTGTTGGCGACAGCAAATCTTCGATTTTATTGCATGATTTTAAATTTATTTAAGACAGAGAAAATTATGTTACTTTTGCCTCCAATACAGAAGTAATTTTATAATTTATTATTTCATTATCTAAAGATTTTAAATTGTCCAATGTACGTATATTTTTTAAAAAAATAATTACAAAGTCATAGCTCGAGCAATACCTTCGTTCTCCCTTTCTCCATTATAAGAAGCGGAACGGGGTGAATTAGCAGGTAGAGGTTAAGATGGTCCAAATCTGAAGTTATACATTACATGAAAGGTGGCTAAACAAAGGTGGCTAAACAGATAAAGCAGGAAAAGTATTGACAGCTCTTTTTATTAGGAACTAAGTAATTGTTCGAGTTTTGGCGAAAAGTTGTATTAAAATTAATAGCTGTATTATAAGAAGATTGCACAGATATTTGGAAAATCTTATTATGTGTAATATTAAGAAAATTTTAACGCAGTTGGATAAAATTGAAAACCTATTTTCTCCTCGAGCCTCTGAGTAAGAGATTTCATTATCATTATTGTTGTTGTATGATGTTCCTCGCCATCTTCTCTAACTCTCTTCATTTTTCAGTAGCTTTAAGTTGTCCTTGTCTTTTTACTTTCTGGACATCCTTGTGTATTTGTTTTTTGATCTGTTGATAAAAGTCAGCTTCTTCTAGTCTTCTTGGATTTCTTCTAGGTTTGATTTTCTTAAGTTTGACTACTTCATGTCTGCTAAAACAAGGTTAAGTGGCACTTCTGCCACTGGGTAAGCTTTAGTCAATACTATGGCATTACTGAATCTTTGGTAAATAATGATGTAGTCAATCCGATTTCTTATATGTTCTCGTCGTCATCTCTAGAGTCTTTTTAGGTATGTATTCTTCGTAGATTGTATCATGTGTTTTTGATAATGAGTCCATTGTCCTTGCAAACTAAACGGGCCTCTAGCCTCTCCTCTCTCTCATTACGTGGTGGTAGTTCATATTTGCTTACTAGTTGTCCGTATCATCCTTTCTCTACCTTTGCGTTGAAATCGTCTAAAATAATATTAACTTTTTTTTTGGTTTCCTTCATTGTTTTGTCTAATTCAGTGTTAAACCTGTCTAGTTCTTTCGCTGTGCTATCAGATGTTGGTTAGTATGCTGTAACGATGTTTGTATTGTATGGCATGGCATTTAATTTCATAAATGCAATAATTCTATTCGTTCTCGGTATAAACCTTTTTCGGTTCCTTTGTTGATGACAGTAATTATTCCATATGGAACGTTGTCTGTAGAGGAATAAAAGTTGATAAAGTGGATAAAAGAAAAAAAAATGAGCAATTTTTCAAGTCAGCATTCCGAATCATAAGTCCGCCATTTCTATGCACATTATTTTAGTCAGATTATTTTATCACCCAATACAAAGAATTACAATGAAGTACATGAATATGTTATTATTCAAGATATAAATTTCTGGATCAATCTTGTTAGGAAATATAACTATGCATATGCATAAAGGTAAAGAAAATGATGATGATAAGTTGCACAGTGTCCTTTTCCACGTGTTACATGAAATAGTTGTTCTGCATTTCGTATCAAGTCCATTTATGAATATTTTTAACCAACAAACTTGTTATCTTAACACTAAATAATATACCTATGTCAGTAAAACTTAGCGCGGTTAAATATTTTCACTAGTTTTTGGGCTACTTCGATTAATTCACAGCTGTACGCATTTTAGTAGCTTCCTTAATCAGTCATTAGTAAGACGTTAGTAAGCATGGTACAATGAATACACAAGGTATGATATTGCGCATGACATTTGACAGCTGGCCCAGAAGTGTGACGTAGTCAAGACCGCCCGAACCACATCGAACCCATTATTACAGCTTAACGTAAGCATTAATTTAGAAATTATGGTCAAAAAATGATCTAATTTTTTTAAATGTTTTGTTTTGGTTATAATTGAATAAAAAATATATTTTTAGTAACGTAAAACCTTTACTTTTCCTAGGGACTCAGGCGAAATATTTATTTTTGATTTTATACATATACTAATAATATCCGTTGAAATTTAAAACTTTTCTGCAGAGGAAATACTGTAAATAAGTAAATTCGCGATTGAAACTGAATGTAGAGGGCAGGTCGATTGCAGTGTCATGGCCGATATAAATGGTATAAACAACTAATGTTTACCATTGCTTTTGCATGTTTAGTTTGGTTTAAGACGAGTTATTTTTATCATTTAAAAATGGAAATTAGCCTAATGATATCTTTGAGTATTGTGGTGAAGCAAAGAGACCATTTGTTGAAGGGAAGCAGTTTTCAAGTGATGAATTCTTAAATTTTAACTTAAATATTTGGAACTGGCTTGTGTATTGATGAATCCAGAATCCTATTTTGTGTATACCTGGGAACCCAGAGTATAAAGTTTTGTGTAATGTTTGTCTTACTACCTAATATATGCATTATTTTATATGACGCGTTATGTTTTTAATATGTTAATTTTTATTTTATACTATTTTTTGACATGTAAGTACTTTATTGTATATTAACATAAATAAATAACTTGTTGAGTTTATTGTAAGATAGTTCATTTGATTACATGAAATCAACCTTAACTTGGAGAGTCACCTGTCAAAAAAGATCATAGTACATGATTTGTCTTTAAAAGATTCCGTAATAAATCATGAGGAAAAAACCTCACGATACTATCCCAACATGGTAAGCATTTGTATTTCTGTTATTCAAGAAAATAAATTATGTATTCTCAGTATGTTATTGACTTAATGATAGTGGTATTTTCTTTTTATTGATTTCCTCTTTTTCCTCAAGTTTTCCAGTTTAGGAAAGATAAATAGAGAAATATCTTTTGTCGATCTTGAATTGCATTGAGGAACAGAACAATATCGATTTGATTTAAAATACTTTAACGTAGTCGCAGTATATTGCTTTATAAAGAATATTCTTTGGCAATATACTGTGACATAGTCATAATGCTGAAATTTACTAAAAAAATTTAATAATTCTATTCAAATCAACAGCTCTCTGGTTTGTTTATACCACCTTTAGTCGTTTAAATTTATTCCATCAGAGGTCAGATACTTTGTTTTCAATCGCGAATAGTAGTGTATTTGTTTATACTGATCCACTATCACTCATTTCCAAGCAGTTTTACTGAAATAAATACAAAATAGATTATAATAAAAAAAGTCTGTTTTACAATTCAATATGGTATTTTAGATGAGATAATGAAATTTAGTAAAATAAAAAATATACACATTACTATAACCTACCGATTATTATATGCAAAATTTACTTATCAAACAATATAATAATATGAAAATAAGACACAAATTAGTTCAAACGCAAAATACAGACTTCAGACGACTTTACACCGGCAAGACAGAAAGCTTGTATAAAAACAAAAGTTCAACAATAATATCGGTTATCAATGGTGATTATTGCAAATTGCAAGCTATGAGATAAAAAATATATTTTAAAGTAACTCAATACTGACTGAGTCATCTATTTTATACTAGAAAAATAATTTAAATATATGCCTACATATGTGTCTTTATCCAAATGGTGTTTAGTTACTGTTTATTTATACTGTATAGTATTTTTTTGCAAAACTGAAAGTTTTTATTTGCCATTGTATATCTATTAATTTTGTACCTTTTTCAAAGTACACTGTGCAATTGCTTGTTGCAATAGTGACAATGAAGATAAAATCTTTAGGTTTCATACATTTCCTAAAGTTAGTGTGACCAGAAAATTGTGGATTATATCTTGTTGTAGATAGGATAATTTTAATTGTAATGCTGCCAGAATTTATTCTAAACATTTTAAAACTGAAGATTACCAAAGAAATCTACAACAGGAACTTTTAAAATACGTTTCTAAAAAGGGTCTCAAACTCAAACCTGAGGCAGTACCTAGTCTTTATTTACCTAAATCAAAATTGGCTACCATTTTAACCAACCAAAAGAATCGCGTACAAAGAGCCGAACACAGAGAGCCCAAAAAGTATGTTGAGCAGCTTCTTACTACTTCTAGGTCAACGACGTAAGTCTAAATCTTTATTTTTATTAATTATTAGTCATGAAACCTTACATGGTTTTTCATATCGATTTGTTAAGTAAGAAACTAGCCTCAGCCTGCTATGCAATTTGCAATAAGAACTGTTTCGGAGAAAATCAATTTAGCATCTTCCAAAATAACATATTTTTCTTTGTTAAATCATGTTATCATTCTTAAAATATACAATGTTATCATTATTATAAACAATACCAAGATAATTTTATGTGTGAATAGGTATTACAAAAGATGTCATTTTAAATGTTGTGCAATATTGTGTGACCTCACTACACTCATATTCGATGGCCAGCTAGCTCATTCGACATACCTAAATAAAGTTGACTTTATCATTATTTATTTTGATTTTGTGTTTAGTTCAGTAGGTATGTATATACGTACAAATTTTGTATACCTTCATTACCACTTTTCTGTATCTTTTTAAACATCAGAAATATCGAACTCTAGAGTATAAGTTAATTAACCTGTACCTACGTGTAATAAAAGACAATTAAAACTAGTTTTATAAAGGATATCTATGTTTACAAAATAACTGTACCAAAAATCAATAAACTTAAATTAACTTAAAAATTTTATTTATGATTAAATATTATAATAACATAATTTAATCATCTCTTTATAATTACTATAATTAAATTAGCCAAATTATATAAAAAAAAACTTAAATTAAAAGTCTTTCCTATACAACTACATTCAAATGTTGCGGGAATAAGCGTTCTTGACAACGTCATGCGCGAAAGCGAACCGATTTTGGAACATTATATAACATACCTTGTGTATTCATTGTACCATGGTTAGTAAGCATGCACGTTTGTTAGTATTAAAGCAACTCAGAACACTACAGTGATATTGGAAGTGACTGGAAAGATGATAATTTGAAAATCGGGGAGCTTAATTCAGATGACAGAAATTTAGATATGACGACAGCAAAACACATCATAATTATGCAGTGTTACATATGCAAGATATTACACATTTTAACGAGAAATATGTTGATGTACGTAGTTTAGTTACAGCAGGGGTTACACAAAATATTGAACAAGAAACAAATAATTAAATTCCCATATCTAAAATATCACGGAAGAATGGAAGCATAATTAGGCCCTATAAAATACCTGAAAGAAATATATTTATGGCCATAAGTGGACGACTAATTTACCACTAAGATAAAAAAGCACTGATAGCAGATATTTATTTTTGACCGGTAGTAAATAAAACGCTACAGAATGTGTATTTATCAAATATCACTTCTTGCATTTTATTTCCAATGATATAATTGACAAAATTCAACTTCAAAAATCTAGTAGATAAACACAAAAGTGTTTATCTACTAGATACTACTACGTAAGTCATCTATACGTAATTATTATTTTATTATTGTGAAAAGAAAACGTCAAATAATAAATATACACTACCGTACAATCATTTTGTGAGGTTAGCTGCTTTAACTATAGTTAGCTTATAGTAGCATGCGATTGGTTTTTCATTTACCAGATTCGGAGTAAGGCCTTCGCCACCGCAGCTTAAAATGACTTCACACAATGTAAACACACCTTCCGATCTAACCAGTCCAGTAAATCAACGTTCGAATATCACAAACAGTTATGCTTCAGCCGCTTCACATTCTTTTCCGAGTAAGAACCAAGCAATTGTATTTAGTTGTATCGATAATGCTAAACTGCAGGATTATCTCATTCCTTTGGGTACAATCATCAACCCAAAAAATATTATTTTTTCAACTAGATTATCTCATAATAGAATCTGCATGTATTTGGCAAACAAAACCGTAGTAGATAACTTCATGACACAACATGGCTCTATAGAAGTACTCGGCGAAGTTGTAAAGACTAGTCTTGTCTGGAGTCTGCCCGTCAATTCCTCATCAAGTATTAGTTGAAGAATTACAGAATATCGGTTTAAAGATTATTTCCTCAATAACATTTCTGAAAATTAGCTCGACTCTTCCCGAATATAGTCACATATTGAGCTTTCGGAGGCAAGTTTATATAAGCCCTATAACATCACCAATTCCAGATTCTATTCTAATAAATTTCGACCAAACACCTTACCGCATATTTTTGTCTCAAGGTACACTCGCCTGCTTTATTTGCAAAAATACAGGACACATATCATCCCAATGAAAAACCAGTTCAGTAACGGAATCAACTCATATTGAGTCAAACAATGAAGTACCAAATCAAACAGCTTCAACAAGTATACTACACAAGGTACCAAACACCCAGCAGTCATCAAGTTATCCATTATCAAATCCGAGCATATCACCTACACCTACAAATCTCCACAACAAAGAAACTACTAATACTCCTACTCACAGCAACACTTTAAATCAACCTCATTCAGCGGCAATACCGTTTTCACAAACTTCGGAAGCAATATTTTCCAATCTATCAGCTCCTTTTTCATTAGATACAACTGCAGAAAATTCTAATAAAACTGATACATCACCACAATTTTTTGAAACAACCAATTCAGTACCTCCAGTACTTCCAAATGTAATAAAGCCACATCATCTAAGTGACACGCCTCCCTCAGATTCAGCAATTTCATCAGAAAATCTGTTTGCAAAACCCAAACTCTCTAAACCAAAAAAACTACGCTCATTTAAAGTTCAATCTATACGGGAAACTCTTGAAAATTTCATTGATAATCATACCCCACCATTCGTTTTAAATTTCCACCAGTTGTCCTTACTGATTGATAATGTCCAAGGCTCCCCCGACACTATTAGCGTCGTTAAAGAATTTACAACTGATATGGTTGGTTTACTCCGTCTTTTACAAAGCACTCGATACTTCAATGGAACATTGATGGATTCTTCCATCGTCTCCCTATGCTACAGCTTCTTTTATCTGAATATTCTCTAGATATTATTTGTCTACAGGAGACAAATTTAAAGACCAATCAGTTGTACAATTCAAAAATTTTTACTTGTTTCCGCAAAGACCGTACAGATGCAAGTCGTGCAAGCGGTGGTGTAGCAATACTAGTAAACAAATCCATCGAGGCGATACAAATTCCAATAGTCAGTGATTTAGAGGCCGTTGCTATCAGAATCATATCTACCAGTTTAGTATCTATTTGCAATGTTTACCTTCCTTGTGACAAACAAGTAAGTTCTGATAGCCTTTGCAGGTTATTAGAGCAACTGCCACGTCTCTCTACATTCATTAAAACACATTTTTCCGAAATATCCTTTTGAAAAGTTGCTAAAATACCAGCTTTCCCAAGCTCATGAACATGGAAGAAGCGTCCAGTTTTTATGGGTTCCCTTACACGTCGGAATAACAGGAAATGAAGAAGCTGACAGGATTGCACGAGAGGCAATTTTAAGTGATTTGTCGGAGCCGATAGACAAGTGTGTTTCCAGTGACTTAAAAGCTTATTTTAAAAATAAAGTGTTGTGTTTGTGGCGAAATGAGTGGTCTCAAACTAATTCCAATTTAAATAAAATCAAAAATAATGTGTCTCAGTGGTTTCCATCGTCGCGCAATAGACGAGAACAAATTGTGGTTGCGCGTTTACGTCTAGGACATATCAGATTAACGCACTCCTACCTCTTCACAAAGATAAACAGTCGAACACTTTTTAACAATTTGTAGTAAATATGACCAAGAAAGACAGCGCTACAAGATCCCAAACGCTCTACCACAGGCTCTAGGTCAAAACTGTTCCTGTGACAATATAGTGAATTATCTCAGATCCATAAACATTTTGTATAATCTGTAGGTGTTTAACTTTGTTATTTATATTTTGTTCCGTCGCTAATAACCTTTTGGTGGATGCGACATCTTTTTCTAATAAAAAAAAAAAAAAAAAAAAAAAATTATCATATAATGTACAAAGTATGCTTACTTCTAATCCGGTATCAAATGTAACGGCATTGTTTGCAGTGTTGGTCCTCTGTGCAGTCGAAAAAGATATCCATCTTAACGTTAAACCTATGTTTAATCCTACTTTTTCTAATTTAATTATCTAATTTAATATATGTATATATATATATATATATATATATATATATATATATATATATATATATATATATATATATATAACATGTATTACTAACAATT
This sequence comes from Diabrotica undecimpunctata, assembly GCF_040954645.1. Lineage (NCBI taxonomy): Eukaryota > Metazoa > Arthropoda > Insecta > Coleoptera > Chrysomelidae > Diabrotica > Diabrotica undecimpunctata. Next base: position 100,904,800 of record NC_092810.1, read on the forward strand.
TAACTCTATTGTTAATTTTCTTAGGCTTGACGATAATAAAAGTAGAAAGAAGAGAAAGAAAAATAATTCCGTGAACTATGGAAAATATTCATTAATACCTACAGACCGTCATATAAATCATCACCTTACTTTACAATAGACAAGCAACTTCTTGGCTTTCGTGGCAGATGTTAATTTAAGATATTTATACCCAACAACAACTACCACATTCTACACACTATGCTTTGCAGACAACCAAATATTCTTGGCTCAGCACTACAAAGATCTAGAATATATGGATCTAGAATTTATTCAGGAACATCTGAAATGGAGCTTAGAAGTAAATATAAAAAAAAACAGAATACATGCGTATAGAAGGAAAAGAAAAAAATATAAAGGAAAAGACAGTTAAGATTTTATTTCACGTATAGTGCGCCTGTGCATCCGCTTATACGTATTTCGGCCTAATAGGCCTCTTCAGAAGTCTTTCACAGTCGCTCTGAACGTGAAAATAAATCTATTCTGTCTTAGGAAGCAACTCTAAAGCTAAAGCAAAAAATATAATTTTGGATAGCACCAACAAATAAATCACTGTACAATGTATAAACATCTAGACATACACATAACCAATGACTAAAATTTTAACGAAAATATTAAACATAGAAATAACGAAAGACAAGCCATTTGGCAATTGAATAGCATACTGTGGGATAAAACAATTTTGAGACAAAATAATCACAGAATCTATAAAAGTATTGTCAAAAACATTATTACATATAGAAGCGAAATATGGCTTCTAAAGGAGAAAGCCATATCACTTTAAAAGCAATAAATGGATTATTGGAGGAGAGCAGCTATTAAATCAGGATATGACCGAGTAAGAAACGGGAGAATTCAAGAAATCATGGGCGGTAATCATTAAATAACAGAGGATATCAGAATAAACTATCTGAGAAGGTACGGTCACGTACAAAGAATGGATGACAGTAAAATCCTAAAAAAAAGTAATAAACTAAACACAGCCAGAAAAACGAAAGACGAAAGAAGGGCAGGCCGAGAATAAAAGCGAGAGGAATAGAAGAGTACCTTCTGAATGACCAAGACCACTGGAACTGGAAATACCCAATAATCCTGCCAAATAAAGCATAAAGATTGTTATAGTTTGCGACTATTCATCAAATTACCTAGTTGACGCTTGTCCATATTTAGGAAAAAGAACAAAAACAGGAGGTCTACTATTAGCAAATTTTTTTGTTAAACAACTAAGAAATACTCCTTACAGCAGCAATCAAAATATAACTATGGGCGAATGGTTTCCTTCAGTTGGCCTTTCTAATGAGCTACTGAAATATCCATACAAACTTACTGTATTGGGAATAATAAGAAAAAATGAAACAGGGAGACCTCCAGAACTTTTAGAAGAGCAGGGAAGAAATCTTTAAACTTCAGTATTTTGTTTTTATCAAGAAACCGTTGGTGTCTTATGTGTGTTTGTTATTACTAGTTGCTTTTCTACACAAAAACATGTCAACATAACTTCTATTTAATTTCCTATTCATAGATCATATTTTCCTATGACCTCTTCCTGTTTTCCTTCGCTAGTCTTTGCACTCCCATGACAATATTGAGCTTGTGTTTCTTTATATATGCTAATACTTTTTCTTAATCATGATAAAATTTTTTAATTTCTTCTTCTTCATAGTCTTGTGTGGGAGCATATGCATGTAATGTATTTGTATTTATTGTTTTTGTTTGTACTTGTAACATAAGTGTTCTGTCTGAGAATAGGACGATGTTTTTCACAGCTTTATCTGTTTTTTTCGTTACAATTGTTACAATTGTAACGAAATGTGTACAAATGCTACACCATTTTTGAGTATTGACCTGTTGTCTCCTGAATAGTATATAATGTGATCGGTTATACTTTGTCAGACCCTGGTCATCTTATTTCACTTATTTAAGTATACTTATATTTAGGCGCTTTATTTCTTTTATGGTATTATGAACCTATCCTGGTTCATACGTGCTTCTTGTATTCCTGTATTTCTTTCATTAGAAAATATATTGATGCTTCTAGCTGATCGGGAGATTCTTAGCACCCCTGTTTCATTGAAGGACTACCCGCACTTTGGGTCGTTGTATTTCTCAGCCATTTCCATGATTTTTTCTTGAAAAAGTTAGGCTCTAGATGGTTTCCCGTTGCCTTCCAAGAGTATGTAGTAGAAGGAAATGTAGTGACCCGTCTGACCTCGGAAACCTAATAGCCATTCGGAATCGTAAGTAGTAAAAAGGAAAGATTAAAGATATTTTACTTAAGACAAGTTGAAAAATACTAAAATTTAAAGGCAATTATGATCCGCCAGGTGCGTTTCATAAGAGTATGAGTATTGATATACCTTCTGTTCCCGCTCACACTTTGGGGTGTTGACTATAGCTTTGTATGTGGTTATTTGGTTTTTGGACTAAGGTTAGTACACCTCTCCAACCTTCTATTTTATCTTTAAAAATTAGTTATAGTATTCTATATCGATTTTCTGTTATTAAATGTCCCAGATGAGACATTTTCCATGTTTAATAGTCTTTAACAAATCTCTTTCTTTGTTGACCCTCCTTAGTACCCTCCAAGGTATCTTTAACATTAGTCTATAAATCTACGTACTTTTACGATTCAATTCGGTTCGTGCTGGATAATTTTAGAACACGTGTCATATTTCTGCTCCATGAAATAATACAGATCAAACATAGGACTTAACCATTCTTTGTGTTAATTCTAAACTAAGATCATTCTTGCAAAGAAATTTCTTTATTTTCAGAAAAAAACTAAATAGTCATTTCCATATTGTATATTAATTTTTCAGATTTATCTGTCATAATAAAAAATAAATATTAGTTAAACCAATATTTTTATTCGATCAAAGATCTATAGGGCTTTTTAAATGCCGATATTGTCTTTTGAACCTAAGCAAACATTTCCGGATACTACCCTATCACTTATTTCAAATCCGAAACTCTCTGAATCAAAGTTGTCTTACGAGTATTGTCGTAAACTGATATTTGCCAGGAATTAGAATTTTAAATGATGCAAACGGGAATTGGAGGAGCCGACACGTGTTGGGAATCTGACATTTAAAGCAGGCTGTGGACATCGGACACTGATAATGGAAATTCCATTGTGGAAACCGCAGAACACTATTTTTTTTGTTCGCTTCGGCTGACGTTACAAATGTGAATTAATAAAACGGAGTTTATATGTAGCACTTTCCCAACTTTGCGGACAGTTGAACAGTTTTTTTGTTCGTTCTTGACAGGAGGCATGCGAAATGTGTAAACACTGAGATATAAGTGGAAAAAGTTTTGTTTTTATTGTAACACATATATATGTTGATATTACTGTTTCGGCGAGGTATATATGTTTGGAGTTTCTGGACTAAGGAATTAATTAATATGCTACAGCGAGTTCGGGGAAATTTATACAACGTTAAATGTCAAGGTTTATCACTATTTCAGATTTTTATTTTTGATGAAATAACTTTTGTTATAAATACTTTGTAATGAATTAGATGGTAGATTTAAAAAAGGAGGTCAATATTAGTAATCAATATATTCAGAAGAGACAAATAACCGATTAATTTAACTAGTTCTAAACAAAAATATTTGGTATTTAAGAAAAACGTCTATTTGCAAACTTAAAACATATATTATGTAGTTAAAAAACCTCAAAATTAACCACATTATAGACTATTGTTAAAAAACGTTATTTTGGTAATTAAAAACAAGCAATCGGAGCACAAAATTATTTGTTTTTAGCTGCAGTAGTTTTAAATGTCGATTCCTTTTTAACTATCTCAAGATTTTTCTAATGTTAATATTCAAATCTGTCTAATTAGCACAGTCACTTAATTTTCTTTTCCTATATAAAGAGTATAAGATGAAAAATAAGGAAAAAATAGAGAAGAAAACTACTTCTTCTACTTCTTTTTATGTAGACATGACTCTTTTCAATGGGCCCCCAATAAGTTGTCGTTTGATCGCTTTCGTGGTCTTCCTACTAATCGTCTTCCTATTGGGGAACCATAATGTCAAAAAATGTCAAGAGATAGAAGAGCTAGAACGAAGACACGATAGTTTTAATATGCATAAAAAAATCAAGAAGTTTACTTATACTTACAAGAAAAAACAGTTTGGTAGGTTAATAGACGAGAACAACAAACATATTGCAGATAAAGAAGAACAGTTGCAGACTTGGGCAAATTACATAAAAGATTTGTCTACGGATTATCGTCATATTTCTACGAACACTCTTGATCTGAATGGACCAAAAATATTGAAAAGTGAGGTGATAAAAGCTATAGATCAAACGAAAGATGGGAAAGCAACAGGATGCGATGAAATACCAGTCGAATTTTTAAAAGTTTTTAACGCGAACAACCTGAATGTAGTATTGGAACTGTTTAATAAGATATACGATACTGGTCAAATTCCGTCGGACTGGTTGAAATCTACATTTGTGCCTCTTCCCAAGAAATCGAATTCTAAGACGTGTAGTGAATATCGCCTTATAAGTTTAATGAGTCACACCCTTAAAGTATTCTTGCATATTATCCATTCCAGAATACGAGCTAAATTAGAACACAGAATAAGTAAAACACAGTTCGGTTTTAGATGCGGTTTTGGCACTCGAGAGCCGCTCTTTGCAATACAAGTCTTGATTAAAAAATGTCTGGATCAACAGAAAGATGTTTACGCCTATTTTATCGACTATGAGAAAGCATTCGATACTATCAAACATGAAAAAATCTATATTGGAATCAAACAGCCCACATGAAGAATGGACATACGGTGAGTGAAAACGTAACCATTTCGAGAGGGGTTAGACAGGGCTGTATTCTTTCGCCACTGCTTTTCAACCTGTACACGGAACAAATATTTCTAGAGGCACTGGCAGAGTACAACGAGGGCATCAAGATTAATGGCGTACCAATAAGTAATTTTCGATATGCAGATAATACTGTTATACTGGCCGATAACATCGAAGATTAACAGATGATGCTAAATAGAGTAAATACAACTGGCAACCAATTTGGACTGAAGATCAATAGAAAGAAAACTAAATTTATGGTGATCAGTAAAAAGAACATTCAACATATCGACCTGAATATTAAAGCCAAACGTATTGAAAGAGTACACCGATTTAAATATCTGGGATATACAGTAAATGATAAGTGGGACACAGACGTAGAGATTAAGATCCGAATTGAAATAGCAAGATCCAAATTAATCAAAATGAGAAAGCTCTTAAGCAACCGCCACCTAAGCGTTAACCTCCGATGGCGCGCCACGAATTGCTACGTACTCTCTACGCTACTTTACGTAGTTGAAGGGTGGACGTTAACAGCAGCAACTATAAAGAAGTTAGCGGCTCTAGAACTGTGGCTGTATCAACGCATACTGAAAATACCTTGGACAGACAGAGGGACCAACACAGAGGTATTAAGACGAATGGGTAAAGAGGTGGAATTGTTAAAAGGAGGAAAGCGTCATACCTGGGCCATGTGTTCCGTAATGATAAGTACAGTACTTGAGAGAATGGTTTCAAATACCAGAAGCTGCGAACATAATACATGCGGCACAAAACAGAGAAACCTATCGTTTGATGGTCGCCAACCTTAGTAGAAGATGGCACATAAAGAATTGGGGAACCGCCTCTTTCCGTCTTTACTACTCTATTTGTTACCATTTGGCTTATATGATTATTCCATTCTACTCTTCTATTTTTTACCCAGTTCTTGATGTTCCCAGTTCTCAACCTTTCATCTGCGTCGTATATCTATATTTCTAGCTCTGTCCCACAGTGTTTTACCATCAAATTTTCTAAGTGTTTCAATCTCGGCCATTTTTAACATTCTTTTTGTCCTCTATATCTCAGGTCGTGTTTCTGCAGCGTATGTCATTATTATTAGTCTTATGACTGTTTTGTTAATTTTGCAGTTCATTTCCTTCCCGATATTTTTATTTTTCCATATTATTTTATTCAGTTCTATTTGCTCTATTTACTTGATCTTCCATATCTGGTTTGAGCTTTCCGTAGCTAGATAATGCGATGCCTAGATATTAAAACTTCAGCACTAATTCTCTGAAAACTCGCTTCGAGTTTGAGTTTGTGTCACTCTCAATTTCTCTCGCTTCGAAATTGAGAGTGGCACAGAGACGAATGGAACGATCTATACTGGGAGTGACGTTGCGGGACCGAATAAGAAACGAAGGTCTGCGAAGAAGGACGAGTAGTGCTGATGTTGTGAAACGCATAGCTGAACTTAAAGGGAATTGGGCAGGCCATGTAGTGAGAATGCCTGACTCACGATGGACGAGTAAAATAACACATTGGAGGCCAAGAGCAGACAAACGTAGTAGGGGAGTACCACCTACACGTTGGGCTGACGACATCAGGCGTATCAAGAAAAATTGGCAACAAAGAGCACAAAATCGCAAAGAATGGAGGAGTTTAAGGAAAGACTATGTCCAGCAGTGGACGCGATAAATGAAGGCTGAATGATGATGATGATGATAACTAATTCTCCGATCTGACCCTATGCATTGGGATAATTAACATGTTAAATTTTCTGGCTGTTATATTAAATTGGTGCAGCATACGTTGTGAATCATCTGCACTTTGGGAGAGTTGTATTACGTCGCCTGCCAAGCCTGCGAAAATCAAGTTGTTTTTCTCCCATTTGGTATCTTTTTTAGTTCTTATTTTTTTTATTATTTTATTATTATTTCAAAATTCCCACGGAAAAAATGGAACTGCATTTATGATAAATACAAAATTAAGAAGCAGAGTCATGGATTTTAGAGCAATTGGTGGAAGAATTTCATGCATCAAAATCAAAAACACACAAGCCAATATGTCAATGATAAACGTTTATGCTCCAAAAAAAGATGCATGTAATAAAGACAAAGTAGAGGCTTATGAAAATGTACCCATAACGACTTTCTGATGATAATAGGCGACTTCAATGCAAAGGTTGGAAAAGTGGAGAACAATAAAGAAGTTGTAGGAAAAGAAATATGTCATGAAGCAACGAATGAAAATGAAAGAATACTATGCAACTAAGATTGCGACAAACACATCCATTGCCAGTACAAACTTCCGACATAAAAAGCAACATTAAATAATATTTTTATTTCCAGGCCAAAGAGAAGGTAACCAGATATATCACGTATTTATTTTTAAAAAATAGCTAAGACTTATACCAGACATCGGATCATACAGAGGAGCAAACGCTGATTCCGAGCACATATTAATCATAATTCTTGAAAATCCATTTCAATACAAACATTGAACCTAAAAGAATAAAAAACCAAGTAAACATATTTGATCTCATACAACCCCATTGCACTCAGATGAGTACATTTTGTAACATAAAAATAATGATAATAAAAAAGTTCTTATAATGTATAAATAAATAGTACCAGTACTTATCCTTCCAATAATACAAATTCAAAAATTATATATAATATCCTCTATATAATATATAGAGGGCCATCTTGGGTATAATTTGTGAAAATCTAAAGCACTTGTCACTATTTTGCAAGATTTGTCACTATTAGGCCGTTTTGCTGCTGTACTCAGACGAGTACAGTGGAACCGGACCAAATGGGTTAAATAATCGCATATCTAGACTAATCTCTTGATCATTAGTGACTGGTCAGAGAATAAATTAATAAAACACGAACTGTTGTTTCCAAAATATTACGAAGGCCTGAGAAGTTAACTTAACTAGAACATTTTTAGTCAGATTGATCTGCGCATGCATATAACACTAATTAAGCCAATGTTGACAGTTGGCAGAGAGTATAAATGAATTAGTATAAGTCAGTGATTCTCAACCTGGTGGGCGCACTTCTACTACAAGTGGGCGGGAGGGTAGGGGCCTGAGAATATAAAAAAAACACCAACAACATTGACTAATTTACTAAGATCAAAGTAAAACAACATTTTAACAAAATAAAAAATAAAATACACATGAACACTGATAAAGAGGTACAATTATAAAGAGCACTGAAAACTAAATTATCAACAAGTTTATTGTATATTAGTGACTTTCTTGGGTCTGTTTTGCAGAGCAAAGTTTATTGAAACAGGGTGTACTATTAGAAATATACGCTCTCAGTTTTTTTTTCTATATTTAGCTGCGATCTATATATGGTCTTCAAAGCAGTCATTGCGAAAAATCTTGTTTCGCAAACGTAAGATGTTGAAAACGGTAATAGTATACGGAACGCTCTGGTTTTCAGCGCAGAAAACTCATGATGGACCATTGACCAAAATTTAAAGGGGGATTTATTATTAAACTCCACAAGAAAACTAAATTCCTGTAGCTGGCTGTATACCATGTATTACAAAATTTTTTTATTAAAATCCTTTATAAAAGGTATATAATTAAAAAACCCAATCGGGCTATGTCATAAAGACAGAACGTTTTCGGAATCCATATTTTATCATCAGTGTCCTAAAAAGTATATAACCACTTTAGTTAAAAAGAACGTGAAATTTAAATTTTGACCAAGATTAATACAAAATGTGGTTAATACTTACTAGGTATACATGTTTAAAGCCACTAAATATCTGGGTAAAAACCCGATAAAAGTTTTAGGTTAAAATTAGGTTTACATTATTCGATCTTATCTATTAAGATGTTAAAGTTACCAGTAGATTTAATAACATAGCAACGTACGAATCTACATGAAGTTTCTGGTCCTGATACAAAATGTCTACGAGGACTTGATCATAGCAACTGATTGAAATGACAATATTGATATGTTAGGACACGTCTAGGATATGTCTAAATATAACAGAAGCCAGCAATATTTAAAAATTTAAAAATTGAATAAGTTAAAATTGCAATTAAAATAATATAACCGTAGCAACCATCAATGTTGTAGTTTTAAATTGTAGATTTGTCCTGAATTTATGTTAAGAGCATGAAGAAAATTGTTTTATTGATTAATGTATGTAGAATGAATTGTGGTGGAAAATTGTGTGGGTACTGATTGGCAACCAACTATACATGAGTCTGAAGAAAGTGGTGTAAAATAAAGATTCTAATAAAAGGCCCTTTATGTGAAAAGTTGGATTCCTGAAACTTTATTGTTGATGGGTGAAATAGGAAATACTATATTTAAAAGTGCTATTAAGTAAATAAAATACAATAAGATACTTTGTAATGTGATGTTCATGTAGTATTTAACTTATAACTTAAGCATAAAAGGCCCTGTATGTTAAAAAACAACATTTAGTACCTGGTAAATATAAAAAAATTTTAAGTTACAAGTTCATGAACATAAATAACTATGTGTTAATGGATAAATAATTATGTTTTAAATGATTATGTCGTGTTAATGGATAAAGTTGGTTAGTTGTTTTTGTGTGTTAACAACTATATGAGATGAACAGAAAATTTATGGTTGAGACGTGGTTTTGTAATATGTTGATTATACATTATTCGACTTATAGCTTAAGAAGAAAAGGCCCTATCTATTAGGGGATAGATAGAAGTCTATGAAGATTTCTTCTTTGACAGTAGAGAGCCCTTCAGGTGTAATTTGAAATGGATTCCTAGCCCACTTGTAAATGTATTAGTCGGTCGTCGGCAAAAAATTTAAAATTTTTTGTCAGCATCGCTAAATGAGTTTCAATGGTTACAAAAACAGCTTTCCGTGTTTTTGTTTAACCTTGTAAGTTTTAATATATTTATTCACATTTGCAAATATTTCTAGGTTTTTTTGCTTTAAATTTCTTCTCCAAAATTCCTAACTTTATCACTCGTATCCAATATAGTGTCTTGGTTCCCTGAAGCTGAAGGTTTAAAATACTTAGTCTCTCGAATATGTCACCCAAGTAGCTCAATTTCATCACTAATAAACAATAACGAAACATCTAGGTTTCCGGTCTACTGTTTTCTTCAAGGAAAATGGCGATTTTGTCTTAATTCAAAAACACGTTGCAAAAATTTCCCACATAATAACTATCTTGCCCCACAATACAATATTATTGTTGAATGTACTGCACCCATATCTTTACAAAGTGCAGAAAATATTCTAGTGTTCAAACGTCTCATTTTGATGCAATTAACTACTATTATAACCGTAGTTAGTACAATATTTAGGCCAGGAGACATTTCTTTGGAATCCAGAGCTTCTCTGTGGATCATACAGTGACTCCATATATACATTGGAGAATTTTGTTTCACAAGCGCTTGTATACTTCGAAATTTTCGGAGCATTGCACGAACACCATCGGTACATATTCCGACGCAATTCCTCCACTCCATTTTTCCTTTGTTTATATAATCATTTAAGATAGTAAATAATGTGAGCGATGTTGCTTTCAATTCTATTTTTTGCAGAAAAGTAGTTCTTTTACCACTGATGTACCATCACAAAATCGAAAGTAGGCAATAAAATCTTTATTGCTATTTGTTGCCTCATCAAGCTGAATTGAAAACAGCTTGTCATGCAACTTCCAGAGTAGCTGATCCTGTACATCTTCATCTATATCACCAATTCAAGGGGCAACAGTACCATTTGATAGAGGTATAGACTTCAATTTTTTGGCAAAATTATCTCCAAACATAGTTTCTACAATTTGATTTGCAGCTGGCAAAATAAGCTCTTTACCAATAGTGTAAGGCTTTTTACTACTGGCTAGTTAAAATGATACTTTATAAGAGACAAGTAAAGCTTTTCCATTCAAAGTCAAAGTTTTATTTAAAAATGATTTTTGCTTTTTATGTGATTTTAATTTTAACTCGAAGAATTCTCGCGGTTTGTTAATGTACTCACTATAAAGTGTTTCCAAATGTCTTTAAGTTTATTAGGTTTCATGCTGTTGGTTGCTAAAATTTTTAAGCGAATAATATATAGAGGCCTTTCTTCTTCATCTGCTTCAGTAAAAGTAAACCCAAAATTTAATTATTCTTGAGAATATTTTCTTGATTTTATTTTTGGAACCACTCATGACTGTGCACTTATCTGTGCAATATTTGGTGCACTTATCTGGTATCTAATGCTCGCTTACGCCCAGTTAAAAATTTATCCATCCTTTGGTATAAGTTTATATTTACCTTCTGTTTGGGATATCTTATTGTAGTACCGTCAACTACAATTAACACCCAAACTAGAACATACGCGTTCACAATAAATTTAACAGATACAGAAGCACTGATTAAACTAACTCAACTAAGAATGGTCACGGTCAGAACAGAGGAGTAAGGAGAGGAGATGCAGCCAGACAGACGATCGAGAATGTTCAAAATATCGGAACTTCTCTCGAAGAAAGGCGATCGGTTTCGAATCGATGTTGCCACATATCAATAAATTTATTTATTCTCGGTAATATGGTAACTACAGTAATATTTTACTGTAAGTTTTTTGTCAAAATACACAAAGTAGCTTATTATTGTACAGTTATATTGTTATTGTACGAGAGGGGGCGCGATAAAAATAATTATGGAAAATTGGGTCGCAAATAGTAAAAGGTTTAGAAACGCTAGTATAAGGTAAAATGAACAGAAAAGATAAGAAAAAGAAAGTAAAGAAAGACGAACTAACAACAAAGTGTAATTCAAGGTAGTGTGTAAGAAATGGAAGATTTCATTTCGTGGGAAACATTAAGACATACCTTTAACTAACTAAAAAGTAATTAAAAAAAAATGAAACAATAGCGTCATTTAAAAAGTAAACAATAAATAACAAATACTACGTCATTGTTGGCTGGCCGATAAATAGACCCCCATGTGTATGAAATTATTAATTAATGTAAGGTCTATATGTGCTGGTTTACTCATAATAGGTAATTAGCTGTACACGTAATACACTAGCGAGACTGCTTCCTAAAATTTTAAAACTAGCCCAATAAAAATATAAAAAAGAGGTGATTTTAACACATTTATTCCAACTAACTAACGTGATACGTAAATATATATAAGAAAGCTATATACCAAAAAAAATATAACTAATTTACTACGACTAAAAAAAATGACCGGAAACTAAAACTACGATAATGTATCGGTATAAGTTTCCACACACTAATACAGTCTAATATTTTTTTGCTTCAGGACTTTACCGGTAGTACTAAACGAGGTCATAAACATATGCCCTTACTTTATCTGCCATGTTCTTGGGTATCTCTTACCTAGATATGCAGCAACTTATTGCGATACTACAGCTTCCACTAATTTTCAGAGAAACATATACAGCTTAAACGCACACTCACGAGTACCGGGTGCTATTGGATGTTGGATATTGGGCTGATAGAAATAACTTTTAAACTTTCTCGAGTCGTGATATACTTGTCGAGTAAGTAATTTGCGACTATATTTCAAGTCTTTGACGAAATAGACGATACAGCGAGTTCTTGTATCTTACAACAGTTGGTTGGCGACTGTTTATTATTGTTTGGTTTTTACATAACTTGGGGTAGAAAAGGAAAGCTGGTATCCGACGTCACAGATATCGGAAATATTCGTCTATTGTCCTACCTTACCTTATTAAGCTATTTACAAAATAAAATATTATCGTTTTTCCTGAAATTTAATTAGAAAATATACAGGTAAAATAATTTTTGAATAAACAAATATTCAAAGAAACAACCAAAAGAAAACTCGAAGGACCAGATCCCAGATACTAATATGTAACACTAATACTAAAAGTAAACTAAAATTAAATTATAACACCTATACTAATCTGACTAGACTATCATGTCCTGGGCTATGACATTCCAATTTCCGTGAATCATTAATCGGGAGAAGTGCAACACGTGTAATGGGCCTAACATATTCTCCGGATGTAGTTTTAACTTTAATTGACTGTGCCAATCCATTCTTACCGGGACATGTCTCAATCACAAGAACATGTTTTGTATGTAAGCATGTAAGATAACCAGTTTATTAACCTGTATATTTTTAACAGGTTTACACCATTTAGGGTGATGTTGCAATTGATGAAGGTACTCTAACTTCCACCTATTCCAAAAGAGTTGTCGAGCTTGACAAATGGGTATATTATATCGAATTTCAAATCATGAATGTGTTGCCTGTGTGAGTCCATTTCAAATAGATAAAAAGAAATAAAATAAGACTCACAATCAATTTAATTTTACCATCAAAACGACCGGTTTCGCTTACTACACTTTGCTATGCATCTTCCGATCTAACGGTACCAGGTAAATTAAATGATTCCGGTACAAGAATTATTAATCCGGCAATCCATCATAGTTTGAACTATGTTTTCCGAATCATTAATTATTAATTCTTGTATCAGCATCATTTAATTTACCTGGTACCGTTAAATCAGAAGATGCTTAGCAAAGTAGTAAGCGAAACCGGTCGTTTTGGTGGTAAAATTAAATTGATTGTCAGTCTTATTTTATTTCTTTTTAGCTATATTGAATTTAGTTGAGTTACACTCCAGGAGATTCCTTTCCTTCAGATGAGCACTTAATGCAGTTCCGATAAGAAAATGCCCAGGGGTAAGTCAGCCATAATCACTTGGGCCATTGGACCGTGGTGAGAGAGGCGGCAAATTTAAAATTACTTCTATGTGAATCACGACTGTAGAGAAAACTTCGTATGTAATGGCTAGATTTCTCATTATTAGGTGTAAATGACGCTATGTGCTTTTTACAGCAACTTCTTGAAGACCTGCCTTTGGTACTATAAATTTAAACTCTATTCTGTTTGTTGCACAAAAATCCAAGATTCAATGAGAGTTTGCATTATTTTCAAAGAAGTGGTGCCATTCAACAAATTTGTTACTTGCACCACAAAAATTTTTATCAATATCACTTGATATCACGGCAAAATTGCCCCTACGTGCTATAAAACTTTTCAATGCCCTTATATAGGACTCGGTTGATGAACTGGTAACACCTTCCAAATGTATAGCTTTTGTCGCCATACATACAAACACGGCGATATAGCACATTTTATTAGCGGCCTTACATAATTTTGAAATTTTTAACAAAAAATTACCTACATAGTCAACACTCACTTTAGAAAATTGTCTACAGATTTTAACTCGGTCTTTGTTGTAAAAGTCCAAATCTATGACAAATGAGATATCTCTTAATAACCTTGTTGATCTCATTTAATTCGTTGATTATCCAAAATTCTTGCCATATATTACCTAGGTTAGCTTGAACTCCAGCGTGTCCGAGTGACATATGCACAACTTTATTAAAAAAAATACTATATGGCCATCCTCCAACAAAACTGGCTATTTATGGTTAAAGGGTTAATCAGATGAGCTTAACCGGCCACCTACTAATTTAAGTAACTCAATTTATCAATATAGGTAGAGAGAGAGAGAGAGAGAGAGAGAGAGAGAGAGAGAGACCAAATGTTTAACGAGTTTCTTTTGCCACTGGACTAAGGACTAGGAAAACAAAATCTATGGTCCAACTTTCCAAAGTGGTCCAAAATGGTCCACTTTTGGATAGACACGGGACTACTATAACACAGACGGATGAGAAAGTAAAAAGATGGGCAGAATATATCGACGAACTGTTCGATGATGAAAGAGGAGATCTGGAGCACATAGAACTTACGTCGGAAGAAATAGGTACATTAATGTCAGAAGAAGAAATATTACACGCAATAAAAACCATGAAGAGTGGGAAAAACCCTGAACCTGATATACTTTCTATAGAAATCCTAAAAATTCTAGATGAGAAGTACATTTATGTTTTAGTGACACTATTGAACCAAATTTATAGTTCAGGCATATTATCCAAAGAGTGGTTAACGTCGATTTTTATTTGTCTTGCCAAAAAGGAAAACGCAAGAGAATGCAGCGATTACCGCTCTACTAGCTTGATGTCTCATATGCTAAAGTTACTACTAAAAGTCATCCATAACCGAATATATCACAAACTGGACATAGACGTTAACGATACACAATTTGGTTTTCGCAAAGGCAAACTTTCCTTGGAACGAGCATTGTGAACGAGTCGAAATACACAGCTAACGATCTTAACAAGTATTTCAGAATCAGAAAATCGCGAGAAAAGCTCAACTTAATCTAACATATCGTCTATTACGATATGACGTGAACGATAATGTTCCGTCTTTTCTTCCGGTAATGAGTCTAATACTATTAAGTTCAAATTTGAATAATTAATAATTCTTTCTTGTAAAAAAAAGGACCACAAAATCATAGAGAATTATTTAACAGCTCCTGAGGAAAGAAGTCGAGAATTTATATCCGCCGGATTGCACGAGCTTGGGATATGATGAAATCGTGCCTCTGGAGTCAATTTCTTTATTAGTGCTATTCGTATAGTGATGCAACTGATCCACCCAGATAAAGAGATCTTATATATGCACTTGTACTACTAAGCCTCCTTGATGGCGTCTGAGAAGATGTGAAGCTCCTTAGTTGTACTAACTAGTCATGAGAATACCATCTCGGAATTCTACACATGTTTAATGATTTAAATCCATTAAACAGTTTTAACCATTCCTTAATGATGGAATCGTCCGTCCATCCCATCCAATTTTCAGTTTCCATAATTTTTCCATTTAAATCTTTCCCTTAAAAGGAACGGGTTAATGGTGCCTATTAGGTCAAAACACTGACGTACTATTAAAAATATGCGACGTTTAGAAAGCTCACTTTTAATTAGAAAACGAAGACTAGAAAAACTGGAACTATCTTCTTAAGGGTTCCAGTGTAATCCTTACAATTTACTATTTTGAGATTCGTTAGTGTGAATTTCTACATTATCGCCAGCTACCAGATTTTTAGACATTAAAAACTCCGATGAGTTTGAGTTAAACTTATAAAGAGAAGAACAAGCTGTATTCAGAATGGAAGAAAATTGTTCATACAATGCTTGCAATTCACCTAACGTTTGCGTAAAATATGATCTATGAATATCTGATTTAGGATTGCATTGGCTGCCAAGGACATCCCATGGACCTTGTTCGCTATATCTTTAAAACTCTGACTAATTCATGAACTGCATTACAACCCTTATACCAATCTTTTGTACTCAATTATCTGCAATAGGTCTGAGGTGTCATTGCGCCATATTCTGCAAATTGTCATAATTCAACATTACTTCATTTAAAGTAATGCCATTGGAAATAGGGCAAGAACCATTGTAAACCACACGAATTCCTATACTGACGTTCGCTTTTTGCTTCGAGACGTAAAAATGAGGAATAAAGTGTTGATCTTTACCTACTACGGGATAAGGATTTTTGACTACCTGTAAAATTCCTACTTTTAAATAATCATGTATAATCGAATTGTATTGACTAAACACTTGGGGATTAACAACCAACCTTTTTTCACCATTCAAAAACCTTTTCTGTGCAGTTTTATACGAGTCAAATACTTTAGACATTTTATTTTGGGAAATAAATGGTATAGAGATTTGATACCTGCCATCCGGCATTATCTTAGTTGTTTCTTTAAATAAACACTCTGCCATTTCAGCTTTAGAACCAGTTATATCGATTACAGGTATCTCTTCAGCTGTACAAAATCTTTCCACGGGACCATTAAGGTTTTCTTCATTTTCCTCTGACACTAGTTAGGATACAGATTGGTCCTGTTCCATACAAGACACATAAATATCTAGAACCAAATTTCGAGAGAAATTTGTAGAATCCTTATGACGATGACATTTATTGTCAACTGAACCACCAATAATCCAACCAAACAAGGTATTTTGTATAGTTGAGAGTCCTTTACATAGGTGAACTATGCCATGAGAAAAGTTCATAACAGATATCTGCGCCGAGGAGAATAAATTGTAAAGGAGTTTGTTCACTGTTCACTGCAAAAATTATTCATTTTTTATTAATTTCAAATTAAATTTAAAATTTTTCCAGTGGGTTTTATTTACTGTAGTATTCCACAACTCAATACAGTTTTGTGCTACACTTTACGAGAAACCAATCACACCTCTCGATTTGAAATTAAACATAATAATTTAAAGTCATGTCTAGATTTATTATCTATCATTATTTTTGAATTGAAATATTTTCATAAATTATAATAAAACACGAATCAATGTATGGGTACAGAGATAATGGAAAATTTCAAAATTAATAGAATTTTTTAAGATGTATATTTAAATAAAAATGTGACTGACTGATCGAGAATGCTCGATTATTGTTTTAGTTTTTAATATACTAAAAACTTGCAACCTGTCGCACAGCACTGCTTTTAGCTGGTTTGATATAATATTTTCGTTAAACTGGCAACGTTGCCTTCGAAATTAGAATGACACATGTGAAAAGCTCAACTTACACAACTTGAAAAACACGATTTTCGGTTATAAGAGTTGTACCAGTTTTTTATGACGCGAACGGTACAAGTACGAAGAAACAAGAAAAGTTGTCTTACAAATATTTATTAAAATAAGCGGCTAAGATTTGCAAAATAGCTATTTGGGAGGGTTGTTTTAAACTACTACCATTCAAAAAACTCAAAAAAAGATTAATGAAGGGCAAGAACGCACTTGTTCCCACAAATAATTTATAAAGCTGGGTAAGCTATCCAAACGAGTTTTTAGACATGCTTTTGGCTCAATCCACGGCATATCAAGGAAACGTGTAGATCTCATTGCTTAAACTTTTCGTGACAGAGATATTGCAGAACCACCTAGTAACAAAGGAAAGCAAACAAATAGACCCAACCGAAAATCTAACAAAACTCTATTTGGAACTTACGAACCAGAAAGTGTTAGCAATCCTAAGTATAAACCCAAAGTTCTCTATGACTTCTTCTCTATGACTATACTTCAAAAAAAACTTCAACTACAGGTTTGGCTCACATCGATCGAAAAGACGTTGCATGAAATTAAGGCTGATTTGTTTTTCAAGGAGTTGAAGGAGAAAACCACATCGTTCAAGCATAGCGACGAAGTGGAGGTTCTGACCTTTGATTTCCAACAAAAACTTCCACTTCCAAAATTTTCTGCTGCGGAAGCTTTCTACAAAGGCCAGTTGTGGACATACAACTTTTGCGTCCATTCTGATAAGACAAATCAAGCACACTTTTATATGTATGATGAAACTATGGCTTAAAAGTTACCAAACGAGGTAGTGTCATTTTTGTACCAATATACAGTGTGACCCATTTAGATTGGAAACACCTCTATAAAATTTGAAGTTGCTAACTGATTTTAACCAAATTTTTTTTCAATGTCATGTAATAAAATGTCTATTGCGGGACAAAATATAAAACATTTAGTTAAATTTTCAGGGCATTCTACGATACTTTTTCTTCGTCGAAAATGGAGAATTTGTATTAGCGATTTTTTTGTTAAAAAAATTTCTACGCCACTGGATTTAGAATAGCTTCAAATAGCTATGACAAAAATTTCATTAAGATATATTAAGTAATAACAAACTTATGACAACTTAAAATTTTAAAACTAACTAAGAAAAAAACACTCTGTATTAACGTTAAAAAAAACACTCTGTATTAACAGAAACATGGAAACATAATTTTAGTTTAAATCCTAGTTGCCTATACCAATCCACCATCTAATTGGATACATTTATCGTAGCGTTTATGAATATTTCTAATTACATTTCTTAGTTGTTGGGGAGTAATTTCTGCACATGCCTGTCGAATTCTTGTACGAAGTTTGTTTACGTCTCTTGGACGACGGGTTTGGTAAACTTTTTGTTTGATAACTCCCCAGAGAAAGAAGTCTAAAATTGTGAGATCTGGAGATCTGGGTGGCCAATCTATCAACGGACTACCCCGGCCTATCCAACGGTTCGGAAAATTTTTATTTAGCCATTGCTTCACGGTTCTGGCGTAATGAACAGAACACCCATCTAACTGAATATACAAATTTAATCGTTCATTTATTGGGAGCTCATGAATAGCATCCCACAAGTCGGTGTTTATAAATTCTAAAAAGTTCTGTGAGTTCAAGTTTTCTTCAAAAAAGAAAGGACCAATAACTCGCTCGTTCAGTATATCACACCAGACATTGATTTTTTGAGAATACTGGCTTTTACAGTTTATTACCCAATGGCGATTATCTGCTGTCCAATAGCGACAATTCTGTGATGATACTACTCCATTTGTAGTAAAAGTGGCTTCGTCGGTAAACAACACGTTTTTTAGAAAATTTATATTGTTTAAATATTCCCCTTGGGCCCATAAACAATATTCTAAACGTTTTGCTTCGTCGCCTTCTTGTGATGTGTGTAAGAATTTTGGTTTGAAAGGTTTAATATTATTTACCTTAAGACATCGCCGAATACTCTCTCGAGGCACATTCAAATATAAACTGGCATTCCTTAAACTGGCATTAGGGTTATTTCTGAAATAATCTAAAATGATTTGATCATTTCCTCTTCTTCTTTGTAACGGATAATTTTTTAAAATTAGTTTTGATACTGCACCATATTCATTAAATATTCTATTTATTTTGTTTACCGTACCGCAGCTAATATTAGGACGATCCACATGTCTGTCATTAAATATTGTACAAACTTCCCTGGCACTTCTATCGTTATCTCCCAAAAGATGTATAATTTCAATTTTTTCTCTCAAACTTAATCTTGCAGCCATGACACAAAATATTATTAAAAGAATTTGAAGTAAATATTGTTGCAGATATTATGCATAAATTTATGCTAGCACTGAAATTTGTATGACACAAATAATGTGAAACAGTAATATCGTTGTCATGGCAACTGAGATTTAAGTTGTAGCATATAAGGTTAATAATAATATAAGTGCGTTACTTGCATTAAATTTTTATGCTATTTTAAACATTTTTTGGCTAGTAGTGGTTTATTATTAAAATTATTTGAAAAATAATTAGTTTTATGGTTATCTGTTGATACAGGATGTTCTTTTTTGACTCGTAGCTTAGTGAGTTTTAAAATTTTAAGTTGTCATAACTTCGTTATTAATAAATATATTTTAATGAAATTTTTGTCATAGCTATTTGAAGCCACTCTAAATCCAGTGGCGTAGAAATTTTTTTAATAAAAAAATCGCTAATACAAATTCTCCATTTTCGACGAAGAAAAAGTATCGTAGAATGCCTTGAAAATTTAACTAAATATTTCATATTTTGTCCCGCAATAGACCTTTTATTACATGACATTAAAAAAAAATTTGATTAAAATCGGTTAACAACTTCAAATTTTATAGAGGTGTTTCCAATCTAAATGGGTCACACTGTATAAAAAATATACTCTCTAAAAATGTTAAAGTTTTATACCTTTCCTCCGATAACGCTGCTGCGCAAAACAAAAATTTAGTAATTATTCAGTTTCTGTATTTACTGGTGTGAACTAGGTCTTTTGACAATATAGAGCACCGCTTTCCTGAGCCAGGACATAGCTTTCTTCCCTGTGATCACTGCTTTAAAGTTATTAAGAAGTTTTTAAGAAAGAAGGACTACGTTTTTAGCCCCCAACAATATGCTGATTTTGTTAAACACTCATATAAACAGTTTATTTACATTCTGGTAAAACAAAATATGATCCTAAACTTTAGTAGTCACTATGAAGGATATTTTAAAAAAGTTATCTCAGATGCAGAAAAGCAAAGATTCCAGATTTCCAAATACCGAATTTTCCAGTACAGCAATGAAGATTTAGATGGTATTAAAGTCAGTATATCTACTGGAGAAGACAGCTCAAAACACAAAAATGGTGTAGCAAAGAAAACAGATAAAGCTGTAAAAAACGTCGTCCTATTATCAGACAGGATACTGATGATACAAAAATACAATCAACAACAATCAATGTGAACATATTACAAGTATATGCACCCACACAAGACTATGAACAAGAAGAAATTGAAAAATTCTATCATGATTTAGAAAAAGTATTAGCACCTACAAAGAAACACGATCTCAATATTATCATGGGGGATTTTAATGCAAAGATTGGTGAAGGTGAACAGGAAGATATCATGGGAAAATATGGTCTGGGAATACGAAATGAAAGAGGAAATATGTTGACATCTTTTTGCGTAGAAAAGCAATTAGTAATAACAAACACAATTTTTAAACTTCCAAAACGTCGTCTTTACACCTGGAAATCACCAGCAGATACAACTGAACGAGTTGTTCGTAACCAAATAGACTTTATATGTATAAATAAGAGATACAGAAATTCGGTATTAGCAGTAAAAACATATCCAGGCGCAGATGTACTAACAGATCACAATATTTTAGTAGGAAAATAAGACTGAGATTAAAAAGAGTTACAAGGACAAATAAGCAAACAGTTACTATTGATAGAGAAAAGATGTTAATTGATACTGTAAAACAAGAAATAACTAGTATATTAGAACAAAAAATGAAGTTAACATCAAGCAAAGAGGAAAGTACTGAGGAAAACTGGACGAGAATTAAAGACATCTTAAAGTGTGTTCAAGAAACAAAATTGAGTGCGCCAAAAGCAAGAAAAAAACAAAGGTGGATGACAGAAGAAATACTGAGACTTATGGATCAAAGAAGAAAAGTCAGAAATAAAGATAAAAATGAATACAAGAGGATCCACGCAATAATCAGGTAGAAGATAAGACACGCGAAAACACAATTTCATAGTAAAGAATGTAATGAAATTGAACAATATAAAAAGAAACACGATACATTTCATCTGCACAAGAAATTAAAAGAGGTCGCTGGAAACAAACGGAAACAAGTATCCCAAAGTTTAAAAGACAGAAACGGACACAGAATATTAGACATCAATGAACAGTTAAAAGAATGGGAAAACTACATTTCTGAATTATTGAAGCTAAGAGAGTAGAACACTATACACCGATTGCTATATCAGGTCCATATATAACAGAAAGTGAGGTTAAACGTTCAATACAAACGGCAAAAAATGGAAAAGCACTTTGCCCCGATGAAGTAAGTACTAAAATACTAAAGTTTTTGGGAGAAAATGGAATTAAAGCTCTATGTAAACTCTTTAACAGAATTTATGACACTGGGATATTACCAACTGATTGGTTAAAGTCGACATTTGTCACAATACCTAAGAAACATCGTCCAATGACATGCGGTGATTATTGGACAATAAGTCTGATGAGTCACGTTTTGAAGATCTTCCTGCGAGTAATACACAGCAGAATTTACACGCTGTTAGAGGACAGAATTAGCAATACTCTGTTTGAGTTTAGAAGTGGCTTGGGTACAAGAGAAGCCTTGTTTAGTATATAGGTGCTAGTACAGAGATGCAGAGATATAAATCAAAATGTGAACATTTGTGCAATCGATTTTGAAAAGGCTTTTGACAAAGTCCGACATAACAAAATGCTAGAAATATTGGAAACAGCTGGATTCGACGATAAAGATCTACGAATAATTACAAATCTATACTGGCATCAGGTGGCAAGAATAGAGGTTGAACAAGAACTGTCGGATGAAATAAATATAAAAAGAGAAGTGGGACAAGGCTGCATATTGTCTTCTTTAATTTTTAACTTATATTCGGGAGAAATATTTAAGGAAGCCTTAATGGAAACAAACGAAGGTATTATTGTAAATGGAGTAACCGTCAACAATATTATATATGCCGATGATATCTTAGTGCTTGCTAATTGCGGAGAAGACCTTCAAAATCTAATGAACAAAATAAAACAGACTTGTGATCAGTATGGATTAAAACTCAACGTTAAGAAAACTAAATAAATGATAGTTAGCAAACAAAATTATATACAGGATGACGGTATAACAGTCAGAGATGCCACACTGGACAGAGTAGAGAAACTCGTGTATCTCGTCAGTAATATCAATGAGAGCTGGGATCCAACCACAGAAATTAAAAGCCGAATAGAACAAGCCCGAGCTACCTTTGTAAAAATGAGAAACGTACTTTGCAGTCACGATCTTAGCATTGACCTTAGAGTTCGAATGCCATCTTGCTACATCTTTCCTGTCCTGCTGTATGGAGTGGAAGCGTGGACTCTAACTAAGGCTATCCTTAGACGCTTGACAGCCTTTGAGATATGGGTATACAGACAACTACTGAAAATAAGCTGGGTCGACAGAGTTAGAAATGAGGAGGTCCTTAGGCGGCTGAACCAAACAACACAACTGGTCAGTATAATAAAGAAACGCAAGCTGGAATATTTCGGTCACATTATGAGACACCCTGAAAAATATGATCTTTTACATCTGATCATTCAGGGAAATGTTATCGTGGTCCTGGTAGAAGAAGAACATCATGGCTGAAAAATCTAAGCCAATGGTATGGAAAATCAACCACATCGTTATTTAGAGCTGCTGTCAATAAAGTCACGATAGCGAATATGGTAGCCAACATGATATCCAATGATCGATAACGGTCATGAAACTAGAAGAAGAAGAAGATATCTACTGGCCTTCCAATTTTTTACTTATTCCAAATATTGAAGTAAATAGAAATATTCAGTTTCTTCTGATATTCCTGTCTATTGCAATCCTATACCTACCAAAAAAGCTAAATATGCAGATGTAATGCAGTTGGCAACACGATTCGTTCCTATGGACCAAATGGCTTTTTATACCCGTCTTACAAGTGATGCAGCCATGGCAGAGAAACAGAAAACCCAATCATCTGGAACGAATGATGACGACCAGGTAGATGAATAAAGGATGTGTTTGCCCATGTGTTTAATGTTTTTTTTTTTTTTCTGAATGATTTTTTCTGACACCGATCTGTTTCTTTTTACAGATTTTTTCATGTTTGTGTAGTAGGCAAACCATAGTCGTTTGATTGTTGTAACCGAATAAAAGAGTTTTTTTTGGAAATTTGTTTTTTTTTCCTAAAAATGATGGTAAAGAAGCATTATTTCACGTGTTTGATGCAAGAAAGATGCAGGTCCAACTTTTTTTCAATGTATTTTCTTATTTTTTCAAAAATTATCTACTTGAAAATAGTCTCAAGTATTGACTAAATCTGTCTTCGATTGATATTATGCCTTTTGGGTTAAAATAAAAACTTTTATTAAAAAACAGTGTTTTTTAATTTCCCAACAATTACCAAATATGGAGCTGCATCCTTCTTACAGCAAACCCTTCAATTCTATTTATTCTACTTCCCCACCTTCCATTATTTTCCTCCTAACTCAAAAATATCGCCCCACAAAAAAATTTGTAAAAAGAGAATTGTAGGAAATCGCATTTGCAACAATTTCAATTCTTACCATTTTTGTCAAAAAGTTGAAAATGGTGGAAATATTAGCAAAAATATTTCTACTTTTTCAAATTCAAGATCGTGGCTAACGCAATGGTTGTATTCAGTTGTGATTTTAAACTAACACTACTATTAATTATTAATATTTAAATTATCTTTTGTATTGCTAGAATAAACTACGAGATCAACCATTTTTTTGATTTGGCTACCCGTGATCCTACTCCAAAAAGGAGTAGTTTTAAGTTACTTACTAACCTTTGAACTAAGCTACTCTTTATCAAGGATAGCTGACTAGTCGTATCGATCAGCATCATCAGCACATCAGCATTTAGACGAAATTTAATTACCAAATATATTCACTATTTTTACTATACAAGTAGCTAATAGAATGGAACCCTTTTATACTAGATTTTGTCATATAAATTCGGTTTTAAAATTATTTGTGATACTGTAACGTTTGATTCATTATAAGCAAAATATTTTTAAGACGGATATGCTTATAAATTTTAATACTAACAGCCAATTCAGCATTTTTTTTCATTTTGCTGCCAATAAATTCTGCAATAAAACGCTATAGCTCTGAGCGAAAGCTTCATTCAACAACACAACATAAACACAGAAATAAGGATTGTGTACCTTATGAAATTGAGCCTGAAATGACCGACCAAAGAAAGACTCAACAATATGCGCTTCCCACTCTCTTTGTAGCATGCACAATATCCAATTAAGTTAATTAATTCGCTTCACTACAGTTTTCACCGGAAACAATTCTGGATTTAATGTAGACATGGCAAAATAAACCCATACTTTATGTACATTTATAACTTTTTTGTTATCAAGCTTTTCAATTTAGAATAATTTAAATTGCCCTTTTTTTAAAATACAATTCGATTCAATTCAATTTGTATCATATAAAACGCTTAAAAGAATTAAAAAATAAAAATATGTATGTAGTGTGTCATGTTTATCCCTGCCTTCTCAAAATATTTTCCATATGCAGACGATCTGGCTATAGCTGTTCACGACAAGAACTTCTGTAGAGCAGCAGCTGAGCTAGACAATAACAACAAAAATAAAGTGAAAAACACAGAAATACTTACCGACAAGCAGGCCATCGAAATTTAAAAATCTACTAATCCTTTGCATTCCGATATTAATTTTGTTAAGATAGATACTCTGGAACCATCGATAAATCGGGATCCTTTGACATCAACAAGAGATTAACTCAAACAGTCAATATATTATAGAAAGATTAAGGGAACCGGATATCTTAAAAGTCAATAAGGTAGATCTTGCTTTTTATTCGACCAACCTGCGTCAGTATGTTACGAAAGATTTACCAACACAAGCGTTAAACACTTTTTCGCTTCCGAAGGCCTTTCCACTAAGACCGACGATCTACAAAAAATCCTTCCAGAGTTTAAATTTAATTCCTATTAAATTTAACACTAGAAGTACCAGCATTTGTGCATACCTATAAGCACCACCGGCGGTCAAAATGACGGATATTAGAATTTTCTATTGCCAGCCGTTTTTGTATTCTTTTTTATTTGATAAAAACCTATATTGAGTTAATAACTAATAATAAAAGACATATTTAATATATTTAAATAAATTATTTAATTATTCAAGTACAATTTATGCAGTAGCAAAATTTTTCAATTTTGCTTGTACATGACCCACACACAAATTTTTTACATATATGACAAATTTCAAATGTTTTATTTTTGTTGCAATTCCCTGTTTGACACTACTTACGTTTATTATTTGGTGGTTTTTTTGTACCTCTTGGATTTGTATCCGTTGATGTTGTCCTGCCCTTAGTCATGTGATCTTCTCGCAATTCTTCTGCTAACTGAAGTAGGAAATCCTGCCTAGATATTTGACTGTCTGTAACTTTCTTATACAGAACCCAAGCATTTATTCCTGCCATATCTAAAATATTAAAAAAAACTTGCAACGGCCACCTTCTTGAAGCAGATTTGGTTGAATACAGTCTAGCCATCTGATCTACAACGTCTACTCCGTATTTTGTCTGTTTGTAGAAGATGATGGTTTCCGGTTTTTTATTTTTATCTGTGCCCATTTTAATATCATTCGAGTGTAAAGAACTCAGCACTACAACATTTTTGTTGACTTTTCCCTGGTACGCCGTTAGCGTCAAGTCTTCGTGTTGAAAATTTTTGTTTTGTACAATTCCATCTTTTCATTTTTTTTACTGACGGTGGAATATCCTTTCTTGTTCGGTTGATTGTTCCAACAATGCGGGTAGCCTTCATTCGTAATTCTTTTGCCAACTTTATGGACGTAAAGAAATTATCCGTCGTGACATTTCTTCCTTTATTTATAAATGGTTCCATTAGACGGCTAACAACATGTTAACAGAAGTTGATTGGCTGGTCGTTGTTCATCTTTCCCTAGGTAAGGAAATCCGTTCAACAAATATTTGGACTCGACATCAGCTGCAAGCCAGAATTTAATTCCAAACTTATCGGGTTTATTCGCCATGTACTGGGTAAAGCGGCATCTTGCCTTCGTGGAAAAAAGCTGTTCGTCGATAGTTATATTTTCGCCAGGTGTATAACATAAAATACAATAATTCTCTATAAATGGGTTCCATATTCCCGACGCAAGTGCAAATTTATCTGTTGATAATCGCTCAGACCTGGTATTTCTCATATCAAAACGGATAAAACTCATTATTTGTGTAAATTTGTTTCTAGACATCGTCTCTTGAAAACATTTTGGACCCCATGTACCAGACCACAGCATCTTTATGCTAACATTTCGTGCCATATAAGCTCCCCTAGCATACAGTAAGGATATAAATGCTTCGATTTCTTCAATAGAAATTTGCCAATTTTCATCTTTGAGTTGTCTTTTACTTTTAGCAAAGTACATGATTTTATGTTACGCAGTATGCATATTCAATCAACAGCCGCCATGCACTAGCTGCAGAATCTCTAATAATGCTTCTCTTAGCATGAGGGGTTGGTTCAGCAGCTTCCTTTAGAACATTTTGACTGGTACGCCTTCCTAAAATGAACGAGATAAATGCAGGTATATACTCATTTATTTATTTATTTAAATAAATGGCACCGTAATAAATAAAGAATGAAACAACAACCAAGAAATAAGAGTGCACATCGGAAAAGCTAGATCCACCTTCAACCAGACGGGGGCCTTCCTCAAGAGCCATAACCTCTCTCTTGGTATAAAAATAAGGATGATGCGATGCTACGTCTTCTCTGTTCTTTTTTATGGTGTTGAATAGTTGACCTTGATGAAGATATATGCAGAAAATTGAAAGCATTCGAGCTGTGGCTAAATCGGAGAACACTTCAAATCCCGTGGACCACTATCAAATCTTGAAAGTTACAATATTTCGAAACATTGTGCGAAATGAATCTAGATGCGCCCTTCTAAAAGCCATCCTGCAAGGAAAAATATTTGGAAAACGGGGTCCAGGAAGAAGAACATCCTGCAGATAAGGTAAATATTGCCATGATTATCGCCAATATTCGTGACATCAAGAAGAATATGCTCAAAAATATTATACACCTAAGTGAATACTATTAAGTGATTACTAGTAAGTAGCTCTTCACACTTTGCTTTTTAATAACAGTTAGATTAGTAGTGTTGATTCTGTAAAATTTCTTGGTATTTTTATGGACAGCATTCAGTAAATTTTAATTACTATTGTTATTTTCTTACTTTTTGTAAGGTTTTTCCATAAGATTGTACAATTTTTAGCGACAATAAAGCATATTTCTATTCTATTCTATTCTAAAAGCGGGACTCTTCAACATGTCCGAATGCTATGACAAAAAGTCTCTAAAAGCCTACCAACACTTAAATTTGGGTTATTTACCTTAAAAATAATGACGACAATCGATGCCTGAAAATACCGTGAATGGAAATGGCCCTGGAATACACACACAGTCCAAAATATCTCGAAGTGGTACTCAACATATCATGGCAAAAAACAAAGCACAAGTAGCGTCCAGGAACAACCTCGTCAAAAAACTCGCAGGGAGTTGATGCAAAATCTACAGTTCTTAAAATTCGGCAGGCAAATAAGAGCCCTAAGCTGTACAGAGCCGCGGTTTTTACCCCTTCACAAGCACGAAAAGTAGCAGAACACATCGAAAGGTTTAAACAATAGTTTGACGATAGACACCAATTATATGAAGTATCACTATGCTTGGATCCTTAATGCGGCAAGTACTTAGAAGCTAGAACCATTCGAACTGTGGATATATAAAAGAATTCTAAAGATACATGGACCGAGCATGTATTAAACAACGAAGTCATGAGGAGAGTTAACAAACAAATGGAAATAATAGAAACCATCAAAACACAAAAGTTGCAATACCTTGGAAATGGCATGTGTGGCAAGAGATACGATGTACTTCATTTAATTAGACTAAGTACTAGATATGCTATTAAAGCAATTAAGGAAACCGTTTAATCTATATTTGCAGCAGAGGTGCTCAAAAAATGGAACAATGCTATAACAATCCTGTTGCATAAAAAAGGAGATATAACGGACCTAGAAAATTATAGACCTATTACGCTGTTGGATCACATACACAAGCTCTTCACTAGGTTAGTGACATCAAGATTTAAGAAAAAAATAGATTTCTACCAACCAAGACAGTAGGCGGGATTCCGATCAAATTATGGTGCCAATAATTACCTTCATACAGTAAAGACGCTCATTGGAAAATCTATGGAATATAGCAAAGTTCTTGTCCTCACTTTCATAGACACGGTCGAAATAGCCTTATAGAAGCAATGAATGACACCAGGATTGACCATAGGTATAGTGAACTTATTTATAATATTTATAAAATTACCACTATGACTGTTAAGATACACGATAAAACCCGACTAATAAAACTAAAACGTGGGATAAGGCAAGGAGATACATTGTCACCGAAATTATTCATAACGGCATTAGAGTATGCCTTTATGATGATCAATTGGGACCACAGAGGAGTAACAATAGACGGCAAAAAACTTAACCATCTCCTTTTCGCAGATGACATTGTTCTTATCATAAATAATTTAGGAGAAGCCACAGATATGTTAAATGAATTTGACTTTGCATGTTCGAAGGTCGGCCTTAGAATGAACTTGACCAAAACTAAGTTTATGACAAATATGGTCCCAATAACTATTTAACTATTTAAAACAAAGTGGAAGAACTGGTAAAAAAATATACGTATTTGGGCCATGAAATAAGAATCAGCAGTGATAACCAAACATGCGATATTAAAAGACGAATTACTTTAGCGTGGGTAGCCTTTGGAAAACTGCGAGACACACTTAGGGCCAATATACCAGTTATTAGCCGTAAAAGATAAGTATTTAACCAATGTGTATTACCGAGCATGACCTATGGGGCGGAAACTATGACTCTAACCAAGACTACGGCTTCGACATTGAGAGTGGCATAGAGACGAATGCAAAGGTCCATGGTACAAAGAATAACTTTCGTAACATGGGCATGGTACAAAAAATAATAGTTATGATACTCCCGAGCGTGAAATTGGGCCGAGTTTGCGCATTACGTCACAATGAGAGTGATTTTAAATATTTCCTGTAAGAAAATTAGCAATCGGAACACAATTAATTATTAATTGGCAATAAAAAGTCATTTTTATAAATTAATAGATTTTTTATTGAACTATTTCGAATTTATTGAAATATAGGTTTTATTATTTTGATTGAAAATAATAATAAATAATACAGTAAAAAAAAATCTGTAAAATAAATTTGTTGGGTTTTTTTTTGTGTTTTTCCGCTTTTTAATAATAGAAAGGTAACCTTCGTAAATTTTACGTTTTCGCTTTTGATTGCTCGTCTTATTTGTCGTCAGTGTCGAGGAGGAAAAAAAGCTTTCGTCTAATTGCGCGTAAACGAAAGAAAATAATTGATCATTAATTATCTGCACTAAAATCGGAGTAAACAAATTAAACACAAGGTTTAAGTTTTTTCTTATTTTTTATATCTTGTTTAAGTTTTAAGTTTAATTTCTTAGTTCTAAAATACATTCGAGATCGGAAAAACAGATATTTGATTTTGAAGTCAGATTCAATTTTCTCCGATATGTCAATTAGTCTTTGTAAATAATTTTTCCCTGACTTTAATTGATATTCAGATCCATTGAAATTATTGAAAATAATATTAAGTTAATGCATTTTTGCCATCAATTCTTCTGGCTGTTTCCTTAGGACGCCTTCGGATACTTGATCAATTCATGTGTAAGTGTAAGTATAAGTAATTTCAGGTAGATCTAATTTTTTACATATATAATCACTGACATATTCCAGTGCATCATAATGTTATTGGTCTAGTTCTATGTCTGTATCCACTTCTTCTTTTTCTGCTTCGCCAGATAAATTTGAAAAATATGTTTTGCACAACAAAGATTCATCAGCTTCTCTGTTGCCAGCTTCAGATAAAGTGCCTTCATTTCTGCCTAAAATATAGTTTTTTAACCGGTAGCGAAATTCCACCGCATCGAGATGGTCATGTAATTCACCATCCCATCTAATGTTGCCAAAAAAATTTTCGAGTAAATCTTGATTTAGGTTGTACGTAAGGATGTATTTTATATTGAGTTTAGTTTTTATATCCTCAAATAAATTTTTTAAGGAATGGTTGATTTGAATTATTCCTAAAAGTTACAACGGAAATTTAGCCAAAGAGGAGACAATATTTATATTAATTATTAGCTCCAAAGAATAGTTTTAATTAGAATGTTTCAAAATCAACACAACTTACCTTTCTGAAAAGGTAACAATGATCATTTTCCTTTAACTTTTAAAGCTTTCATAGCTTCTGACTTCTCGTCAATAATCTTATTTTGAACGTCTAGATTTAATCCATAGCCTTGCACTCGATCTTGATAATCTGCATAGGGTAACCTAACGTTAAGGCAATCGAACCAATCATTTAGCTAAAAAACAACAAAATGTATGAACTGAAAGTTAATCAACTTTTTTCTACTCTCTTACTAGTAAATTGTATATTACCTACTATTTGGATGCTAAGTAAATACATCAAAACAGATACTGACACGTAATGACTAGCACGTAATAAAAAAAATTACGCTTCAGTTCTATAAAAATGTGTAATATCACATAGGCCTTGTAAGTCAGTTGGTCGAGTTACCATGGAAACCAATTAACAGACGTTATTTTGACAGATTAAAAATTATTAATCTGTCAGTGTAAATATAGTGGTAATTTAAATACAGATAAATAAAATGAGTCCATCGAATAGTGAATATGAATTTAGTAGCACACCACCCAACATTATGCAGTTAGCTGCGAACACTACCGAGAACCTATTACCAGAAAAATTTAGAGGAAGATATGAAAAGGTATATCAGCAATTTATGGATTGGCGTACAACAAATAATGTAAATTTATTTTCTGAAAACGTACTCTTGGCTTATTTTGGAGAAATCGCTAAGAAATTTAAACCATCCTCATTATGGGGAATATATTCTATGCTAAGAAGTATTATAAATTTGAAAAATAATGTTAATATTGAAAATTACCAGAAATTGCGAGCTTATCTAAAAAGGCAATCAGAAGGTTTTAAAAACAAAAAATACTTATAATACTTTTATTTTAAGGTTATTGCAAGTATTGGAGTATGTGGAGCTTGTAAGAAACAAGAGTTAAAAAATCTTACAATTTGTGACATTGATGATTTAAGTACCATGTTATTGGTTAAAATTCCTTTATCTCCGTTATTTTCGGAAATGTCTATAAAATCTGCAAACAATATATAGAAATTCGACTACAGATTAGCGATCAGCTTAGCGATCAATTTTTTCTTAATTATCAAAGAGGTAAATGTACGAAACAGGTGGTAGGATTAAACAAAATAGGCGGTGTTCCTAAACAAATAGTCGAATATTTAAAGGTACCAGATCCCAAAATGTACACAGGTCACTGTTTAAGACGAACTGCTGCCACTATTTTGGTAAATGCCGGTGGTGATTTAATGGCTCTTAAACGACATGGCGGATAGAAATCTTCAACAACGGCCGAAGGATATGTCGATGAGTCAATAAATAATAGGACGTCAACAGCCAATAGAATTATAAATTCAATTGAAAGTAATTTACAGACCTTTACATACACTGAAAATATCAATGTTCAAAAAGAACACACCATACACTTTACGTCATCTCACCATTCTCCCGCCAAACTCGAATAAGGGTCTAGTTATAAATAATTGCCAAAATTTTACAATTAATTATTATATATAAATGTTTAATTTAAATTGTTCCCTAATTTTTTTAAATAAATAAAAGTTACTTGTTATACTTTTTATTTTTATAAATGAAAATAATCGTAGAAAAAGTAGAGTACACAACTTATGCTTATTACATGCTTGTAAAATTACAATTACAACTTTTTTACTCGCATGTAATAAGCTTCTTACAACTCTCGTTATGTAATATACTATTACATGCTTTACAAGCTTACCAATTTAAAAAACTGAGCCGTTTCTATCCAACTTTTATCCTGAAAGTAGCCTAGTGCTCCACACCTATTAATAGCTTGAGCTGAGTTATTTGAAAATAACTTTAATACTAACTAACTAACTTTACTTTTTGCCTTTGCTCTTTACGTACACTTATCATTTCTTTATTTACATTAAATGAGGTTGTTAAATCCGATGTTGAAGTAAGCTTTAGTAATTTAAAAATAATGTTATTCTTATTAATTTCCACAAAAGACAAAGCCATTATCAAGAAAATGATTTCTTATAAGTTTTATAAAGTGTGGTACATAACATAACACATGGATTTTATGATTTGTAAGGCCTATGAATCACGGATTTTCTTCATTTATTTCAAGATTTTTATGAAGGCCTCTGTTACCACCTCCCAAATCACTAACAACAGCACAAATATGAAATACTGCTTCTACTTCCTTAATTATGTCAAACAGAATTGATTTTTCCATTTTTCTGTCAAAATAATACTAATTTATATGATTTTGGTCCACCTTGGGAGACTTCCTCAGTAGTCCATACTGTTTAAACTTTGGGCCTTCGTAGTCTTTTTAGCTTTTTCTTGGTAGATATCTCATCTACTCCTGACTTAATTTCTGTTAATTCATTAACCCTGCGGTGTCGGGCCCATTCAGTTTTTCCAATATCTTTATTCGGACAGCGAGTCTAAGTACGGTCCTGGCGGTCTAGGTACCTTTCGACGGCATGGCCAGCTATAATCTCTCAGTTACTAATTCGTATTAAAGCGATAGTGTCGATGTTATATCTGTTTTCGTTCTCTCAGACCCAACCCGTTCCTTAATCTAAGTATTTTTTTATAAAAGTACAAAACAAAATTTGCAGTGCATTGTTTTTAGAGCTTAGCAAAACAATGTATTCTTACGACGAGAGGTAAAACGTTTGCAATGTCTCTACGAGGAAGTTGCAACCGACGAGGAAGAAAATTATGAAGATTCAGATTTCGATGAGTCTATTGTTGGAAAATTAGAAAATGAAGATGGTAATCATAACTTGGAGTCTGAATTCGATTTATCAGACACCGAACTAAACTTACAATAATGTATTCCAGGTGGGTCAAACCAACACCTTTAGTACAATACCATAGATGGAATGAAATGAAATACGACATGCGGATCACGAAATGTTAGAACTAGACGAGAAAATATCATCACAAAACTTCCTGGAGTTATTCCTGAACCGAAAATTGCAGAACTAAAAAGGAATGCTGAAAACTGTTTTTTAATGACAAAATTATAAAACATATTGTTAAATATACTAATGTATATATCGAGCGTGTGTCCGTGAGATATAAAGACAGTTCCAATGCGAGGCTAACAAATATATGTGAACTAAAAGCATCTAATTGGCCTGCTTTACTTAGCTGGAGTTTACCGTGGAGGTAGAACTTAAATTTTTGAGTTTTGGAAAAAAATGGTACGGGCATTGACATATTTCCGGCAACGATGGCTCTCCGCAGATTTAGATTTCTTATGAAGTGCTTACGCCTAGATGATATTCGTACAAGGGACGAACGGAAATAAGTAGATAAACTTGCAGCAGTTAGAGTCGTATTCAAGGATGTAGTTGAAAATTTTCAAAAATATTATACCATTGGCCAATATGTCACTATCGATAAGATGCTTTTAGGCTTTAGAGGTCGCTGTAGTTTTAGAATATACCTTCCAAACAAACCGGACCGATACGGTCTGAAGGTATATTCTTTGGTTGAATCTCGCACTTTTTATACTTATCAATTAAAAATCTATGCCGGTACACAACCACCAGGTCCATATTCTATCAGTTTTGCAGCCTACAATGTCGTTGAGCGGCTTTGCAAACCAATCTCGAAATCCAACCGGAATGTCACAATGGACAATTGGTTTACATCAATTGAAGTCACCCAAAACTTACTGACAAAATCATAGTCTAACAATTGTAGGCACCCTACGGAAAAACAAAAGGCATATCCCAACCGATTTTTTATTGAACAATAGACCGCCAAGAATCAACTATGTTTGGATTTACCAAAGATATGACGATATTGTCCTATATACCAAAACCAAAAAAACATGTTGTTCTTTTGTCAAATCTACACCATGGTGACCAAATCGATCCGACAACGGGTGACGAAAGTAAACCTGAAGTCTAACGTTCTATAACTCTACGAAAGGTGGTGTGGACACGGTTAATCAACTTCTAGGTTCCTATACTGTCGCAAGAAATACAAAACGTTGGCCTATGGTCATCTTTTATGGATTGCTTGATGTTACTGCAATAAATGCATGTGTGATACAGAGAACTAACAAACTGGATCTAACAACAAGCAAAAGAAGATTTTTTTTTAAATAATTAGGTCTTCAGTTACTAATGGAAAATATAAGAGAAAGAGTTCAATCTCCTCATTTGGCACGAGATATAAGAGAGCTTGCTGCTAAACTCAATGGTGTTGGACCAGTACAAGCACCTGCGAAATTGCAAAATAAAAGGGGGCGTTGTGCTTTTTGTAAAGATCGTAAAACTCGATACATGTGTCACTATTGTAAAAAATTTCTTTACTTGGAACATACGTATCTGTTTGTCGCATATGCATTGATAAAATGACTGAATAAGTTATATACAAGGTGTTTTTAAACATCAGCCATATTGTAGTATGTAATTTCTTTTATATATTTAGTTTTAGTATTATAATATAAGTTCATTTTCTTTTAATGTATGTAAGTTGTCTTTAGTAGTAGTCCTAATATATGCAACGCAAACCTGTTGTTACAAAATTAAAAATAAAAAATTCTTAGTTTAATTTTTGGGCTTCTCAGACTCAACCCGTATACACATTGCATAAAGTTGAGACGATTATGTTTTCATTCAGGCAACAGATCACAGCATATTATAGAACATTTTACATACCCTGTAACATTTTTTTTATAGTTAATATATTAAATAATTTCTAATCCTTTTACCCGGTTGCTGAGACGCCGATGGCCGTATTTTCAAATAATATATACGCGTTTGGTCGGTTGACCATTAGGAAATTTTATTGAAAATTACCAAAATATTACAGAACAATCTACCTACTTATTTAAAAACGACGGTTTAGGCACGTTGTCGTAATTTTTCTGAAGAGAACATAATTCCGGGGATTTTATATTTCATCACGTTCCTAGCTAGAAGGGTAACGTTAGTTTCGATGTTCGTTAGAATCTTTTTGTCTTCTTGCAAATGGATACACGCTGATTGTCATTTTCCCCACCTTTTTTTTGGCTAGTATGGTAAATTTTTGCAGAAAGGAGACCACTTCTCGGTGGACACTCGTTGAGAAACGACTCACTTCTCGTAAGGCGCTTTGCTCATTATCGTCTCTGTGCATTTTCTTTCTAAGTGTGTATACACTTGTATATTTTAGTTTTTTGATCTAATATCACATTAGATTAAATATTGGTATAGAGTACCATTAATTTTAATTAACTTCAGTGCTTGATACAAGTAAAGTATTATAGTAAATTAAATTAACTTCAGTGAAATAGTGCAGCAGTCATCAGGAATTACTGAGTGTTACCATAATCTCAGTATCTCCACTTATCGGGGCGAATAATATGGTATGATATCATATTTTTTTCAATCATCTGGGCGAATCTAAGTCATCCATGTCTTCATCTGTAGTTGAGAGTAACTACTGATTTTTACATTCAATATTTTCTTACGAATTTTCCATCAGCTGCTATGAAATTTCAATAAACATAATTACGAACATTTAGTTCCCAATCATTAAATAACAGTGCGAGATAGATAATCAACTTAACCAAGTGCAGTTTGGTTAAATTTTTATTTCGGTAACCTTTTTGTGTTCTTGTAAATTTAGATTTGATTAATTTTTGTTATTTGCTATAATTGTTATGCATTTTTAACCCAGTGTCTCGAGATATGCCATTAAACAGCAAACAGAGACCTTCTTTAATCAACCTTGGTTGAATTTTTTCCTTACTCACTATCAGGCTCTCTTCGCTGATAATTGAAGCTTTACATTATCATATTGTTGTATTTGTAAAGGTACTTATTATTCATATTACTGCTTATTTTTATGTGTACACCACCATTTCATAAATGATGGTGTATTTTTATTTCTTGTATGTACATTCAGCTACCGACATCATTGTGTTGTTGAATATATTGTTTTTGTTTTATGTGTGTATTTTATTTCTCGACTCCTAATAAGATTCCTAATATAACCATAACTCTGAATATGTGCTTTTTACCTTTAAATAATACTGTACCTTTAACCAGTAGAAAGATCAGGCCGATTAAGTTTCGTAGGTAAGTAGATGGACGGAGTCCACCTAATATGTTTATTATTTGTTTATAGTGTGTTGACCAAATTTATTTAATAATTAACTGTTGCTATCTTTCTTTGGATTTGGTCTCAGAACCAAAATATCTTTCTTTATCTCTTTTGTTTTCTTAATTTCCTCCTTAAACCCCAAAAAAAAAATAAGTGGCGCCCTGTTTCTATCTTATTATATCTTTGGTAATTTTACCCATCTATCTTTTTGTTTATTTCTGTATCTTTTCCAATATCTCTTATCCTATCTTTACTTATTTCGTCCGTTGGACCCATTCCCGGTTCCAAAAGCTAGTTTCGAACCCACGACTCGCTCTTCAACAACCATCTGGCTGCCGTCCTTAGTGTCTCCATTGGTGACCTTTCTAGCACCATCCAAAAAAGGTTTCCGAGGTTACAACCTGACTGATTTTATAGCTTCAGGTAAATCAGTTTTGGGTTCTTGACATACTGAGTCCACACTTGGTTCTCCAGCTGTAGAACTAAAAAATAAATGTTATGATTTCAGTTTTATGTTATTATACTAAAGTGTTTCTACCAAAAGATGTGGAACAAAATAATAAATGTTTATCTAGATTGTGTAATTATCTGTTCCACAATCCTTTTGGCTCCCTTTTGGAAAGCCTTTCCTGACTTTTAAGTTGATTTAGGGGTAAAATTTTTGATTGTAATAGATGAAGGAACCGCATCACCCTTCAGTTTGGGTCTTTTTTTTGATTCATATTGCAGCAATTAATGCTGGAAATTTCTTTTAAAGTCTTCCGGTTTAAAGTGTTTGGAATAAATCTTTGATGTTTTGGTATTACATTTTTTTTACGGCAACAAGCAGTCCTTGGGAAAACTATAAATCCTAACAGATTTATCGGCATCTCTTGTCTGATTATTACTCAAACAACTTGCTACTGCATAACGCATTTTAGGTTTAGCTTATAAACTATTCCTAGCAAAACCCCCCCCCCCCCCCCAAATACAAGAGGCGTATAAGTATGGTTGAGTATTAAGTACTGACTCAATAATAATTAAATATACCTTATTTACAACTTCTAAAAGACCAAAATGTTATCCATGTAAAGTAGATATACCTATAAAGTCACTATTACTCA
The DNA here is from genome assembly GCF_040954645.1 of Diabrotica undecimpunctata. Taxonomy (NCBI): domain Eukaryota; kingdom Metazoa; phylum Arthropoda; class Insecta; order Coleoptera; family Chrysomelidae; genus Diabrotica; species Diabrotica undecimpunctata. Next base: position 100,942,944 of record NC_092810.1, read on the forward strand.
AAAACTCACATAAAGAGTTAAAAATGTTCTTAATAATAATTAGTACTTTTGAGTCTTTTAGTACTTCCGGAAATAATTTAGTTGATAAAATTAAATTAGTAAGATGGGTGAATGGTGTTAAAACTATTTGGTAAGTTTCCTTTGAAATTATGCTATTAACTTCGTGAACGTCCCTACAATTGGAATCGTTAAGAGACTTAATTATTTGAGAGATCCGGAGAATGATAACTTGGAGAGGACATGGATAATATTGGTGACAAGGGATGTATTTATATTCTCTGCAATTGTAATAAAAAATTAATTTATTTCGTCTGGAGTTGTTCTGAACTGCATCTTGTATTGTTTGTTTCAAAATTTACTATTTATCAAACAGTCTCTAGGTTCATTATTGGAATTAGTAGTAAAATCACAGTAAGCTGAATTTTTAACATTTAGTAATTGCCGATTATGTTTAAATTTTAGTTGTTTATAGACTTTAAACATATCGAGATCCTTAGCGGCATCTGCAATGTGTTTAATAAAGGAAAGATTTTCCTTACCTGAAAGAGAAAGATAATATGATCACTGTGAATTTAATATCCAATTAGGCATTTTTTTTTAATTTTAACTTATTTAATATTTATATAAAATGTAGTAAATCTGGAGTATTATTATTAAAATAATCTAATAATCATTTCAGTATAATTGGATAATTGCGGTAATTACATAAAAATGTGCTTAAAAATTACAAAAAGATTTTCTAATATAATACTATTTAAATTAAGCACTTATTATTTCATTAAATATTAACGAATTCTCAAAAATATTTCTCTCGATTGAGGGAGAACTCCTCAGTGCTGCATATTATGTCAAAGAGCATGCTAAAAGAGGACTAAAATGGGCTTAAAAAGTAAGTACCTTGTTTAAACTTTTGTTAATATTTATATTAGCTGCAAAATATTTAAATCCTTTTATAACAGTATTTTTCTTAAATGCTGTTTCAGACTCCGGTTAATTTTATTTGAAGAACATTTAATATTATATTATATCTAAATATCTTTAGAAACTTCGCGCAAAAGAAAACTGTAAGCAGTCTCTGAAACCGTTTTATTAATTCCTGTAATAGTATAATAGAAATAAATTTAGCTCTAGGTTTAATTATACTAACTGCGAAACCCTTTTGAAACATTTTATTCACCTCTACGGAAAGGAATTTTACCAGCTGACTAAATCATATACTGCTGCTACGTAAGAATCGTCTTATTTTTGATTTAACATTCCTTAAAGGCTGTCCTGTCACCAAATGTGACCATAAAGTCATTCTCAAGTTTCTAAAACTCAAATGCCATACTTTTTCTTCTTATATCTCCCAAATTCTTAGAAAGGCCAGTTTTGCGCTTCTTCTTAAAGCGATTCATTTAACTAGACGAAAACTAGATGTCACAAATATCAGTATTTTTAATATCTGACCATTTATTTAACATCTCAATGTACATCCTATCTTATAAGACAATGGGACAAAGTAAACCATATGAACACACAGACAGCCCCAAACACTTTCGAATCTAATACTGAAACTCAGAAGTTCAAATTAGCGCATCTAATTGCCGAATAAATTCCAAAAATTGACGTTGAAACCAACTACAGTATGTGGGTGCGTGTGCGTGTGTGTGTGTGCGTGTGCGTGTGCGTGTGTGTGTGTGTGTGTGTGCGTGTGTGTGTGTGTGTGGAAAGATAATGGCACGGAATCAAGTCCATTTGCCACAGAAAGTTGTATACAGAACTTTTCTTATAATATAAATACAGAGTTGTGGGTTATGTTGCTTTAAATTTCTTTTTTTACATCTTTAATAAAATTTACTAGAATAAAATATGGTTTAGATCTCCGCAAGAGTTCTGATTACAACTATAGGCCGATGACTTAGCCCAGCTTAGCAAGGTGCGTTGGAAATCGTCCATGATTTGTTTTAAGTAAAAAAACACTTGCTGAAAAGAATTTTTGAAGTGGAATAGTTGAAAATGTATTGGGGTGAAGATGGTAGGGTTGGATGTGTTTTTAAACATATTTTGTAAGTTTTCTACCATTTTAACATTATTTTATTTTTTATCAAATTAGAGACGTCTGGTATTGTACAAATATTACAATGAACTCTGTTTTGTACTGCCTCCTTGGCCAAATTATCAGCTTTTTCATTACCTCGTATACCTATATGACCTTTGACCCATACAAATGTTATATTTAAACTTGCTATAAATTTTTTTAAATTGCGTAATATAGGACATTTCATTCTTTTAAAGTTTATGCTTTTTATTGACTGTGACTCTGACATTTGGCTGGCTTAGAATCAGTTAGTATTACCCCCTCTCGTAAATTATTTGATATTAACCAAGTAATGTCCTTCAAAATTGCTATAAGTTCAGCAGTATATATGCTACATATTGATGGTAATTTAAACATAATTAATTGTTTGTTATTTTAAATAAAAACTCCACAACCAACTCCGTGTTTTGTTTTGGATCCATCTGTATATATAAATATCTTATTGACTAATCCACCCAATATAGATTTTAAAAGGGTATGGTTTATATGATCATATTCTGTATAATTGGGTATTATAACTCTGTGTGATTTTATTAGTGATCTAAAGGGTATAGTATACATAAGCAATTTTTTATTTTTAATAAAAGAAATGTGAGCAGCATTAGTCTCAACAAAAGCTTCTGCAAGTGGAGGGGAATTTTTTATTTTCCAATAGCGGTTTGTTAAGTCTTCTTTTGCAATATCACTTAATTTGTTGATCATGTTTGACTCAAAGGATCTTAGTATAAAAGATATTTTTGTGATAACAGCTGCCGAAGCAAGTCCAAAGGTCATTCATTACACTCTGCCAGTACTGCTTTGACCATTGGTGATGCTACCATTCCACCGATGCAAGTTCTAAGACTCTGTTATATCTGTTAGAATCTGTATTGAACCCTGTTTTTTTTGTATAGATTGGTATTATAAGAGGATCCGTATAAACAACATCCATAGTTAATGATAGAACGCACGCAGCCTCTATAAAACAATAAAGCTATACCAGGAGCTGCGCCCCAACTTTGATTTGATACACACCAAATTATAGCCTTTCTCAAATCCGCTTATTAAGTGACTTATGTGGCTCGACCATAGTAACTTGGTGTCAACAATAATACCTAAACACTTAAATTCTTTAATTACCGACAGGGTACGTCCACACAGAGTTAATCTCTCTGGAGCACGTAGTCTATGCCTGGTAAAGAGCTATGATAGAGCATTTTTCTGTTGAGAGTCATGCCTGTTTCTTCTATCCATATACTTACCTTATGTATAATATTCTTAAGAGCTTCTGATGCATGCTTCATAACTATTTTGGATTGTGTATGTACAGATATCATCTGCATATTGTATGCAATTTACGAAGTTATGAAGTAGTGAATAAATATTGGCAGAATATATATTAACTAGTATAAGGCGAAGTACTGATCCCTGTGGCAACCCATGATAAACAATCTTTGGACCATGTACCATATTTCTATGATCTCTAATATAGACATGTCTAGAAAAATATAGTTGCAATATATTTAGGGCAGTCGTTTCACTAAGACTAATCATAATCATTTTTTGTTTAAGTATATTTATATTTACAGAGTCGTAAGCCCCTTTTATATCTAGGAATAAACAAGCTAGATACTTGTTACCAGAAAAAGTAATTTGAATGTCATTTACTAATATTTTACATATTTTCAAAAATACAAGGAAGTTTCTGCAGGATCTGTGATTCTAATGTTTCTATGTATGACTGGAAGGCTTCCCTGTGTGGATTAGGAATGATATGATCTGAAGCGCTATTTTTAAGTTTAAATGAAGAAGGTTTATTAACTGAAAGTGGCGAACTTACTTTACGCTTTTTCGGCTGTTGGGAATGAGGACGTGGTACCCATTTTTTATTACTCATGGAAGGTGAATTGTTCGTATTAATATTACCATTCAGCTCAGGAAAATTATTTAGGTTATTTAAAATATCGAAATTATTTTATTTGACTATTTTCGCGTAAGACGGATTTCTTACAATACCTTTAGCTTCTTTAAATGATACTTTTTTTTCAGACATGATGTTTTTAAATTTTAATTGTTCCTGGTATTTCGGGCAATTTTTTGATACGGACTGATGGTCATGCGTTTTACAGTATATGCAATAAGCGTTAGAAGTGCAATCGATATCGTCATTTTCATCGTGGTTTTGGACACATTTTTTACATTTAGTCAGTGCTTCTGCAGTATTTTGCTGTATGACCATATCGAAGGTACATAAAACACTGTACGACAGGGTGTATGTATGGCTCAACAGCAAATCTCACTGAATCAATTTTAACAAATTTTGGCAAAAAATTTCCTAAAAATGTTAACACGATCATCTGTCTTGGGACAAACTGTGTCTCATTGTCGGAATCAATAATCCTACATTTCATTCTTTTTACTTCTACAACTTTTTGCTCACTTTCAATATTCTCCAATATACAGTGATGAGTGTCTTACCACAAGGCAAAATAGCGGAAAGGATAGAAGACAGACTAAGTTGTGAGATGGTACGAGATAAAGCTAGTTATTAGACGTGGTATATAACGCTATATGACTTCAGTCATAATTATACGGATGACCTCGAAAATATTTTATTTTAATAATTTTTTGTTAGAATAAATGATTCAATAAATTAAGATATAGTATAGTAAAAAACATTAATTAGTAGCGATTTTAAATTATAAATCTTTAAGTTTATTTAATAATAAAAATAACTCAACCGAAATATTTGACTTAACTAAAGGTAGGTATGTTCTGTCCGAAAACAATTATTGTATGTGGAATTGGTATAATGGTTAGAGACGTGGTCTATTGACAAGAAGATTGGGGTTCAATTCACACCAAGGATAAAATTTTTGTTTTACTCGATCAAAAAATAATAGAAAATATGATACATATTAGGTAACAAGTTTTCGAAAAACTTATTATTTGCAATTTATTCCTATTCCAATGTAATAAAATAGAAATATAAAATAATTCAAATTCAATTCCAGTTTTACAGTCTTAGACAGTTTTACAGTAGTTTTTCAGTGCAAAATAATCCGGTGAAGACTGTTTAATGTCAAATCCATCACTAAATTCTCAGTGTTAATATCAATTCCTCTGTACAGGTAGATTTACAGTTCTCTGTCCTCTGTACAGTTTATTCTTGTAGAATTTTTACTTATTTAAACATTCTTTAAACGTTCTTTTAATTTTAAAGAATTTTCGAAAGTAGGACGATACTGTTTTTTCAATAAGATATTTATGTTTAACTTTAAATACTTCTAATACTAGTAACGAGTAACATAAATGTTTAGTGATTCAAAGCAAAACGATCTCTGCATAATTTCAAATTATTAAAAAAAAAACCACAATGTGAGTTTTGAACTCTAATCGTCTGCGACGTCTGTGTCGCAGTGTCGAATTCTTACCACTAAGCCACGAAGGATTGATAATTATTCTGTGTCAAGAGTGTATGGAACTCCTCAAATCATGGTAGAAATTGTTCTTTAATTAGAATTAGAATTAAATAGAAATTAAATTATTTTATTCACATTTTTGCTTTATTGTGGTCAATCAGTTTTTACTTTATGCCAAATTAAAAATGGAAATACGTCACACATACGACGTTATACATAATAATTATGACCGAGGTGATTTAGCTCGAAGCTAACGTCTAAAGGTGTGAGACTATCGATAGTGGTAATGTAATGTTAATTATAGGTTTCTACGGATTATTTCCCACCTCTACGAGGTTCATCTCTTTTTATTTCACAAGGTAACTGTGACTGTTTTCTATCTCTTACGTTAAAAAGCCGGGTGGTAAGACACTCATCACTGTATACTTTTCGCCCAAAAAAGTGTCAACCTCTCTAATAATTGCCTTTTTATGGATAAAAAAATATAGGTATATAAGAGATCAAATTATTATCTTTTATTAATTTATGTTCTATAATAGCATTTGCAATATTATAAGTCTTAAAAATAATTTTTATTAAAACATCTTTATTAAAAGTAGTATGTTTAAATAGATAATGACCAACTTTTACTGCTGATAATCGACAATTTGTATCGACTGGTTCTACAACAATATAGTACGGTCCAATGTCAGTCCAATTTCTTAATTTTATATTTTGTTGTCAATTTCCATTTCGTTTTGTGTACCGTTTCCATCTGGTGGGTCTCTTCCAGACGGGGAAGCATCCCCGTCGGAAGAGTTACTCATTATAAAATTATAAACTTGTACTTACCTTATCTATGAGTTTATAAAATAACAAACCAAACAAGCCTGCTTAAATTCGAGTAAAATGTAATTAAGCGCGCTTCACGAGCCAATCGTATAGTTCGGAATAAACACCAATACTGCCAACTACAAACAGTGGTTCATAATTTTTCAAATACTCCTTTTTCGACCTTTGCCACTCAAGCTTTAGCACAAGGTTTCAATACTTCTGTTAGCTTAAGTAACATTCCAATTGTACAATCATCTCTCAAACTAAAGAAGCCATCTCAAGTTTACCTTCCGAAGATGCTAAAATAACTAGACAAGACATCGCTAGAGTTCATAAAAACTCAAAGACTTCTACTCCGAATATTAGCCAATCCGATAAAAAAGTCCTGAAAAAACTTCAGTCAAATCCAAATCTAGTTATTCTTCCTACCGACAAAGGCAATGCCACCGTGGTCCTAAACACTTCTTCTTAATTCCTAATAATACAACAACCTATCTAAAAAAAAAAAAACAACAAAAGTCATTATCAACAAAACGTGTCTTCATTTGACATAAAACAATCTCTAATTAATCGTGAAAAGTCTTTCAGAACATCTCAAATATATGGCCTACCCAAAATTCACACACCTGATATTCCTCTACGTCCCACTGTCAGTGCATACAACTGCCCTACACAACCATTGGGCAAGTACTTGGCCAAAACTACAACCTCTCGCCGAAAATGCTTCATCCTTCGTCAAAAATCTATTCATTTCATCGAACTTTTTATAAAATACCCTATCTCACCGTTAGACATTCTAGTAAGTTATAGTGTCGGTTTTATAATAAATTTATTTTACTGTACATAATCTCTCGCTAGTAGTACATATTACTACAAGTTTTTTATAATCTAGAAAATTAATGTAATAAAAATTTAGAGAATACAGAATTTAATTTTTGTTTTACTTTATACTTCTATAATCATTATTGGTTTTCTGCATTTTAGACTTTATACGAGCAGTCATTAAAACAGACGATTATGCAAAAATGCACCTTTTTGGCGCATATTTCTTTCTAAAACCTGTGTTTATGTGGCCTACAAGCAGGAAAAGCTGGAAAAACATTTTATCCTCTATAATTAATGTGTCCCTAATATTTTTTGTCTGCCTCGGATTATTATTTCAGGCTTTTAAATACAGACATGACTTTAATAAAGTTTCCTATACTATTTGCGTGTTTATTCTACCGATGATGGTAAGTATAATTCACGTTACTACATTTTAAGGAAATTAAATTAATGGAAGTTCTTATTAATATTATTTTACAGAACGTGTATTTATTTATCGTTTATTAATTAACACATATTGCACTTACTATTTTTATTGGGAATAAGCCACAATTTAAGATTAAAATAAGTTTATTAACGTTTTAATTTCCACTTCGAAAATCGTTTTAAAAATAAAAAACATTAATAAATTAAATAAAGTTTGGTTTTTGTTACTTGGTGAAAAATTCTTCTAATAATTTAATTTTATCCGACTTATTTATATTGACAATTTAGACATATTAAACACACATATTTTCTACATTTTAAAGTAGATGATTTAAAATGATATTACCAATATTGCTGAGTTGTGTTCCTGAGACGAATTTATTGTATGATAGTTCATTTGATTACATGAAGTCAACTTTAACTTATCTGTCATAAAAAATCACAGCAAGTGATTTATCTTTAAAAGGACTTCTTCTTCTTTTTCTTCTTCCTCTTTATAAGCGATTGTGCTTGTTCATTGGTGGCTTATAATATCTCTATCGAAGGTTGTCACTTTATCTTTTGGGCGGTCGTCCGATTCTTCTGCCGATTGGTGAATTATCTCATGCTATTTTGACGACACGGGTCTCCTTTTATTACTCTCATCTCTGCCGTTTTCAGTAGCCTTTGCAGTTTCTGAGGTATATGTCATTATTGGTCTTACACTGGCTTTATAAATTCTTATCTTCATCTCAGTGTTAATGTGGCTGTTTCGCCATATAGTGTTATTAAGGCAACCTGTCAGTCTATTTACTTTTGTACTTGATCTCTCATTTCTTTGTCCAGGTCTCCATAGCTAGACAGTGAAATTCCCAGGTATTTTTTTCCATTACTTGTTCAATACTGATGCCATCAATTTCTATTTTACATCTGGTTGGTTCTTTGCTCACTACTATTGTTTAGGTTTTCTGATATAAAATTGTCATATTAAATTCTTCTCTTATGTTAAATCTGTAGAGCCGTCTTTGCACACTATCCTCTTTCTTTATTAACGATTTCTGCTGATTTCATCCATGATCAAATTGAAGAGCATAAGGCTCAATGAATCCCCTTGTCTTATTCTGCTGTCTATTTTTATAGGTTTTGTAAGTTGTTCATCTATTCTGACTTCCATTTTGTTGTTTTGGTATGTTTTCTATAGTTTTTATAATATTTAGGAAAACTTCTCTATTATACACAAGATGGATTACATCTTTAAGTCTTACTCTGTCAAACGCTTTCTTTAGGTCAATCAGACACAGAAATGCTGGTCTATTATACTCTAGTGATTTCTCAGTAATTTGCTTTATAACGAATATTGCATCTGTACACGATCTTCCACTACGAAAACCCTGTTGTTCATCTGTTAAACTAATCCTCTGATTTACTAGCACTTATTAAATTTTAGCTGTAAGTTTTAGCGTAGTATTTAACTAGTTTATACCTCTGTAGTCTTCTGGCTGTTTTTTATCTCCTTTTTTAAATAGTATAATTAGTTCGCTCGTTCTCCATTCTTCCGGTATTTTATTGTGTTTTATAATTTTATTATTTAATGTTGTTTATTGTTCTGTCATTACTGCTCCACAATATTTCAGTAACTCGTTTGGTATCCGTCTTTACCTGCTACTTTTCTATTCTTCAGGTTTTCAAGTATTTTCCGAATTTCCTGTACATTTATATTAACTTCTTCATTTGTAGTAATTTCTGCTGTTTTTGGTTCTAGCGTCGTTTGTTCTTCCTCTGCATATATCTTTTTTAGGTAGTCAATCCGCGTATCTTTTTCTATGTGTTTCGGTTCTATTAGTTCTTTTACCTCCGTTCTTTGACTGCTATGGAGCGCCATATTTCCTTTTGCAGACCGTAAAAATCATGTTCCATTTCTTTTGAAAAGCGTTCCCAGTGATCATTTTTAATTTTACTTACAAGTGAATGTGTTTCGTTTCTAATTGTCTTGTAATTATGGTATTCCTCTTGTGTTTTGGTTAACTGTATTTTGGGTAGCTTTTTTCTTTTATTTACATTTTTCCTTTACTTCTGTACAAAACCATGAAGTTCTTCGCCTTGGGAATGATTTATTTTTTATTTATATTTCTTTTACCAAAAACTTCTTTGGTCGAGACGATAATAGACTTAATTTTTGTTCAGCTTTCTTTGACTCAATCACTTTCTGTGATATATGTGTTTCTGTTATTTTTATAAACCACATGATATAAAAATGATAAAAAACTAAAGAAGCACTGAGAGTTTCTCGTGCAGATGCATATTGGGAATTGATCCTATAACATCCCTTTACTAAGAAAAAAAAGTAGTTTTTAAAAGTGTACTACATAAAGTTAAAAATAGGTTATAGTATTTCTTATGCTATATCTAATATATTTCTTCGCAACAAATTCAAAATTACGGTATTGTCACTATCTTTGATTTAGCTATAACTGAGTTAGGACAATTACACATTATTATATTTATTTTATTCCTCGCGATGTGTAAACGTAAATGTGTAGCGTAAACATCGTTTACGCTATAATATTGTTCAACAAAACTGAATAAACATAGCATGGCACTAGACATGTACTACTTAACACATTAACGTCTAGTGGTCAAATTGTATATTATCTTATCTTCCTGTGGATATGATGACCTTGCACGTATTAGCAGACAGTATTTCCGCACACACACACACACACACGCAGTGATCAACCCTGCCCCTAGGAACATGTGTATACCAATGTAAGAATGGGATCCACATGTCCGAAGATCAAACCGGTCACACCTCGCTAGTCGAAGTGGTACCTATCTGACCCCCAGGCTTTTCCACCACCCCTCCTCATCGTGTGACTTACGTGAGGAGGCTTATGATCTGAAATTTACTTAAGATGCCCTGGGTAATAGGACATCCTCGGTTTTTAGTGAATGTGGTTATGCCACCTAACTGTAGGGGTAGCCACATCTAGGCTTTTCTCCCTATTTACTTTACTGACTCAATTGATTTTACTCTAGCTTTACGTCGGGACTTGAGTCCCTAAAAAAAGAAAAAGGAGCGTGTGTTCCGACCATAGAGCCATCAGCCTGAGCTGATGACTCTATGTCCGGAAAAGAGTGTGTGCTCGGTCACTCAGCCGCCGATTTGGCAAAATAAATTTTGTTCTCCTCGCCGGCTGAGCACCCGAGAGGGGTCCGGCCACCAAGCCCATGCATGCCGCACATGACCTCAGTGCTCGGATTTCGCGAGTAGATCTTTCATTTCGATCTGCCTTAAGGGCCTAGTCCGCGGAGCGGTATATAGAAGGCCTGGCGGGCCCCTTCTATATTTGCTATATAAGGTAAATTTACGTTAAACGGTTTAATGAAAAGTATGAATGTATCAATATGAATTTACGTTATTTAATCAGAAAACACTTAATTGCTGATTAATGTGCTCAGTGAACGTTAGCTTCTTATCTAGATGTACCCCTAGGTATTTAGCCTGGTTGGTCCAGTCTACTGGGGTGTTTTCGATTGTAATTTCGCGATTTGGTACACTTCTTCTGTGACTAAACATTACAGCCTGTGTTTTATCTGGATTTAGGGCTATTTTCCATTTTATGCACCATCTTTGGAATCTGTTTAGTGCTCTTTGCAGATGATTAGCTGCATGATCCGGGTTTCTCCAGCTAACAGCTATTGCTGTGTCGTCAGCGTAAAGACTCAATAGAGAGCCTGGCTCTTTTGGCGTGTCGGCCGTATAGATGGTGTACAGGTACGGCGACAGCACCGCTCCCTGAGGCACACCCGCCTCCAGGGTCCCGACTTCGGATAGGGTTGCCCCTATTCGAACTCTGAACCTTCTGTTGGCAAGATATGACGCAAGGAGGCATGTCATCGCCTCACTGTAACCAAATTCATTCATTTTATAGATGAGTCCATGGTGCCAGACTCTGTCGAAGGCTTTGCTGACGTCCAGAAAAGCTGTAGCTGTGTACATTTTTTCATTAAATCCTTTGGTGATGAATTCTGTAAGTCGTAGTACCTGTAATTCACAGGAGTGTTCGCTTCTGAACCCGAATTGAGCCTCTGGTATGGTTCCTAGCATTTGTGATTCTTCATTGAGTCTTTTTAGTATAACTCTTTCCGCTATCTTGCTTATAGATGATAATAAGCTGATAGGTCTGTAATTTTGCGGAAATGTGCCGTTTTTACCAGGTTTTGCAATCATTATTACGTGTGCCTCTTTCCACCTATCTGGGAAATATCGTAGTTTTAGCATGTTGTTTATTATGTTAGTGATATAAACAATAGCTTTTGTTGGTAGATTTTTCAGCGCCCTATTTGTGATGTTGTCGGGTCCTGGGGCTTTTTTGGCATTTGTCATTTTTATAAGTTCCTTTATTTCTTCGGGAGATGTATGTGTAATACCTATTCTGCCCTTTTTCCTTCTAAGTCTTCTCGATGTTCCTTCTACCTCTTCTTCAAAGTCTATGTCATCGTCGGGGTCTTCGTTGTTTCTACACGCCCTTTCTAGTTCGTCCTTCATGACTTCGGCTTTGTCGATTTCCGTATGGACAATCCCGTTTACTCCGTGTAGGGGAGGTATGGGTTTCTTGTCCTTTCGAAGGATTTTAGATAACTTCCAGAAGGCGGATTTGTTAGGATTTAGCTCATCGATATAGGAGTCCCAGCTTTCATTTCTATGATTTTGAAGTTGTTTTTTCACTTCCCTGTCTAGCTCATTTGCAATCCTTTTGTCTTCTACCATTCTTGTGCGGTAGGCTCTTCTTCTTTTCCGGTTTTTCTCTTTGATTAGGTTTTGAAGTTCTATACTTATATCCCTGAATCTTCCTTTTTGTCTTGTGATTGTTTCGGTTTTGGAGCTGGCATCGATAGCATTGTTTATTGCTTGTTCTAGTTTTATTACACTGTCTTCTAGTTCTGTAATATTATTAATTGTTGGGATGTTACCGATGTTCTCGCTCACAATTCTTCTAAAGTTTGGCCAACTTGTTTTCTTTCTGTTGTGGGGCTGCAAATAGTTCAATTGTGTTGCGCCCAGGGTCAGGACGATTAGGTTATGTGTCGAATCGCCTTCATTTAGAGAGTGTATCTCGTATTGTTGACCCACGTTGTGTAGGATTGCAATGTCGAGATACGTAGGGAGTTCTCCGTGGAAACATGTCGGTTCTGTTGGTCCGATGACATATGTGTTCGGTCTGTTCTCGAGATGGTTGCAGAGATATCTTCCGTTTCGGTTGGTCGTCCTGTCAAACCAATTGGGAGATCTAGCATTTAGGTCTACAATAATTATAGTTATCTCTTCTGAGTTCAGTATTAGGCTCAAATCTTCGTTGAAAATCGGATCATGTGGTCTAACGTAAGCTGACACTATTTTTAGTGTTTCGTTGTTGGCCTTAAGTCGAATAATTGTGGCTTCCATTGTCACCAGTCCGTCTGGTGTTGGGATGTGCTCGTGTTCGAGTCCCCTTTTGACTAATATAGCTGTTCCTCCTGATAATGCTCTATGATCCGTTCTATAGATATCGTAGCCTGGAAATTTTGTTTTTTTCCTTTCCACTAGTTTGGTTTCTTGAAGAGCTACGATATCGAGCTCTAATCTGTTTATTATTTCATCCAGAAGGTTGATCTTTTTGAATATTCCGCCGGAATTCCATGACCCAATGCGTAGATCTTCGTTTTGGTTTGCTAACATTTTCGGACGGCTTCTCCAAATGCAGTCATCATTTTTGTTGCTTTGTCCATCATGGACATCATTTCCATCATTTTGTTATTATACTCTGTATGGAAGTTTGCGATGAGGGTAGCTGCGTCCTGTACCGACACTTCTTGTGGTTGTGCTGGAGATTCTGAGGTGGTTTCAGCGGATTTTTTCGCTGCCTGTGCGTAGCTGACTCCTTTGTTGATTGGAGCGCTGTTTATGGGTCTTCCTACCGGTCTTGTTGGGGCAGGTGTTTTCTTTTTGGGGGCCTTAGAGCATCCTCTATAATTTGCTGTGTGCGCTTCACCACAGTTTGCACATTTGGGGTCGATTTCCCGGCTTTTCTCACAGTCGTTACTGATGTGGTTTTCTCCGCATTTTACACATCTGGATCCGCAATGGCAAGCCTTTGAGCTGTGATAGAACCCTTGACAGTTATAACACTGTAGGGTGTCTTTTGTGATTTTGAATTCATCCTCCACATAGATTCGCATGTAGCATATATCAGATATTTTTTTAATTTTTGCAACGTCTTCCTCTTTGAGGGTGACGATGAAATGTGGCAGTACTTTTTTATCAGCTTTTTTGGAGATCATATTGATCACTCTTGTTGCTTCTATTCCTTTATTGTATAGTTCGTCTTTAATTGCTACTGTGCTAGTAGTAGCAGATAGCCCTTTTATAATGACTCTTTTTAGTTTATCGCTATCTATGGGATATGCGATGAATTCTATTTTTGGACTGTGTTCTTCTAGGATGTGTACCATTCCTAGGTAATCTTTTCTGGTTTTTGTGTTAATAACAATCGATCTGCCTGATCGTGCAAACTTATTGACTGATATTATGCCTTGGTTGGCTGCTCTCTGCAGGATTTTTTGGTGTTCTCCTACAGTTTTTAGGATTATCGCCGGTGGTTTCGGCTCTTTTACTATAGGCTCCTCGCTTGTTTGCGGTGAGTCTTTTGGTACGTCGTTTTCTTTTTCAACTTGGCTATTTTTGCTCAAGTTATTTTGGGCAGTTTTCTTTTTCTGGCTTCTTTCATGAGCCTCTTTCGCAGCCTTGTTAAATTCGATTTCTTTCCGCTGATTTATTATCTGCGTCTGCTTTTCGGCGACGCTTATTTTTATTTTCACACTACTGTCTGATTTCTCAGTAGTGGTGCCTGTCTTTTTTCCTTTTTTGTTTTGGACTTGTGTCCAACCTGCAGGTTCTTTGGTTGTTATGATTCTTTCCGGCTCTTTAGGCTTGCCTTTGCTACCGGATGGCTTTACGGGGGGAGGTGAACCGATTCCTAGTTCCACTAGCTTTACAACGTCATTATCGAGGGAGGCTTTCCACGGGTCGATTTCCATTATTGACTCTTCTTTCTCCTTGGCTGCTGTTAATGCCATTATATGTTGTACAAGTTTTTGTATCTCCTTGTCCTTTTCTTTGTTTTCGTTTCTCAGCTCAGTCATCTGAGCGAGAAGGTCTTGGATTTGTTTATTTGCCTTTTCCTCGCGGATACGGCTTTCTTCTTTAAGGGATTTGATCTGTTCCGTCAGTACATTGACCGACCTTAAAAGCTCATTGGCTTTTTCCCTTTCCGCCATTTCTCTGGCCTTTTTCTTTACTTCTTCGTCTTCCGAAGAGTCTTTACAGTATTTCCGTTGTCATTTATAAATAGACATTCGGCTGTCAGTTACGGTTAGCAGTGTTAATTCAATTTGTCATTTCTAAGTCATAATTCGGGGTTTCGGGGTGTATAAATGAGCTGAATTTGTCTCTTGTTACTGCTGTGTTACATTTTTATTATCGGTTCGTTGATACATGGGTAAGGACTAGCGTTAGAGTAATAGTCATATGAACTCCAGCGATCCATATATATATATATATATATAGAAAAGAAATTTAATCTTTGCAGATTAGTTAAATAGTAAACTCTTAAATATTGGGGAAATCTGCAAGAAATACTCTAATGTGTATCAATTGTTTCGCCGAACGTTTTCGCCAAAGAGAATTAATTTGGCTTCTTCAGGGCTAAAAGAGAATAAATTATAATTAGCTACCATATATTATCTATTAAAACATTATTGATCTTACCGTAACTTAGAATTGTAGAGTTAGAATATTAAAAAACTTTGCTAGTAACATAGTGGTGTTTTTTGTTACTATGTGCAAAAAAAGTTTTTTATAAGAATTGAAATGTATGGTAGCTTCATTAATGTTAAGAGTGACATCAAGAATCTAAGCGATATATACCACCTGTTACTTAAATCAGATACCAAGAACAATACTATATCACAGATTACTAACTTGACTGATATATCCATTAACAACTAACATACATTTATAATTAATTTTCATTAACAAAAAATATATAACATTCCCTTGCTTTTCTTAGATACGTCTCAATAAGATTCAATAATACATGAACAATATAATATAATTAAATAAAGAAAATCAAAATAATATTTCCCTTTACTGGGATTTAAATTCATTCGTTTTTTACCAATGAACCTTAACGACATAAAGATTCATACCAATTATAATGAAGTTGTCAGCGCTTGCGTTCTGGCTTAAACAGAACCTCACTTTTAACTATTTAAAATCAAAAATTTAGTTATTGCCGACATTTCAAAGAATTACCTCCTTTTAAATGTAGTTGCATTGGGTTTTTCGATTAACCTTGGGTAAGCCTTTACGTGTCAAGTTCGAAGCTACCATACATTTCAATTCTTATAAAAAACTTTTTTTGCACATAATAACAAAAAACACCACTACGTTACTAGCAAAGTTTTTTAATATTCTAACTCTACAATTCTAAGTTACGGTAAGATCAATAATGTTTTAATAGATAATATATGGTAGCTAATTATAATTTATTCTCTTTCAGCCCTGAAGAAGCCAAATTAATTCTCTTTGGCGAAAACGTTCGGCGAAACAGTTGATACACATTAGAGTATTTCTTGCAGATTTCCCCAATATTTAAGAGTTTACTATATATATATATATATATATATATATATATATATATATATATAATCACTGGAGCGCTAATAGGATTTTGCTGTATTTGTTCATCATTTAGTTCTAGAAATCGCAACGACAATGAAAAAAGCCTTGGACTAGTGTTTTTCAGAGGTCTTCGAAGCGGATATCACTGTGCTTTCACCAGAAGTTGATGACCAGTTGGATGAGTACGGCATTGCCGACGACAACATTGGTCCGTCAGACATAACTGACATTCCTGGCCAAAAAGCTATGAGAAGCTAGAAGGGCCATCGACATTCCCTGTTATTAAAAAAAAAGTAACCGCAGAAACTAACAACCAATTTCAAACAAACTCGTCCGCAATACAATTTGTCCCAAAATGGTAATGTATATAATATAGAAAATTTAAGACGTGTTGTGAGTGACATAAAAGGAAAAACTCCTGTAGAATATCTCACAACAATTTTTTAATGATAAACTACACGATCTTATTGTAACCCAAACAATTCGCTATGCTTAAGGGATAAAGAATAAATAGAACTTTACCACACCAAAGGACGAAATAGGGACTTCTATTGGGTTCCTACTTTTTGTGAGATACCATGATTTGCCCGGCGAATGAGATTATTGGAGCGAACAAGAATATTTAGAAATTACTCTTGTAAAAAATACTATGAGTCGAAGTACTTATCTAGAATGAAATTATCTCTAACATTTTCAGGATAATTCAGAAGCTCATAATCATAAGTCTGACAAATCGTTTAAAATTTGCCCATTATTGACCATTGTTAATTTGAACTTTCAAAAATGGGGTATTTTCATGAGTATTTTTCCATAGATGAAATAATATTACGTTATGATGAACATCACTTGCTTAAACAATGTATTCGTTCAAAACCAATTCGTTTTGGATATAAATTATGAACAAGTTTTTGAACCGCTTGGAACTCGAGTGGTCAACAATATGCTGTCCATTGCTACCAATCCATGCCCCCATCAAATATATTTTGACAATTTTTTTACGTCCATAAAATTATTTTTAGATTGAAGAAAAAAATGTGTTCGTGCAACAGACACTTTATGCAATGCCAGAGTCTTAGGAGTACCGCTTAAGTCTACCACGAACAAAATGTGCCCAAGGCTGCCATTATTCAGTTTTAATCTCTAAAGCAAAATATGTACTCATGCTGAGATGGAACGATAATAAATGTGTCACAATGGCTACACATTTTGATGCAATTGAACCACTGGCTTCAGTATCAAGGTGAAATAAAAACGAAAACTCAGAAACACCCGTGTCACAGCCAACCGCAATCAACAGATTTAATAAGTTTATGGGTGGTGTAGATTAGCAAGACTGGCTTCCTGAAAAGCACCATATACCTTTACGAGGAAAAAAGTGGTACTGACAAAACAAAAGCCACTTTCTATAAAAGAATTTTGTAGATCTATTGCAGTTTCCTACCTTAAGTTAGGGCATCGGTCTTGGATTGCCAAAAGAAAACCTTCTTCAAGGACTTCGACATTAGGAACGCTGGTTGTGGCTGATGTCAGATTTGATACCAAAAACCATTTCCTCTCTAAGAGGGATCAGCAGATACGATGTCAATTTGCCAATTGTAAAGGAATGCCCCTAACTTACTGCTCTAAATGTATATTTACTCTGCGCACTTCTTGTTTTGCCGCATATCATAATTATGTCATATTAATTCGTATTGAATATTCTAGCATTGTATTGTAATAATAATATTTAGGTAACAATAAAATAAAAGATACATATAATACGACTATTTGGAATTTCTGACTTCCCTTGCTCTCCGAAAACTAATAAAATAATCAAAAAAAATTATTATACAATATTGATCCTAATGTAACAACTAAGGCAAATTATGACTTTTTTATTTTGGAAAAAAATGTTAATTTGGGCGTTAATCGGTAAGTAGTATAGTTTTACTAAACAATATGTTTTTTATCTACATTTTTAGAGTCTTCACAAACTTTGTATTTTAATATACAAATTTAAAGATTTAAGGCATTTAATTGACGAAAGTAGGGTCAAGTTTTGGGACTATGACGTTGTAAAAGAAGATAATATTTTATTTATTCACATGAGCTTTAGACTATATACTTATTTTTGGTCAAGTTTTTTGTTAATGGGTAAGTAAACTTAATTTAAACCTTAAGTACTAACATCTTAAATCAATGGCGTAAACACTAACTAACCGCCTGACAGACGGGTTTAACATTTTAGTGTATATTTTTTTTTGTTTAATATTTTAATGCAAAAAATATTGCGATGCCTTACTGAAAGTATAAGTTATCTAAAAAACACAGTAATTAATACAGTTTATCTGTATTTATTAAAATAAAAAACATTAGAACAAGAATGGATTGATTTTTTGTGTACATTTTTACGCTTAAAAAAATGGGAAAAAAATTAAATAAATTAAAGAATCTTAATAAAAATTAATAATCGGGTTAAGGAAAGAGTACGAAACATTAAAATAATAAGATTTTTAAACAATGTTAACACAAAAAAAAACTGACAGTCACCAAAGTTGTAGGTAGATTGTAGCGCACTCCAAATAAATCTTTTTCGCACATTCCAAGCAAATTGGTTTTTGACAATAAAAGCATACATCAGCTGTTCTTCTTTTTTTTTTATAGTGGCAGTAAGAACAATCCTTTCTTTTTTCTAATTTTTCCAATCTTTCTTCTAGACGCCGTTGAGGTTCATCTATACCCAGTATCTCACATATGCTCAAATTTAATTTTCTAGGTAAAGAGGAACTTTCTAGTCTTCTGTTTAGCTAAGGTTGGATAAGTTGAAATGGCAGTTTTTCAATAAAATTTGGCTTTTCTAAATGAGTATTATTTTTAAAAGAGTCATAAAGAATATAAGCATTTACTGTACTTATATCAAACATTCTGAAAAATATAGCCATAGGCCAACAGCGAGTTTGACGACTGCTTGTAAATTTGGCAAATTTTTCGTTCACTGAATCAACACCACCCTTTGTTGAATTATTCTCCACTGTTATGTGTGGTTTTTTAGTGTCTGTATCCCCAGTGGCTGCATGATGAGACCTTTCCTTCTCAATACCTCTACCAGCTGTATGGATCTAAATCAATTGTCAAAGGTTATAGATCTATTAGTCCCATACAGAGAAGTAGTTAAGCACATAACAGCCTGTACTACTGTATACTATATCTTTTCTGTTCCTCTGTATGTCCAATACCGGGCTTACTCGGTATGTACATTTAAATTTTGAAAAGACATCGACCTCTGAATCCCAATCGCATTTTATCAATACAGGCTAAAGTTCCTATAGCATAGCATACCTGACAGTTGTTAAAAAATTCACTAAAAATTTCTGAAATTGGTTTGATTGGATTGTCAAATCGCAAACATGACAAAAGGAACGCACATCTCTCTTTTGACATAATACATCTCATTATTTCTATACCAGTTCCATTAGTAGCAAAAATAGTATCTAAGTTTTTATTGTTTGATTTAAACAAGCACGTAAATGCTAAAAATCCCAAAAATACGTGAAGTTCTGTCATGTCAAGGTCTTTGAGAGAAGGTGAATTTTGATTATTGTGCTTGACTCTTTCTTTGACTATTTTCACATTCGTCCATCTAAGAATTATGTTGCAAATATTATCACTGAATAATAACTTCCAAACCTGCAAAGGGTCTACACTATCTCAATTTTAGCTGCAGGGCGTAATCCAGGTAACTGTAAAACTTTATTCTTCTGTGGACGCCGGCCTCTATTTGAAGTGGGTGGGAGTTTTTGACCATTTGTATCTATTTTTACTATAGAAATAATTCCTTGTCTCCTCTGGATCGTCTTCTGCTCTGCTTTGGTCAACATTATCTTCTCTATAAGCCTGTTTTACCTCATTTTCATTCTCTGAAACTAAAAAGAGAACTTTAGGTAATGCTATACTATGCGGTCTACCGTACTTTTCTACTATAGTTACGTCCTACCCAGGGATGCGATGTATATGCTCTATTTGGCAAAAAAATCCTTACAAAGTGAGTAAAATGCATAAATCATAAGAATTTCTATTTTAATTTTACAACTCAATACTTTCAATAAATAACTCTTCTACAATATGCGTTTTATTGATTTTGTAAAGATTGTTTTTGTTGGTATTGTATACATGTGCAGCTAATTACGATATTTTTTTCTCATAACGGTTTGCAAACAATAATGAAAGGCACCTTTATAAACGAACTTTTTATTGCTAAGTACAATAATTTATACTATTTATACTACTATTATTTAGGAATATAAAATAAACTATGCAAATTTAGTTTCTTTACTAATATGCAAATAATACCCTAATCTTTTCCCAGTACGCACAAATATGAACTCCTCTTTTTAAATAACATGGCCTGGTAAATTTACTTTCATTGTATTTTACGTTGATTTTGCTCCAAATGTTTATTACTTGTAAATAAATAACTTTTTTTAAAGATTTTTCTTGCATCTCATTATTTTGTGAAAGAGGTAAGGGAGATAGACCGCATACTATAGTAGCACCGAGCTTTCGTACAATACATACATAATAATTCCAAGGGCTTTGACTTACCCTCTATTTCCGATTCCGTTTCGTGATCGCTGTCAATAGCAACATTTCCATCACAAATTGATTCAACTTCGCTTCTGTCGTCATCTACCTCATCAAGCCGTTTCAAAAGAGTTTCCTCATAGTTTTTATTCCCATATTTGACCTTTTTTAACATACTGGGTCTCTCATAAATTTTCAGATAAATAGTAAATAAATACGAACACTAACAACCCATCTATTAGACGGAAATCACACTTTTAATCTAAATATCTTTGGAATAATAACCTGCAGCAAACTACCGATCTTTATACTAATAAATAACAACTCAGCTTGAAAGGTCATAAACGGGCGATTTTCAAAATTTTTTAGGTAGGGAGATATCACACTTTCGACAAGCGATGCCGTCCAAGAGACGGGGCGTTAGTATTTAAGGGTTAAGATTAACTTAAACGTAGTCATAAAAGAGTTATGTATAGCATCGATGGATTTTCTTTTTTTTTTGGCTAGCCTTCTATCGTCCATTTTTGGACATAGAACTCCCCCAACTCCTTCCATCGATCTCTATTCTGAGCAACATACTTCCTATTTGTTTCGGCTATTTTTTTATGTCGTCCATTAGTCTAGTTTTTGTTGTGATATCTTTAACTTCTGTTTTTGATCTTATCCAGTTCTTCCTCTTTTATCTGATAGTCGTATACCAAACATTGTCTTTCCACTGCCCTTCCTGTTGTGGCTAGTTTATTAATATGTGCATTAGTTATGGTCCAGGTTTGATATTTATATGTCATAATAGATAGGATGCATTGGTTGAAAGCTTTTGTCCTGAAGTATGGAAATATTTTGCGGTTCTTAAGTATCCCAACAAAGTTTTTCAAATCCTGCCCATGTCAGTCTTGCTCTTCTAGTGATTTCCGCACTTTCTTTTTTTTCTCTTTGTCGAGTTTTAGAATTTGGTCTAGGTAGAATGCTCATGCATAATATTTACAAGAAAGCTACAATGAAAAAAATACAAATAGATGCGAAAACCAAAGCTATACCAATCAACAGAGGAGTTCGCCAGGGAGCTGTTATCTCACCAAAGCTATTCACACTTAGACTGGAAGACGTGTTCAAAGATATTAACTGGGTAAATACAGGAACAAATGTTATTTGAAGAAAACTGAGTCATTTGAGATACGCTGATGACATTGTAATATCCACTATTAGTTTCGAAGAACTACAGACCATAATGACGAAACTATTTCAAGCTTCGGAAAAAGTAAGTCTTAAGATGAACTTGGAAAAAACAAAAATAATGACAAATACACCGAATATTAGAGAAATAACGTTGAACCACATAAATTTAGAAACAGTAAGCGAATACATCTACCTGGGACAGATAATGAAAGTTAACAAAGAAAATCAAACTGCCAAAATTACCAGAAGAATAAGGTTAACATGCGCAGGATTTGTACATTCATAGTAAATATTTCATATTCTTAGCTCACAAATTCACGAACAACAAATAATACCAATCGCACAGAATGAATGCTCATAACCAAAAGTCCTTATTTATTCTTCAAACAATTAAAAAAACCAATATTTCTAACTTCTTATGGGATCAACACACACAAATTAGAAATGTTTGGAAAGGTTTTTGTAACTTCAGACTTAGGTAGTCCATTTGGATTTAGAAATGGTCTAGGAAATAGAGAGGCACTATTTTGTGTGCACGTTTTGTTACAAAAAGCTGGAGTTCCAAAAGAACCTTTATGTTTGCTTCATCGAATTCGAGAAGGCATTCGATCGATCTACAACACGATATACTTTTTGATTGCCCGTGGCAGCAGGACGTTACCACTACGAGATAAGACTGCTAAAATACTTATATTACAATCAAGTAGCCTCTATCCAAATTGAAGATAGTCGTACTGAAAAACTACCCACCAAACGTGGAGTACGACAGAGTTGTATTTTGTCAGCTAGTCTTTTTAATTTATACTTTGAAGAATTCTTTAGAAAAGCTGTGAAATAGAGACAAGAGGGAGTATGACTAGGCGTAAAAATAATCAACGATATGAAATCTCCTGATATAAGTTAATCAAGTCAATGAAGCCAGTCATTGAAGAGGGTAAAACCAACATTTAAAAGACAAAGTGGATGACGGTTAGAAAGATTAATATAAAGTTTGTTTTTTTGCTTAGTGAAGAGGAAATAGAACGCGTAAACCATTTTAAATACCTCGGCAGCTGGTTAAATGTAAATTGTGACTCTGATGAAGAGATACTAACCAGGATAGAATTGTTACGTAATTCTTTTATGACCTGGAAACCAGTTTTATGTAAAAGTAATCTCTTGATGCGCATGCGTAACAAGGTCCTGAAATATATGTGGCCTATCCTATTATATGGTTGTGAGACATGGACATTACAAACCACAATGCTTAACAAATTAGAAGCATTCGAATTGTGTTGCTATCGACAGATCCTAAAAATGTAATGAGTTTGGCACATTTCTAAGGAAGATTTTCTTGAAATGATGAATTCTGTATGCTTGCTCACAATATCATAAAGAGAAGAAAAGCAGAATACTTTGGCCATATAAATTGAGGCAGCCGATAGAGCATGGTTTTAGAAAATTGTAAACAGGATGGTGGCTAACATTGAAATACGGACATGGCACCTAAAGAAGAAGATATAGGGAGTTGCAAAGGCTTTAACTCGATATCGTATTTGACCCTGGGATGATTCTTACCCTGGCTTAGGGATCAAAGTAAAATAATAAAAAATAGTAGGATACCCTTTAATCAAAAATCGACGTATCGCTGGTTTTTTTTAATGTTGCCGCAGTCTTTGGTAATACCTGTGTTTTCTTTTCGGCCAGTTACCCTGTATAACATATTATATAATATAATATTCCCTTATTGCAGAATAATATTTTATGCCCCACAGTTTTTATATTTACACAGTTGATGCCCTAATTTAATACTTAAAAGTTTTTAATTATACAATAATATATCTATCAGTCTATGTTTAAAAATTTTTACCATCTTAGGAATCATATTTATAATATCGACATCAACAAAACCAGCAATAGTCCATAACCAAACGTTCCCATTTGATGAAGAATTTCCGTTTGACTTAACTCAAGAACCTTTATATCAAATCACGTTCGGTCTGCAAGTTACTTGCCTATCAATATCGATATTTTTTATTACTGTTGGAATTGACTTGCTGGTTCTTGGGATTCTCTTGATGACTGGTTATCAATACTATCTGCTTGAACTTTGTCTTGGACAAATAAATTCGAAAAATATGTTGGAATATAACAAGAGCTTGCGCAGACATTGTCAAGATAAGCTCGAAGAAATATATAAGGATGAGTTAAAGGAATATTTTGTGAGATGTGTGCGTCATCATCAAATGCTTTTAAGGTAAGATATATGCATAATTATTTTAAAAATATTAGAAATTTCCTTAAAACATCTTTCTTAGATTATTCATTAAAATTATTCTTCTGGTACTTGGTTTCGAGGGCTACACGCTTTTAGTAGCAAGTAAAATTTAATATATTTTTTTTAATTTTTGTATTAAGTAAAGGCAAAAGATCCACTGACATGCGTCCGAACGCTCTAAATGTCCTTTATCTAGTGCTAAGGACTAGTTGGAAATAAAGGGGCATCCACTGAACTACAGATATACTTCATACATACTATCTCGAGTATATGTAGTCTCCTCACATAATATTTACTCCAGTTGATGCAGTGGTCATAGGTATATGAGACATAAAAAATTAGTTTTGTTTTACATGTATTTGTGTTTTTGCATTTTTTAGCAGCTCTTGAAAGTAATAATTGTAAACACAATTGAAAGCTCGAGATAACAAATAGTTAGCCAATAGCCCCTTTTATTGACTCCAGCCCATCCAAAACATATATATATATATATATATATATATATATATATATATATATATATATATATATATATATATAAATATATACATATATATATTATATATATATATATGTCAGAAATATTAGTCAACCAACACCCAAACGACGGCACCATCTACGATATAAATGAACCGTCCTCTATTTTCAGCAGCAGTAATAAATTTGTTAGTGATCAGTGTAGTAGTACCTTTCCCTCTTGACGTATCTATATCTGTACAGTGGGGACCGGGAGGGCGAGTTAAGTCCCACAGCACTTAGGTCACAATTGACCCATCGCTTACTCTCGTACTAACTATATCTGCGGGCATTCACATAGGATATGCTCTACAGTTTCGTCTTCTCGTTCACACTTCCTCCATAGAGGTATTTCTATTATCCCCCTATTAAAAATATCCTTTAGAGCTACAGGGATTTAATTATTATTCTTGTGAATTTTGTCATTGTTCATTAGAATTTTAATTTTGTTTAATAACATGCCTAAATTTCCTAAGCAGCAGTGAATTTTTATAATGATATTAACTGTAGAGTTTTTTTTATTTTCTTTATCCGCATCAACCACTAGGGTTATTAGTGGTAGGTTTATGATACAAATAGAAAAAATAAGACATATTTTAGAAGTTGTGACTTACAACAATATGGTACAATGTACATGTATGTACATGTAACAAAAATTAGATCATAATTTATTATAGAGTTTGCAGTAATTTAAAAAAGACAGACCATTGAATTTTGTAACCAGTGCTTTTTCAGGCTATTAAGTATCTTGAATATCGTCTTGGTTAAGATGTACTCTATACATTCTATTATTATATGGTTGACTATGAAAGGTGTTTGGCATCTTTGGTATATTGGTGGTGGTTCTTTGGAGATAATGTAGCTGTGTGTAAGTCGTGTATGCCCAAGCCAAAGTCTGCTGATAATTACCTGGTATTTTCTATTTGGTGGTATAGAAAGATTTTTTGAAGATACGTTTGATTTGATGCTTTTAAGATTTGTGTGATACCTGTAGTAGTCGGAATGTTCACATTCTTTATTGCTCCAAACGCTGTTTTGCGTGCTAGCTCATTACCAGTTATTCCGACATGAGATGGGACCCACATAAATGATATGGTTTTCCCAGAAAATTGGAGTTGTTGCAACGAGTCTTTAATTAGCAATATATTGATGTGTGTAGGATAAACATGTTTAATGGCCTGTAAAACAGTTAATAAATCTGATAATATTAGTACTTGTTTTTCATTTGAGGTTTTACAATGATTTAGTGAGTTAAGTATTGCTTTGACCTCTGCGGTATAAATACTACACCCGTCAGTTAATCTAGTGGCATACGCTTTTTTATATAGTAGCAGCTGCTACTCCGTTGCAATCTTTGGATGCATCAGTGAAGAACAATAATTTGTAAGTGGAATATTTGAGTAAATTTACATGATGCTGAAGCCTGACCTCAGCAGAAATGTGTAAATGCTTATCATGATTAAGTTAGAAGAGGTCTACTATTGGTAAAAAAACTGTCCAGGAAGGTGTCTGGTATATTTTTATGGATGCCAAGGTGATTTGATTGATATAATATGGTAGTCAATTAAGTCGTTCGTAAAATGGTACTGTCTTGGTGGTGTAATTTGTATATTGTTCTAGTGATTCTTCCGATACTAAACTTGCGAAAAAGGTATGCTCCTTTGCGCTAAGAATTTTTGGCGTAGCAAAGTGATAGATATTCTGAGGTATAGTGGCGTTTCTCCTGCTAGCATTTGCAAGCTTCTCTTCTTATTGGAGTAGTTCTAAAGACTCCATTTACTGTTTCATAATAGATGCATCCGTAGTCGAGTTTGCTTCTTATTAATGTCTGATATAAATTTAGAAGAGTTTTAGTATCTGAACTTCATCTGTAATTTGATAAAACTCTTAGTAAGTTTATTCTTTGTTGACAGGATTTGATCAAATTGTTAATATGTGAAGTCCATGTGAGTTGTGAGTCAAATATTATACCCATAAATTTAATTTCGCGGACTTATTTTAGAGAATGACCATTTACATACAAGTTTATGTTGTATTCCACTCTTCTATTGTCAAACATTATTACTTTAGTCTTCTTAGTTGAAACAGTTAAACCAGTCTCTAAAGACCACATTTCTAAACTGTTTAATGTTCTCTGTAAAATTTGCTTAACTAATTCTATATTTTTAATTTTAACATATATTACTAGATCATCAGCAAAAAGATTTGCTTAACTAATTCTATATTTTTAATTTTAACATATATTACTAGATCATCAGCAAAAAGATTAGCTTTTACGGGAAGCTTTATGTGGTTTGTTATATTATTTATTGCGATTAAGAATAATAGTGGACTTAAGGCCGATCCTTAAGGAATTCCATTATAGAGTGATTTCGATGTTTACATGAATACATTCGTTTTTACTTGTATGGACCTGTTTTAAAGAAAGTTTTTGATGAAAGCGATAAAGTTACCGTCTGTTTTGTAGTTTTTCATAACTTTGAGGATATAATGCGTCCATGTTGGGTCGAAAGCTTTTTTGATGTCGAAAAATATTGCGATTACTTTTTGTTGATTTGTAAATGCTTTATGAATTTCGGATTCTAGTACAACAATGTCATCATTTGTGGATCTATCTGAACGGTATACACTTTGTATTGGAGTAAAAAGTTTTTTTTTCCAAGTGCCATTTCAATCTTTTACTCAATATTATCTCCATTGCTTTGCAAATGTTACTGGTGGGCGATATTGGACGATAGGAGGATGGTAAGCTTTTTGGCTTATTCATTTTTAAAAAAGGCATTATAATTGCTTGACGCCATATTAAAGGAAACGTTTTATTTGCGTAAACATTGTTAAAGATCTCAACTAAAATTTTTTTTACTGTTTCAGGTAGTTTCTTAATAAATGTTGTTGGAATATCATCAAGTCCTGAAGAAGTTTGTTTAGCATTGCCTAGGCTTTCGTTTAACTCGTCTAGTGTAATCGGTAAAGTCTTTCATTCCTTCAGTTATTAAACTAATGTACTTTTCCCAGTCTGCTAATTTTAATTTCCATGTTTCATATGGTTTTGTATTATTGTTTGTGTCTTTAATATGAGTTATCAAAATTGGTAAATGATCGCTGTCATATAAGTGTAAAAGTGTATTATTCCACTCAAGTAGTGGTGCTAAATTTGAATTGCTGAGGGATAAATCGATGGTTGAAAACGTGCCATTGTGTGAGTTGAAACGGGTAGTCATTCCTGTGTTTACTAGCAACAGTTTGAGGTTGTTAATTATTTTAGTAGAGTTTTGTCATTTTTGTCAGTTTTTGCAGATCACCAAGATTCGTTATGCTAATTTGTGTCAGCAAAAATTAATTTAAGAGATGGAATTTTTTCTATCACTTTTTGTAGTTCTAGGAGTATGGATTCTTCCGTATGTGGTAAATATACACTGCAAATGTTGATTTTGAAATGATGAACTATTGAGACTGCAACAGCTTCCAGATTTTTATCTAACAGAATTTTTTTGGACTCGACCGTAGATTTCACAAAGATGCCAATACCACCGCTAGCTATTTGCTGCACCGGTCTATTTTTGATGTATGGTGTCTAGTTTTTCAATTTTACATTATTATTAGAAAGTCGTGTTTCTTGTTAACATATTACTAAAGGTAAGAATTCATTGATTAATATTTTTAAGTTTTTGATATGTCTGTAAATGCCATTTAAATTCTATTGAACTGTGAATTTGTTTATTGGATAGAGTTGCCGTCGCTTTCTTCCTCAGTAATAGAAGATTTGTCTGTTCCATGTATCTTTTTTAAGATCCTTGAAATGTTGTTTTTAAGACATCTGTCGTTTGTGTTTGTGTGTACCATTTGCAATTCAGCGCTACGTCTTTTTAGATCATTTTTATAATCCTTTGCTACGTTTTCAGGAAACTTTGAACCGATAGCATTTGTAATATAGTGGCATAGTTATGTGTATTTTAGTGTGTAAGGAGTAGTAGCTGACGATAAAATGACTTCTATAGATTTCATTGAGGTTCCGATGTTCAAAGCTTTTTTAATTCTTTTAGGTGCCGATTTCTTTGGAACAGGAATTATTATTTTTTGATTTTCTGACTCTATTATTTCAGGAGATGTTGACATTTGTCTTTTTATAGAAGTATATACTATTATGTTGGTATTATTAGTTAGTGATTCACTGATTCGAGTAGGTTTTGTAAGTTAAAGGAGGTATTTAGTAGTGGTCTGGTTGAAGAAGTAGGAGGAGCACTGGATTGATGAGCAGTTGGGGTTTCTGATGTAAGTGCTGTTTTATTTATTGGATAATTTTCTGTTTTAGAAATATTAGTATTTGGATCGCCAACCTTCGAAAGGAGACGGCGCACGGAGAAGAAGAAGTATTTATATAATATATTATTGAGATTATAATATCTCAATATTATTGAGATAGCTTGTCAATATTTTGTCTATTAATTGGTTCGATAGTGGAGTTTTCATCTTTGTGATGAAAAGTGCACTATCATGTCATTTGTGACAAAAATAAATTCTGTAGGGGAGATTGTCAAGAGATATTAGAAGTGAATTTGGGATATGATTATAAGTTGTTGAAGCAACAAATACTTGACGTCTAAAGCTTAAATATGATTGTATTCAGATTCAGGCATGCCAACTTTTAAAAATGTTATTTTAGACACCGCAATAAGCTCCAATTTTTTTAGCTCTTCTTTGATAATAGTGTTTGGAATACTGGGGCAGACATTTGATATCACTAGTCGGCTCGCAGGAGTAATTAATCTTCTAATTTCTATGTCGTTTTCTTCTATTGAAACAGATTTGTGATTATGTTGTATTTTTTCTAAGATTGTACTGTTACTGAGATAAATGCATACTCTGTTATTTGAGATTCTGGACGCGAAGATGATATTTTTTTGGTTGTACTAAAGGTGCTGTTGCTGTTATGTATTCGTGTATTTTTATATCCGTTACTGATGATAAAACAATTGCTTGTTCTTTGGATGGAAAGTTAAAGTTGCTTACGGCATTAGAGTAGGTAAATGTTGAAAAAGAGGTGGGTGCTGAAGATGTTAATAATGGTTCGGTAATTACTATGTCAGTTTTAAAATTGTTATTCATTTCTAATTTTAATTATCTTCATTTAATGGTATTAATACTAGAGCCACTACTGACTTACGGTAAGTAAACCGGCTTATTGGCGTTTTTATTTTAAAAATAGATCTTTTAATGTTTAGTTTTCAATAAAATTCTTTAAATGGTTTTATACGGATTAAATAAAAACTGGAATTACAATTTTTCTCTCCTGTAATTAAAAAACACTTTTATTTCACTCTTAGTACAAACTTGTATTTAAATTTTTGGTATAAACCAACACAAAACACGTTTTATTCGGAGCTGAAATTTATCGACACTTTTCTAATGAGTACCTTAATTCTCTCTTTTTAACTGTAAAGTTTGTTTTGTTCTTATTATGTTTTTTTATTTTGATTATATTATATTTTTGTATTGGTATTTGCCATTTTGACGATTTAGTTTCAATATTAATAATATTTTATTGGTTATTTGTATACTTACTTCCATTTTCCAATAAACGTTTACGATTGGCAATTACTATTAACCAATTAAAGTCCTGTCCTGTTCATCCATTTATTTAAACTAACGCTTGAGTGTACTTTCAGGCTATTGTCAGTTGCAATGCAACCAGTATTTCAAGTGAGCCGTAAATCGCTCTTTATTATTTAACTCTTTCCGGTAGCGCACAAAATAAGCCACGTGTGGTGTTCTCTAAGTGTATGTTAGCTTTTATTTTCCATTTTAACATTTATTTCTTTTTAAGATATATTTTATTTACCTACAAAGGTAAAAAGGGAGTTCTATTATTTATAAGGCATGAGGCATGGATGCTCTTTTAAAAATTTAACACAGAATTTCGCGTAAATGATAAAATTACAAATAAAATGCTTTTGGTTTAATCTATTTTAAAACAAACTTATTACCCTGTTATTAGAAATTATGTTTTTGGAATTTTCACAGTAAAACGACAATTTCAAGACCTATTTTACTTATGTGGAAGTTGATAATGATGTAAATCTTTCTCGACGGTTTGTTTTTGTGTATCGGCATATTAACTACTTTCGGTACTCTGACCAATAGCCTATCGTTTGCCTTAAGAAGCTACATAGTATAATTATAAAGATACATCTAAATAAACTCACATCGAGGTATAAATCTCCGAGTCTCCGATTTGATTTAACCTTCCATCGGGAGCGGCTGATCAGATTTATACAACGATAATGTTTAATGCAAGTACTTTAAACTTGTAAATAGTTGAGAATTTTCGCCAACAGTAGCTTCATATATCGCATTCTCTTACGAAACGAGACCAGTTAGTTATAAGTAATCTGTGCTAGAACAAAATATTTCAATTTTGCTCAGATACACCGCGCCCATACCTGTAACAATAATTTTTGTAAATATGTTTCATAGTTATTTTGTTAAGGGCTGTTTATTTGCATCATGACTTACATATTTTATTAACGGATATATATTTTTCACACACTCAGACCCCTTTCATACAATACGACTTAAGTAGTTTAAGTCGATTAGTCAAAAATAAGTTTGATAAGTTGTACTTACTTTATTTTGCATTTGAAGTATTGATCCCAAATTAAATTAAAAACCTAAATATCTTCTTCTTTTTATATAGACGTGACTCTGTCTGTTTTTAAATGTGCCTCCAGTAAGTTGTCGTTCCATTGATTTCGTGGTCTTCCTACTGATCGTCTTCCTATTGGGGAACCATCTCTTCCTGTCTTTACTACTCTATTTGTTGTCATTCGGCTTATATGTCAGTTCCATTATACTCTTCTATTTCTTTCCCAGTTCTTGATGTTCTCCACATTGCTTCAGTGGAGTGTTTTCATCTCTGCTGTTTATAACATCCTTTTTGTCCTCTCTGGGTCTTGTTTCTGCCGCGTATATCATTATTGGTCTGATGACTGTTTTGTAAATTTTGCCTTTCATTTCTTTCCGGATATTTTTATTTCTCCATATTGTTTCATTTAGGCAGCATGCGGCTTTGATTGCACTATTCACTTGATCTTCCACTTCGGTTTCAAGCTTTCCGTAGCTAAATAATGTGATGCCTAGATATTTAAACTCATCACTTGTTTTATTATCTGATCTTCCAGCTCCAATTTACGTCTTAGTAAATTTGCTGGTGTAACCATGCATTTTGTCTTTTTTGGGGAAATTAACATATTAAATTAAAGTTAACTTTTCTGGTAGTTATATTAAATTGGTGCAGCATACGTTGTAAATCATCTTAACTTTAGTTGAGTTGAGAGTACTATTGCGTCGTCTGCATAGCAGATTATTTTAAGTTGTTTTTCTTCCATTTGGTATCCTTTTTTAGTTCTTCCTTTTTTTATTATTTCGTCCATAATCAGGTTAAACAATGGAGGAATGAGGGAATCTCCCTGTCTTATCCCATTGCCAGCTTAAATAGGGTTGGTTAGTTTTTCTTCTACTTTTACTTTTATTGTGTTATTTTGGTAGATATTTTCGATCGTTTTGATTATTCCTAGAGGTATCTCTCTTGCATACAGTAATTAGATAACGTCTTTTAATTTGACCCGGTCAAATACCTTTGTAAGGTCCACGAATCATAGATATGCCGGTTTTTGTATTCTAATGATTTCTCTTTCACTTGCCTTATTATAAATATGGCATCGGTGCATGATGTGCTCGACCTAAAACCTTGTTATTGTTCTGCTAGTGTTATAATTTTATTCAATTTATTTGTTATCACTTTGGTTGTTACTTTTAGTGTTGTATTTAATAAATTAATTCCTCTGTAATTTTCCGGGTCCGATTTGTCTCCCTTTTTAAAGAGAGGTATTAGGATGCTTGATCTTCATTCTTGAGGAATTCTGTTTTGTTCTAATATTTTTTGGATTAGTTTTAGTAGTTATTTGGTCAGATCTGGTCCTCCGTACTTTAGGAGTTCGTTCGGTATTCTGTCCTCTCCTGGTGATTTACTTTTTTTTTAATTTCCTTAATTCTTCCTTTACCTCTTCCTTTTCAATATTTATTTCTTCGTTTGTCGTCACCTCTGGTGTTGGTGGTTCATTATCGTCATCTTTAGCAAATAGGGATCGAAAGTAATCTACCCATTTTTCCTTCTGAATGTGTTTCGTTATAATTAGTTCGTTCATCTCTTTTCTTTGTCCTCTGATCATTCTCCATATTTTTTTTTGTGTTCCGTAGAAATTGTGTTCCATCTGTTTTGAGAAACTCTGCCAGTGTTTCTTTTTTATTTGTCTAACTAAAGTATTCGTTTCATTTTTGATTCGTTTATAGTGGTTGTATGCCTGTTGTGTTTGTTATGTTCTGTATTGGAAAAAATTATTTCTTCTTTTCTTCACATTTTGTCTTCTCTTTCTCTCTTAACCATGTTGTTTTCTTTTTTGATATGTAGTGTTTGTTACTTTTCTCTCTACAAGTGATTCTGTTGCTGCGTTAATTCTATTATTTTTAAGTTTTTTCCAGCTTTCATCGATGTTATCGTGTACTAATTTTTCATTTCCAGCGATCTTCTCTGATATTCTTTTTCTGTATAAGTATTCCGTGAATTCCGTATTTAGTCCTTCGACTTTGATTTTTGTTTGAGTTGGCGCCGCCCTCTTGGGTGAAAAGTATTTCAGGATGATTCTTATTTTATATATTACTAGGCTATGGTCACTACCTACATCTGCTGAGTTGATGCATCTTACGTCGATTATTTTTGATGTATGTATATCTCTGTTGATTATAACATAATCTATCATAGATCTTTGTCCATGGGTGTTATTAAATGTATATTTGTGTTGATCTTTTAGGTCAAAAAATGTGTTGTTTATTCTTAGTTCGTTATTCGTGCAGAAGTTGATCATCAGTTTTCCATTTTCGTTTTTAACATTCTCGTTATGTTTCTGTTTAATGCCGGGTATTACTTGATTGCCTATTCGAGCGTTAAAATCCACCAATATTATTATCTTTCCTCAGACTTGATCTACTAATTATTGTAATAGGTCATAAAACGCTTCCTTTGTTGTTTGAGGCTTGTTATTTTCTGAGCCCTATACTCCGATGATGTTCAGGTCTTCCTTCTTCATTCTTATCTTTGCTGTTACTATTCTTTCTGATATATATATATATATATATATATATATATATATATATATATATATATATATATATATATATATATATATATATATATATATATTGGCACTCTTTTTGATGTGATTTTGGTACCTTTGGTGTATTAGTAAGTCTACACCTTCTTTGGCCCTGTTTTCTTTTGCTAGTTCACTGTAGATGAGTATGTATTTACCTAATTTTGATTGACCTTTTTCTTTCTTTTTTGTTTCCTGTAGAGCACAAATGTCTATTTCTATACCTAAATATATTTAAATAAATAAAAATAATTTTTTTTTAGGATACGGCCCAGAGTCTTTAAGGGGACCATTTTATTCTTTCTTCTTTAACCTGTAGCTGCTTAATAAGCAAAAGGCACCTTTCGGTTTTTCTTCGACCAATAATACAACTTACTGTTTTATTTATTTTTATTAGGAATTATTTTACAAATTGTAATTAATTATATTTTTGAATTTGCTATGGCACCAGATACATAATATCTTCAAAATATCTTCCTCATATTCTTTGCGGATAGACTATCTCGTATTACATTTCCTTACTGTTAATTATCAAATCATCCAGACTCGTTACTGTTAAAGGATACTCTTGCACAAAACCATCCCTGCCAAGTAAAAAATAATGTAATACAGAGCAAGCTTTAATAATGCCTACAGCAAAATCGGGCTCTTTTAGAGATCTATGAAGTATGTGCGATTTGTTGCTGAGGATACCAAAAGTGAATTTAAAATACCATCGAGCTCGACACAAGCAATAGTCAAATATCCTTTTTTCAATATTTAAATGTGTTCCCACAAAAGATCGCAGTAAATGTCGATGCAATCCAAATGCTTCATTTCCTACGTACGAAACCCTTCCAAAGTATGAGACTTTGGGGCCTTCCCTTCCCGGTAAACACTTTTCTCCTGATAGTGGTTGAGTGTTTGATTCAATCGATTGCCATGGACTAGACCTTTTAAATATTAATAAGTCACAGTCTTTATCATAACTTCCAACATCTACAACTACAAATCTATATCTGGAGTCGGCAACCGCCATTAAAACTACATAATAATAACCTTTGTAGTTGAAATACACCGACCCAATGCGAAATGAATAAGTAAGACGTATGTGCTTACCATCCACTGCTCCTATACAATGGTGAAAATTTCCAAAGGTTTCAAAATCTAAAGCAATAGACTCGCAAATTTCTCTTATTGGTGTAGGTATATACTCGACTCGCAAAACCATCCAGATTGCTTTGCAATCCTGTTTTACTATCTTACTTGCAGTAGAAATTTTAATTAGATGTATAGCTCAGTAAATGTGCAGTCACTTGCCAGATATCTATCTAGATAGATATCTAGATATCTTTATTATTAGCTAAATCTTAGTCATCTCTTAAATCTCCAAAAGTGTATGAAATAAACCTGCTTCTTCTCCTCTTCCATTAATTGGATGCACCCCATGTAGGCTAATACATTTCACGGTTTTTTTAACCCTGTATTTATAAATTAACCATAACGCCAAAATTTTTGCCTGATTCATATATGCCCTGTGATCTTTGCGGCAATAAAATAAATATTGCTGTAAATTGTGAAAGCAGGATGAGTACGACAAATGGTCGTACGACCTCTTACCAAACCGACCATAGTCATATTGTATGTAAGGAGCATATATATATACAAGGATTTCCACAGTTTTCACTGTATTCCTTCACTCAACCGTTTTCTCCAATTTTTCCTGTTTAGCCAGTCCCCTTCCCGTAGGTTTCTTCTACTCATTGCTTCGTCCACTTCATCTCTGAAATATCTTCGGGGTCTGCCTCTCTTTCTTCTTTCTATCGGGCTCCACTCTGTTATTCTATTTATCCACCGATTTTGGTCTGCTCTTCTGACATGTCCGTACCAGGTTAACCTCTTCTGTTCGATGTAATCTGTTATGTCGGAGTTCATTCCCATTCTCCTCTTAATCTCCATGTTATTTATTCTATCTCTTCTTGTTACTCTGCAGCTTCTCCTTAGGAATTCCATCTCTGTTGCTCTTATTTTGTTTTTGGTTTTCTTATTTTTACACCCATAAGTAAGGATACTTCTTTTCATGGTATTATATATTTTTTTCTTTGTTTTCATGCTGATGTTCTTATCCCATAGTACCGGGTTCAATTTTCGTATGCAGTCTCTTGTTTGTCCTAGTCTATTTTTTTTATCTTTCTCCGTTGTTCCTTTGTTTGATATTATGAAACCTAAATACTTATACTTGTCTGTTCCTTTGATTTGTTTACCTTCGTCTATTTCCAGCTGTTTTATTTCTGTATTCTCCGTTGTTAGGTATTCAGTTTTCTTTAGGTTTATTTAGATCCCATTCTTTGTATATTCCTGCTCCAGTTTTCTCACCATAAAACTGAGGTCATCATCGTCTTGTGCGATCACTATTTGGTCGTCGGCAAAACTTAGCGTATATAGATATTCGTTCCCCTTACTGGTATACCCATTCCTTCGCACTTTCTTTTCCATTGTTTCAGGGTTTTTTCCAGGAATATTTTAAACAGGGTGGGGGATGTGGAGCAACCTTGTAGTAGTCCCTTTGTCATCTTAAATGGACTGCATATTCTATTTCCCGTTTTGATAGCTACTTCGTTATTCTTGTAGAGTGCTTTTACCGCGTTTATTAATCTTCGTGGAACTTCGATGTCTTCCATTGCTTCCTATAGCTTGGTTCTAGGTATTGAGTCATATGCCTTCTTAAGATCAACAAAAGCCAGATGGACGGATCTATTTTTGGCCATTCTTTTTTCTATTAGTTGTTCGACCGTGTAAATGTGATCTAAGCATGCTTTCCCCGCTGTGAAACCTGCCTGGTCTTCTCCGATTTTATCGTGTATATATATATTTCTAATTTTTCCTTTGTGGTCTTTCCATACAGTCTGCCTATAGACGATATAATGCTGATTCCCCGATAGTTTTCGCAGTTTTTTCTATTTCCTTTCTTGTATATTGATGTCATATATGCTTGGGTCCATTCTGCCCGTAAGTCTTCTCCATTCAGTGCTCTCTCAAATATTTTATGTATCATACGGAATAACTTTTCTGGTCCGTTTTTTATCAATTCATTTGGTTTTTACCTCTGCTAGGCTTAATTCGATTTCGTCATGTGTGTAGATTTCTACTCCGTCTATTTCTGATTCTTTGAATTCGAGGCGGTCTTCGGTTAGCAATTTTTTATAGTATTCTTGCCATTCGTTTTTTTTTTGATTTGACCGATCGTGATTTTCTCTGTCTTATTTCTTTGGAGCGACTTTAAGATGCGCTATGACTCTGAATTTCTCGTTCCTCCTATGTGATGTTCTATCTCTGTGCATGTTTTTTCCCATCTTTCATTTTTTTCATTTGCCACTTTTCTTTTCACTTCTTTATTTTTTTTCCTGTATAGTTCCAAGTCCTCATAGTTTTTTGTGTTCAGGTATTTTATATGGAGTTCTTTTTTCTCTTTTATGCATGTTAGTGTATCTTCGGTTAATTTCGTAGTTTGGTGGGTGTATTTTTGGTCCACTTCTCCAAGAGCTTCTAGGGCTGCTGTCTTCATGCAGGTTTTTATGTGTTCGTATGTTTGTTCTTATGATTCATACCGAAAATCTTCTAGGTTTTAGTCCAATCTTCTCTTATATAGGTCTTTTATTGAGTCTTCTTGTAATAAATTGATTTTGAATTTCTTTTCTTGTGTTGAGCACGTATTGATAGGTGTAGCCGGAGCCGTAACTTGGTCAGACTCTCCCTGGGTCGGTTTCTGTTGGGTCCATATGAAGGGAAATTCCATCCAAGCGATTACTAGTTTGTGATCTGTGCCGCATTCTGCGCCTCGCTTTACTCTCACGTCTTTTATTTTTATCGAGCTTTCGTGGTTTATTATAACATAATCAATAATAGACCTTAATTTTCTTGTTTCTTGTGTCCAAGTGTATTTGTGTATGTCTTTATGTTTGTAGAAGCCGTTTGTGATCTTCAAGTGGTTTATTTCGCATAGCTCAATTAATCTCTTCCCGTTATCGTTCATTATATCTGCTCCAAATCTACCAACTGTTCTGTCGTTTTCTTTTCTTCCTTTTCTTCCATTTAGGTCACCGGCGATAATTATTTCTTGGTTCTTCTTTCTATTTTCGATTTCTTTATGCAGTTGTTCTATGAATTGTTCTTTTTCTGCAAAGCGTTACTCTCTAAATATCAAATTGATACACTACGCTCTATTGAACATTTTTTTATATGTAAACATAATAATACGCGTTTTAGTTCAAAAATACGCTAGAAATGAAAATCTAACTTTCACGACGATTTTGATGATGAAGATACATATAGCGAATATAAAATCTCGTGAAGGCGACTCTGTAACGAAACTAGAAGAGGTTAGTGGCGACGATGACTACGATACAAATGGATCTTATACAAAGGACAACTTTATTTTGGAAGAGAAAAAAGTAGACAAAGGAAGTTTTAGAAAAAACCTAACGGAACAAAAATCCCCCATCACAAAGAGTTCGTTGAAAATCATATAATCCTATTCGCAAGTTACCGGGTGTAGTATATGCTGCAAGAATGTCAAAAACATCTTTCGAATGTTAGAGTTGCGTCGTGGATGACGCAATAATGGGTTACAACAGTGTATAATTGAGCATGTAAAATGATGTACAATAGTTTATAATAGACCAACGACTATATTGCAGCGACTAACGCGATTGGAATGTCAAACCTACTGTCATTGTTAAGCTAAAAGTATTTGTAGGTCTCCTATAGTATTTAGCTGGTATTCACAGATTTAACAAATATTGTTTGGAAGACCTGTGGAAATCCGACACAGACGATATAAAAAATTGCTTTCACGCTGTTTTTCGTGTAGCTTATCTCTATTTTTATGTCTTGTATCAGTTCTAATACTTTATCTATTTTTCTTATGGTAGACGCTTTTTGTGATGTTCTTGTTATCCTTCTGCTCTTTCCCAATAATTTATCTTCTTGGTTTATACTTCGTCTTTTTTTACCACAGTCATTAGTTAATTCAGAGTAAATCATATCTTTTACCTCTTAATATATGATCAAGTAAGTTAAACACTGGATATAAGCACTTATAAAGTACTTTGCATACCTGACATTTTAAGAAAGGCCACCGCTCAGAGGTAAAGATTGGCAGGTCATATCCAATGAGAACGAGATGACCTATGACCGAAACTGATATAGCAGTCTGATAGAGAAAAAAGAAGACTACCAATACGACAACGTACCAGATAGAGAGACAACAGTTCATATTAAGCTAAAGATCTCAATACCATAAGCTAAGAGATAGACAAAGATTTTTTAATGGACTGAAAGAAATGGAAGCAGATACAATGGATTCCAGAGCTATAGAGTAATTATCAAAGCAGATATAGATAAACAAATATTTTGTCGAATTATTATGAAGTATGTGCAAAGTATGTAGACAAACGTTTGCCACCATAACCGCTAACCTCCATTGATGGAGACGGCACTTGAAGAAAGAAAGAATTATGAAGTATTTGAAAAACTATCGTCGATCTCTACGAGCCTATATATGTTATTGGTATAGCGCACAAAATGGTGGGTATGTGAGACATGGCGGTCGACCGTATACGTTTTAGAAAGCTCTTCAAAAGGTAATTGTTATACTTTTTACTTCTTTTACACCGGTGTTTCTATTTGAAACAGAAATATTAATCTACTTGCTGATCAATTTTAATTGCCATTCGGATCCAACAATCCG
This sequence comes from Diabrotica undecimpunctata, assembly GCF_040954645.1. Lineage (NCBI taxonomy): Eukaryota > Metazoa > Arthropoda > Insecta > Coleoptera > Chrysomelidae > Diabrotica > Diabrotica undecimpunctata. The sequence goes on from NC_092810.1 coordinate 100,982,633, forward strand.
CAACAATTTAACATGAGCTCGGGCAATCACTTCACAGAAATACAAGTTAGGACGTGAGTTGTTTTACAACATACTTAATTTAGTAACGAAGTCATATTTACAGGCTGTTAATACTACTGACTTAGTTTCTCTATGGAACGAAATATTGATAACTATTCTTTTATTCAAACATCACATTTCCTATTTTTCTTGTTCAACATAGAAAAGTCGTCAGGGAATAAAAAACTTAATTTTTCAAGCGTTTTAAAATGATTCCAATGTTAACGTTTTGATAATAAATCTGCAATAACGAACAACACCATAATTAAAGACTCAACAATAGAAACATATAAAGCTGTCTGTATGACACTATGCTAAAAAAGAATGACCAATTATTTTTTGAAGATGCATGATTTTCAAAATGTATTTATATTTTAAGTAGTTCCAATAAAGATCGTTAGAAAAAATAATCACCTTTATAAAGTCGATACAACAAACTATTTTAAAAAATAAGAAACTGAACAAGGAAAAAATAAGAAACTGAACAAAGAAAGTTAAACAAATGGTTTTTTAATCACATGTTATTCAGAAAAGATAATAAAGAAGTTATGTTCAAGTTAAGTACACATTCACAAACTCAAAATATTTTTTTTTTATTTAAACAAAAAACCACATCAACCGCGCAGGGTTATTAGTGGATATAACAAATACATGAAATATAAAATTGAATAACTTGATGTCTTTTAAATAGCTTAACACTGTAGAAATTTTTTTGGTGAGAACTGTCTTGAGATCATCATCTGTGAATCCGTGGGATCTTCTTTTTTCCTTTAATTGAGGACAATCAAGCAGGATGTGTTTTACAGTCAGTGGGTTAGAGCAGCTGGAGCAAATAGGTAGTGGTTCTTTTGTTATTAGGTATTTGTGTGTTAAGGCAGTATGGTCAATTCTTAAACGATTAATAATGACTTGGTTTCTTCTATTTAAAGGAGTCTCCAGGACATCAGTTATTTTTGGGCAAATTACATTTAATTTAGTACCTAATTTTTTCCAATAATTTTGCCAAGTGTTAATGCAGTGGATTTTAACCAGGTTTTTTAGATCGATGTACGGATATGTCTTAAATTTTGGAGGATGTTTTGAGTTCATTCGACTTTTTTTAGCCAGTTGGTCTGCTTTTTCATTTCCGTAAATACCTGTATGTGAAGGTACCCAAATAAAAGAAGCTTCCTTTCCTAATGATCGAAATTTTTCTAGTTCGTTTTTTCTACTCTGTATAATAGGGTTGTTGGTATATATTTGTTTCAGTTCCAGTAATGCATTTAATGAGTCTGTTACGATAATGCACTTCATCGTTCTACTCTTTTCGAAGAAGATTAGGGCTTCCAAAATAGCTGTAGCCTCACCTGTTAGTATACTGCAGTTGGTTGGTATCAATATGCTATAAGAATTTTCTTTACAGTAGTAGGCAGCAGCGTGACCATTTGGAGTTTTAGAGGCATCGGAAAAGATTTGTAAATAATTAGGATAGTGGTCTAGAATTTCCATGAACAGAGATTTAATTATTGTGGAATTTGTAGTTGATTTGGGATACTTGGTAAGTATTACGTCAATAGTTAATGGTTGGCTTGTCCATGGGGGATAGTTTGCATTTATATTTAGCGATACATTGAGATGATTCATATCGAAAGTTGTGAGCTTTATTCTTTCTTTGAGTGGTGTAGAGTTTTTGGTCTTATTGTTAGGAGAAAGTCCAGGTTTGCTGATGTGGAAAAATACAGGATGCTGTTTCTGGGATGATATTTTTGCTATGTAGTTCAAGGATGCTATCGTCTTATATGTAAGGGAGGTTCTCCAGTTAGAACTTGCATACTACTAACCGGACTAGTTTTAAAAGCTCCCAGTGCTAATCTCAAAGCTGTAAATTGAATACTGTTTAGTTTTTTTAGAGTGGTTTTACATGCAGCATCGTAACATATGCAACCATAGTCGATTTTAGTTCTAGTTAGCGATTATATAAAATATTACAACATATCACAAAGCTGCATTTAACTATAATATCTTAAAAGATTGATTTTCATTCACTGCAAGTATTAGATATTTTAACACAAAACTCAGTCCATTTAGGAAACGATTATATGGAAAGAACCCAAAAATGGCGTAAAAGTGGAATAAATTAACTGAATTAGATCATAAGAGACAACAAAAGAACTACTCATATGTCAGTAAAATATGAGAGCATAAACAAAAGTAATAGAATAACAACGGAAAACGAAATCGACATTAATTATTGGGGAAAAAATAAAAAGAAATAAAAAATTTACTTGAAATGATCTTTTTCCTTTTAGTAATTATTCTATTAAACATATCGTGATATCACAACCTCATCATCATCATCATCATCTTCATCATCATTCATGTCTTCATCGATATTATCAAGAAAACTTGTTCTGGGTTTTTCTCTTCTTATCCGACCAACGGGTCTATCAAGGGGCGTTTTTCTAGCTGGGTCATTTTGTTTCATCCGCGTTACATGCCCTATTTACCTCAGACGTTCTATCTTAATATGTTTTACGATATGTGGTTCCTAGTATATTCTATAAAGTTCGAAGTTGTATTCTCTTCTTTACACTCTATTGTCATTCGCTGCTTCATAAATTCGCCTTAGTACTTTTTTTTCGAAATATCCTAACATGTTTTGTTACATTTTGTTAGACTCCAGGTCTCTGAACCATATGTTACGACTAGGCGCATCATTGTTTTAAAAAGTTTTGTTTTTGTATTTCCACAATATAATTGTGGATTTAAGAAAAAGATTGGGGCCAAAATAGCATCTATTGGCCGTGTAAATTCAGAGGTTTATCTCTGCGGTAATACGAGTATTATTTTCAGCGTTGAGCGCTCCCAGGTATACAAATTGTTGTTTGTTGGTGTTTATCATAAAAACATTTTTATAGCTGATTCTTTTAATGCTATATATGCCTCTGGTACAGCGTTTTCCGTTCTCTTAACAATATTGGTATCGTCAGCATAGCCAAGGATTTACACTGATTTATTATATATTGGACCAATGGTTGTGATTTGCGACATACGTTTCACTTTTTCCAAAGCTAGATTCAAGAGTATACAGAAGAGAGGGTCTCTCTGACGCAGTCCGTTATTTGTTTTAAAAGGTTTAGATAGTTCACCTGAATTCTTACTCTACATTCAACTTTTTCAAAGTTGGTTTTGGTAAATTTACCAACTGATTTGGTATTTCTAGCTGTTTCATTGCTTTGAACATTTTTCTTCTATTTACAGAGTTGTAGGCTGCTTTGTAGTCTATAAATATGTGAACAGTATTAATGCCATATTCCAGTGTTTTTTGTAAGATTAAAAAAATCTAATAAAATGTTGCAATCTAATGAATTGACGATTGACGAATTATCGAATATGTGCCATACGGTGACATACTACTGTGGAAAATATTTTATACGCTGCATTTAAAAGAGTAATTTCTCAGTGGTTACAGTAGGTATTTAAAGATAGCTTTTTTTATGTATGGTGTAAAGTATTTCAATATTCCAATCATCGAGGAGGGATGACTGTGTCCATATTTCTTTTATAAGCTGATGTAATGCCATTGTGGTAACGTGTACCTTCGTTATTTAGTTCAGCTGGGAGATTATCTATTCCGGGTGATTTGTTCCTGGCTAGTTTTTTAACTGTATCTTTAACTTCAAGAATCGTTGATGGTTCCTTTTCCCTCTGGTCTATTCCCTTAACCTCATATCTTTCATCTTCCAGGTTTTCTTCTTCTTCCTCTCTATTAAGTGCTCGATTTAAGTATGTCCCCATCTATTCAATGCATCTTTCTTTGTTGGTAATAGGTCTCAATTCTGACTTCATTGTCGCGTGGTCGCCTTGAATTTCTTTCTGTTGATGTTAACTTTATTATAGAATGCTCTGCATTATAAATTAAAGTTGAACAAAAAACGTTAAACAAATGGTTTTTCAATCACGTGTTACTAAAAAAGAAGATAAAGAAGTTATGTCTATACTTATTTAACTACACATTCACAAACGCAAAATATATGTGGTTAATTTATAGGGAATCCTCGTCTACATCTTTCAGCTTCACGTTCTTGTTTGGCTAAGTTTTTGATATTTTCCTTCAAAAACGAGCTCAAAGGTCTGTTATTTGTTCTGTTACTTGCTTTATTTATCTTTTATTGTTGTCTTAGTATATACTAGCCCATGAAAAATAAGCATTCATCTTCAACAGAACTATTCTATACTCTTTATAAATGTATCTATGAGACTTTTGCGTCGCTTTGAGAGCTGACAATTTTACATCATATAGAAAAACTAGTAAAACTAAGCTATTACGAGCCGTATTTTGGTCTTAAAGGTTACTTTACGACTTTTTTAGATTATTTTTTCTTTGGTTATTTTAAGACTACCAATTATTGTGACCTCGTTTTTCTAATTACTATATTTTGTCTTGGTTGTAATTTTAAGTACAAAAACAGAAAATTTGGTCGTTATCTTTTTATTAAGGCAGTTGCATGATTGATCTTTAAACTCCTATTACACAAAATATGTAATCATCGGTTGTTTGAATTGTTTTGCTCTTCATAGTTTGGCTTCCTATTAACGAGCGATAATTAATTGGTTACCAAAAATTAATCATGTAAATTACTTGTTATCTATAACAATTTGTGTAATTGGAATTGCGAAATGCTACAACCAACAAATATTACAGATACATAATGTTTATAACCGTGACTAATTTCGGGAAAGTAACTTAGGAATCAATAACTGTTTGGTCAATATGTCCTCAAGCATTTACGTCTCTTGCTTTGTTTACTAGTTTTTGATTTTTGTCCATATTAACACACACACACATGTACACATATATATATATATATATATATATATATATATATATATATATATATATATATATATATATATATATATATATATATATATATATATATATATATATATCCGGTCAAAAGGTGGAAAATAAGACAAAGAAGGTGGCTATTTCATCTATTTTTGGACTTATAGGACACTGTCTTCCACGGGACGGTTCGTTGTGCTTTAAAAAGGTCCAATTCGTCGAGTGTTTCTGAGAAGTGTAGAAGCTTTTTGTGGTAACTTTTAATACATTTTGACAAGATTACTACTACAAAACTTTTGCAATCATTTTAATAATGTTACTCAAAGTAAAACACAAATTACACTAAATTAATATTCCATTGTTGAAAGGTTGATGTGTTGATCTTGTAAGTTTTTCGGCCAATACTAGTTTTTTACATAAGTTTTTTACGTACTTTTTTTTTAATTACGTGTATAATAACCACATGTCTCTTTTGCTGTTCTAAGTCTGTGTTAAATTGTTAACTGTACTTAGTTTTAATTGATTGTTTCTACAACTTAACGATTCAATGGTTCAATGTCTCAAGTTTTTTACATTTTATACCTTTGACTGCTACATGTCTTTTTGAGGTAACACTGTTGTATTAACTTCTCTATGGATGTTTGGTGTTTCCATATTATTCTTTTTAGATAAACTGATGATGCTCTCTGATCAGAGATCAAAACGTCTTTAAATAAATAGATGGAGTAACCACCTTCTTCGCCTTATTCCCCATCTTTTGACCGAAAAACCCACCACTCTTCGAGTGATCCTTGATTTATATATATATATATATATATATATATATATATATATATATATATATATATATATATATATATATATATATATATATATATATATATATATCTTAAACCTAAAGCTAAGATTAATACTACAAAGGAATTAATATTAAAAACTGAACAGTCTTCCGGGTTGAACAACGCCGATTATCATTGCACCAAGCTTTCGACATCCTATTCGATGTCTTCTTCAGGGCTTCCGAGGTCGCAGTCTTCCCAGTCTCTAGACACTACTACACGGATCACTAAGCAATGCATTACTGGTACTGGGAATAGAGGATGGTTCATTTATACCGTCAATGGTGACGTGTTTTGGGTGGAGGTTGGCGTAAGGGTCACCGTAGAGATTGGAGCGAGAATAGGCACGGCGGTTGACGTGAACATTTCTGACAGTAGGATTTTGTAAGACTGGTGGGGCAGGCAATATTTTCTTAATGAGAGGTGTCCAAGGCTAAGGTAACCGTATGCCGTCATCTCTTTTATTAAGATAATTTGGCCTTTTGTCAATTAGTTTGACTTCTCGGACAATTCTTGTTTATAGAAGAGGAATGGAATGTTCATAAATGCTATTTTGAAGGCAGTCTGCACAAGGAACAAAAAACTTCTTTTCGTGTTGACATAAAACAAACTCTAATTTCTCGTGACAAGTCTTCCAGAACACCTCAAATATATGGCCTACACAAAATTCACAAACCCGGTATTTTTCGACTTCATATTGTCTATAAATACAACTGCCCTACACAACCATTGGCCAATTTCTTAGCCAAAACTCTACAACCTCCAACTAAAAATACTTTATCCTTTGTCAAAAATTATATTCATTTCACATCAAACTTCTTAAACAATACCCTATCTAACCATCAGACATATTAGTAAGTTTTAAAATCGTTTCACTCTTTGTAAACATTTCTGTAGGCGAAACTCTTAACATTCTAAAAACTAAATACAATATCCAGCAAGACGACTTATCTCTCATTATACATAGTATGTCCAACACTTATTTCTTCTTAAAAAATTAATTTTACAAACAAAAAAAATGGTGCCCCAATGAGCTCCTTACTAACTCCAGTAATTGCCAATATCTTTATTGAAGACTTCGAGACCCGAGTACTATCCACATCAATGCTCAAACCCATGTTGACGTGTCTAAGATATGTTGACGATACTTTCTTTATTCCCATAACATGGATGTTTTTGTGACTTTTTTTAAACCCATCTGAGTGGTATGTATCCTAAAATCCAGTTCACGATAGAAGTAAAAACGGATTCATCCCTACCGTTTCTCGACATTATCATAAAGAAAAATTAATCCCAAGGTTTTCGTCACTCTATTTATCAAATCTTTACTTGCATGCCAACTCTCATCATCCCTCTTTACAAATTAATTCAGTCATTAATAGACTTGTCTCCAGATCAATATGCCTTTGCGATGATGCAAGTAGGCCAGCTGAGCTCTCTAGTTTAAAACAAGCCTTCATCCAAAACTGTTACCGCAAAAATTACATCAATAGGGGCATCCAGAATCAATCTCCCACTCAATCTCAACCCAAAGACTCAGATCCTCATCGTATGAAAGCTTTTCTTCCTTTCATTAAATTACATCAAAGCAGTCACTGACAAAATTGACAAAAGTCTTAAGTCAAGAGGAATAAAGAATATATTTACCCCACAATAAAAACTTTCATCTCTTGTCCGATCAATCAAGGACAACATTCCAAATGAACAACGCGAAGTTTAATTGCTTGTGCAGACTGTCCCCGATCCTATATGGGCCAAACAAATCGTAGAGTCTTTGATAAAAGAATGTATTTTTGTGAAGAAATAATGGCAATGTACGGTAACAATGTGGTCCAATGAGAACATGTTTTGTTTTCTAATAAGACTAACTTTTTACTTTATGCGTATGATTATTCTTAGAATTACTGCTATTGGTCTAGAGAAAATCCTTACTGGATTAGAAAAAAACATATAGAATATGCTGAAAAGTTTAATGTATGATCAGGAATTGTTGAAGATCATATTATATGTTCCTTTTTATTGATGGTAATTTAATTAGCAGTAATTATTTAGCACTTTTCCAAAATATTGTCATACCAACTTTAAAAAACATATATTCTAACCCAGCAAACTTAAGTTCTAGCGAATATAATATAATTTCAGTAATATGAAGCAGCACCCCAATAACAAATCAATGCTAGGTAGTGCTTCAACCAAATATTTCGAAATCGGTGGATAGGGAGGCGAGGATCAATGGAATAGCAGGTACAATCTCCTGATCTGAAGCCATTAGACTTCTTGTAGGAATATGTTAAAAATATTGTATACAAAACTAAATCCCTAGACTAAAATGATTTGAGGAGACGATTAAAGCTTTAAATTACATCGGTCACACCTGAGATGTTGAGTAACTTTGGAAGACATTTCTATTTAAGATTAGGATATTGTCAAGACTTTCGTGAGGAACATTTTGATCTTCTTTTATATGCACATTAATGAATTTTTTTGGTTTTTACATTATAAAAAAATAAACAGTCTTACTTATTAGTTTTCTATTGTGTTATAGCAAATTTTTATACTCAGATGGTTTTCTTTTTTTTTAATGGTCTTTTTTTCAAAAAACCTGAAAACACCTGACATTTCCGATTTATTTATTTATTTATCGTATGGCAATTACAACACATTTAGAACAAATACACAAACACTAGTAATATAGGTATTTGACAAACTTTAAATAGTTACAAACAAACATCAAGTGTATTTATATAATCAATTGACTCTGAAGTTGCAAACAGGAAGTCTTCAGGACTACCATTGTAGGATCTTGAGGGACACTCTTGAATAATGTGGTCGATGGTTTGATTCTCCCCACAGTCACATTGAGGAGACGGGTTCTTTTCCCATTTGTGTAGCATGTATGCACATCTGCCATGTCTGGTTCGGATCCTATTTAGAGTGGACCATGTTTTGCGTGGAAGATCAAAACCTGGTGGCTTGTGGGTAATGCAGGGCATGTTATTTTGCCATTCGTTCAATTCTTGAGACCATGCATTCGTGATGTTGAACTCCTCATGTATCATTCTTGCCGTTTTCATTGGTGGTTTTCTAGAACGGAGACGGGTATTTCGTGCATCCTCGGTATCTTGGTGGATCGGCAGGTTTATATTGTTCATGATCTTTTTGTATTCACGTGTAAGTGCGTCGACTCGTCGTAAATGTGGAGGTGGGATGTGACTTAATACTGGAAGCCATTGGGTGGGAGTTGATTTAATTGTACCAGTTATCATCCTCATAGTGCTGTGCAGCTGATTGTCGACCTTTTTTACATGTGGACTGTGTAGCCAGACTGGAGCACAATATTCAGCGGTCGAGAAAACAAGGGCTAAGGCAGTAGAGCGGAGAGTGGAAACAGATGCTCCCCAGGTGGTACCGCAGAGCTTCTGTATAATGGTATTTCTTGTACTCAACTTTTGGGCAGTTTTTGTTAAATGCTCTTTAAATGACAGCGTTCTGTCTAGTCTTACGCCCAGGTACTTCGGTGTTTTGTTGTGGGTAAGTGTGGTATTTTCAAACCGTATGTTGAGTTCCTTTCCAGCAAGTTTATTGTTCAGGTGAAAGCAACTAACTTCTGTTTTGGATGCATTTGGTTGAAGTCGCCACTTGCGAAAATATTGGCCCAATATATATAAGTCTGCCGTCAGAACTTCTTCAGACGTTTCTAGTATTCTGCATCGTGTAGCAAGGGCCCAGTCATCGGCGTATCCGAACTTTCTTGATTGTGTTTCCGGCATATCTGCTAGGTATAAGCTAAATAGTAGTGGAGAGAGCACTGACCCCTGTGGTAGGCCATTCTTAAGTTTCTTTGGTAGGCTGATATCTGTGCCCATCACTACTTGAAACATTCGGTCGTTGAGCATGCTATCTATTAGGCGTGTTATTGGTTTACAGGGGATTGCACGGAGAATTTTGTATATAAGGCTCTCTCTCGATACTGTATCGTAAGCTGCCGAGAGATCAACAAATGCCGCTGAAGTTTTAAGTCTTCTTTGGAAACCCGCTTCGATGTAGGTGGTGAGTGACATTACCTGGTCTGCACAGCTTCGTTCTGGTCGAAAACCCGCTTGTTCGACTGGGATCGCCTGGAACAGTTCTGTACTGATTGTATTATATATAAGCCTCTCTAATAGTTTGTAGATGACAGAGAGAAGCGCAATTAGTCTGTAGTTTTTTAGGTTGTCGGCGGGTTTGCCTGGCTTTAGTATGGCTATCATCTTAGAGCGCTTTAGTTCTTGTGGAATATTTCCGAAATTATTAAGGATAGGTATTATAGGACATTGCACTTACATGTTTAGAATATTTTGGGGAATCCAAGAATTGAAAATTATATAGGATGTTGTATTTAAAATAAGAAAGTTGGTATTAGTGGGCGTTATATGGCACATTTTGTATGAAAAGTTTTTATTGACAAAAAAATGCTGCTACACCGAAACCCTTTTTTAACACGCCCTCATTTATTTATTATTGAATTGAGTACGTCTGGCTGTTCCACTCTCTATATAATTATTGTACGTATAACAACTAATTTTAGCTTTGTAAAATTTAAACAAATAGGTAAACAGTATTTTGGTTTCCATGTCAATGACCATTAGATGTCCAGATACGTAAACTTACATAAAAAATTCTATATTAAAATCTGCAATTAAGACAAGAAAATCACATAATATTTATAATGCCGAAAAATATGCAGAATTAATATTTTCTTATTACTCAAACACACTTCCACAGACGAACAGTCGAAAACCAATTATTGTTCATTTAATCCGAATCGTTATTTCTGTGTCTTTATTGTGTATTTTAAAAAGTCGTTTCATTAGAAACTTAACCATTTAGCAATTAGAAGTAAAATGTTAGAAAATCTTACCGTTTAACGCCATCTTGTATAATATTTTCCTTATACCATTTTCAGATACACAAACACGATAAATAAAACCTTGAATCCACTGGAACTGTGCCAGTTGGCCTATAGCATATGTGCTATTTGTTTTGGCATCCTTCGGATAACTTATTTAGTAAGTAGCTTCATAAATTATGTTTAGCATAGCAATTCTATCTTAATATTTTAAAATAATATGTAGTGGAATGGGTACATTGCTTTGCTTTAGATTTAATTAATACAATACGTTAACGTGGATACAATGTTTCTAAATCTAACCAAAATAGTTTAAAATGCACACTACTACAGTAAAATTTTTATGAGTTAGTTTTACAATCGCAGTTTAGTTGTCCGTTTAATTAGTTCACTGTTAAAAATAAAGTTTTAGAAAAATTGTGTTTTACAATGAGTTAGTTAAGCTGGTTTAACAAACGGAGCTTTGTTCTAATATTAATAATAATTTAATCCATAACGAAAACTTTATACTGGTACATATTTCATTGTTGAGCACCTTTCAATATTGTCAGTGATAAGCTTAGACAAAAAAAGCGTATCCGATTAAGATATCAGCAACGAATTCAGAAGCTCTATATCACTGTTGTTATCAATGATACCTATAATAAAATTTAGTTTTCTAGAAAAGTATATTTTATTAAGTTTTATATTTAACTAATAATATAGCCAACAAACTTACTGACGATTACTGACTGTTTTAATGTAGTTAAAAAGTTGGCATTGTTGGGGAACGCAAAGGTATCTTACATTTCACTAATTATATTAAATTCTTCTTATACTTATTAAACTAATACCAAATTTCTTCTGTTTGTAACCGAATTAGTTTTTTTTTCTATAATTGTCTACTATAATGCTTTCTTATTTTTATTATACTTATTTATTAACATCTTGTATATTATACAAATGTGTATTATTCAAATTAACTAAAAACCGACATCTGTGAACCTTTGTTGTACCGGAGTCCAGTCAGTTCTACGTTCTAGAAAAATATTAGAAAAGATAAGTTAAGGAACACAATATTTGGTATTAAAAATGATTTAATACTATATCAGAGCTCGTGCTTCTTCTTTCCAGGGAAAAGTTTCTCATAGATTTTTGTGTCATATTGTTCTAGCTTACCATATCATAATACGTACTAATATTTTCTATATTTTAACAGAATGACATTTCGCCTACCGAAATTATTATCAGTATTGTTTATATAATTGGATTTACGATGCAGCTTCTTATTGATTGTATTCTAGGAACTATTTTATATAATCAAGTAAGTATACGATTTCTTTTTGTTACATGTTAAAATGTATTTATAATAATGTAAGAGATATAATTTAAACTGCGATGTACAAGTTAGGGATATATTTTAGTATTAAATTATAACCTTGGAAATCTTTTTGGATGGTGCTAGAAAGGTCAAAAATAGAGATACTGCGAACAGCAGCTAGATAGTTGGTGGAGAGCGAGTCGGGGGTTCGAAACTAGCTTTTGCAACCAGGAATCGATCCCACAGAAGAAACAATAAAGATAAGACAGGATAAGATAGATTAGAAAACACAGAGAAATAGATAACAAAAGAGATAGGTAAAATTACCAAACATAAAAGAAGATAAGAAAAAGGGCTCCAATTAACTTTTTGGGTTACAAGGGAAAAATTAATAAACCTTAGAAACGAAAATAGATAAGGAGAGATAATTAGGTTCTGGGACCAAATACAAGAAAAGATGTTAACAGGTAATTATTAAATAAAGGTGGTCAACGCACTACATAAACAAATAATAAATAATATGTTCGGTGAAATTTGTCCACCTACTTACCTACAAACATATACAGCCTGATATTTCTTCTGGTCGAAAATATTGTGATAGTTAAATATTTTTATTAGCAAATATTCAGAGATACTCTATTATCAGGAAACTTAGGAGTACATAAATAAAATTCAGTAGGTAAACAAAACAAAATATATTCAATAACTGAATCAGGAGACAGGTGAATTCCAAAAACAAGAAATACAAATAAATCTACCGTAACATGTAAAAAAATGCAAAATCTTTTAATATAATAGACATAATTACATGCACATATAAATAAAATATAACGTTAAAGAGAATATGATGTTTTTAAAAAATATCCAAAAGAGTAGATCATATAAATATCTCTCCTTAATGTTTTAGGCTTATGTCGAAATAATTGTCTTTAAAAGTAATAATTTATAGCAACTACAAAATAATACTAAACTAATTTACAATATAGTTGCAGAAGAACAGAGACAAGATTATAAAAACCAGTTTTACCAAAAATTAAATCAGGACCAACCCGCACTTGGTTCACAAGAAGCTACTCGCACAGCTTTTGTATAAATAATGAATGTTTGTAATTAATATTTATTATTGAAAATATATGAAAGTTAATGAAAGTTCTGAAAAGTGCAATTGATGAAATCGCTTTTTGTTAGAGGATCTGATTGCATCGGTAGTTAGCTTTAACCACCGATCAGGAAAATGTTGTACAGTAACTCTAAATGATGTTGCCTCTTAAATCGCACTGAATTTAAACTGTATTCAACTTTAGCACCAAACACTGAAGTTACTTACTTACTTAGTCCTAAGCCTTTCTACCGTTAGCTGTAAAGCTTGTGGAGATAAGTTTTGCACTGTTGTCTCCATACTTTCCGGTCTTGTGTTAGATTTCGTGCACTTTCCCATGTCAATCCTTTCTTCTCAACTTCTTTTCTGATTTCGTCTACCCACCTAACTTTTGGTCTTCCTCGTTTGTTTTTCCCTTGCACTCTCGTTTCAAACACTCGTTTTGTTAATCTTTCATTCGACATTCTGCACACGTGTCCGAACCATCTTAGTTGCCACTCTACTAGTTTTTCGTTTATTGGTTCTAGTTTTAGGTTTTGTCTGATTGTTTCGTTTCGTATTTTGTCTGTCCTCTTTCTGTTTGCTATTTTCCTCAGGAACCTTATTTCCATAGCATTGACTCGAGATTTTTGTCTCCCAGTCAATGTCCATGACTCGCTATTATACATGATTGTAGGTCTAACTACTGATTTAACGACTGCCGTTTTTACCTTCTCCGGTATTTCTTTTTTTTTCCAAAAATGTTGTTTTCATAGTGTTAAAGAAGCTTCCTGTTCCTCCCATTCTCTTATTTATTTCCATGTCTTGATTACCGTTTGATTCAATTATTACTCCTAGGTATTTAAACTGTTCCACTTGTTCTAGTTGTTTTGCGTTTAATTGTATTGAGTGTGTCTTTCTCTTATTTGAAATTATCATTGTTTTTGTTGTTCTTCTAGAATTTCAAGGTTGTTCTGTAGGTCTTCTCTGTTTTCTGCTATCAAAACCATGTCGTCTGCAAATAGAAGCTCTGATAGTTGAGTCTGTTTCATTTGCCAGTATCCTAATATTAGTTTTTTCATTATTCTCTTGGCTTTCTTTATTGCTTCATCTGGTACCACTGAGAACAGCAGTGGGCTCAACACGCATCCCTGTTTGACGCCTTGACTTGAAGTAAATTTTTCAGATTCCTCGTTCTTGGTTTTCACCGTATTTATATTATTATTGTACATATCCTTTATTACATCAATTCTTATCCTGTCAACTCCTCTTTCCTTTAAAGTCATCCATACGTTCTTTCTTTGTATTCTGTCAAACGGCCTTTCCAGATCAATAAAGCATATATGTATTTCTCTATTTTTATTGATTACTTTCTCACTTATTTGTCTTATTGTAAATATGTGGTCTTGCGTGCTTCTGTCCTTCCTGAATCCACATTGTGTATCTTCCATAGTTGGTTCTATTTGGGTTTTTATTCTTGTTTCTATTATTCTTGTGAATAGCTTCCCAGGAATACTTGATATATTAATACCTCAGTAATTATTACAGTTTCTCTATTAGCACTTTTTGTTTATTCGTAGTATAATGTCTTTTTTCCAGTCCTGTGGTATTTCTGCTCTCTTTATGATATCATTCATTAGTTCTTTCATGCTGCCCACTCCCTCTATTCCCATGAATTTTATCATTTCCGGGGTGATATGATCCTTGCCTGGTGCTTTGCCCAATTTAACTCTTCCAATTGCCTTTTCTAGTTCCTCTGTTGTTATGGGTTCTACTTTTTGTTCTTTATTTATTTCTTGTATCTCCACCATGGGGCCTGCGTAGCGCAAGCGGTAGGATACTTGCCTCGCATGCCGGTGGTCCGGAGTTCGAATCCTACCGCCGGCAAGAACAACTAGACATTTTTAATGTCTATAGGCCCCAGGTCGACTCAGCCTGAATAAAATGAGTACCTTGGGTAAAACCAGGGGTAATAATAGGCGGTTGAAGCGTAGCACTGGCCATGTTACCTTCCTTGTATACCGTAGGAGCTAGATATAGCAGACTACCCTGCTATACTCCCAAAGCCGCGAACGGTATAAAACGGGAGACTATTATATCTCTACTATGTTGTCTTTGTCTGTATGAGTTAGCTCTTTGAAATGTTTTCTTCATCTTTCCATTATTTGGTTTTTATTTTGGTTTTATTTCTATTCATTGCCCTGGTTGTCATTGTCAGACCTTTTCCGTTGCTTTGGTCGTTATCAATATTCCTCTTGTGGGTGTAGTTTTCTAGTTTTTTGGATGTTTTTCCAGTTCCTTTTTTATTTTGTTTCATCTCCATTCTTTTTGGTTTACTAAAACCTTGTTGTAACCAATTTTGATGTCTTTGCCTTTCTCTTTTTCGTTTTTTGCAAAATTTCTTAGGGGTTTCTGCTTTTCTTTTTCATCTCTAGTCAAGTCATCATTGAGGAATACTTTCTCTCCTACGACGTTTTTTAGTTTATATTCTTTTGCCATGATCTCGTATTTTTTCTCTTCATTTCTTAATTCTATTACGCATGTATTTTCGCCTATTTTTTTACTGTTGTAGGTGTAATATTAATTTGAAGATGTTTATTAACAAGTCCTTTTATTCTTTCTTTTAGGCTGCTTGGTTCATTTGTATCCATTTTTAGACCATTTATTACAATGTTGTTTTTTCTTCTATTTTTTTCGATTATTTTGACTGCTTTTTCATTTCTTGTAACTCTCTCCTTATTTCTGAATTCGCTTTTCTTATATCCTGATTTTCTTTTTTTTTAATTAATTGTTTTCTACTGTCAGTTTTAGTAGAGCTTCGTTTGTTTTGTTTTGTTGGTCTTTAATTTCTCTTATTTCAGTTTTTATTTCTTTCTGTTCTTGCTTAATATCTTTTTAAGTTGTGTTAATTTTTTTCATCATTATTAATAACTGGTCTAATTTCTCAGATTCAGTTGTTTGGCTTTTTGTAGGAATTCTTGGTGTTTTTTTGCTGTTTACAAAAAAATCCATATTTTCTCCAGTTCTTTTTTTTTTCTTTTATCTGTAGAGTGTTCGTCCATTTTTAAAATATTTTCCTTGGACTTTTCTTGTTATTTCGCTTTTTATCTCCTTCCCTGTCCTACACCGCGAAAAGAATCGTCGACCAGTCAACCCGTCGAATCTCCGACCCTTATCGGTGTTTATATGTGGGTCACTTTTACCGAATTACTTTTCGTTGTAAGTCCCGTTTTCCGAGTTTTCTTACAGCCGAAAATTAAAACGATATTTATTCACCAACGCCACTTTGCCGTCGATTTTAGTGTGTGGCCACCTTTATTGTAGCGAACCGTAATTACTGTTTGGAACAAAAATGTTACTTACAATATAAAAAGTTAATAGGTTAA
Organism: Diabrotica undecimpunctata; assembly: GCF_040954645.1. Classification (NCBI taxonomy): domain Eukaryota; kingdom Metazoa; phylum Arthropoda; class Insecta; order Coleoptera; family Chrysomelidae; genus Diabrotica; species Diabrotica undecimpunctata. Next base: position 100,998,991 of record NC_092810.1, read on the forward strand.
AGTTGATAATACTAAAAACTTTTACTTTAACTTTAAACAATAATTTAAGAATTTTAAACTTTTCTCTTAATTATATGAATTGAATTATATTTCTGAACCACCTTCGTCTCCAACTCTTCTTTGCATCTATAGGAATAGCGTCTGCCAGATTTTTAATTTAAATATAAAGTGTACATACCCAAATTCACAATTTTCCGAGAAAACACTTTTAAACCTACTTGCTTGTAACAGGTGACCACACACCTAGTCACTGAAGTTAATAATTTATGATATATATTTCTATCTACCCGGGTGTTAGATCAAACAACTTAGAACAGGATCATCCCCACTTAAAGAATTCCCTCTTAACAAGAACCGACTTATTTTCATTTTGGGCGGAAACATATAAACATAACGATATTTTTTAAAAAGGGAAGCAAAAAAGCAAATAACTGTACCATATTGAGGGAAACGTTATCTTTAAATTAAAACTATTTGTAAGAAGTTTAATAAATTTTATTACACCCTTCCTAGCTCTAAAAAAAGGGCCTAAATGTTCTTTGTTCCCAAAAAAATGACGATTGCTCTCAAATTTCTAACAAAGCAGCCATCTGCATGTTTCTGTACTTCTTTTAAGGAATAAAAAAGATTAAAGATTTACGAAGAATTAGGTCTATAAAGATACAAAATCTAAAGTACCGTTAAATTCTCATAAAGGACAATATCGGCACCTCTCATTCGTTTCGGCGAGGTGCAAAAGGGAGATTTTTGGATACGGGTATTGGCGTAACTGCGATAATTGCAAAAGGTTTTTAAAATTAATCTTAAAGTAAGATATTTTTAATAATTAGTTACTAATCTCATTATAAAAGATATTTTACAAAATAAACATTAATGCAACCAAATACAACTCTATAAATTAATAAGGTAACTTATCGACATCAAAAAATAATACTAGTTTTTGTTTTTTTTTTATTCAAAGAAATAAATAATTAAATTAAATTAAATTTATAAATTGTTCCGAGTTAAAGAAACTAGTTGAAGTTGCAAGTGGAAAATCATTTGAAAAATCGAAAAATTACTGGGCACTATTTTTTAACTGGAATATCTGGGAGAAATCAATAGAAAAGGCGTATTATCTCGTAGTTATTGAAACTTTTACTGCGTCATAACATTTAAGCAAAAAAAGCAACTTTTTTCATTTATTTCAATATTTTGGAAAACTACGCATTCTAGATAAAAAAGTTCAACAGGCGACTTTCTTTAAAATACTTGCTCTTTAAAATGAGATTTCCTAAATTAAAAGATGTTTATAAAAAAAATTATTGCAAATTAAACCCGAAAGTAAGCAGGTTTTTTAATTGCTTATAATTAATAAAACAAACAATAAAAACATTTAAGACACATTTAATAATGTTAGTTTTTATGTAGTTATTACTTTTGCGAAAGATGAGCACAATCGGTCAAGTAGTTTGTAAACAGTTATATTTGTTTATCCCATTTAAGAGAATAAAGGTTATGACTGTACAGCTGCTTTGTCAATACTTAGAATGTTTTTTTTGTGTGATTCTCTTTATAAAATCTTAAGTTTTTAGTTGTTTTAAAAATTTTAATCATTTTAAATGTCTACTTCTAAATATTGGATGCAGAATGAAATATCATTGCCATTATATTGGTAATATCCCTAACTTATGCCGCGCACTATATAAAATTGGCTATTTGAACAATTGGTAAAATTAGGAATTTATAAAAGTGCTTGTTAGGTTTAATTGATCGAATTATACTTTTTTACAGTTCGTACCCTTTCCTCGCTTACATGAATATATATTATAACTGCACATTTATTGCCTTGTTCAAGTTAAATCAATTATTTTTTATTTATTAGGCATATGCGTCGGATAACTACCAAATTTCAAATACCAACTCAAAGTCCTCTCCGAAAAATTTAATTTTGTGAAATAGATCATAGACAGTATCGGAAACAAGTCTACTATTAGCTATTAGTGATAGTAATATTGTATAGTACGAAAAAGTGTCCTCTTGTTTAAATAAATATATCGAAAATTACTCAAACTAAAGTGAGAAAGCTGACAAAAGTTAAAAAGCTTTTCGTTCACAATACTTAACGAAGACCACGTTGCTCAACTTAGGGAGCTTAATTGGGGGTGGGTAAGGATATTTATAGAACACAGAAAAATTGTAGATTAAAAATAAATAGATATCAATTTAATAACAAAATATGATATGATAACGGTTTGACAAAGAAATATTGAACAAGAAACATGGAATACAGTCAACTGTAAAACAAAATTAGCGCCAATGATTTTTAACCTGAAACTTATGAAGGAACTCCAGAATAAATCAACTAAACAAAAACATCTCTCAACGACTTCAGAAAAATACACGTCAGAAAACATGCTAGCAAATTATCAACAAAAATCACGAAAATCGACATAATCCATAAGCTGTAAGAAAAGATTATATTGTATTCAATAAAATACTTAATGATTTATATCGTCTTTAAAGAACATTCGTCATTTCTTATTAACACTCAAAAATTTTATTAATAATTACTTTTTTACAAAACTTTAATACCTCAACAAAAAATTATAATCAAATGAATATTTTGTTTCGTTTTATTCTAAAATTAACTTTACAAATAAACAGGAATTTTTATCATTCCTTAAATTTGTAATCATAAAAATAATTTATAAAAATTTAAATTCTTTAAGAAAAAGTTTGGTAAAATAAAATAGATAAACCGAACACAAAAACAACAAAAATTATCTGTGGCACTTACATTCTGACAAAGTCACTGGCTTCGAAAAAGAATTGATAGTCGGACTCTATGAATAAACGAAAAAAAGGATCTCTTATTATCGCAATTAATTAAAAATAAACAGTGACTGAGAACTAAAATCGGATTTGGGCTTTTTATAAATTAGACATTAACTAATTAATTTTTGAGAAGGGGATGTGTAGTTTGGATCGAAATATTTGTTCCCATGAGAAACTAATTGAAGGGTCTCGGGAGAAAACCACGAATGTCACAAACTAACTACAATCGTTTTATTCAATCAACGCCTATATCGATAGAAAACCGTGCATGTCCGCGCGTAAACGGCTGAAATACTGAATGTCCACTCAGCAGGGCCAGAAAATATAATTGGCATCCTTGTCTTACAAACGGTCGTGTCAGTGTAGTAAATACATCGTTATAACCACGTGCTGGTGCTGCTCTGTTTTGTTAATAAATTTATTTAAAACAATTATGGCAGATAGTGAAAACATATCCACTAAAAAGAGAAAAAATGGGCAGGTTATACGAAGTCATGAAAAAAATGAAGCTTCAGTCACATGATTTTGGTGAATTCTGCAAATGCAAACGCTTGAAGTGTTTGCATTTGCACACTAAACGTACAGAGGCGGCGATCTAGGGCCAAAAATGTACACGATGCAATATATCATGATACAGCCTATATTTATAGGGTCAGAGTTCAGCTAAGGTCAACTGTTAATGCTGAGGATGAGAAAAAATATTACGAAGAAGTACAAGTTTGTGCCAAGTTTTTTTATGCAGTTCATGGTATTACAGGGGCAAAACTTCAACATCTACAGGAAGAGTTAAAGCAGTCTGGCACGGCTCCTAAAGATAAAAGGGGCGGAATAAATTATAATAAACTGAAGTCGAGTAGTTTTAATAGTGTTCACGAGCATATCCAGTCATTTAAATCAAGAAGTAGTCACTATAGCTTACATGATAATAAAGGTAAAACCTACTTACCTAAAACTTTAAATATAATAAAAATGTTTTCTCTGTTTAAAAAAAAATATCCGGAAGTTAAAATTTCTTATCAAAGTTACAGAGAAATTGTTAGACAAAAATATAACATTAGTTTCGGTTATCCGCGATCGGATACCTGAAGTCAATGTGACGAAATTACTGCAAAAATGAAAGCAGCTGAAACAGAACAGAAAAGTGGACGTACTAATATAACCAAATTAAAAGCACTTAGAGAGCTCCACCTTCGTAGAGCTCAAGCGTTTTATGACAGGAAGAAAGAAAGCCAAAGAAGGGCACGAATAGAAAAGAATTATGAATTAGACGATAGCTATGGACTTCCAAAAAAATGTTTCCTACTCTTTTAACATCCATGTGTTATCAAACGCTGATTCTTATTATTACACATATCCAGAGTTTATTGATAAAAAGGGATCAGTTGAAGTGTGTTCGTTTTTTTTTTGATTTTATTATGCATCATTTGTCTCCAATTATTCAACATCTACACATTTTCTGTGACGGAGCAGGTGGACAAAACAAAAACTATACAGTGGTAAGGTTTATTCATTACATGGTATCAGTAGTAAAACGCCTTCATTCCATTACAATATTATATCCCGTTAGAGGCCATTCGTACCTTCTTCTTCTTTGTCAACCATTTTCCATCCACTCCTGAATGTAGGTCTCTCCCAATTGCTTCCATCTTTCTCTATCTTGCGCCAATCTAATCCACTGTTTGCCTGCTACTGTTCATATGTCATCTACCCATCTTTTTTGTGGTCTACCCATGCTTCTTGTTGTGGTCTCCATTCTAGAATTTTCCGTGTCCACCTGTTGTCATTATATCGGGCTACGTGACCTGCCTAGGGCCATTTCATTTTTACAATTTCTTCCACAATATCCCTAATCTTCGTTCTACGTCTTATCTCGGTGTTTCTAATCTTGTCTCTTAGTGATATTCCAAGCATGATTCGTTCCATTGCTCTTTGCGTTGTTTCTAATTTTTTAGCAGATTTTTTGGTAAGGGCTACTGTCTCCAAGCCGTAAGTACAAACTGGTAGTATGCATGTATTATACATCCTTTTCTTTGAGTTTATAGGAATTGAGGTGTTTTTCAAGATATATGCTAATTTGCCGAAAGCGCCCCATGCCAGTTGTGTTCTTCTTTTAATTTCAGCATCTTGATTTGGTTTTCCTAGTTTGATAACATGACCTAGATATATATAATGTTCAACATTTTCTATGGTAAGATTTTGTATTGTTATATTTGTCTGGTCTCGGCTCAGTATTTTTGTTTTGCTGTAGTTCATTTTTAAGCCTACCGCTCCTGAACCTGCCATTAATTGTTGTAACATATCATTTAGTTCTTGGATATTATCGGCTATTAAAACTATGTCATCTGCGAATCGCAAGTGGTTTAAGTATGATCCGTCGACGTTGATACCCTTATTGCTCCATTCTAGTTTTTTAAAAAGGTCTTCTAGAGCAAGGGTAAATAGTTTGGGAGAGATGGTGTCTCCTTGTTTTACTCACCGTTGTAGTCTTATGGGATTAGTTTTTGTGCTTTCGTCCAGCTTTATCTGCATGGTGGCATTTTCATATATGTTTTTAATTATGTTAGTGTATCTTGAATCTATACGTGCATTTTCTAGAGATTCAAGCACTGCCCATAATTCGATGGAATCGAATGCTTTATGGAAATCGACGAACGCCATAATGAATTGGAACATTATACTCGGAGCATTTTTCTATCAGTGTTCTTACGCTGTGCAAGTGGTCTATGGTACTAAAATGTTTTCTGAATCCAGCCTGCTCGATAGGCTGATAGAAATCGAGCTTATGTGTTAGGCGGTTGGTTATGATTTTAGTTAGTAATTTATACAGATGTGAGAGCAAGGATATTGGTTGGTAATTCTCGATGTTTGCTTTGTCTCCTTTCTTAAATAGTAAAATGACTTCGGAGTTGTACCATTCTTGAGGAATCTTTCCTTCATCAATTACTTAATTAAATAAAATATTTAATACCTGTTCTATTTTTCTTCCACCGATTTTTAACATTTCGACTGTAATTTTATCGTCTCCCGGACATTTATTCGTTTTTAGTTGATTTAGGGCCATTCTTATTTCATAGTCGGTTATGTCCGGTATTTCTTCTGAGAAAGTGGTTTAAAAGAAAATATATTCGTTTATGGGATACTATTATAGCACCAAACATAATTTATTACTTAAAGAGTCTTTTAAGTTTAAGGGTAATTTAAACACTCATAGGTATTCGAAGAGAAAAAAATTATTAATCCCAAGACATAACTAACTAAAACTGCAGGCACATAATAAAGAAATTTAGCATGCTACAAAACACGTCCATAAATTTAAATGCAGCTATTAACCATCTCTACAAACTTCTCCAAACTCAAAAATTATTGCTAGGTCTCCTTAAATATTACTAAAAAATACGCCACCATTGACATAAAAAAAGACAATTAACCTAAGGTCGCAAGTATTATCTTATCATCTACTAGTTACCCCCATATTAGATCCTCACACTTTATCATAGTCCAGTCGTCAGAAATTTGGCCTCTAAAAATCATACGAACTAGCTGAATGTTGCGGAGAATATAAGATTCAATAAAGTTTGCCACTCCTACCACCGGGCTTCCCTCTAAAACCCCCTTTTGTATGGGAAAAATGGAAAACATGGATTTACCAACCATCTGTACGCGTTAAAAAAATTATTAAACAAAAAATATAGCTGACATACTTATAAATGAAATTGTTAATGAACATTTTTGTTCAAAATGATCTCAGCTACATTTCTTGTTTGAAACATTTTTTGCTACGGCTTAAAGATTTTTGGTGAATCGATTCCGTTTTCCCTCCCTACGAGGGACATTTTAGAGGGAAGTGCAGGGTACGAGCGACAAAATTTTTTTGCGGTCCTAAAATTGACATTTTTAACAAAATTCAGCTTGTTCGTCTCTGACGACTGGAGTATCAATAGATATCTTAACATATAATCCATACATCGAACACTATCCTTCCAATCATCACTTAATATACAGAGTGATTAATTTTTGTGACGAAGTCCGTTATATCTGTTAATATGGAGATACCAAAAAAAAATCATTCACAAAAATAGAAGCCGGCTATTACCTTTCATTTTTTAATTAGTTACAAATCTAAAGGATATCCCATAACACTGAACCGTATCAGTTAGTCTTCGAACGTGGTTGTGTTAAGTTATATTGTTTTGTTATCACGATCGGCTTACTCAATTGTGTTCGTTTATTACTATTATTGTTTTCGAGGGGTGTGGATACGACTAAACTGGTTGTAAGTGTATACCAGATATCTTTTATTATTTCCTTGATTGTTGTTTACTATTACCGACCCAGTTAAATATTGCAAATTTAACCTTCGACCATGACCTACATTTGCGAGAACTGCGTTTGTGAGGTTATGTTATGGTTGAGGAAGCCCTTGCCTTATTTATTATGTTGCCAACTTAAAAATCTTGGAAATGGAGTGCTGGGATACTCAGTCCGCATTTTTAGAATTTTTTTTATATAGAAATATTGAATATTATTCTACAGAACGTGGAGATTGGATAATTTCCGACAAAATATTTTCTCCCATTTGCTGTTGCAAAAAAAATTGGGAGCTCGGCGATATAAGGACTACAGTCCTGAAGATGTCGGTACAGCCGTTAAAGCAATCAGGGAGAGACCTATGAACAGCCGACAAGCAGCTGAAACGAATAAAGTACACCGAAAGTATATTAAAAAAGTGGCGGTTAGACAAGCCTATCTGAAGGCATGGAGAGGACACTGGTTGATGTATTAACCCTTCACTAGTCGCTAGGAATTTTTGAAAATTAGTAGTCGCGTGCCGTCGAAACGACCGTTTGGTCTTTTACTTCTTAGTTTGTGTTAATAAAAGTATTTGGAACCAGTTTAAGTAAAACACAATTTTATTAATGTTTAATAAGTAGAGTAACATATTACAAAATAATATAAAAAGTAAACTAATGTTAAAACCACTGGATAGAACATTAAAAAAACTATTTTCTACGCCAAAAAAAAAGGAAACTTTTAGTTAATCCGAATAAGTTCAATTTGGCACTCTTCGAATACTGAACGTGTATGTTCTCTGCATGAAAACTTTTCACATTTACAGCAGGAAACAGCCGTTATCCGGTTCTTTTTAGGGTCGCAAAAGTAGCATCTACCATGTACTCCTTCATTCGTTGAAGTGCCGTCTGTGTTAGGAATATTACATATGGCCTTAATACGTTACTTCAGATCTCTATTTAAATTGTCTACTGTTGCTCGGACCCGTAGATGTACATCTATAAGAGAAAATGCTAAATGCTTCAAAAATTTTCTTCTAAGCATTTTATTATTAGCAAGGTTGTTACTTGCATGAATCACTAGCGAATTAATGCCTGCGATATTTAGTATGGTGTTAAAAATTACCATGGGCCAACGTATTGTTTTTCGCGAAACATCATAAGAGGAGCATAGCTGATCAACGACGTCAACCCCGCCTTTTGTTTTGTTATAAAACGTCAGAATTTCAGAATGGTTTATAATGTTCAAATGTTTCTCTATCTATAGCGTCGTCATCATGTAGACTTAAAACAAGAAATACAATTTCTTCTTTTTGGGGATATACGACACTAAGGTACATGCATCGCTAAAGGCGAACATACTTGATTTTAGAGGACGACATCCTTGAAGTAATTCAGGGGGCACTTCTCTTTTGTTCTTTCTAATGTGCCCACAACAGTCAATCCAAATTCTTTTTTTAAAACATTTATTAGAGGAATGCTAATGAACCAATTATCTAGAGTAATGTTGCGCCCAGAATTCTTTATTGGCGCACAGATTCTTCTATAAACTTCTTTAGGGGAATTGTCTACAGTAAATGGGCCATCTGGTTGACGACCCACATAAACCTCCATATTTATGGTATAATACATTTCAGCATCACATAAACTAAAAATTTTGAGCCCATACTTTAAGGGTTTGCTTGGAATATATTGTATCCAAGGGCAATTCCCTAAAAATCCAGGAAGCATTTCATCGCATGTTAATTTTTGCGAAAAGCGGTATCCCGATTTACACTTTTCTACGAATATGTCAAAAAATACTCGGATGGCGGCCATCTTATCCAGTCTCCTACGTTCTTCACGATCGACCTTATCATCAAATCTAATGCATGTTAGAAGAAACCGAAATCAGGATAAGGACATAACTAGTCTAAATATTTCGATACCTTCGCCATTAGTTTGCCAGATATCTTCTGTATTCAGGTGATGGGCTTTATATGTCCCTGCCAAATATAAAAGGCCTATAAGAGCGCAAATTTCAGACGAGTTTGTAAGCTTTGCATCCCTTTCCCTAGAGAAATTGCCTTGCTATACTTTCAATGTATTTATTAGTGGATTCTAAAATTATGTAAATCATGTCTTCATCAGTGAAATAACTCCATATTTCATAAATGTCTTTCAACTTTTTCGTAAATCTATTAGGCCCATGTGATTGTTTTACTAAATTAGGCTTGCTCATACGTACCCTTTTGTTTTTTCTTTGATGCTTTCTCTGCACTGTACCATATTTTCCCATAAAAATACTTTCTTCTTGTACATTATTCAGTAAAACTTCTCCGATTTCCTCTAAATCCTGTTCTTGTTCGCTTTCCGAATCTTCCGACCTCTCATCAATAACTTCCGGATTTACTTCATTCTCGTTATCGTCGTAGTCATATTCTATATCAAGCGGTTCTTCTTCCATGAGGGCTTGAAGTCTCCTTTGTTCCTTCTCATAGTCCATTCTAAAAATAAAGCCAAACAAGTTATATATAAAAGTTTACTGTAGCTTAAAATTTAAAAAAATTAATATTTGATTCTCAATAGTAGAACAAAGAAAATTATGAAATATCGTAATAGTAATTTGCTGCAAAGTAGTTTAAAATTTGATGACTAATTACATAGTAAAAAAAGAGAGGTATATTCAAAAGGTTACTAAACAATAAGACAAAAGTATAATAGTATATTATTTAAAAAAACTAGCGTTTATACATAATGTAAGGTGATAAGAAACACAATAAAACGATTTATAAAAACTTTTTAGATGACTAGACGCGCGCGGAAATCATGACCTTTGCACTGTAACTCCTAATCAACAAACCTCCCGCTACTCTGATTTAGTACTGAGGCTCCTTGTATCGAATGAGTAAGATACTGAAGGCCGTGGCTGCCAAATATAATTTTTTTCCGAAATATTAGCAATTTTTAATACGTGCGGTCTTTTTGACCATGTAGCGACTAGTTAAGGGTTAATGAGAAAATGAAGCCTCCCTCAGTTCTTTTCAGTGTTCTCTACACTGGGCCGTTTAGTCGGTAATCATCCTCGGCTTCCTTTATAGTTTCTGGGCCTCCATTCTATAATACGTCTGGTTCACCGTCCATCTTGTGTTCTGGCTAAGTGCCCTGCCCAGTTCCACTTAAGCGTCGTGGTTCTTTCGATGACATCTTAAACTCCTGATTTTTGTCTGATTTGTTGGTTTATTATGTGGTCTTGAAGGCTCACGTTCAGCATTGCACGTTCCATGGCTCGTTGTGTAACTCTGAGTTTATTCGCAGATTTTTGCGTGATGGTTAAAGTCTCTGCTCTATAAGTTTCTACAGTCAAAACACATTGGTTATAAATCTTTCGCTTGAGACACATGAGAATTAAACTTTTTAGAATATGGCTTAATTTGCCAAATGCTGCCCATATCAGGCCTATTTGCCTCTGTATTTCATGTGTTTGAGTGTTTTTGCTTATTTTGATCTCGTATCCCAGATATTTGTAAGTATCTGTTTGTTGTATGGTAATATTGTTTATGGTTATACTTCTACTTATTACGAGATTTGTCATAATTTTCGTTTTCTCAAAGTTTATCTTTAATCCTGCTCTTTCAGACAGACTTTTAAGCGAATGTATCATAGAAACTGTATCCTGTAAGTTATCTACAACATTATCTGCAAACCTTAGATGATTTAATCTTTCTCCATCTATATTGATGCCCATATCTTGCCATTAAGTGTTCTTAAATATTGACTCTAGAGCTGCAGTGAACAATTTTGGTGAAATATTGTCTCCTTGTCTAACTCCTCGACCTAATCTGAATTGGAAGGAATGAAAGGAATTGTTTAATATAAACGATACACCCGGTAAGGAATGTTCCCTGGCTTTCATTAAAAAGCACATAGAGCGGTTAACAAATAGAAGTTGCCAAAATAATAAAAGAAATCGAGCAGATAAAACAAAATGAGATTAACAACTATTTTGACAGTTTACAACACCATATTTAAGATATTCCACCTGAGAGAATATTAAACTATGACGAGACGAGCATCACACATGAAGCGGATGAAGTTAAATGCATATTTTACAAAGGAACAAAAGATCACTGGATGTTTTGATCAATTTTAGTTTCAGGACTGGTTTGAGCGAATTGTAGTTCCTTGCGCAAAGAACTTTGAAGGCCTAAAAATAGTAATTGCTGATAATGTCTCGTCTCACCTGATTGTAGCCATTGTAAAAAGATGTCAGAAATTTAACATACTTTTCATTTTCCTTTCTCGGAACCTGACTTATCTTACACAACCACTTGACGTGCGATATTTTCGTTCTTTAAAAGCAACATGGCGGAATATACTAACAAATTATAAATTTAAAAACCTAGGAGATAAAGCTTTTAACAGGTCAACTTTGCTAAAATTACTCATGAATAAAATGGTGATATATAAAAAAACATATCCAAAGCAAATGGAATTTATCCTTTAAATCAAAATTAAGTCCTAAATATAATGCCACAAATGCGCGAAGAACAAAGAATACTAACGACAATAAATAAAGCGTTATTGCAGTATCTACAGGACAAAAGACTTCCACAAACTGATTCTCATCCAAAAATTACAAAGATTGTGAACATTGAACCTGGTCGGTCAATTTTCCTTAATGATCTAGAGGAAATGTTAGCAGATCTTAGTAGTGATAAAAGTTCCAAGCAAGGCAACAAAAATAAAATAAAGTATGATTTGTACAGATAGTTTTTGAAAATATCCTAAAACCGAAGCCTGTAAGTACTTTAATTATATACCTGTTATAAAGGATTTTTAAATAAATTTTTTTGATTCATGGTATACAACCAACTACAGGAACTTTATTTTCCTTGTAGATTTTATTATAAGCAAAGGGTGGAAATTATCTTATTTTGGAATAGCGTCGCGTTAAGTACCGAAATTTCACATACTTCACCGCGAACACATTAGCAAAATTAGAATAACATTTATGTTAATAAAACTTAAAATTTTAGGCAAAGTGACCCCACTTTAGGTTATCAATGGAAAAACCCAAATATCTGACAACACCAAAAAACCCGCTATGATTAAATTGAAAAAAAGTAAAATTAAAATGCATTGGAAAATAGTAAGACAGAAATTGCAGTTTAAATATTTTGGAATAGTTCTAACTAGTTATTTATAGGTTAAAAAAGAGTTTCGATAAAGAACCTTAAGAGCAGAGAAAGCGGCGGGATCTCTTAATGATACAGTCTAAAAGAACAAGCACCTAAGTCAAGACACAAAACCAAGGATACATAAAACAGCAGTTAGGCCTCTAATGAAATACACTGCAAGAAATTGCAAAGATGAGAACACTCCAAAGATGACTGGGAAAACCCTACTGTATAGAGAAAAGCCAAAACATAAGAAGGGTGTGTAATTTACAAGACATAAATACATTGGTAACAAAACAAAAACAGAAATAAAAACGAGTACATTAGCAGAATGCTAGAAGATAAGATAGTAAGAATAGCACGACACAAATCACCGAATGATCAAAGAAGTGCTAGAACACCAATGAAGAGATGCTGCGATAATTTTAATAATCATCATCATCAACAGGTATTCTATCCATCGTCGGAATAAAGCCTTTCTTAGGTGTATGTATTCGTTTCTGTTCGTTGTTTTTTGCATCCATTCGTAACCAGCAATTCGATGTCATCAGTTCATCTGGTTTAAGGTCTTTATTTACTTCTCTTGTTTGCTTTTGGTAGCCATTCAATAATTCGCTTCGTCTAATGGTTGTCTACAATTTTAATTAAACAATGCACAAGGCTAATATCAAAAAAGAAACAGGTTTTCGGAGCCTATATAGAAGTTATAGACGAACTGTTAAGAAGTACTGAAGTGACTGTTAATGTTGACTTGAGAAAGCTGAAAGCTTTTAAAATGTGCCTATGAAGGAGAATATTGAAAATACCATAGCCCGATCATATGAACGAAATGGTGTTTCACAGAATGGAAACAGACATATTTTTTGACCATCATTAAACAGATAAAGACAGCATATTTGGGGCACATATTTTACAAGCACATAAATAATAAGTATGAGTTATTGTAACTGATTATAAAGAGTAAAATCTAAGCAAAAGAGGTACTGGTAGATGACAAATATCCTGGCTAAAAAACATTCCCGACTGGACCGGGTTAAACATACAGACACTTTTGATAAAAGCCGAAGATAGAGACAAATTTCCAGTGGTTATAGCCAACCTTTATTAGCGGAGACGGTACTAGAAAAAGAAGATTATCTCTCTAACAGATTTTCTTAACCCGCCGTTACACGCGCTATGAGGGAATACCTCACCATATTTATTTATAACCAATAAAATTGTCTTGGCTAATACGATAACCTTGAGCACCAAAGAATGCCTTTATCATCGTTCATGAGAGGGAATGACAAAGTTGTAGAATATTTCAAGCGGTTAGTGTGCTCTGATACTTGAAAGAAGTGACATCCCTCTTCAGGTGAGAGTATTCCTCACTGCGCGTGCAATCACGGTGAAATCACATTTGTGTTATCCCAAAGAAACTTTTAGGTTTTTGTTTAATATTTGGGTAAGTTTAATTAAAATATTATTGTTTACTTTAGGTTAGAAACCATAGGCGCCCATACCCATGGGCAAGGGGGAGCCGTGGCCCCCCTAGCTTTTCGGAAAAGAACAATTATATTATACAATTATAACAAATTATATTATATATTTATACGTATGATACCTACATATATGGACAAACATTTTGACAAAAATGCACGTCTGCCCCCCAACCCTACAAATTTCTATATGGGCGCTCTTGTTAGGAACCCTTTGTTAATTTTAATTTGCATTTTGAGTAAAATGAATTCACGTAAAGAACGTCAATTACTTGAAATCAGTGGCTTGCTGAAATTGAAAATAAAGAAAACAGCGAAAGTTTGGAAAACCTCGATGATAGTGAAGGAAGTGAAATTGATGAGGTAGAGATACAAAATTATAATACGGATAGTGAAATGTCGGCAAGTTCTGAAGACGAGGGGGACTATATTCCTTGCCTCCCCGTTAGTGTATCACGCAGTCCTACGTATTTAGGTATGAAGCTTATTCAAATACTTTATTATAGACTTGTTACAATAAAGTTGTTTAATTTTAGGTAAAGATAATCAAACCGTTTGGAATGTCCACTAGAAAAATCGTTATTCGAAAACTCTAGTTAGGAATATCCTTACCAAAAAACGTGGAGTAAAAGCTTCCGCAAAAGAAAAGAAAATTCCATTTCCAAAAAAGACCATGAGTGTTGGAGTTTATATTTTCCAGATGAAATTGTTGAAAAAATTGTTATATATACAAACAAATATATTTTCAAAATTCGATAAAACATATCCCGTCCAACAGACGCAACAGACACAAATTTAGACGAAATTAAAGCATTTTTTGGACTACTTTACTTCGCTGGGACCTGGAAAAGTGCTCATGTAAGTGTGGATGACTTACGGGCTGCAGATGGGCCAGTAATATTCAGAATAACAATGGGGAAAAATCGGTTTCGTCTTCTGCTAAGGGCACTCAGATTTGATAATTTTAGCGACAGAGAAGAGCGTAGGAAAACGGACAAACTGGCGCCGATACGAGAAGAATTTGACTGTTTTGTGGAAAAATGTAAGGTTAAATATGAAATAGGACGGTATGCTATAGTGGATGAAATGCTGGAAGCCTTTCGTGGGAAATGTGCATTTAGGCAAAATATTCCTAGTAAGCCAGCGAAGTATGGCATTAAAATTTATTCACTGGCTGATGCGGAAAACTGGTACACTTGTAACTTGGAGGTGTATGTAGGTTACCAGCCAATTGGCCCATTTCAGCAAGATAATAGTTCGGCAGCACTTTTGATAAAACCCATTGCAAATACAGGTCGTAATATTACATGCGACAATTTCTTCACTTCAGTTCCACTGGTAATAGACGTTCTAAATAATATGCGCACTACATTAGTGGGAACTCTAAGAAAAAACAAGCGTGAGATACCAACAATTTTTCTCGCTACGAAAGAAAGGAACGAAAATACATCTATGTTTGCTTTTGGGAAAGAATGCTTACTTACCTCCTACGTACCAAAGAAAAATAAAAATGTTTTAGTTTTGTCAACTTTGCACGATCAAGATATTATCGACCATAAAACAGGTAATCCCAAAAAGCATGAAGTGTTAACATTTTACAACCAAACCAAATCTGGTGTAGATGTGGTCGATAAATTAAAATCTTTATATTCAGTTTCAAGAATAAGTTGTAGATGGCCACTTACAATTTTCTTCAGTCTGTTAAATATTTGTGGCATAAACTGTCATATTATTTATTATGAAAATACTATTATTGAATTACCACGACGTAAATTTCTAAAAAATCTGGCTTTAGAACTGATTAGACCACATCAAATGTTACGAATGAACATAAGAACTCTCCGTATTGTTACGAATGCAAATAAGGGACCATTTGGGAATTCGAAATAAAGCAGAGCCTGTAGAAATGGAACAAGTATCTAATGAATGTGCATACTGTCCTAAGAAGAAGAGCCGAAAAACCCAGACAAAATGCTGCAATCCAAATTGTAGAAGACCAATTTGTAAGGAACACACAAAAACTTTGTGTAATTCCTGTTGGGAAATAGAGAAGGAAGAATCTGAGTAGATGCATTTATTATTTTTAGATTTGTGCAATATTTTTAAAACTTTTTATTTGTGTATTGATTATTTCTTTTGTATATTATCATATTATTTTTGCTTTATGTATTTGACATTTTTATACTTTTGATCTATATTATTTTATGACTTTTGTTTTGTTAAATTAATAAAAAAAAAATGGTTTATGAGACTTTCTATGATATGTGAGTATAACCCATTTTAGTTTTATATATATTTAAATTCATTCTTCCTCGAAATAAGTCGAATTGATGTAGGTGAGGGCGACGCTAATACGCGTGCAACCAAGTCACAATAGAAGATGCGTGTAACGGCGGGTTAAGTTAGAATTATTTTCATGTCATATCGTTTTAAAGATTTCTCTTCTAAAGACTTCTAAACTGTGTATAATATGTACGATTTTTTATTAAGTGAGGTATATCAAATTAAATAACTACAATAATAATGTTTGTAAATAGCAAAAGAACAAAATATTTTGTTTACTTTTTGGAAAATTTCTATATTGAGAACAATTTTCGATTAAGAAGTCGAAATGTCAGAGAATGTTTTTTTAATTGCACTTTTTGATAATTCCTAAAAAGTTTACAACAATTTTAAAGCAAAATATCAGCAGAAAATAGCTTTAGTACCACTCAAAATTTAAATTATTTTCACCTAAAGTTCATTCACTGGATCTATTCACTGTTTTTCTCGTTTTGTTTATAAACATTGCCAGCGAAGCGAGTTGCTGGCTACGCATTGTATCCAGAACAATTTCAGCCAACTAGCAATATGCCATTGGAAACTTTCTCATATTGCACAGTATACTGATCTGATTAGTATACACCAAGACCAGCTTTTTACGGCAGTTTTGGAATTTTATTTTAAAATATCTTCATTAGCTGAAAACTTTATTTTCGAACAATATTGAATAAGCTGTGGATGTTTGACATGGAATATATTTTAAAAATTCGTACTTTCAGAAATACAGATAAAAATGTAATAAAATTTGCAGATATCTATATTAATAATTTAATATGCAGACAACATAAAGAATTTAATAAAATTATATTATTATAAAGGCTCAAAAATTAGGAATGTTTTGAGTACACAGAAGAATCTTTTTAAATAATAATTAAATAGATAATTAACTTAAGCTTATACAAAACATTTGGCCTAAATTTTTAAGTCCAGAAATTCTCCATTTTTAACTATACGCTTTCTCTTCATATTTCCTCACATTATCAATTTTAGTATTGTATAACTGTTTTCCGTCACTACAGTTATCTTTTTTTCCCTGCATGCATTACCCCTAACCATCCGATAATTTTCGAAACGCATAATATCGAGTGGTTAAAATACTCATCCCAAACGTTTTCTTAATTTTTACATTTAAAATTTTCGTGGGAAAGAAACTTTATCAAACTGTTATTAGTTGGTCATATCTTGGTGGTGCAATTGGGGTTATTTGAACAATTTATGTCTGTTTCCAAAAACGTCTGCTTCTGGAATATAAGTATTTACTTCTTCTTCTTATTTAGACATGACTGTCTGTTTTTTAATGTTCCTCCACTAAGTTGTCGTTCCATCGTTTTTGTAGTCTTCCTACTGATCGTCTTCCTAAATTAATTCCTTTGTAATTATCTGGGTCCAATTTGTCTCCTTTTTTGAAGAAATGTATTAGGATGTTTGATGCCTAATTCTTGAGGAATTTTGTTTTGTTCTATTATTTTTTGGATTAGTTTTAATAGTTGTTTGGTCAGATCTGGTCCTCTGTACTTTAGGAGTTTGTTCGGTATTCTGTCCTCTTCTGGTGATTTTCTATTTTTTAATCTCCTTAGTGCTTCCTTTACCTCTTCCTCCCCAATATTTATTTCTTTGTTTGTCGTCACCTCTGGTGTTGGTGGTTCATTATCGTCACCTATAGCAAATATGAATCGAAAGTAGTCTACCCACGTTTCCTTCTGAATGTGTTTCATTTTTATTAGTTCGTCCATCTCTTTTCTTTGTCCTCTGATCACTCTCCATATTTCTTTTTGTGTTCCGTAGAAGTCGTGTTCCATCTGTTTTGAGAAACTCTACCAGTATTTATTTTTTATTTGTCTAACTAAAGTATTCGTTTCATTTCTGATTCGTTTATAGTGGTTGTATGCCTGTTGTGTTTATTGTGTTCTGTATTGTAAAATGGCTTTCTTCTTTTCTTCACATTTTGCCTTTACTTCCGCTCTAAACCATGGTGTTTTCTTTTGTGATATGTTAGTGTTCGTTACTTTCCTCTCTCCAAGTGATTCTGTTGCTACGTTAATTATGTTATTTTTGAGTTTTTCCCAGCTTTCCTAAATGTTATCGTTTTCTAATATTTTATTATCAGCGATTTCTCTGATATTCTTTTCCTATATAAGTATTCCGTGGATTCCTTATTTAGTCCTTCGACTTTGATTTTTGTTTGTGTTGACGGCGCTCTCTTGGGTAGAAAGTATTTCAGGTTGATTCTTATTTACATAATACTAGACTATGGTCGCTACCTACATCTGCTGAAATAAGGCATGTTACGTCGAATATTTTCGATGAATGTATATCTCTGTTGGTTATAACATAATCTACCATAGATCTTTGTCCACGGGTGTTATTAAATGTATATTTGTGTTGGTCTTTGTGGTTGAAAAATGTGTTGTTTATTCTTAGTTTATTATTCGTGCAGAAGTTGATCATTTTCGTTTTTAACATTCTTGTTATGTTTTTGTTTAAGGCCGGGTATTACTTGATTGTCTATTCAAGCATTAAAATCTCCCAATATTATCATCTTCTCTCTGACTTGATCTACTATTTTTTTGTAATTGGTCATAAAACGCTTCCCTTGATGTTCAGGTCTTCCTTCTCCATTCTTATCTTTGCTGTTACTATTCTTTCTGATATGTATTGACACTATTTGATGTGATTTTGGTATCTTTGGTGTATAAGTAGGGCTACACCTTCTTTGGCCATGTTTTCTTTTGCTACTTCACTGTAGATTAGTATGTATTTACCTAATTTTGATTGACATTTTCCTTTCTTTTTTGTTTCCCGTAGAGCACAAATGTCTTTTTCTTTCTCTTTCAGCACTTGGGTTATTTCTTGGTCCCGTCTTGAGTAAACTGATATTCCAAGTAGTAATTCTTATCTGGGTTTTCGATGTTTTTCGCTTGTCCTTATTGGTTGCCGTAGTCGTCTTCATAGTATCAATCCGGTTCCGAGGCTGTACATTGTTTCTTTGAGCAGTATTTGTTTTTACGATTGGTAGGTTTCTAACCTTGCCAATCACTCTCCACATTTTGTCCGGACTTGGGACCTGCTTTGGTAACCGCAAAGCTACTTAATCCACCCCGCAATTACTCCAGGCAGTGTTTACACCCATAACTGTTTACGTTATATACAATTCATTTTAACACTTCTTACAGATTTTTTTATTTTGTTATGTTGAGAAGACACAAAGAACATTTTAATTAAACTTCATTGTCTTTGTATCTAGAACACAACACGCAGGTCATCTGCCTCGTTTGCGTATTTTGCACTCGGGTTGGATGTACTTGTTTTACTTAATATGCACTGCGCTGCTGACATATTATCAAAAAGTTTATTTTTTTCACTACTTTTCTAGTCAGCCTGGAGCGTATGGTAATTTTACTTATCCTACACCTTATAGGAGGTTCTACTAGCTCCTATCCCAATTTCAAAAGAAACAGTTATCTTCTGTAGCGACATTCTGATTTTAAATTTGGGTTCAGCTGTTTCCATAAAACAAAGGCATTTACTGCCGCAATTTCGATAAAATTCATAAAGAGAACAGCTAACCATATATGTGATTACCATACAGGTGTATTTTGTAACCATCTTATCTACCACACCCTTGGTAGTATTAAAAGGAAAATTATTTCCAGTTTTGTGTGTGGTTGACACACAGAAAAGACGTAAAATTGTTCACTGTCGTTATTTCGTGTCCAGGATCCAAACGTGAAACCAAATCTATTACCACTATCTTGCCTTGGTCGTTTTATGAAACATTTCCCTTCTTTCTCAAACATAGTTGCAAATTTTTGAAATAGAAGTTCTCTGACTTAGCAAAAATCTAAATTTGTATGGCATACTTGGCAGGCTTACTTTTCAGGTAGACCCTTAATGAACATGTAGCACAAAAAGGTATCAGTTTCTCGATGTGTGATCCTTGGTTGCAATGCAAGTCGTATATTTGAACATGTTGACATCTTAACTTACTTTAGTTTGCTAATAACTACTACTTATAAAACAAGGGAAGAAATTAAGAGATGAATATACCTTACAAATAGAGCATACTATTGACCACAAAAATACACTCAATAAATAGGCAAAGAAAAACTAAAATTATTGTATAAAAAACACTTCTGAGGTCAGTTCTTACATATAGAGCATAAGAATGGACTCAAACGCCAAAGGATGAAAGAGTTTTAGGAAGATTCGAGCCTAAAATATTTAGATTATTAAAACATACAGAAGTTAAAACACTTCACCATTGTATTTAGGTATGTAAAATAAACATGTAGTTAAAACTTTTACAAGTGTCGTCAAAATTTATACAGTAGCAGCATAACGTTTTCGATCTAATCAGATCATCTTCAGTGCCTTATGTACTTGAAGCTTACAATGAAATTAGATTTCTATGACATCCATATATGGGTTACATCTTTCCAAACTTAAATTATGTGTTGACTCTAGGTCGATGACAATGGATAAATTTAATACTTGAGGAACTACATGTCTCTCTGCTCGGTTTTGAACACGTGGTTCTTGTCAGTTAAGACGACACAGACCAACTGCTGTTGGCATTTACAAATCGGACGTAGAGAAAGTCATAAAATAAAGCAAAAATGGAAAATCTGCAGGCCCTAACCAAATATCATCAGACTAGCTCAAACTTCTAGATGACGATAATGTATCAGAACTAACATTTATAACTACATATACGAAACTAGAGTAATAACAAAAATAAGGTTAAAGTCTACATTTATCCCTCTCAAAAAAAACCTAATACATCATTATGTAAAGTCTTTAGACCAATTAATCTTTGAGTCACTCTCTCAATAATTTGGCTTCTTACAATATAATCCTCGAAGAAACAATAAGAAATAAAGAATTTAATTTTAAAGAAGAATTGCAAACAAGGGAAGCTTTGTTCTCAATGCTAACATTACTTCAAAGATCATGGAAATTGCAGAAACCAGTTAACGTCTGCTTTATAAATTTTGAAAAGCCGTATGATAGGATGTAACATAATACAATCCAACATGATGGGCTGTTTGAGTATCTAGAAATCATTGGAATGGATGATAGAGATCTGAGACTTTTACATCATCTACACTGCGCGTCACGAAAAAGAGACCACCTAAAATTTTTGCCATTTTTTAATTTTTACGAATCATATCACAAAGTGTTTGTCATTAGATGTTTGTGTAATATTTAAGAATGTGTTTTAAAGTAGTATGCAATCATTTTTTAAATAACAAATGTCAAGAAATTACTTCCTCCAAAATAATGATTTTAGTTGGTCCCAAATATGTTTAATATTTGCTTCGGTAATGTTTCGGTGTGAATTTAATGCTGCTCTATCAATAAATACGAGATCAGTACGGCCCTCGAATGAAATGCCTGCCCAAAACATTACCGAACCTCCTCCAAAAGCAACACGTACTAGTCGAACATAAGCAGCATATCGTTCCCCACGTCTTCTCTATGTTTTTTTTTTTTTTTTTTTTTTTTTTTTTTTTTTTTTTTTTTTTTTTTTTTTTTTTAATTTATTTAATGTCGTCCGAACCACTGGAGTTATAGACGACAACAATGGAAAATACATATTGTAACAAAGAAAGGTTAATATTAATTACGTACTAACATTAAAGAAGATTGATATATGTAATATAAGTACAGTCTAGATATTAATTTAAATATCTTTTATGCCTACAACCCTTAAAAACTTTATAATATTGTGTAGATGATTATTGTCTCTAAGAAGGTCGCCTATGTCGCTGGGAAGGTTGAGTTTACTTCTGGTTTCCTGGAAAATTTGACATTCGGTTAAAATATGTTTAACCGTATTGTTGGTTTGACACTGGTTGCAGTATGGAGGATTGTCTCTTGTAATTCGGTAAAGATGTGTATGACGGGTGTGGCCAATTCGAAGTCGAGAAAAGATGACTTGTTTTTTCCTCGGTAACACAAAGGCTTGTTTTTGTAAAACATTGTCTTTAATTTGCCTTAGTTTTTCGGAACACTGCGACCATTTGTTTTGCCACGCACAACTAACTATGTTTTTTAAGCACAATTTAAGATCACTTGGCACTATTTTATTTAATTGCACTTGACCATCACTTGTCGCTGCTTCGTGAGCTAGACGGTCCACAACCTCGTTACCATGTATTCCAATATGAGATGGAACCCAGATTAATATCACATGTTTGTTTTCCTTTGCAGCATTTTGAAGTTCTTTGTAAATGTCTTTATGAATAGGATTTCTGGAGTATATGTTTTTGATGTCACAAAGAGCATTCATTGAGTCAGTAATGATTGTATAATTTCTCTGGTCCGTTGTGTTAATGAACTTTAGAGCTTCAAGGATTGCGTATAGTTCTGCGTTCGAGATAGTCCAGTTGTTATGCAACTTAAATTTAGCATTATGAATATTACAGAAAATGGCTGCGCCGACTCCGTCCGTTGTTTTTGATGCATCTGTGTAGATCTGTCGGTAGTCGCTAAATCTATCCATAATATCTTTGAAGTTGTTTATTAATATGGCTGGTGGGGATTCATGTTTATTAAATTTTGATAGATCAGTATCTATATCTGTATCTGTAGAGTAGGGAGGGCGAGTTAAGTTTCACAGCACTTAGGCCACAATTGACCCATTGTGCATCCTCCCAGGGAGCTGTCACCCTTAGCTCATTGTCCATCCTGCCAATTCTAGGAAGGTGGACAAGTCACCAGGAGACATCTCTCTTATGTGGGCAGGTGTTGGCCAGGACTCGCCGAACGCGTACTCTCGTATTAACGATAACTCTGGGCATTCACATAGGACATGCTCTACAGTTTCGTCTTCTCGTTCACACTTCCTACATAGAGGTGTGTCTGCTAGCCCCAGTGTATGGAGGTGTTTGCTTAGTTGACAATGACCAGTTAAAAAACCAACTGCCAAACGTAGGTTTTTCCTGGTCATTCCCAAGTACTTCTTAGATGTTGACTCTTCAAGGTTACTTAGTGTTACCCTGGCAAGTTTACATCCTTTCCCTTCTTCCCATCTTTTTACGGTTTGAGTATGGGAGTGACATTTGACAATTTCCGCGATTGTTGTAGTTGACCAACCAAAAAGATCCCCAGGTCCTAAGAGTCTTAGGCCTGCCGCCTTCCTAGCTAATTGGTCAGCAATGCGGTTGCCTTTATTCCTATTGTGTCCTTTAACCCACCTCAGGATGATGGTATTACCATCCGAAGCTTGGGTTAGTGACTTGTGACACTCCATTACTAAACCTGATGTGACACGTGGTCTATTCAAGGTTAGTAGCGCTTGTCTGCTATCTGTGCAGATGATTATAGTTTTACCTGCTATACCTTTTTGGGTTATCTCTTTTGCGGCTATGGAGATACCAGTCAGTTCTGTCTGAACTACGCTGGCATTTTTGCCCATACCCCACTTTATTCTTAGGTTCAGTGATCTGGAGTATATCCCGCATCCTGAGCCTTCTTTCATTTTGGAGCCATCGGTGTATATGCAATAGGCATTTGCCACGTTTGTCTCCATGTACTGTCCTGTTTCAATTTTGTAGGGTTTGTTGAAGACAAACTTTGGTTCAATTGAGTCGCAGCCTGCCTGTAGAAGTGGTAACGCATCCAACTCTTCTCGCCAGAAACGAGTTCTCAATTGTCCCATTCCTGCATCAAGGTTTGCACCAGCTGAGCGCAGTCGCATCATTGTCACTAGCGCCACCTCTTTGACATATATATCTAGAGGCGTGATGCCAATGATCAACTCCATTGCAGCAGTTGGTGTTGTTTTCATGGCACCTGTTATATTTATGCAAGCCATCCGCTGAATATGGTTTAGTTTGTTAATCGCTGTTGCCTGTAGCACTTTTGGTACCCAAGCAATAGCTCCGTAAGTTAGCATTGGCCTAATGACAGCGGTGTAGACCCAGGCGATCACCCTGGGCGTGAGGCCCCAGGTGCGTCCGACCGTTCGTCGACACTGCTCATAGGCAATATATGCTCTTTTAGCTCTACCATCTAAGTGTGAGTTCCATGTTAACTTCTTGTCAAGGGTAATACCAAGGTACTTCACCTCGTCAGAACAATTTAGACTGTAGTTTAGAATCCTTGGGGGTATTAAGCCCGTGATTCTTCTTTTCCTGGTAAAGAGGACCATCTCAGTTTTCTTTGGATTTATAGATAGTGAGTGTTCCTTGCACCATGTTTCTATTAGTCAGAGAGCAACTTGTGATCTCTCACATAGTGTGCTCTCAAACTTACCGCTTTGCAGGACAGCAATATCGTCTGCATAGGCTATTGTGTAGAAACCGTTGCTGCTGAGTTGGTCAACCAGGGTATCTAGAACTATGTTCCAGAGTAGTGGTGATAGCACCCCTCCCTGTGGACAGCCCCTCGTAACCATGCCTCTAACAGAAACGTGTTCTACATTTATGCTTATTGCTCTATTAGAGAGCATACTGAATATCCATTCGCTTATGGCCAGGGGAACATTCCTGACGTTGAGCTGTTGGGTGATAGTTGGGAATGTGGTTTTATCAAACGCTCCCTCAATGTCTATGAATATACCTAGGGTGGATTCTTTATTATCCAGCGATCTTTCAATTCTTCCCACTACATGATGCAGTGCAGAATCGGTAGATCTTCCCGAAGTATATGCATGTTGATTTGGGTGAAGTGGGTTATGGACCAGAACTTCATCCCTTATGTACCTCTCGCATAGCCTTTCCATCGTTTTCAACAGAAAGGATGTTAGGCTAATTGGTCGGAAAGCCTTTGGTAGGGTGTAGTCCATCCTACCTGGTTTTGGTATGAAGACCACACGTACCTCTCTCCACTTCCTAGGAATATATCTCAGAACCAAATAGGCTCTGAATATTTCCACGAGGTGCGGCAGAAGGATATCCAGTCCCCACCGTAGTAGGGCTGGATATATGCCGTCAGGCCCTGGTGATTTGAAAGGGGTGAAGCACAATATGGCCCATTTTACCTTTTCCTCATTAATCATTGTTCTGGCGAGATGCCAGTCGTTTGTTGACGGTATGATTGCTTCTTCCATCCGGTTTGGTGCTGTTGAGACACTAGAACCGGGAAAGTGTGTTTTCATCAGGACCTCAGCACTTTCGCGAAGGTTGGAAGTTTTATTCCCATCTTCCTTCGTTAGTATGCCGACATGCCGATGTGGGTCCTTTGAGAGCGCTTTTTGTAACCTGGAAGCCTGCGGGAAATCTTCGATTTCGTCACAGAAGGTTCTCCAAGCAGCTCTTTGTCTTTGTCTGCAGACTTTTTTAAACTCTCTGAGATTTGATTGGTAAGAATCCCAATCCTCTTTGAGTTTGGTGCGTTTTGCTCTATTAAAAGCTGTTCTTGCTGTCTTCCTAAGGTGTTCCAATTCAGTGCACCACCAAGAGTTGGTTTTGCGACTTTCCTGGACCATCCTTATTGGACAGGATTTTTTATAAGCATAGCTTATTTTGTTTTGGATAGATACCGCATACCTTTCCAATTCTGTATTAGTTCCTGGAGTTGAAGCCCTTTCATTCCGCAGAGCATCTTCTAAGAGTCGGTTGTAGAGTTCTACATCCGTCCTCTTAGGGTCGCGCGATTTGATAAGGCTTTTTTCCAGACTAATATTATAGGTTAGCCAGCGGTGGTCGGACATAGAAATATCCTCCGATACCTGCCAGTTCTGAATTTTATTCGATATTTCAGCTGTTGCCAGCGTGATATCGATGACTGTTTGGCTACGAACATTAATAAAGGTAGGTTCGGTGCCCTTATTTAAGATATACAAATCTTTTATAGTAATATAGTTATAAAGAGACTTACCTCGGGCGTTGTTATCTCTGCTGCCCCAGCCTAGATGGTGAGAGTTCGAATCGCAGCCGATAATAAGTTCTACCTTCTGACTGAGACAATGGTCTACCAGATCTTCCATTTCCCTTGTTGGTGGTAGGGTGGCTGCATCTGAGGGTAGGTAGACTGATGCTAGTATCAACTCTCTATTTTTGCCCTTTCCCCATGGGCACTTCACTTTAACCGCAGTTACGTCTGAGGTGCAAAACTGCGCCATAGGGGAGGCTTTGATTTTTCTGGGAACATATATTGCTGTTCTCGGTTGTTGATTGCTTGGTAAGCTGAAAATTTGACCGTTTAGGCTGCTAAGACCAGTTATTTTGGTCTTATTTATCCAAGGTTCTTGGATTAGTGCTATTGCATCCTCCGTTACATCCAGGCGGCGACATAGTGTTGCCGTTGCCACCTTTTTGTGTTGGAGGTTGCATTGAATAATAGTGACCTTATTTTTTTCGACATCCTTGCCCATGGCTTAGGTATCGTTTCGGCTCTTTTTAGGTGTCCATTTCCTCCTCAGTTGAGGAGGGGGCAGCCTCAGTTATTTCGGAACTTCCTCCGCAGAGTTCGTCAACCATCATTTGATGATCTTCTCCCTGCTGTGGGACCAGGGTTGTCTCAGTCTCAGCAACCGCAGTCGGTTGCCGCGTGTCTGAGGTTCCTGGTTCCGAGGAGGTATCCTGCACTTTGCTTGTGCTTGTTTTTAGATACAATGAGGTAAACGTGCAGCTCAGCCTCATTGCCCTTTTCCTAAGGACAACCATGTCATCGTCTCCGATTCCGAAGACAAACAGGTGTCCTTTAGGATCCTTTTTTACCTCATGGTGAAAAGTGCACCATCTCGCGACTGCCATGTCTGGATTTTGCGCCGCTAACCTCCGCAGCACTCTTTCTGGGTCATCAGAGGTGCTAATAGCATCCTCCGGGATCCATAGAGAGGCTTTGGTAAGTTTTGGGAGCTTATCCTGACTGACAACAGCCAGTGATGCTTCCTCCCACGGTTTGAGGTCAGATGTAGCCTTTTCCAGCCATGCAAGCGCCTCATCGTCATCACAGACTACTCTGATGATCTCACCTGAGTAAGTCCACGACTTGAACGTGGGTGCTTTTACCTGGCTGCTCGAGGGTGACAAGATTGTTCTGTCCAATTCCTCGATTAGGCTTTGTTTGATAAGGTTTGCCCGGTCGGCGGTGACCTTTCCATACGGGTTTAACTTATCTATAATAGCAACCTTAAGATGTCTTAAGGTAGCTTCGGCGAAGCTTTGGGAAGGCGCAGCGGTGTTTCCACCACCGCGTGACTTCTTATGCTTCCTCGGCGTGCCCTCCGTGGAGGTACTTGGGCGAAGGCGCTTCACACCGGGGGCTGTTGGTTCCTGTCCTCTTTTGGAGGTGGAACCGTTGTCAGCCTCCGATGTGGGCATCTTCACCTTTGTTTTGGGAGGGGCTGGAGAGGGATGAGCTGCTCCCGTGGGTGCTTTTCCCATCGCCTCTCTGGCCTTCTTCCTTCTTTTTGCCTCGGCGCCGCTAATTCTGTGGCGTTTTGGCCGGTTTTCCCGAGGTGGTCCTTGTCCATCCTCCGCTTGGGCCGAAGCTTGAGGTGAACATTGCTGTTCATCCTTAGCTCCGGCTTCAGGCTGAGGTGAACGTTTTGGTCCAGCCTCCGGTTTGGCCGAGATTAGAGGTGAACATTGCTGTCCATCCTTATCTGCGGCTTCAGACTGAGGTGAACGTTTTGGTCCAACCTCAGAATTTGGTTTTGGTTTTTTATTTTTCGTATACATGTTGTTCCCACGAGTAGCTAGGGAAAGCTTGGTCGCCCCTGGCAGAGCCCCGCATTACCAGGGGAAGGCTTTATACAGTGGGGTTTGCCTGGTTCCCCAGGGGGATCGTTCACGACCACATAAAACCCTGTGGCCATACAGCCATCGGCACGATTACCTCACACCTTAGCTTGGGTAAGGTAAGGATAGATCAGTAATTACTGGTGGTTTATTTACAGTCCATGGGGGAGGAGGGTTTTCGGAAGGATGGTATATTGACGGGAATTGTATGCTATATTTATGAAGTAATCGGTTAATTCGTTCATAGAAAGGCGGATTACATTGAGGATGAGATGAGAAGTAGTGGCTGAAACGATTGCTGTGAACGTTATGGTAGACTGGGTTATCTAGAGAGGATAGAACTTTACAAGCAAACGACAAACTTAAAAATCTCTTCTAAATTCTAAAGGGGTTTGCCCTGATTCACTACATATACTTAGTATGGGGCTTGTTCGAAAGGCACCCAAAGCGACTCGCAGTCCCGTATTTTGGATTACATCTAGTTCTTTAAGAACAGATTTTTTGGCTGAGTTATATATCACTGAGCCGTAGTCAATTTTTGATCGAACTAATGATGAAAAGATTCGTAGAAGAGTTGCCGTATCGCTGCCCCAGTTGATGTTCGACAGTGTCTTTAAAATATTAATGCTTTGCTGGCAAGTACCTTTTAGATTTTTAATGTGACTTTTCCAATTCAATGTTTTGTCAAATGTAAGACCGAGGAACTTTATTTCTTTTACAAAGACCAGATTTTTACCATTCAATGTTAAAATTGGATTATCCTCTTTTCGCTTTTTTGAGAAGAGCATGCATTTTGTTTTTTCGTTAGAGAAACTGAGTCCTGTTTTGTCAGACCATTTTTGGAGATTATTTAATGCGCTTTGTAGGATTCTTTGGGTGGATTCTAAATTTGTTCCTCTTAGTAGGATAACCAGATCGTCTGCGTATAGTCTTGCTTTTACTGGATGTTGACATTGTTCCAAGATATCGTTAATTGCAACAAGAAATAAAGTTACACTTAATACCGATCCCTGGGGGACTCCATTTTCCTGGATTCGACTTGATGATAGTGTTCCATTTGATCGTACTTTAAATGTTCTAAGTTGAAGAAAATTTTGAATAAATTTTAGGAATTGTCCATTAATACCCCAGGAGTGAAGCTTTTCTACTATACCATATCTCCATGTGCAATCGTAGGCTTTTGTTATATCGCAGAAAATAGCTAGACAGTGTTGTTTGTTAATGAGTGCTTCGTGAACTTCGGATTCAAGATCAACTAGGTTATCCGTCGTTGATCTATTTTGACGAAAGCCGTTTTGCTCCGTGATAAGCAATTTTTTATCTTCCAGAAACCATGTAAGACGACGGTTTATAATCTTTTCAAATAGCTTACAGGTTGACGAGGTTAGGGATATTGGTCTATAGGACTGGGGATCTGTTTTCGGTTTTTGGGGTTTAGGGATTGGGATAATATATGATTCTGACCAAGACTTTGGAAAGTAGTGCTGAATCCACATTTGGTTCAAAACATTAAGGAGGTATATTCTAGCATTTGTGCTTAGTTTTTGGAGAAAAATTATTGGTATATCATCTGGACCCGGAGAAGAGTTTTTTATGTCAAACAATGCATCGTCCATTTCTTCAAGTAAAATTGGCGAGTTCATGTAGTCTTCCGTGTTCTCCGTGATCATTATCTCCTTTTTTTCATTTCTAAATTTAAATTGAAGAAAATTTGGAGGGTAGTTGTTAGTGCAGGAATTTTGTTCGTAAAGGTCTGCAAAAATTTCTGTGATTTCTTGTGTTGAGGTAATGAATTGATCATTATGTTTTAAGAAACTAATTTGGGCGTTTTGCTGTTTTCCAGATAGTTGACGAATTTTCCTCCATAATGCAGACAGGGGAGTAGAGTTGTTGATGGATGCCACGAAAGATTTCCAGTTTTGTTTTTTAGTTTGCTTAATTTGATATCGAGATTCAGCTCTCAGTTTTTTATATTTTATTTGATTTTGTGTAGTAGGACATCGTCTGAATTTGTTAAAAGCTTGCTTGTATTTTTTGATGGCTTCGTCACATTTAGTATTCCACCACGGTACTGGCGTGTGAGTTTTTAGAGTTTTGGTTTTTCCGACTGCTTTGTGGCCTGCTTCTAATATTAACTCAGAGAATTTTAGATAAGTTGAAGATATATTTGAGTTACTAGGGTTAGGGAGATATGGGAGTTTTTGGTCCATTTGGTCTGAGAAAAGTGTCCAATTTGCCTGGTCTAATTTCCATTTGGAGAGAGGAGTAGTTAAGGCGGTTTTAAAAGGACGGGTTATAAGAATAGGAAAGTGATCACTCCCGTATACGTAGGGATGGACTTCCCAATTTAAAGATGTTTGTAGGACCGGATCGCACATGCTTAGGTCGATAACTGAGGATTCTCCTGTTTGTATATTAAATCTTGTGGGTTCCCCTGTATTCAAGATGTTTATATTGTTACTGTCAAGTAATTGTTCTAGTACTTTTCCTTTTAATGATCGAAATTTGGATCCCCAGTAGGGACTATGACTATTAAAATCTCCTAAGAGTATACGGGGAGATGGGATCTGTTGAAGTAGTTCCTCAATTACGGCAGTTGAAAAATTTTCACTCGGTGGAATATAAATGTTGCATATTGAGATCTTTATATCACTATTAATTGTGATTGCAACAGCTTCTAGGGGTGTATTTAAAGGTATTAGTTCTGCTTCGTACATTTGGTTGATATAGATTGCTACTCCACCACTTGCTTTATCTCTATTGGTCCTGTTTTTATAAAAGCATTTAAAACCCTTTAACCTTGCATGGTGAGAATCTTTGAAATGAGTTTCTTGAAGGCAAATAACTGATGGTGTTTGTTGAGCAATTAACTTTTGTAACATTTCGCAACGGGTGTTGTACCCGTTGAGATTCCATTGTATGATACATCTGAATGTTAAGTACTTAAGTTTTCTTGAGAGGATGAGAGTTCGCTGTCCATTGATGCAGATGTTCTGGAGAGTTGATGCTGTAATTTTCTTTTAATGTTTGTGATTTTTGTTTTCAGCTTTTTTGAGCTTTGAGTGTATATAGTGTCCAGATCCTTAAGGAGACCTGGTACATTGTCTGTATAGGTTTTAAGAAGATCCAATATGTCTGCGTTGTGTGGGGCTGATTCAAAGAAATTTAAAGTTTGGTTATAGTTCAGTGTAAAATTGTTTTTATCGTCTTCAAACATTTGTTGTAATGGTTGCATTTCATCGTGAATGGATTTTTCCGGTTTAATTTTCTTGGGTTTGGGTTTTTGAAATGTAGGTTGTTTGTGGAGGTCTTCAAGCGGTGGTGTAGACTCTGACATTTGTCGTTTAATGGAAATCGTTGAAGTTTCTTGGGCTACCGTTTCAGATGTTTTCATTGGTTCCGTATTCTGTTTATTTCGTTCTTTGGTACTCACATTGACATTTTGATTAACTGAAGATGCGCTTATGTTTTGACAAGATTCATCATTAGACGCTAAAGTGTTGGCGGCTTCTGTGCATTGGGCGAAATTCTCTAATGAAGTTTGCTCGTTATGTTGTAGAAGTGGGCATACTACAGCTAAGTGACCTGCTTGTTTACAAGAAAAACATTCAAGGTTGTCGGTTGCTAAGAAAATTCTGTATGATGTATTGTCGAACTTTATTATGAAAGAAGCTGGCAATATTGCATTGTTTTCTAAAGGAGTAATATACGTTTGTCGGCGAAAGCTGAGAATATGACTAAATTCTGGGCGAGACGCGTTTATTTTAAGAAAGTTGATAGGCGATAATAGATTTAGACCTAGCTTTATTAGCTCTTCTTCTAAAATAGAATGTGGTATGCTGGGGCATACATTGGATAAAACAATTCTTTGACTTGGAGTGATTAATTTGCGGGCAGTGAGAATTTGATTGTTGACTTTAATTGAACCATAATTTTTTAAGAAGATATCTACTAGTTCTTTTGAGGATAAGTAAATGCATATTCTATTTTGAGAAATCCGTGAGGCGAAAATAATATCTTTAGGATTTACAGTACTGCCCAAGGCTATTAGATAATCTTCAATTTTTACGTCGTCAATGGAAGTAAATAAGATGGCTTGCTGTTTATGGGGAAATTTGGATGATGTTTGATTTTTTGTTGTAATTGATGCGTATGATTGGGAATTGTATTGAGTTGAAGTACTAGATATGGGAAGGTTCAGAGGAGGGTTTACTTACTGGTTTTTGCAGATTCAACCGTTGATTTTAGATGGATTTGATTATAACACTGTTTTTGTTTAATGAAAACTAATTAATTAAATACTTAATGTGTTTTACTTTTTTAAACTCGATAGCTTTGGAACTCGTATTAAATACGTCTATTCACTTTGCTGTCTCGATGCGAACTCTTCTGTATGTTTTAATGCGACCATCTGAGCCATAAAGAACCATACTGGACTCATCACTAAAGAAACATTTTTCCAATCTTCTATCTTCCAATGCTCGTGGTCTCTACCAAACTGTAATCAGCGTTGTCGATGTGCTGCTGCTAACAAAGGTCCTGTTGCTGGATAGCGAGCCATTAGACCAAATTCCCTCAATCTTCTTCTCACGGTAGAATCGCTT
Source organism: Diabrotica undecimpunctata (assembly GCF_040954645.1). Lineage (NCBI taxonomy): Eukaryota > Metazoa > Arthropoda > Insecta > Coleoptera > Chrysomelidae > Diabrotica > Diabrotica undecimpunctata. Next base: position 101,031,353 of record NC_092810.1, read on the forward strand.
AAAGTCCACCCGTGGGCATTTTAAAAACGGTTTTAGATTGATCTAGCCGTAAAGAACCGATTTTGCAAAAAAGTACGTTATAAAGAACGGCCTTCTCTGGCCGTCGTGAATCTTCTCGGGCCTGATCCTAGTCTACGATGAGATCCAGTCTCTACGAATCGTTGGTAAATTTTTTGGACTATACAACGACTGACTCCAAGCTGTCTAGCCACTTCTCTGTGACTCATTCCATTAATAAGTAAAGTAACAATTTGAACAGTTTTAAGAAATCACTCAGTAATAGTTTTAAATTTAAAAATTGCACAAGTTTACTCATCGAACAACTGTACCCTAGTGAAAGGTTTTTAAAAAACATAATAGCCATATTCCAAGAAAAATAAGGTACAAACAACACGTGTATTATCCGAAGTCGTAAAACTGATATCAATTCTGCAAACTTATTACCCTTAATTGACCTGTTGGCACCGTTTGTCGGTGCCTAAAAGACGCTAAAAGTGTTTCTGCATTGTGAGAATTTAGTTACAATAGAATAAATTGTATAAACTTAAAGTTATTGAAAAATTCTAACTTAATTCTAGGTGGCCTTTTTTTTGTGAAGAAATTTCTAGTCTGTCTAGGCTGTCTATACGGTAAAAAAACAGACACAATTTTCATTCAAAAAGGTGTCAGGCAAGGTTGTGTGTTTTCACGAACTTTATTAACGTGTACTCGGAAATAATATTTAACAAAGCCTTGGAGAGGCAATTTGTAGTTTGATTTGGAGGAGAAACAATATCAGATATTTAGATGAGATAGCGATCGTGGCTAAAAGTATTAAATATCTTTAAGTCCGCATAGATCGAGTCACTAAAGAGTGCTCCAATATCGGACTTGATATACATCAAAGACAAAGTTACTTGTGATTAGTAAACAATACGTTGGCCATATGCAACTAATTGTCAAGAATGAGCCGATTACAAAAGTTAACCATTCTAAATTCCTAGAATGTTGAGTAAACGAGACACTAAATCGGGATGAAGAAATTGAAATTCGTATAGAAATTGCAAGAGGAGGATTTATGAAATTTAGATCTTTACTGTGCAATTTTTAGCTGAACTTACAACTAAGAATCAAGTTTCTAAAATGTTATGCGTATCCTGTATTACTATATGGATACGACATCTATATTATAAAGGTTAATATGATAAACAAATTAGAAGCCTTCGAGATCATATCGGTCATATCGTAGAATGCTCAAAATATTATGGTTTCAACGCATCTCCAACATAGATTTGCTAAACAAATAGGTCAAGGCGAAGGTGACTTAAAGAATATGATATAAAAAAGAAAACTGGAATGAATATTTGGGGCATATATTGAAAGGTAGCAGAATCTTAATACTGCACTTATTACTCAATGAAAAGATCGAGGTAAAAAATGGAATTGGTAGGAAAAAATATGCCTGGCTCTGAAACCTTTGTCAATAGAGTAGCTTATGAGCAGATGAATTGTTACATGCCGCGCAAGATCGAGAACAATATCGGTAAATAGTTATGGAAGCTACCCACGCCTAACTTGGGCACGGTAATCAAAGAAGAACTAATTTACATAACTCTAGAAGATTTTTTTTAAATATCTCTTCTTCTACCTTTATTTATTTGGTAATTAAAACAATCTAAGAGCTCTGGATTTTCCAGCTACTACTAGGTAAAAATCTATTTTGTTTTTATTGGTAACTGGCATTATTCATAACAATGAAATTGATGGGTAGTAAAATCAGGGGCCCTTAATATTCTTCGAAAACATCAAAAGTTATTTATTCCTATATATGAAAGTATATATAAAATTCAAATAAATCTTGATACCTATACAAAATCCTTTATCTCTTTCAATATGAGTAATACCCAAACGACGATCTTTACCAGTTGGAAATTTTTATCCAGTAGACAAACCTTCAGTAAATGCTTGACGAGCATTTATAACCTGTTTATCTTGCTAAACATGTTTTATTAAATTTTTTTTAATAATCCATCTTTTATTCAGTTTTCGAATTTCGCATAAATATTATCTTCTCTGTTAAACTATTTTTTTCTATATATGGACAGCTTTTCTATCGTGTTTCTTCCAAATAATGTGAAATTTGTCGGTTTGTTATGTTTGACGAAATCTTGTTAGTGTTATTGTCTGCTAAAAGTTTGTCATTTGCAAACGAAGGAATTATTCATAACTAACAAGTTCAAGGTGAATCATTGAAGAAGGAAAAGAAATAATTAAAGAACAAGAAAGGGCGGGATACATAAGGAAATTTATTATCCAAAATTCAGAATTTATTATATACAATTATATTTATAATTCTTTAAACTATAACAATATATATATATATATATATATATATATATATATATACATATATATATATATATATATAATATATATATATATATACATATATATATATATATATATATATATATATATATATATATATATATATATATATATATATATATAGAAATGTAGCCATAAGCTCCCTTACTATTAAGAATCAGCAGATTCCGATATCCGACGTTATAAATAGGAAGAAATCAATATTTTTATTATTATTGTAATTATTATGTTTCAATAGTCAACTTTAAATCATTAAATGTAGTAGTTTGTAGAATTTCTCAAAAATTGTAACTTATTTTCGAAATAAAGATTTTTTTTTGGGAATATCGACGTTGAAGAAACATTTCTGGCGCTGCGAACCACAGGATATTTCATACAGAAACATAGTCGTTTCCTGGTCTACATTAGTTTAATGAAATCCTGAAGAACCTGGTAAAAGAGAAAAATGTATTGGAAATCAAACACGATCATCCTTGCGTAAGTTTTTCCTTTCTTTACCATTGTTTATGAGCATTTATTATTTTAATTGAATTCTTAAACATTTACATTGAATTTATTATTTATTGTTTATTGAATTTATATTATTTATAACATTTTACTTCAACGAATTTTTATATATACTTGCATTTATATTTTTGCATATATTTTATGAGTACATTGAATGATATTTCCCAAAATAGTATCGAAAATTTAAGTTTACTATTCGACAATTTAAATTTAAAAATAAAAAGAAATCTACAAACCTCTAAATCTAAGCCTGCATCTAAATTACGTTCCAAAATGCCGATGACCAATAGCGATATTGCTAGCCTTTGCTCAACTCTGCCCGAATTCTCTTCTGGAGACAACCTCTCCACCTTTATCAAAGCAGTAGATAATTTAATAGTTTTCTTAGGCACCCAAGATTTAAATCCGTCCCAAGAATTTATCTTAAATTCCCATATCGTATCTCGAATTAAAGGAGAACCTAGAAATTTCTTAAACTATTCTAATAAAACCAATTGGACAGAAATTCGTCCAGCGTTATTAACTAAATACGGAGACAGACGTTCCGAAGACATATTAGTAACACAACTATCCACTACCGTCCAAAAACATAGTGAATCCTACGACAATTATCATCAGAGAATAACTACAAATCTGAACGACTTACTCCAACACATCACCCTAAACGATAATCCCGCGACAGTAACATTTAAAACTCCATATTTCAAAAACATTGCCCTCAAAACTTTCTGTACCGGAATCAACGAGCCTTATTGCGAATACTTATCGCATTTTGAATTAAATTCCCTAGAAGAAGCCCTTCAAAAGTGTATTGCCTACGATAACCACAAAAATCAACAACAATACATGAACTTCCTTAAGAGCCAACAAAACAAAAAGGCCCCACTCAAAAATAAACCCTATCAATCTTCGAATAATCAAAGATCCACAAACTTCCAACCCACACACTCAAACTTCCAACCCACATACTCAAACTTCCAACCCACGCATTCAAATTATGTGAGACCTTCAACTCACAACACAGAGCCCAATTTTAACTTCACTCCACAACAGAACTATAATTTTCCTCAGAGACAAAATTTCAGTTCTCACGAACAAAATCAATCCTTCCAACGAAACAATGTTCCGAAAAACAACCAACAAAGATTAAATAAATATAAAGCTCCTCGACCCCAACCAAATTTTGCTACTCCAATGAGCGGTGTTCAAACTACCACAACCAGAAACCATCAGCCCATGACAATTACAACTAATAGAAGCCACAATTTTCACATAGACTCAAATGATACCCAATATTTCGAAAACGATTTCGAAAATTACGAATCCGAACAAGAGCCCGATTTGCATGATGAAAATCATCAGGATTTTCAAGCCATCCCGTTAAACGATCATCCACCCCCTGTATAAACCTACATAATATCGAAAGTTCCCCTGGGTTACCCTGTTTCGTTACACCCAAAACACATCTACGCGTTTTAATCGATACCGGCGGTTCCCATTCAATTTTAAATCCGCGAGCTCTCAAACTATTTGATAAAAATCATATTTATCGAAAACCTTTTTCGCTAACGTCAATGAAAATTACTTCCAAGCACGACTTAAATATTAAGACGCCACTATTCCTAGAATATGGAATTCCACAAACATTCGACGTAAAAATTGCCGACTTTAGTCAATTCTTTGACCTCCTCCTTGGAACTTACGATCTGAAAAGATTCCACGCCACAATTAGCTACGCAACTCATACTTTAACCTTTGAGAATCCTCACGTTAGCATTCCATTTGAAACTTTATACCAAAAAATTCCAGTAAGCGTTCATAATGGCGAAGTTTTATTGCGTGAAAGACACTTTCAAGGTATCAAAATTCCCAATTCTATTCACGTTGCAAAAAACGGCTTTCTAGACACTTTCGACTTACCTATGCCTATGAAATTTAATAAGAGAATTGAAGTTGAGAACTTTTGTAATTATAATATAGCAAAAATTCCAACGACGCATTTTAACGAAAACAAAATCCGTACTTCGCACTTAAATAACGAAGAAAAATATAAAATTATAAGTCTTTGCAAAAAATTTAAAGACGTATTTTACGACGAAAATAAAAATTTAACTTTCACGTCAGCTGTTAGACACGAAATTAAAACTAAGGATGAAAATCCAATTTATGTAAAGGGATTTCGGCATCCCAAAGCAATGCAGGAAGAAATAAAAAAACAAATAAATAATTTATTAGATAATAAGATAATTCGACCGTCAATTTCACCGTACTCAGCTCCAGTTTGGATAGTACCAAAAAAAGCTGATGCCTCAGGTCAGAAAAAATTTAGATTAGTAATTGATTATAGGAAGCTCAATGATCATACTGAAAGTGATCGCTACCCACTTCCTCAGATAGATGAGATACTGGATAACTTAGGAAAAGCCAGTTATTTCACAACATTAGATTTAGCTCAAGGTTACCATCAGATTGAAGTTCATCCGGATTCTATTCGGAAAACAGCCTTTTCAGTTCCGCATGGTCACTTTGAATTTTTACGTATGCCCTTTGGTTTAAAGAATAGCCCAGCAACATTCGAAAGGTTAATGGACAATATTCTTAGGCCCTTTATTCATAAGTTTTGCTTCGTCTACATGGACGACGTCATTATTTTTTCCAAGTCACTGCAAGAACACTTAGTTCATATTGCGACTATTTTTGACACTTTCAGAAAAAATAATTTAAAAATTCAGTTAGACAAATCCGAGTTTCTCACGAAAGAAGTTTCTTTCTTAGGTCACGTAGTGACAACCGAAGGAATCAAACCTAACCCAGCAAAAATCGAAGCTATACAAAAATATCCTCTACCAAAAACAGTAAAAGAAATTAAATCATTTCTTGGTTTAATCGGTTACTACCGAAGATTCATACCCAACTTTGCAAAAATAACGTCCCCATTTTCGAGATGTACTCGAAAAGGAGCAACTATCGACCCCACAAATCCAAATTATTTAGAATGTTTTGCAAAATGCAAACAATTGTTAACTAATTCTCCAGTCTTACAATATCCAGACTTCGAAAAGCCTTTTGTACTGACTACAGACGCCTCTAATATAGCTATAGGATCAGTATTATCTCAAAATAATCACCCTATTGCCTACTATTCCCGAACTCTAAATTCCGCAGAACGAAACTACTCCACTATTGAAAAAGAACTTTTAGCCATACTAGATTCTTGTAAACACTTCCGTATGTATTTATACAACCAAAAATTCACCGTAGAAACAGATCACAATCCTCTCGTATGGATCTACAAAATTAAAGACCCCACTTCTAGATTAGCCCGATGGAGACTTAAACTAGAAGAATATGATTTTGAAGTTAAATATAAAAAAGGCAAAGAGAATCAAGTTGCTGATGCTCTTAGCCGAGTCCAAATAAATGCCCTAAGTTCGAGTTCAGAATGTGCTGAACCCCCGAATTCAGAATGTGCTGAACCACCCGACAATTTCGACATAGACGATTTCCTTGCCGATTTTGACAACTTACAAAACAGTACTAACACACAACATACATCAGTTGAGAACCCTATCACTGGAATAGAGATTTCACCTGAACCAATTAATTTATCCTCAAACCAAATTATTTTTAAACCAGAGTCAAATAATTTTGAAATTAAATACAAAAGAATTTTTAACAAACACCGTTACACTGTCACTTTGACAAATAATTGGAAAACAGAAATAGCAAATACCTTCCAAAATATCCTTAGACCAAATCAAAAATTTGCAATAACAATCCCTCACGAATTTAGACCTTTTATCTGTAACTATTTTAAAGAAAAAATAAATTCCACAGTCAAAGCAATATTTTGCAATATACTACTTCAGGACATAGAAGAAGAAAACCAACAAATAGAATGCATAAAGAAATATCACGTAGAAAATCACAACGGAATAATTGAAACCTACAAACATTTAAAACAAAAATTTTACTGGCCCTCAATGCAGACAACTATTTCTAATTTTATCAATAAATGCGAAATTTGCCTAAAAAATAAATACGAACGACGCCCTTATAAACTTCCCCAATTAGGACCGTTGTTAGGTCAAAAACCTTTTGATATATTACATATCGATCTATTCCACTGCAATAAAAACCTGTATCTCACAATAATAGATTCTTTTTCCAAATACGGTCAATGCTATAAGCTCACCGACAAAACTTCCATTTCCATACTAAATAAATTAAGACACTACTTTTCGCACCACAATTACCCAAAAAAGATTGTATGCGACAGCGGCACCGAATTTAATTCCGCAGTCATTAAAGAATTCCTAAATATCCACAAAATCGAAATACATTTTACAACAGTAAACAATTCTTCCTCAAACTCTCCAGTAGAGCGCTTTCATTCAACTCTTATTGAAAAACTTAGGACCTTACAAGCCCAAAATCCAAATGATTCGTTAGATGACATTCTAACACACGCCATTCTTATTTACAACCAATCAATCCACAGTTCCACAGATTATTCCCCGTTCTCAATTCTGTACGGACCCTATGCAGAAGAAATACATTTCGACTTTGATCTTCCGATATACGAAACATATAATCAAAGACATAAAGAAGAACTCCAACCCTTTATTGCAGAACTATATAATAAACAAAAACAAAAAAGACAACAACTTTTAGATAGACAAAACGAAAATGCCGAAGATATTCCGGAAATAGACCTTACAAAATCCCTATATGTTTCTAAGAAAAAACATAAGTCCAAATTACAAGCCCCTTTCTCCACTATTCATCCAGAAACGCAAGACAAAACAAAAATAATCGGTAAAACAGATAAACAAAATTTAACAAGCACTCACCTTAAATATGTAAAACGAATACGAAAACATGTAGATAAACCTACTCAAGACCCAAATTTTTCACAGGACAATCCTCGCCCTGGTCCATCCACTCAATATTCAGGAGATTCCGAATAATGGTTACTATGCTGAAGAGATAGGCAAATCAAGAGAAATCTCCCACTATCACAGACATTTTCTTCACATTCCACTAGACAAATTATCCGACAGTATTGACGCTAGTCCGACAAGCTATTTCAAAGATCACTTCAAAAATGCACCTCTCTCGCTACTGTACTCCCAATACACCCACATACAAGAACAAACAAAAGACGATCTACACAAGATTACGCGAAAACAGAAACGCGGACTTTTTAATTTTCTAGGTACAGCCATCAAATACGTGACTGGAAATCCAGACGACTCTGACTTAGACTTGTTAAAATCACACATAATCTCTTTAGAAAATAAACAAAACGAAATCATAAAAAAATTTAATAACCAAATATCTTATGGAAACTCTTTTAACACGAGATTCGATAAACTTTTAGAAAAACTAAATTCTGATAATTCAATTCTCATATCTGCACTCAACAAATTATCAGCTGATTTTGACAGCTATATCATTCTACACAACGAGATAATAAATCTCCAAAATATAAACGAATTTCTAATGAAACTTATAAGAACCATTACTTTATCTGAACTTAATATCTCTAATATAGAATTATTCACTTTAAAGGAAATAATAGACCTTAAAGAGAACCTTCTCAAAATTTATCCCAGAAATTCAATTCCCAATAGTAATGAACACCCTTACGAACTTATAGAGTCAACAAAAACTTTAGTTTGTGTAACTTCAAATACAATGCTCATAATAATTAAAATCCCTATACTCCATGAAATTCCTTATACTACCTATAAAATCTATCCCATTCCAAACAAAGATCATGTTATGATTCTGCCACCTGCAAGCTACTATACAAATAATAAATGGTTCAACACTTGTATAGGACAAGGCGATAACATAGTTTGTTCCAACTATGTACAATCCAAATGTAACATACCCAATGTAGATAATTGCACAAAAACGTTAATCACAGAGAACTTTTTCCAAGAAACCAGCAAAGTCATATTGCTAGGAATAGTTCACCCAATGAGAATCCAGCAGATAGAAATTAATTCAACCAGCCTCTTGACGACAGATGTACCAATAATGATTGAAGGTATCCAATTTAATAAAAAGACGTCTCAAGATATTTCCATTCCAAAAATTGTTCCAATAAAATTAATACCAAACCATGAGATGAAAATTGAAAAATTAACAATCCCAGAGACACATGGCCAAATTCAACCAATAGATACCATAGAAGTACTACCCCGATTATCCATAGGACTGAGCACCACTTCTGTTATAATATTTTTAACTATTTTAGCTTTCCTAATAATCTTCCTAATTAGGAAAAGAAAACGAATTTCCAAAATCCTATTTGGAGAAAAATTGCATCCTGTCCAGATCCAGATACTAGACGAGCTGATAGCCGAAGTAACCAAAACTTCGAGGACGAAGTCCCAACCAATGGAGGGAGGAGAAATGTAGCCATAAGCTCCCTTACTATTAAGAATCAGCAGATTCCGATATCCGACGTTATAAATAGGAAGAAATCAATATTTTTATTATTATTGTAATTATTATGTTTCAATAGTCAACTTTAAATCATTAAATGTAGTAGTTTGTAGAATTTCTCAAAAATTGTAACTTATTTTCGAAATAAAGATTTTTTTTTGGGAATATCGACGTTGAAGAAACATTTCTATATATATATATATATATTTATTTATATGAACTTTGATCAAATAAAAGGCAGATATCGAGCACACTGTATTAATTAAATCTTGCCCAAGTACTTTCGCTTCCTAGAGCATCTTCAGAGGCATCTGAAATAAGCCAAGAAACGTTTTTTTAATTGAAGAAAATTAAGTAATTTCGATAAAAAACTCGAAGTTGATAAAAGTTTTTATGTGATATAACGTTTTAGACTTACTTAGTTAATTTTGGCATATCCAAAAATCTGTTGAGAATGTCATAAACATAAAATTATACATTACACTACACTACACAAGGACAAACAGTTTAACATTTTTAAAAAAAGGCGAAGCTACATTATGGTTGGCATCAGGAGAGAGAATGGCTCCTGGTTTTAATGGAAATCTTAAGGTGACATGTGACATATGACAGCTTGGATGGCCAGTCACAGTCATGGTGATGTGATCTGCACATTTCAAAATTCTATGAAACTAAACATTGACCAAAGGTCCAACTGACACTATTATAGGAAATCAACTGATACAATATTAAATTATATAGAATATTTTAAGTAGATTGCATAATACAGATCACAAACTCAAACCTGTCTATAATAATTAGGGTGTTAGTTTGAGGGCAACTGAAGTGGGCGTAAAGTATGAATGCAAGAAATAGACTAAACAATCTATTAGACAGTGGGTGGTTGACTACAATAAAAGGGTCTACCAAGCACTATCAATACTGTAGAAAAGAAGAAATCTAACTATGAAATTAAAATACTAAAAATTAAAAATGAAAATTGAAAGCAGAGTGTATAAATGAGGTATATTCCAAGTAGTTTAGTTTAACTCACAGTCAATGGGAGAACCATAAAATTAAAATGTCAAAGCATTACTCAAGATCAACTGACCAACAGTGGAAGATGTTGAAATATACAACTGTGGAGATGGTATATCTAAATTACGCAGAGACATGGAGAGTGTAATCAACGCCAACTATAAATCAATTGAACGTGAGCAAGCTAGTTTTGTAAATTATTGAAGAATAAACTAGTAATGTTAATCAAAGTATGAAATTAATAAATTCTTAATAGGTATACTCAGTGCAAGTCATCTAAACAGCCGAGCTGGGTCTCCCACGAGGTAAAGCTGCAATAAAGTTTTTAAAAATAGGTTTAAATTTAGTACAACATAAATTAATTTGAGTATTAAGACAGTAAGAGTTTTTATTTGTTTCCCTTGTAATCTCCAAATCTTCCAATAAATCCAACTCTAAGTAGTTTTTCTTTTTACTAATGTCATGTAAAATAAATGAAGCAGTATTGATGTTAAAATTATCTCTACTGGATAATAAGTGTTGACCAAAACTTGAAGAGTTTGATCTTTTCAAATGTTCTGAAATTCTAGTACCTAACTTTCTAATGGTTCTAACTACATAAGAGGCATCACAATCATCACATTTTAATTTATAAATACCACTTTTGTCAAGTATATTTATCCTATCTTTGCTGTTGATTAAAAAGGAACGTAAGTGTTATGTGACTTAAAGGAAATTTTGATGTTTTCAATTATAGAAGTAAAAAGTTTAAATATTTTATTGGAAATGTTGCTAGTATAAGTAAAGCAGAAATATCTGATGTTATTTAAAGCATTTGGTTGAAGCAAACATTGTGATGAATATGCAAGTTTTTCTGCAATTTTGAGTTTAGCTCTATTTAAAAGCTTATGGATAATGTTGGGATCATAACCATTATTGAAAGCAACTGCTTGAGAGTAACCTATGAATGTAACTGTTGAAAGCAGCTGCGCCGAGCTTTTCGACAACCTCTTCAGGGCTTCCGAGGTCTCCGGAGCCCCAGATACTACTAATATATATATATATATATATATATATATATATATATATATATATATATATATAGTAAACTCGTAAATATTGGGGAAATCTGCAAGAAAGACTAACGAGTATCAATTGTTTCGCCGAACGTTTTCGCCAAAGAGAATTAATTTGGCTTCTTCAGGGCCGAAAGAGAATAAATGATAATTAGCTACCATATATTATGTATTAAAACATTATTGATCTTACCGTAACTTAGAATTGTAGAGTAAGAATATTAAAAACTTTGCTAGTAACATAGTGGTGTTTTTTGTTACTATGTGCAACAAAAGGTTTTTAAGGTTAAAAAAACTTAAAAAAAACCTTAAAAAAAACTTTTTTTTGCATATACTAACAAAAAACACTACTATGTCACTAGCAAAGTTTTTTAATATTCTAACTCTACAATAATTCTAAGTTACGGTAAGATCAATAATGTTTTAATAGATAATATATGGTAGCTAATTATAATTTATTCTCTTTCAGCCCTGAAGAAGCAAAATTAATTCTCTTTGGCGAAAACGTTCGGCGAAACAATTGATACTCATTAGAGTCTTTCTTGCAGATTTCCCCAATATTTAAGAGTTTACTATTTAACTTATCTGCAAAGATTAAATTTCTTTGTTTTGTATAAATATTGTGGATTGCGTATCCGACTTCAAATATCTATCTATGTAAGATCAATTTTCCCTTATTTCGGCCCTGCTTGCTTATGGGAATACAATACAGTGCAATTAACCTACCCTTGTTAGTTTTTAGCCCGTTGTGTTATTTTAACGAATAGCTCCAATATTTTGTTGACTGTTTTTTATTTATTTTAAGTGTCTATCGATTTTTTAAATCACTTTTATTCCCCCAATATTTTATTATATATATATATATATATATATATATATATATATATATATATATATATATATATATATATATATATATATATATATATTGGATTTGAAATTTCCGCGGGAGCTATATGTGGTTTCAGTTGTTTTCCGGGTTTGACTCTGCGTTTAATAGTTTTGGTTTTTTAGAAAAACCATTGTTTTGGCGATGTTTCGGCAAGGTCACACTTGCCATTATCCGGTCAGATTAGTTCTGCGTCTTCTTGATGATTCAGAAGAACTAAGTCAGATTAGTTACTGGAAAACCAGTTAAATGTCATAAATATCGACTAATACCTTAAAACATTGCTATTACCTAGTAAAAGCCTCATATCTCGATCACAAAACTAAAAAATATAATAGTTGGTTTATTATATTTGTGTTAAATATGTTATTTAAAGAGTAACTAATTTATTTAAATTTACAGGTAAAACCTGGTAAGTGATAGCATTTCTAACTTAAATTTAGGATTAGTCAGATAGGTGTCTCAACTTTTTCAAACTAATGATAGAATATTATTTTAGATATATGCATCTTTTACTAGAATACCTAATATCAAAAACAAGCTGACTGCTTAATTCACAATAAAAAACTAAACTTTAAAAACGTTTTTTCCCGATTTCGGTATTCCGACATTTACCTGGTTTTCGCAGTATACCGACGATATATTTTTCAAACTAAATAAAAAAAATATATAACTCTAATATCATTAATTATTATTGTTTGCTTAATTGTTTTAGGCATCTTTGTTACCTGATTATATATTTAGCAACAATTGGGAAAATCTTGAAAACAATATACTGAAGAAGGACATTATGTTTGTGTTAACGCACGCACAAAGAATACCCCAATTTAATGCATATGGATTGTACGATTTAAATATGATGTCATTTTTAAAGGTAAAAAAAATATCAGATAAAAAAACTCTTAAAAAGTATCATAACACAAGTCTACTACCAGACTTAATAAATAAGCATAATATATTGGAAAAATACATAAAATATTCTGAATGCCACTGAACCTCTAAAAATCATAGTAACAAGCTGAATTTTGCCGAGTATATTAATTTTAGCAGGGTATATATTAAATAGATTGGCGGGATGTCTTTATAACACTATATGGCGAAACAGAATTTTTTTTTGAAGTTTTTACCCCCTAGGAGGGGGGTAAAAACGCAAAAAAAATCAATTTACCAGAAAACTGTACTCTGTAGAAAAAAATATTTCAAATAAAAAATGTAGCTGAGATAATTTTAAACAAAAATCCTTATAAGCATTTTTCGTGTAGAATGAGCCGTTCTCTAAGAAACAACGCTTGAATCGACTGTCGATTTTGCATGTCAGTTACTTGCGCGAAATCAATGTTCAATAAAATCTGTATCAGCTCGACGGTAAAAATTCAATATTTTTTGAGTCAAGTGACCTATCGTCAAAATTCTAAATGCGTTTAAAAGGTAAAGAGTTCAGCTTTCATACGCAGTTTTTGTATTTTGCCGCAAATAAACTCAGATTTTATACAGGTTTCACATAAATAAATAAAAATAAAATTTTATTGAATATTGATTTCGCGCAAGTAACTAACATGAAAAATTAAAGGTCACTTCAAGCATTGTTTCTAGAAGAAAGGTTCATTCTACACAAAAACTGATAAATATTTTTGTTTAAAATTATCTCAGTTACCCATTTTTCATTTAAAACACTTTTTTCTACGGTGTACAAATTCTTGGTAAATCGATTTGTTTGTGTTTTTACCCCCTGCCGGGGGGTTTTAAACGAAAGCGCGGCGGTAAAAGTGGTAAACTTTTTTGCATCTTTTTGGGTGGTTCCATAATTAATATTCTCTGCAAAATTCAGCTTGTTCGTATGATTTTTAAGGGTCAACTCCCTGACGACTGGACTAAAAGATTAATATAAGAAATTAGATACACGAAAGTCAGTCCACCAAGGATTTCCAGACCATAATTGTATTTAAATTATTAAAATGATTAAATTAATTAAAAAAAATTAATACGTTTTTGGTACGTACCCAAGCTACTAGCTTGATTCCCCGTACATTAGCTTTATGAATTTCAGTGATACTCATACAATCACTCAAAATAGCGGAGGGGCACTATATTGTAAAATTATTTGAAATAGAATTATAGAACATGTAGTAACTCTTTGCTTTTTGTGTGACTCTTAATATTGTGGGTTTCCCATATATATGAGGGTTTCTATAGATACTGGAGTCGAAGTGCCCATTTAATCTGGTGATGGTGACATCAAGAAAGTTAATTGATCGAGAAGATTCTAGTTCCATGGTAAACTTGATATTGTGTTGGATTTGGTTGATTTTAGAAAGTAATTGATCAGCTGAGTTCATGTTACTAGATGTGAAGACTAAGCAGTCATCAAAATATCGAAACCCATGGTGTTTTTCAGGATTTTTCATGATCTGTGTGGATTCTAAATGACAGCTACCCATGGCTAAGCCATCAGGTTGTCTGTAATGTTTATTATTGAAAACAAAGAAATCTTGATTTAGGCAAGTTTGTAATAGTTGGATAACGGTGATAAAATTGGCTCTTAGAAGAGAGTAAACCGGATTAAGTGTTTCTTGTTTAGGAACAGAAGTGAATAGACTGCTAACATAAAATAAAATCATAGTGATGTTGGGGTGAAAATATAATAGTTGGAGGTTGTTGGCTAGATGACTGGTGTTTTTGACTGAGAAACGAGGGTTAGGATGGAAAAGTTTGTCAAGTTGTTAATGAGATTTAGTACAAATTTTCATAGAGTGGAAACTAAAGTTTTGATATAACTAACAACTGGACGAATAGGAATGCCCTCTTTATGTAGGTAAATCATATAGTCTGGCTGTCAATGGGTTCCTGGGTTCATGGAAAGTTTATAATATGTGGCACCATGTTCAAAGAAAAATATCTGCGAAATGTTTGATATTGCCCTTTAATTTATTTGTGAACTATTTTGAGGGATATATCGGTAAACTAAACTTATTATTGGAAAGAAAATTAGAGACTTTCTCATCATATAAGGTTTGGTCTAAAATCACTAGACAGTTTTTTTATCAGCTTTGCTAATAATTAAGTTATTGGATTCTACATTGTTTTTAGTGGATTTAAGAATGTTCAGACGATCATTGGATTTATTATGAAAAAAATAAGGAAAAAAAGATGTAAATTGTGCATGTTGGAAAGTGGAAGGTAAGCTAAAGGATGATGAATTATTAGTTTATTATTTAATGCTAAAAAATTAGAAGAAGAAATATTTTTGTTATTAAATTTGTTGATGGTGTTAAAACATAAGTTCCTGATTGATGTTTTTTATTTAAACAGACAGAAAAATTTTGGATGATGATACCTAACTCAATAGAGAGACTTTAATCCGGCATTTACCTCGAAAACTTACAAGCATTTCATCAATTGTGGCAGATTGACCAAGTCCGTATACACTTTGACAATTTTTTATGAAAGTATTAAATATAAATGAATTAGCTGCAGTTGGATCATTTTTTTGCGTTCCTCCCTATCTTCAGGATTGTCGAATCGGATAGCAAGTAAAAGAACAGCAAATCTTTTTTTTGCTGATGACTGCTTTGAAGATTTCTCTTCGAGTTCGATCTGTTGCAAATAAACGGTCTATATTTTCGTGACTGGAGTTGAAAATGGCAGAGTGAACAAGGAGTCCCAAAAAAAAGTCAATAACATCCATTTCTCTAAGATGATGGATAGAACTAGCAGAATATTTCTCACGCATTGATCGTAATTTTGTGTTTGTATTCTGCTCAATATGTTGTAGACTGTTATCATTAAACAACATATTCCAAACAGACAAGGGTATCGCAGCCTCGCCGAGCATTTTCGGCTTTGTTTTTAGAATTGGCACTTTTATGACAATGTTGTGTTTACGTGTTCTAGATGAGGGGATAACTTCTGACGTACACCACCTGTGTCGATTTTTGACATAAACATAGGTTTTGCCACTATCAATTACTGCTAATTCATCACAATCTGCAGGCTCATCAGAATCAGAAAATTCCGAACATGTATCGTGTTCAGGATATCTTTCAACAAAAACCGGTACCTTATATTATTCGGGAAACACTGATAACCAACATAGACGTGGAGTAGCAATTATTGTCGATACAGAGGTCAACAAGTCAATAGAGGGCTTTGTCCCAATCTCAGAAAGAGTGATGCTACTACAAATAAGGACATCACACACAAAACTAAATCTGATCCAGGTATATGCACCAACGACGGATGCAACAGAAGATGAAGTAGAAATATTCTACCAACAAATTGAAGATGCACTGAAAATGACAAAGAACAGGGAAATCACGGTAGTTATGGGCGATTTCAATGCAAAAGTCGGCAAAGGCAGAGCTGGAACAGTAACGGGAGACCAAGGACTAGGGGAACGTAACGATAGAGGCGATCGTCTAATACAATTCTGCCAAGAACAAAGTCTAATAATCACAAACACGTTCTTTAAATTACCAATGAGACGGTTATATACATGGCGCTCACCAGCAGATAAAATGGAAAAAGTTGTAAGAAACCAAATCGACTATATAATGATTAAAGAGAGATATCGTAACACCATCAAATCAGTTAAACATATCCAGGAGCAGATGTCGCATCAGACCATAACCCACTAATCGCTAATGTCACGCTTAAGCTTAAACGTATAAGAAAATCACAAAGAACTCCAAAATTAGATGTTAGAAAACTGAAAGAAGTTGATATAAAAATCAAACTTCAACAGAAAATATACGAAAACATTGATAAATTAGATACTAACCCTTACGAGATAAACGAACAATGGGAAACACTAAAAAACTGCCTCCTCGCTCCATGCAAAGAGATATTAAAAGAACCGACACGAAAGAAAGACAATTGGATGACTGACGAGATACTCGGCATGATGGAATAACGAAGACAAGCCAAGAACAAAGACAGTCACAATTACAAAATCATTAACAACGAAATTAGAAAAAAGATAAGAGAGACAAAACAAACTTACTATAAGGAAAAATGTAAAGAGATAGAGGATCTTCAGAACAAATACGACCTATTCAACATACATAAAAAGGTTAAAGAAATGGCAGGACTGCAAAAAAGAAACCACAATACAACTCTTTTAGATAAAAATGGAAATACTATGATAACGACTGACGAAAAACTAAAACGATGGGAAGAGTATATGGAAGAGCTCTTCGACGACGAAAGAGGAAACCCACAAGACTTGTCTTTCGAGGACAGAGAAACAAGTGCAGAAATTACAAAGGAAGAAATAATGTATGCACTAAAGAACACCAGAAACATAAAAAGCCCGGGGCCAGATCAACTGCCTATTGATATCCTTAAAATAATAGAAAATGAGTACATTGATGTCCTCTTAAAGCTTTTTAATAAAATTTATCAATCGGGTGACATACCCAACGAATGGTTGACCTCAACATTCATTTGTCTCCCAAAAAAAAAAAATGCTAGAGAATGCACTGACCACCGTACCATAAGCCTGATGTCTCACACACTTAAATTGTTTTTAAAGATCATTCATAAACGCATCTACAAAACACTTGATATGGATATTGAAGAAACTCAATTTGGATTCCGTAATGGCGTAGGTACCCGTGAACCTCTATTTGCATTCAATGTACTAATCCAGAGATGCTTGGATGTGAACCAAGATATGTACGTCTGTTTCATAGACTACAACAAAGCTTTCGACAAAGTCCGCCACAAAGAGCTAATGGACATCCTCAAAGCAAAACAAATACAACACAATGACCTTCGAATTATAACAAATCTATATTATAAACAGCAGGCACACGTACGCATTAATGAACACATATCAGAAGAGTTCGAAGTTAAAAGAGGAGTGCGACAGGGGTGTGTATTGTCACCACTACTATTCAATGTATACTCTGAAGAAATTATGAAAAGAGCTCTTGAGGGAGAAACAGCAGGAATCAAGGTCAATGGAACACCAATTAACAACATTAGATATGCGGACGATACTATCATAATAACAGACAACCTCCGAGACCTCCAAAAGCTAATAAACAAGATAGTTGAGTATGGAGAGGAATATGGATTATCAATAAACACCAAGAAAACCAAATTTATGAGGATATCAAAAACCCAAAATAATGGTGAAAGCCTGACAATTAACGGTAGTGCTTTAGAACAAGTTGAAAACTACCACTATCTTGGCACAATAATTAATCACACAAACGATTACTCCAAAGAAATCAAAGTTCGAATAGAGAAAGCACGTACAAACTTCAATAAAATGAGAAAGGTACTTTGTGCAAGAGAACTAAAATTGGACTTGAGAGTTAGGCTGGCAAGGTGCTATATTTTCTCGACTCTGCTTTATGGGATAGAAGCATGGACACTTAACGCGTCGACTGCTAAAAAGTTGGAAGCATTTGAAATGTGGGTGTATAGAAGAATCCTGAAGATATCATGGACCGAGCATGTAACAAACAACGAAGTCATGAGAAGAATCAAAAAAAGAATGGAAGTATTGGAAACCATCAAGACACGAAAGCTGCAATACCTGGGGCATGTTATGCGTAATGAGAGATACAACCTACTTCAATTGATTATACAAGGGAAAATCCAGGGCAAGAGAAGTGTAGGAAGAAGAAGAATCTCATGGTTGCGTAACTTGAGGGAATGGTACGGATGCACATCAATTGAACTATTCAGAGCAGCAGCATCTAAGATCAGAATAGCCATGATGATTGCCAACCTCCGTCGCGGAGATGGCACGTGAAGAAGAAGAAGATCGTGTTCAGATTCCATGTTATGGTCTTCCGAAATATCGTCTACATCCGAAATGCACCGTTTTGATGGCCCGCCCATAATTTTTAAAAATGCACGACACAGAAAAAAGTCACACCAACAGTCTGGCGTCGTCTGAGGAACTACTCTCGACCTAATTGTTGCGATAACTTTTTAGGAACTGAGAGAAATTTGTCGCAAATACACCTACTTGTCAAGCTCCAATAGTTTAAGAATTAGATAGAAGGACTTGCCTGTGGACGGTGCGAATTTCCAATAAAATATAATTTAAAATATGGAATCGTCTGTCAGACGACACCGGACAAGTTAAGGGTTAAAGGTCTTTTTTAGAAACCTTTCTAGGAAGGCAGTATTTGAAGCCTAGTTCATTTTTATCAAAGGTCACTGAAAAAAGTTTTTTTAGTCTAGGATAAAATAAAAAATGAGAGAATTTATTACTTTTATTGTTACTGTTATAATTTAACGATTGTGATTTATTTTTAATGTTGTTATTTATACCATTTTCAAAGTAAAAACGTTGTACGTCACAATTTATATAAAGTGACGTCACTTATATTTAAAATTTCCAGAACGTCAACCTTAGAGTTCAAATTTTCCAAACATAGCTAATAACTCTTTATATAGATAAATAGATTAGACAATTGTACGCAACTAATACGGAAATACCTCAAATTTTAATGACAGTTCAGCATGTGGCAAAATTGTATAAAGTGTTACCGCTTTTTTAAAGTAAGAATTTTGTTTATGTTTTGATTTCTTACACAATAATATGCAATAATAACTATTTCGCCACAACAAGATCCAGTTTTCTATCTCCCTAATTCAAAAAACATTGCTGATACCTTCTTTTTAAGACCAGTTGATAAGACTGAATTCATTCGAACAATTCGTAGTATAAAAAGCAAATCGTCATGTAGTACAGATGGATTATCTATTAAAATTTTCTCAAATCTTCCGCATAGTGTATTGAAGGTCATGGTCTCGCTAGTAAATGATTCCCTTGAAAAAGGTACATTCCCTAACTGCCTAAAGACTGTCATCGTTATTCCTCTTCATAAAGGTGGAGACAAATCTGATGCCTGCAACTATAGACCTATTGCCTTGTTACCAGCACTATTAAAAATTATTGAAAGGCTTATAAAAGTTCGACTTTGTTGAGATGTTTTCTGTGTTACATGAGGTATATCTATTACTAAATAGTAATCTCTCCTCCGCCACCGTTTTCTGCGACTATTCCAAAGCCTTTGACTGCGTAAATCATGACATTCTATTAAAAAAAAATAACTTTCTATGGAACTCGGGGTGTGGCTTTGAATTGGTTCAAAACTTACTTGGTAGGTAGGAAACAATTGGTTAGAATAAAAGACACCGACTCCAGTTGTAAAGAAATTGAGTGTGGAGTACCGCAAGGTTCAGTATTAGGTCCCATTCTTTTTTTACTTTTCATTAATGACATCACTTACTTGAAAATTAAAGGGAAAATTTTAAATCAGCAGAAATCTATTTGCTGATGATACCAGTATTACTTGGAGCAGCTCTAATATTTCAACGCTTCATTCAATTATAACCGCTGATAATCAAGGCTTGGTCAGACTCCAACTTACTTAGCTTTAACGTAGATAAGACAGTAGCATTATCTTATAAAGGAGTCATTCAACCCTTGCTTTTGAATGAGAGCCAAATCAGTATCGTTAATTCCGTGAAATTTCTAGGTATTCTTGTCGACAGCGATCTTAAATGGTCCTTGCATACTGACTCCTTAAGGAAGAAACTAGCCTCAGCTTGCTTTGCAATATGATCTGTTTCGAAGGAACTAAATTTATCTTCTCTAAAAATGGCATATTTTTCATTGTTCGAGTCCCATCTTTGATATGGGCTTCCATTTTGGGGTTCTAGTACAGCGGCCCAATTTGATACTATTTTTAAGTTGCAAAATAGAGCAATTCGTTATCTATTTTGTCTCAAACAAACAACTCATTGCAAGACCTACTTCAAAAATCACGAAATTTTGACGCTTCCCTCTTTATTTATTTTGGAAACGGTTTGTTTGATTCGCAAGCATCTAAACAATTTTCCCGATAGACCTGATCATGGCTACTCCATTAGAAATTCGGATTGTAATGTATATTTACCGATCCCGTCCGCTCAGCTAGTAAAGAATTCTATTCTATATAGTGCAAAAAAACTTTATAATCACCTTCCAAGAGAAATTAAATCCGCAACATCTTTCATTAAGTTTCGTAAGATGACAAAAATCCATCTCTCTGAAAGACCATATTATTCAGTTGACGAGTTTCTTATTGTATAACAAAGAAACAAAATTAGTATTGTTTATAATTACATTTGGGTGTTTCAAGCAGTGGCTACAATTTGTCTCATTTGTTGTTGTCTGTACAAATTATGTAAGTGATACAATAATTTTACTAATTTTAAAATTGTATTGTTCTGTTTTTTTATTATATTTATTTTTGTTTTATACTTTTTGTACTTTTTGACTGATTTTTTTTAGCTTTGTCCATAAAATTGTTCAATAATTTTCACTGACAATAAAGCATATTTCTATTCTATTCTATTAAAATGTTTTCCTATGTATTTTAGTGTGTTGCACTAGTCTTAACACTAAGTGTATTTACTATTAATATAACAGTTTGACAAATAGTTGACATTTTAAATAATTCCTCACTTACTATTCTGGTGTTTTGGCAACGCTGTGGGGTTCTGACGTCGTAAATCTTGAATAACGTGCAATCATTTTTATATAAAAAATTCTATAGTTAACGTTAAATTTAATAGAGGTTATATTGTCCAATCTGTCCTAAAACTTAATTCAAAATGTTTTTTAAGTTATCAAAACCTATGAAGTCAAGAAAAGAGTCACACGTTCCTGTAAGTTTACAATTTATGAAGTTTAGTCTGGTGTAATGGTTACAAATCTCCTTGTTTAAGTTGGGCGGTTATCTTTAGATTGACGGAAACATTTCCTGGAGTTTTATCCTACAAAAAAATAGGGAAGACTTGTTTATAAATATATATGGAGACGAACCATGTATCTAGAGTTAAAGTGCTTTCATTGGCTAAGAGCATGGGCGGTTTACCATAAATCACAAAAATTTTATTTAAAAAATATTTTATAAAAATCCCTTATATAAATAAAAATACCCTTTCGGACTACATCACAGAACGTTTTAGAAATGACCATTCCATCATTAGTGCATTAAAAAGTAGTCCACCCTGAAGTTTTGTTGGAAAATTGTAAAAGGGGTATTGTTATAGATAATGAACTAAAAAATTATTCAATAAGGCCCTATAAGATTGATGTGTTAAATTATGTATGTGCGGATTTATTAAATATAACATAGAACAAAATAAATGATGTAACAAAACAATTCATATACTCATTCCTAATTCCACCAGCATTATATTGCATTATTTATTCTGTTCTTTTTCTGTATTTGAATTCATTAATTTTTCAGTTTATTATCGATTAATCAGATATATGTTACGATGTTTGCCTACTTACAATAAAAACTTTTGTTTAATTGCATCCCATCCATAACAATACCTTTTCCACAATTTTTCAACAAACCTTCAGGGTAGATTACACTCAGTGGCGGCTGGTGTGTTAAAATTTTGGGTAGGCCAAGCCAGCAAATTACAAATAGTTATGTGTAATCAGTGGCGGATCCAGAGGGAGGTCATGACCCCCTCCCTCTAAAAATATTTGAAAACCCACTTATCCTATTGGTGGTAAGACTAAAAGTGACGCATCAGAGAAAAGTAATCACCCTCAAGACCTCCATGACCTCCCCAAAAAAAATTCTGTAGCCGTGTGTGTGTGTAATACATATTTTTTTTTGTGAGAGTGGGAATCTTTTTTTTTCGAATTTCACGATTTTTTAAATTTATTTGGGCAACCGTGCACTTGTTTGCAATTGTGTTGTTTGTTTAAAAATATGTTACAATTATAGATTATATTACATATTTTTTTTATCATAATTTAAAAGAAAATTTATATTACAATTCGATAATTACGTCACAAGTGACAAGGAATGATCGGCGTAGGCCCGATCGTCTGGTGCCTAAACAGCAAGCATAAACACGACAATATAAATCATTGTCCGGCAAGCTGCTTAACTTCAAACGCTTTTTCTACGGGGATCTTATGTGAGCTGGGTCGGCCAGTTCCGATCGGGCCTATTAATGATATTTAAAATGCCTGATGAATACATGTTTTTCAATTTTAAAGCTCTTAAAACTATTGGGTAGGCCCGGCCTATCCTGCCTATCCCCAAAAGCCGCCACTGATTACACTTTAATCCCAATATATTGATGTTTACCACTGTTATAACTAATCAAATTTTAACATATTTAATTATACATAATGTTGGCGATAGTCCCATTTGGACACATACTTCGAGTTACATTGACTGCTTTGTTCAGACTTCCGTCCTAATGCATCATGTCCATCAGTTGCTATCAACAAGTTCTCATACATATTTTTTCTAAGGGCCAGCAACCCCAGTATTGGAGTCCTATGTTGCCATGAAATAAATTCCGTCTATAACTTAAAACATCCGAGAATATTATCAGCAATAATTTAAGTTAACATTCCTATTTAACTATATTTAAAGTATTTTTACCCAGATATTTGGTGGCTTTAAACATGTTAACCTAGTAAGTATTAAATCGCATTTTTTTTATAACCCTAATAAAAATTTAACTTTCACGTTTGCTTTAATTAAAGTGGTAATAATTATTTTAGGATAAACACTAATGCTAGAATCGTCATTCCAAAAACGTTCTGTGATGTGATGTAGCCAGAAAGGGTTTTTTTATATGATTATACCTTTGATAAAGTAATTTTTAAATAAAGTTCAAAATTAAAAAGATTTATCATTTTCGATTTCAGTGCTGGACTGTTTAACCAATTTATTAGTTTTGGCGACAGTGATATACCCTCCCGGTGCTTTATAATTTTTCAAAGCGAATTTGATAAATTTTATTCATAGTAAATTGAAATTTTTTAAGTAGTTCTCAGGCATATTATCTAATCTTTGATTTATGTATAGCTTACAGGTGGCTGTGTATTGTTTATTGGAATATAGCACCCTTGAAAGCTACTCAACAATCTGACTGTTTTTTCTAATATATTAGGTCTAGTAATTCTAAAAATTTTCGAATTAGATAACACAAGATGCAATTATATAATTTTCTACAATTTTAGGTATACCTGCATAATATATTAACTTTTTTCATTTCAGGTAATAAAAGTTGCGTTTTCATTTTATACAGTTTTGTCTGCAATCGGAACAAGAAACTCGGAAATATGAATCACACCTTAGGAATAGGAATATTATTAGAAATTTTATGTAAGATACCTACCATTGTAATTGCCTACAGTAATAACCATTAATAATTTTACAATTGCATTATCGTTGTTTCTTTTATTAAACCTAGGCCACCTTAAAATTGACTAAATTGTTAGTTTGATATGTTTTGTAGATTTTCCCCTATCCTTATCCTTTTATGGTTGTTTTTCAGCCTATGTTTAAAGATTAAGAACACACAGAACTGAATATGCATACAAACGCGTTCAACCCTGCCCCTAAGGAACATATATGTATGCGGTCATGTATGATCAAATCGGTCACACAACGCTATGAAACAGCTTTTGTTTTTCTTGACTGTGACTGTTGTTTTCGACTGTCACTTTTTCGAACCCTGTTGCGAAAATCTTCATTTAATCATTGAAACACGCCAATAGTTTGTCTGTTTTATTATCTAACTTTTCGATTTGTTTCTTTTTTGCGACTAGAGCGTAGCTCTTGATAGCAGAGGTGTGTGCAGTTATAGCATTGTTAGTTCTACTACTATCTTTGTTGTAGGAGTATTATTTGTTTTCTGTTTTGGCACTTTTGAGCAGTCTGTGCTCATGTCTTTTTGACAGTCGCTGTTTTTGTACTCCAAATGTGTGCTCCCCATAAAAGTTTCATATTTTCAATAATAATACTGCATTAGGTATATTTGTTGAATTGTTGTTAATAATACTGACCAGTTTTTATAACAAAAGGTTTACTTATTTCTTTACTAGACAATAAAAAGACTACTCCATACATTTTAAAATTTTTATTAACCATTAAAATTATTTTGCTTTAATGAGAACTTTAGTGTAAATTTGACAAAAAAAAAGAATTGTTGTGAATAACAATACTTAGAACAGAATCAGCCAAAATCACATAAATAAAAGTACTGTTAAAATATTGTATGACTTAGAGATTATAGAAAACATCACAGATTTCTTTCATGTGGTTTTTGCAAGCAAACGCTCCGCACTTCACACAAAACTTTCTAGAAGATTTGTTAAAATTAGATTATTTTCTATGCCCAGCAATAATTAAGCTCGCTTCCTCATTTCTTTTGGCAACCGAGGAATTGTTAAACTAACTTCAATTTGTAGTCGGAATAATTCCCAAGCACACTTTTCAAGAAGGTCACTGCGTTTTATTTTCTACTTGGGATGATTAGCCTTATACACGCAGAGGGTGCTTATGCCATAAATATTTAGTAAATGGTAATACACAACCATTGGGCAATGGCGTGTATTTCTTCCGACGTTATAATTCTGACTACCATATCCACGCCGATTTTGGTGTTGTTATAATCAGTGATAATTACTGGCTTTCTATCATCTTCAGTATCTTCTTTATATAGCATCATCATTGTGCATAGAGAATATCAATACCACCGACTTTTTTTGAGACATATGACACCACAGTACCTACAATTAGCTTGGAAACCAAAAAGAGACGACTTAACTTCTCAATTTTTCTGGGGCAGAAACTCTTGAGGAAGCTCTAGTTTTTGCTTAAAGTACCCACATATGTAAGTTTTTTCTTCAGTAAACTGTTGACCAATAATAAACTGCTAAACCAGTCGCAGTCTGCCGTAATATTACGACTGGTACCTGCGATGGACTCTACCAACCGAAGAGTTATTTCGTTACTGGTATTTATTCAAATTTATACAAATTTCGTAAAAATTTGTATAAACCTTCCTGATTTTTTTTGGTTTTCACGTAAATTTCCAAATTGAGTGTGTAAAACATTTTTGCGTCTACCAGAGCAAATGTTTTAATGCCATGTTTGGCTGACTTCGTTGGGATGTACTACTTAAACGCACAACGTCCTCTAAATGCTAATAGTTGTTTATCTATTGTAAGATACTCACTAGGAATGAAGTTATTTTGAAAATTCACCAAAAATATTTCCAGAAGTTCTCTAATGGGTGCAAGTTTATCAATTTCTCTTCGCCCTGTTCTTTTCTCCACATCATCAAATCGTAGACATCTTATGAGAAATCGAAACCTTTTCTTGCTTATTGGCAGGTAGCATGACTCAACTCCGGATCCTTGAGAATTATCCCATAATTTATGTAAATTTTTTCTGGAACTTCTAAGAATACCAATCAAAAACCGGATCCCAATACATGCACGAATTTCACTGTTATTAGATTGTCTACAATCTTGATTTTTTTGGTAATTGCTTCGTATCTTTTCAATAAAAATATTTGTCGAGACAGTTATTACTCTAATAACTGTTTCATTTAAAAATAACTCCAGGCAAACAATTTTAGTTCCAACAGTGCTTGCGTTTCCTTTTGCACCAGGTATAAGTTTAATGAGATTCTGAGAATGGATACGAACTTTTAAATTGGATCTATTCTTTTTCCATTTAGTCACCCTGTCTTTTCATATGTAAAAATTTAAAGGACGTGCTTTAGCACAGTCGTCTGACGTTCCTTTATCTTGGACCATTTCATCTTGCTCCGATGTTTCTAATTCAGAGTCTGTTTCGTGATCACTCCTTTCAGCAAAATTAACATTCACATCTAGATCATCTTCGGACTCATCATCACAGTATTTTTCCCCACTTGATATCTCCTCAAAACATCAAGACCAAACATCCGGGTCGTTGCTTTGTTCCACCCGTCTTCTTTTATTATCAGACAGTATTATCTAAAATATATCACAGTAGCATCAGTGGACACGTGGTCTACAATTGTAGACCAGTACTGTTCTATGCTTGACAAAATACTCAGTTGAAGTGCCGAACACAAATAAAACCATAAATTAGAATAAGACGCCCGTTAGCAACAGCTACTGAGATGCACGCGCATGTAACAGAAAATTACAGAGATATACAAGTGTTTGAAAAGAGGTTGTCGACGATTGTAAACCACGTGCCTAACGTAGGGTTAAGCTTGTAACTAAAGTTATTTAAGGCACGTTCAATAAGGACCTGTTCAGCCATGACCGATTCAGATACTAATTTATTTATACTTATGATTAGGTTGTTTTTTTTATATATTCCACCTTTTCTTAACTCATATCCTTAAGACTTTACTGGCTGTGACTTGCTTTTATTTTTTTTTTGTTGTTTCTTTCTATTTATCTACTATTCCACACATCTTTTTTACGATGATGTTGTTACACTTTTAGATTGGTAAAAATCGTCGGTAAACAATAAAGATATTTTGATGTAACTAAAGCTACTGTATTTGATTTTTCCCTGGTTCATTTTTTACGAGAACCTAGGAAATAGCTGGTAACTCCCTGTAAAGTTCGATATATCAGAGGAAGGTTAATAAAATCTGTGTTTCACCTTATGTCTGGTGTTATGCCGTCCTTAACTTCTACTAGTTGGTGCTCGCCTTATAGTCTTAGCGATCATGACCGAGTTTAAAACAACACCATTTAACGTCTCACGACTCTTGGGCAGAGCCATGCTGTCGACGTAAGCAAGGGAAGTACCGTTTCCCTATACTTCGATATAAGAAAATATATTATTAATTAATATTTAATTATTAACAATATTTTTTTAATCTTAGTTTATTTGCACCTGTGTTAACAGAAGCGCTTCTTAAATAGCCGCACTTATCCTCTTCAAACGTTGCTAAGGGATTGCTGACCTTAACCACTGGTTGTGTTGAATTATGCGGGAATTTATAAAACAGGCAGCCCTTCCGAGGCAGCCTTCTACCTTTATTTACTTAGTAGCAGTCGATGTACGATCGGTGACGACTGACGGTTAAAAAAATTGTAAATTTTGTGCTGATTTTCTTCTTTGTTAATTATCATCTCCGCAATGGAAGGAGCAGTTGAAGAACTATCGTGTAGGTTTGCGAACAATATAGAAAACTGTGTTTCTATTGTGAGTTGTTTATTAAAAAAAAAGGATTTTTAAGTCAAAGTTCTTAAGAGAAACTAAATATTATGAAGTCTAGTAGGTCAATGAACCTCATTAATTTAGAGACAAAAGCGGAAAAATCGGCAAAGAAATTAACCAGGCATTTTCACGTGTGTTTATATATGATAAGTATGAATCGTTAACGGGCTGAAAAATTGTATAAATTTGTTTTTGCTGGCATTATTTACTTTTTAATACAAGCGAAAAAATACATTCCAATTTAGTAAATAGTAAGGGTCTTTTAGTATTACAATTAAATGAAAAAACATTCGGGACATATCGCATTAAATATAGGTTGGACAATCATTTGGAAATAAGCCACACACTTCACAACAAAAGGTTAAAAAAATAGGGATGTGTTGAAACGATTCATTGATGTAACTTGTTTCTTAAGAGATCATGAATTATGTTTCAGAGGTCATAATAAAACAAGTGAATGAGCCAATCGCGGAAAATATATGGACCTTGTAAATTTAATAATAAAATATGATGAGACCCTACAAAACAGGATGTAGCCCAAACAGGATCCAAAAAGATCTAATTAAATGCATTCATTGTAATGGATCACATTAAAAATGAGATTTAAAAAGCACCCTATGTTTCAGTTGTACTTCATAAAACAACCTGTCAGTTTCGTTTGAACCTTCGTAATACTGAGGACCGGTGTGAGAGTGTGTCTCTTATTCAATCGAATTTATGTAAGTTTTAATTAGGTTTACGTTAATTTTAAGTTATTAGTTTAGCATTTGTACTGTAAGTATTAATATTTACTACATGTTTTTGATTAATACTTAACCCTGGGATGTCTCAGGGTAAAAATGGTGTAGGTGGCAAAGACCCACCTCTACAGGATCAAGTTGATAACATGTTAAGTAATATTCACGTCGAAGAAATTGTTTTTTTTTGGGTTAATAATTGTAATAATACTCCAAATGTTTTGAATTCCAATGATTTTATTAGTAATAATTCCAACATTAAATCTATTGTTAATGATGGCAATAAAAACTTGCCGTCTACAACTCAACAATATAAACAATCAAGTCATGTTTTAAATACTTTAAATCGATTTAGCGATACTGATACGGGGCCGTATTTTATTTTTGTTCAACATACTGATTTAAATTTAGGTCGTCTTCATCCTATGAAAATAGGAGAAAAAATTAAGTTCTCTCGCGGATTACGATAAAAATATAACTGAAATTGTTAGTGTTGGCAGGAATAGAATTAAAATCGAAGTAGATTCAAGACTGGTTGCAAATAAGCTGGTAGAAGAATTTTTTTTGAAAAAAATAATTTAATTGCATTTATACCTAATTATTTGACAGAAAAAAGAGGTTTAGTTCGCGCTGTTGACACTACTATAAGTGAAAATAAACTCCTAAATATTATAAAATCGAATGTAATGGTTAAAAAAATCCAAAGAATGACTAGATTAATACAAAAATCAATAAAGCCCGGTCGAGGTATATGTCAGCCCGGTCATGCAATGTTACTAGTGTTTGCGTTATGGTTATTCGGCTACTCAATGTAAATAAAAAAAAGGTGCAAAAAATGTGGGAATCAAGAAAATAAAGATTGTCCCGAAAAATGTAATACCTTTTGCGTGCATTGTCAAAATAGGGTCACGAATCAATTTTCAGAGAATGTCCTGAATATCTTAAGCAGAGGAAAACGAAAGAAACTATGGCTAACTTGAACATTTCGTTTAAGGAAGCTCAGAAAATATCTGATAATCCAGGTTATTTCAGCCTTGTTCAGAAGAATAGATTTGCACCGTTAATCAACTCTGACACGGAATTTCCCCCACTAAAATTTGATTCTACTCGTCAGTTCAATTCTGGTACAATTCATAAGAATAACAATATTCTTAAACATCATAAAACTTCGGTAGTTAGCCCTCCCAAAAAAAGAAAAGAGTTCCAGACTAGTTTCTGTGGTGATCCCGTATTCCAATTCGGACAACCTGAACCTGTAGATGAATTTAGTAAATTTATCACTCAGCTTAGCGTTACTCTTAAAATTTTATTAAACAAAATTTTCAATATTTTGTTAATGCTTCTTTAAATATAGCTTCTAATCTTTAAGTCAATGACATTGAATTTGAGAACAAAGTTAAAGAAGTTGTTAATAACATTTTTACTTAAAATTATTCATGGCTATCAAAGGTATTAAAATGATTCAGTGGAATATTCGATCACTTAACGCAAACAAATTTTCTTTACATCAGTTACTTCTTGAAGACCATTTTTATATAGCAGTTTCATCGGAAACTTGGTCCAAACCCTCAGATAATGTTTGTTTTAGTAATTTTAATACAGTAAGTAAAAGTAGAGCTAACGGATACGGTGGAGTAGCTATACTTATATCAAATAACATAAATTACGAACCTATTTCATTTGTTAATAATTTCAAAACTTGGAAGTTTGTGGCGTAAAAGTATACGATTTTAAGTTTATACCGACCAGTAAAAGCAAAAGTATCAGTGCAAGATTATGTCAACCTTTTTTCACAAATTAACAATGACTGTATTATTTCTGGGGATTTTAATGCGCACCATGTATTATGGGAATCAAATGCATGTTCTTCAGAGGGTAATATATTAGTGGAAGCCTTGGATTATTTTCGTTATTTAATTATCGTAAATGATGGATCGGCTACTAGGGCTACTCCTCCAGGTCATGCCAAATCTGTTGTAGATCTCACCATTTTATCTTCCAATTTATGCTTAACTTTTGACTGGACTGTTATACAAGATACATATGGATCCGATCACTTTCCTACTCGAATGTCTATGAATAATATTAAAATAGAAAATATGAGGTTTATATCTACAGTTAAGTGGTCGATAGCTAATGCCAGTTGAAGCCAGTTATTAATACTACTAACGAGATGATTTTATTCTTATTAGATTCTATTACAAATGCAGCGAACAAATCTTGCACAACAATTAAACATTCAACTAAACCTGTAAAAGTTCCTCCGTGGTGGGATGAGGAGTGCCTAGCTGCTTAAATTTTAAGGAAAAATTATTTTAAAAAGTTTAAATTTAATCTAACTCTTTTGAATTTTAATGAATATAAAAGAAACGAGGCTATGTGTAAACGTACTTTTCGCTTAAAAGCTAAATCTAGCTGGGTACAGTATTGCTCTTCTCATAATAGGCAAACCCCTTCATCAGACATTTGGAAAAGGGTAAATAAAATTCAGTCTCAGAAAAAAATTATTATTATCGATGAATCAGCAGTTAAACAACTTTTATCTGAAATTGCTCCCGACTCTGTTCATTTACCAATAAAAATATCAGAGAACCATATCGATGTCCACTTTTTACTCACTCCTATCACTCCGAGGGAACTTACAGCAAACATTAAAATTTCAAAAAATACATCTCCAGGTATGGACGATATAAACTACCTCATGTTCATAAATCTTCCCTAAATTGCTATGTAAGATATTTAACAACATTTTACTAAAAGGAGATAATTGTGATTGTCTCAAGCAATGTCTGGTCATTCCTATACCTAAAATAAATGATCGTACTTCTTTAAGACCCATTTCTCTGATGTCATGTCTATTAAAAACACTTGAACGGATTCTTAAAACTAGTTTGGAATGGTGGTGTGAAAAAGAAGGCATATTCCCGGTAGCTCAGTTAGGCTTTCGGAGAAATAAAGGAAGCATCGACTGTCTGTCACAATTAACTACTGATATCGAATTGTCCTACTCGAATAATAATTTTTTAGCAGCACTTTTTCTAGATATTTCGGGAGCATATGATATTATTATCTTAAACTTACTTTTCGAGAAACCAAGACATATTAGGGGTCCCAACTAGATGTGCACAGGTATTGGTTAATCTATTTGTTAATAGACAAGTATTCATTCGGTGCAATTGATTGGTACAAGGTTAGTTTATCAAGGTTTGCCGCAGGAATCTGCGCTTAGTCCTCTCTTGTTTAATCTCTATATTATGGATCTACATGGTATGGGAATTAATTGTAATATTTTAAAATACGCCGATGATTTCTGTCTTTACACTTGTATAAATTCTTATCAGAAATGTATTGATTCAATAAAACGAATTATGTACAGTGCAAGACAATACTCTCTTAACCAAGGGTTGGAACTTACTTCGAATAAATCCGCTGTGGTGTTGTTTACTCCTCATCGCTTACCCAATATATCCAGCATTGGAATTGATAATCTAAGTATACCTGTCCAAAAACACTATACTTATCTTGGCGTCACACTTGATACTAAATTATCATGGGAAGAACATATTAATAACTGTTTAATTAAATGCGAAAATAGCCTAAATGTTTTAAAAGTAGTTAACCGTCACCAATGGGGCGCTGACCCTAAGGTTAATAGACTTAAAAAATTAGACCGAATCCAGTACAAAGCTCTACGTTTGGTTTTAGGTGCACTTAAATCTACACCTACTAAAAATCTATTAGCCGAATGTATGGAACCTCCATTACATTTAAGACGTCTTTTTTTAGCTGAAAAGTTTATCCTTAAATGTCAAAGTAATAACCAATCCTACCTATTGCAAAAAATATCCGACATATCTGTGTCTAACTTAGTTGACAAATGGTGGCATAACATAAAATCTCCAACTTTAGCTATAGCATTGCCTAATGTTTCTTCCTATTTAGAAATCCCAGCTGAAACTTATTTCTTTCACTCTAATTTCAATATTCTTTATTCCCAAACCAAAGTTTATTTCCCTACTTTTGATGATAACAACGCCATTCAACTTCATAAACAACTTGCCAAATTTGATAAGCCATATAGGATTTTGACAGATGGGTCAAAATCCCTTTTTGGAGTTGGTTGTGCGGTATATTTTCAAGACAATCAAGAACAAATTATGTTTAAATTAAACCAACAACGTTCCATTGATTACGCAGAACTGTTTGCAATATATCAAGCTCTGGAATGGACTTTTGAGAAAAGAATGTCTGATCAACAAATAATAATTATGTCGTATTCAAAATCTTAGTTGTCTGCTTTAGATAATTCGCATAAGCATTTATACAAAAACAGTATTATCGTCAAAATTTTATAAAATCAACTAAAGCTACTTAACAGAAATAATTGAGTGTCTTTCATTTGGGTAAAAGGACATGCTGGTATCCCGGATAACACCAAAGCAGATTATTTTGCTACAGAAGCGGCTTCAAAAGGACTAGAAATTAGCTGGCTCAATAGAAGTGATTTAGTCTCGCTGCATAAACAAGCATTAAAAGAAAACTGGGAAATTGAATAGAATGCTTTTTGTAAAAGAAGTAACAACATTTATACAAAAATTCACCCTGTTTTACCTACTGCGCCTTTTGCTGCAAGAAGTCATCCCAATAGAAGAGTATATTCAATGTTTGTTAGATACTCTGATTAAGAGGAGAATGGGAATGAACTCCGACATAATAGACTACATAGAACAGAAGAGATTAACATGGTACGGACATGTCAGAAGAGCAGACCAAAATCGGTGGATAAATAGAATAACAGAGTGGAGCCCGATAGGAAGAAGAAAGAGAGGCAGACCCCGAAGATCTTTCAGAGATGAGGTGGACGAAGCAATGAGTAGAAGAAACCTACAGGAAGGGGACTGGCTAAACAGGAAAAATTGGAGAAAACGGTTGAGTGAAGGAATACAGTGAAAACTGTGGAAATCCTTGTATATATATATATATATATATATATATATATATATATATATATATATATATATATATATGTTAGATGCCTTGTTATTCATGCTACTGTGAAAGCATATCTTCATAGATTTAATTTAAGTGAAACAGAACTTTGTAGTTGTAATGGTAACACTGACGATATCAATCATTGGATGTTCAGGTGTATATATAATGATGCTGCTATTAAGTATCTATTGGAAAATCTGATAAAAGAACAAATACCTCTTCCTCATTGTCAATCTTCCATTTTATATATCTTTCGTCATAATATTAGGCTTAACCAAATTTTTTGGTGATATTTAAAAATGACTAAAAAAAATTTAGGATGGAATGTGTAATGTATAAATCTAGCTTTGTTCCCTCTGTCTATCCTTATGTTATATAGTTACCTCCTAACCGTTGCCTGTCTTGTGTTGTAATAAAGTCGCTATGAAAGGCACCTTAGCGTGAAAAGTATTCCTATATTATGTAATCCCTTGTTGGTTCTAAATATTCACTTTAAGTTGGTTAGGGCATTGATGGAACGAATAAATGTATGGTTTTTTATCAATCTACTGATTCTTGTGGTACTGATCTTTACATTATATTTTTAATTCACCTCCATTCGAAGTACTATTTTGTTAACAAATGCAATAGGTCAATACATCATTAACAAATTCAAGTAGTCAAATACATTATCGTAGCTGAATGAATCAAGTTATCCAAAGCCATTAATTAAATAAAAAAAAAACAATCCTTATATAACTAATTTGTATTGCCCACATACATTTCCGCGAAATCCGATGGGAATATTTAATTTTTTGTTTGTGCTCTTAATACATGAACTACCAATGTCCGTCAAAGCGATTAAATAAACTTAATTACAGATATTAATAAAAATATTAAACCTGGGGCGAGAATTCGCCAAACCCGGTATTAGAAAGATTAATCATTATTTACCGATTAATCAATGCATAAAAAATACAGAAAGCAGAATTCCTTAAAAAGTGAAATTACATATTTTTTCTTAGGTTTTCTTTCGACGACGGTTAAAGCAGAAGCGATCAAAAAGACGGTTTTTTGACATAAGTGCCACGATCCACTGTGTACGAATCTATAAAAGACGGTCCAGTGTTGAGAAAAAAAAAAAAAAAAAGAACGGATTCTGGTGCTCATCCAGTATTACCGAATTTTTATTTATCAGCTAAATGGGAAACAATATATCATATGTATTCAATGAATAACTTACTAACTTTAAATAAACTTTTGAGTGAATTAAGAAACAGAGAAATAATCCTCGAGTGTCATAAAATTACTTTTTGGAGGTTTTTAAAATCTAATGTTTAAAACAGTGAATAAACGGCAGGCAATTATGGAATCCAGCCATTTAATTAAGTAGAGGTTCGATTATTTGGAGAGTCTAAGGTATTTTAGGAGTGAAGGGAAGAACTTGTATTATTTGGATGAAACTTGGTTCGACACCCACGATATAGTTAAAAAATGTTGGACCGATGGTAGTAAAAATTTCGTTACCAATGTTTCTCCCTCTAGAGGGAAGAGAATTTGTATTTTACATTGTGGGGAGAATCAGGATGGGTAGAAGATGCTTTATTACTCTCTGCTAAAAGTGTAAGTGATTGTGGTTTAGATTATCTTAACATATAAACAGTAGTTTGTTTGAAAAGTGGTTTGAGCAGCAATTACTCATCATCATCATTTTTGGCTCGACAATCCTCTGTGGATCTTGGCCTGCTGTAAGATTCGTCGCCTTTCTATTCGGTTTCTGGCAATATGTTGCCATCTTCTGATTTTTAATATCCGTAAGTCGATTTCAACTCCATCTAACCACTTAATTCGCGGTCGGCATTTGCTTCTTCTTCCTACAGGTGTTCCTGTGGTTAGCTTTTTAGCAATCGTATTTTCTGGCATTCGCATTATGTGTCCAGCCCATCTAAGTCGCTGTGTTTTAATGAACGTTATGACATCTGTCAGCAATTACTACCTAAATTTAAAAGAAATAGGGTTAATATTTTGGATAATGCTCCGTATCATTGTAGACTAAAGAGTAAAATTCCAAACACTAATTTAAACAAATCTCAAATTTAAGAATTTTTATCAAAACATGAAATATACTCTATGGATTCTTATACAAAAAAACAACTTGTAGAATTATTACAATAAGTTAAAGTTGAAAAAAATTATGTTATTGACAGGCTAGCTGAGAATTATGGCCATAAAGTATTAAGATTACCGCTTTACTATTGTGTACTAAATCCAGTAGAATTGTTCTGGTCTCAATTAAATAGTAATGTGAGGAAAAATAATAATTCTCCTAAAAAAATTTCTACTGTTGTAGATTTAATTAAGACCGAATGTAATAATATTACAGCAGATAATTGGAAAAAATGTATAGAACATGTCAAAAAACTAGAAGGAAAATACTTACAGTTCCAAAACATTAGAAATAGAGTAGTTATAGATTTAAACGATAGCGATGATAGTGATACCGATTTAAATGTAGACGATAGTTAAGTTTAAAATTATTTTTTTGTTGTATTTTTTAAATATGTTAAATATATATTTTAATACAAAAGTATTACTCATATGTATTTTTCTTTTACTTTGTGGGATTGCCGTAATTTTGATAAAATGTATCAGTATATAAGTTCGACCCTGTATACAACTATACCTAGAAGATTAAATCCGAAATATCTTGCAACGAACAGTACGTCTAAATTTTTAAAATCATAAAAATTTATGTATGAAATTACATATTTCTACTTTGCATGGATCTGACTTTTTCCTAACCATAGGAATAAATAAAATAAAAATTGTGTTTTATGCGAAGTGTATTTTTGTATACATATCAAAAATATTCTATTTGCAAATTTGATACCATCTGAATGTATGGGATACAATTTCATACCAAATATACATGCGTACGGCCTACGCTAGTGTAGATATTTGATACAATGTGCCGATAGTGTCGGCTGAAATTGTAACCATTTATGAACTAGGATTTTCTCAGTTTATACCCGTTCATTCCATAACCAATTTAATGCTACAATGAACTATAATAACAGCTCGTCACGTATACTATTTTCGATAGAATAATAATATTAAGTGATTTATGTGATCACTTTACCAATGGCGTGGAAGAAATTTGTAATGGGCTTTTGCATACCAAATTTATTCGGAAACTTCATATCATACTATACTGTTGGATGAGAAGTTGTAGATCTGTTTTTAGAATTTTTATGTTGTATAATACTACAAACTTATTTTCATTTGAAAGTAAAGTTATAAACTTTAGTTTGGTAGTAGTTATTGTTGTATCAAAAATATTAAATATACATTTTATGATGTAAACCACAAAGGGATAAAATTCGGGAAACTAATAAAATATTTGATTGGTTTCATAAGAGTATACTTATCGTAATTATTTTTTAAACAATTCAAGAGGATTTAAAAAAATCTACATTTAAATTTAATTTTAAAACCGTTTTTACGACTATTTAAACAATTGTCTCTTAAGCATCGGTTTCTGATTATTATTAAGTGTCTTAAATGTAATCAAATTTTTCGTTACTCATTAGTTGCAATAGAAACTAAAAGTAAAGTAGATTTCACTACTGCGGCTATTTTGGATTACACATAAAACCTTTGACTGACAGCCCGGTCCGCTGTTCTGTGAAACTTAATAGCTGATTCACCAAATATTTGACTTCACCAAATATTTGACGCACGGTCAAAGACAATCAAAAATAAAATTTTAGGAGGTTGAAAGGGGAACTGAACAATTACTGGGTTGGAGTAATAGTAAGCAAATAAATTAAAACGTTTGCGAACGGTTACTCGTGTTTTGGTTGGAGAGCCAGGTCGTGGATAAAAGTTTCCTTATTTGAGGGACTGGAGAAACTAACTACAAAAAAAGAAATTAAAAAGATGTATATCTAAAACACGTCTCACCATTTTCGCTGCTAACACTCTTTCCAATTACAAGTACTTAGAACCACAATAAATTTTAGGTAATAAATAATCTGGTTGTAGAAAATATTTTGCATGTAACTATAAAATAAAAATTTGTTTTAAAAATCTAAATCTTTTCATAACCTTGTTAACATGGAACCGTTTTTAATATTGATCGGAAAAGGTAAAACTGTTATACAAAAAACAGATTATAAAGAAAATTTTTTTTTTTTAGTTCAATTTAGAAAATATTTGTAATTTTTATGTTTATTACTAGAGCTAATTTACTTTCGTGTTTATCACACTATTTATTAGAGTGGGCCATTGG
Organism: Diabrotica undecimpunctata; assembly: GCF_040954645.1. Classification (NCBI taxonomy): domain Eukaryota; kingdom Metazoa; phylum Arthropoda; class Insecta; order Coleoptera; family Chrysomelidae; genus Diabrotica; species Diabrotica undecimpunctata. The sequence goes on from NC_092810.1 coordinate 101,069,662, forward strand.
CTGCCTAGTGTCTAGCGATAAACCAAAAGGGTTGAAAATTCGTGAAATACAGTGTAGGCACTAGCCCGCTTTTAGTGGAACAAATATCAACAAAAACATACCTGACTGTCTGGTATGTGTTTTTTATCATCTTGGCAGCAACACTCCTAGCAGGGTGATTGCCGCCCTATTAAGGCTCTTTCGATTCATTTGTCGCAAAGAATCAATCCGCATAAAATTTATGTTTTACAATTAGTTGTGTGACTTGACGTCTTCTACAATATTTCTTCATTGTTTCCTATTTTGGTTTATACAATCTCTAACTCCCATCTATTTAAGGTCCGAAATTATCTGGTTCTCCCATCTCGTCTTCGGTCTCTGCCTGATAATGGTCTCCATTTAGTGATTTTCTTGATGACTGCTTTTGGATTTCTCCTTTCTAGATGTCCCATTTAAGTCCCTGTACCTTGATAAATCTGTTGATGTCTTCTCCTTTTAAAAGTTCTCTTACTTTATGGTTCATTAGTTTTCTAAATTCATTATTACTCAAGTTTAGTGGGCCTGGTTTTCTACGGATGATTTTTCTCTCTTACATCCTCAATCTCGTCAGGCACATTACTTCAGCCCCATATGTGATTACTGGTTTAATTTCTGCTCTGTAAATTTGCAGTTTGGTATTCTGAGTAAGCTTTCATCTTTGAGATAGTTGTTGCATTCGCAGTAAGTTCTGTTTCCTGCCAGAATTATTTGATTGATTACTATGCTTCTTTTATTAGTTCCATTAACGGGGACTTCAAGATATTTAAGGTGTATTATCTTTTCAAAGTAATATTTTTCAATATTGAACCTTGTCACAGTAACTGTACTTTTTCTTGAGCATATTAGGTATATTGTTTTATTTTGATTTATTGCCAAACCTCTCTTGGATGCTTCCTTGCACAACTTCGCAAATTCTTTTTCGAACTGTTTAGGTTTCTACCAATCAGTGCTATGTCGTCAGCGTAAGCCACAAGTTGTAACGTCGATGTTATAATTGTACTTTTTATATCAGTAGCTCTTATTTTTCTTTCTATAACGACATTAAATAGTGACGTTAAAAGGGAGTCGCCCTGTTTTCTTGTATTTTAGTTTCAATGTATTTTAAGAGTATTTGTCTGATTAATGATGTCAATATTTTGTAGCAGCTGTTTAACAATGTTATTCCTCTATAGATGTTACATTGTGTGGTGTTCTCCTTCTTTAAAATAGGAAATATCCACCTTGTTTTCCATTCAGACATTCTTTCTTCTTGCCAAATCCTAATTATTACGTCCTATATTTTTCGTTGCAGTTCTTCCCCAGCTTGTTTTATTAGCTCATTTGGGATTTCGTCTGAGCCTGCTGCTTTCTTTTGCTTTATATTTATTATCACACGTAAAAAATCCTCATATGATGGATTTTCGATTTTGTTTTTATTATTAAGGGTTTCTTTCGTGCATTCGTGAGTACTTTCTTCAGCCTTAAATAACTCTTCGTAATATTTCTCCCATATTTTGACATCAATCTTAACTATTGGTTCTTTCCTGTTTTGGAATTTTATATATTTATATAGCTTTACATTATTCTTTCTATTTATTTCCCACTCTTTTATGAGCTCATCAATCCATCTCTTTTTTATATTTGTTCAGCATTTGCCTTTCTTTCTTCTCCTATACTCTTCCAAGTCTTCTGCTCTACATATCTTCAGCCATTTCTTTTGTACCAAGTTTTTTGCCTGGTTGCTGTTTCACAGTTTTCGTCGTACCATTCTTTTTTCCTTTATATTTCTTTCTATTCTATTACTTTTTTTGCTGCTATCGAAATGTGACCTTTTATTTCTTTCCACGTTTATTATATTTGCTATATTGTTACGATTTATGAACTTAAAATTTTCTTCAAACTCTTTAGAATAATCTTTCTGAATAATATCTAAATCTAGTTTCCCTACATTCCACTTTTTTCTTTTTGTGTATGGGTTTGTGTCTTTAATTATTTTCATTTCTATATTTTCTATTACCAGAAAGTGGTCAGAATCTGTCTTTGCACCCCAATATTATCTGACATCTTAAATTGTTCTTCTCGTAAGACTTGTTTTTGTCTTCTTCTTTGGCGTTCTCAGTCGAAGCATATGTATTAATGAATGTTAAATTAGATTGCTTATTCTTTATTCTAACATAATATATTCTTTCACATATAGCTTTAAATTCTATCACTTTCTCCCTTTGTTTATTGCTAATTAGGAAAACCATACCGTTATGAACCTGTTTGATATATTCTGAATAAAACATTGTGTATTTCGTTTTTACTATTACCCCTTGATCTTTCTATCGAATTTTTTGTAACGCTAAGATTTCGATCTTGTACTTTTTCATCTCCTTTACTAGCTCTTCAATTTTACCGGCTCTTAATAGAATCCTAATTCTAGTATCCTGGTAGTTTTTCTTTTATTTTGATTTTTTTGGGTGTTTTGTATATTTCTTTCCTATTATGCATTTGTGTAATATGAGTTTATGTAGGTGTATGTTTGTGTATTGTTTATTACATTACACAAACAAATAAAAAGAAATAAGTAATACAAAAAAACATGTATAAGAGCCAAAATTTGATATTTCGAGGGTATAAATATCACCCTTAGATTTACATTTGAAGCAACTGAATCCGTGTATAAAGGAACACCCGGTAGGAAGTATTATCATGAGTTATGGTAAAAAAGTCAGGAATAGACATCTTTTCTAGGGGTGTAATAAATGATTGCCTTCTAAAGCTCAGAACATGACTGTATTCACTTTCAGACGAACCAACTCAAAGATACATCTGTCAAAAAACTGTCAAAGTTGAAACACGCTTTTTGAAGTTCCTTATAATTTTTTAGAGAATTAAATAGTATTAAATACAGTTCCGTAGTAGTATTCATAGAAATTAGACGTACAATTAGAAATACAATTAATATTGTGCTTTAAATTGTGAAATTTGTTGCATTCTAACAGCAATATCGTTTGTTGAACCACCAACCATATGAGTGTCAATAGCGGGGGGAAACCCCCTGACTCCAAAAAAACCACAAAACCAGCTATATCTGGAAATATATTCGATAGTCAAAGTGATGCCGAAATGGATATTTCTGTAAGTACTCCAATTCCAATTAATTTGATGAATAATGCAAATACAACCAATCTGAATGAGACACAACAAAAAGTAATAAAACAGGTAAGGCAAGCATTTTTATTCAAGAGTAATGATCTAGGCCCATATCATGTATATATCGAGAATAGCTCTACTGAGTTTAAAGGTAAACTAAATCCTTTAAAGATTGGTGAAATTATTTTGTCTAACTTTCCTGAAGCAGACAATATGATTTCAAGTATAGACGCCATTGGCCGAAATAGAATTAGAGTCAAATGCAAAGATTATAAAACTGCCAATAACCTCATTAAAAACAAAACTCTAGAAATATTTCGTTTAAATAATTTAGATCTGTATATTCCAAAATTTATTTTACACAGACAAGGAGTTATTAGGGATATAGACACAGATTTATCGGAAGAGTATATTAAAAATAGAATTAAACAGTATGATAGTCATTGCATATTTGAAATTGCAAACGTTAAAAGAATTACGCGTAAAGTAGAAAAAATTGTTAATGAGGAAAAAATTGTCGAATATGTCCCTACTAAATCTTGTATTGTGACCTTTAAATCGCAAACTTTATCTAAATATATAGTAATCAATAAGGTTATTAAAGAAGTTGAAATATATAAACAGAAAGTTTTGTTATGTTTTAACTGTCTTAGATACGGCCACTTGGGAAATCAATGTAGGAGTCAGCCAAGATGTAACAGATGCCAAGAAACCCATAATTCAAAGAATTGTACAAAAGTTGAGTTCACACAAGTATGTTTCAGTTGTAAGGGGAATCATTTGACCACAAACTTAAGCGCATGCCCAGAATTTTCACGACAAAAGTTAATAAAAGAGACGATGGGTTTAACAAACGTTAATTTTTACAATGCAAATAAACAAGTGCCTAAGAATTCATATGCTAGTGTTCTTAGGACCAATACAGCCAACAATGATACAAATTTTCCACAAAATTCACAACCTTGTACTTCCTCCCAAGGAAATAATTTTGCTAAATTCATATTTAATCCTCACACAAATACCAGTAGGCCGAATAAAAGGCAGAAACCAAATAATTCAGACCCAACTGATATAGCTAGAAAAGAAATAGTATCTACAGTTTTCAGTCCAAAACATCCTGAGGGAATAGTTAAAAGTCAATTTTACCAAAAAAACTTAAACATTGCAGATTCACGGTCAGAAGAGTTAAATTCTTCTGTAATAAATGTCATTTTAGATTTGGTTCTTACAATTATTAATTCAATTAAACAAAATAATAATTTTAATATTTCAAAAGCTGATGTAATTCAGATAATTAGTAACCATTTTAACCAAAATATAGTATCAAATTCGCAGACTTAAATAAAATAAACATATTACAGCGGAACTGTCGTTCAGCAGTTGCCAATAAAGAAAATTTAGAATATTTACTTCATCAGAACGACATCACTATAGCTCTATTATCTGAAACCTGGTTCAAACCGGGAAAATATTATAATTTTAAAGAATTTAATTGTGTTCGAGCTGATCGCCCTGATGGATATGGCGGTTGTGCAATCCTTTTGAAATCCAACATCATATATGAAGAAATAAATTTTCAAAATACGTATTCGTTTACATATAAGTGTATTTCAATAAAAATTTCACATTTCAAGAAACCTTTACATATAATTTCTCTATATAATGAACCCAGGAATAAAGTTTTAATTCAACAATGGATCAATTTTTTAGAAAATATACCAAAACCATTTATAATTGGAGGCGATTTTAACGCACACAATTTGGCATGGGGCTGCGAAGTTGATGATAGATTAGGTAAAGATCTTCTAGATGCTATAGAATACTGTAATTTAGAATATTTAAACGACGGATCCCCCACTCTTGCTATTTCCAATAAACCTTCTGCTGTAGACTTAACCATTTGTTCCCGAGATATCGCCTCTGATTTTCGTTGGAATACTCTACAAGAACCTTATGGATCTAATCATGTGCCAATTATTTTTTCATCACAAAGTTTCTCCGCAGCAGAAGCCACATCCAGTAGAAAACATAGAATATGGAACCTTAGCAGAGCCAATTGGATGATCTATACCAGTACTTTGGAAACAATGAAAATACCATTAATCTACGAAGAATTGTTGACAAATATAAACCAAGCAGCCAACGTCGCTATCCCAAAACATTCTTCCATTAAAGAAAAAAACAAAGGTCATATTCCGAAACCATGGTGGAACAATCATTGTCAGTTAGCAGCTGAAAATAGAAAACATGCGTTTATAAATTATAAACAGAATCCAACGCTCCAAAACCTAATGGAGTATAAACGACTAGATGCTATTGCAAAGAAAATCTTCAAACAGAAGAAAAAGAAAAATTGGATTGAATTTTGCGAAAGCCTTAACTCAAGAACACCAATAAAAGATGTCTGGAAAAAAGTTAATTGTTTTAAAAACCGCAAACAAGCCAACAAAGTACCTATTGATCCCGAAGATACATGGTTGCAGGAATTCCATAGAAAAATTGCACCGGCATGGGTTCCAAATGACGACACTGTACAAGAACATATCCAAACAGTACCCCGACAAAACCACAATTTTGACGAAAATTTTCATTTATGGGAATTGCATCGAGCTCTTGAACAAAGAAATAATACTTCTCCAGGTATTGACAATGTGTCATATTCGCTGTTATACAACTTACCTATAGAATATAAAATTTCACTAGTAAACATTTTCAACAATATTTGGAAAAATAAGACACCAGTACCAAATAGTTGGAAAGAGTACCTGGTAATTCCGATTAAAAAACCTGGCAGACCAGAACGTGATCCAAGTTCTTACCGACCTATCTCCTTATCTTCATGTGTTTTAAAAACATTTGAAAGAATAATTAAAAATAGATTTGAACATTGGCTAGAACACGATGGTATACTTCCAAGTTCCCAATATGGTTTTCGCAAGTCTAGGTCCACTCAAGACGCAACTACAGCTCTAGTTACTTCAATTCAGCTTAATTTTACATCAAATAAGTCTACAGCAGCTGCGTTCCTTGACGTTTCTGCTGCTTTTGATAATGTTAATTTAAACATTCTTTACCAAAACATGTTGTATATTGGAATCCCTAGATCATTTGCTCTCTTTTTAAAATCTTTGTATTCTAACAGACTAACTTTTTTAAAAATTAATAATGAGGAATTTTCATACTCTTGACTCACTAATATTGGATTGCCACAGGGGAGTATTTTAAGCCCGATATTATACATCCTGTACAACATAGATCTTGAAGTTAGTATACCGAACCATACAAAAATTCTTCAATATGCTGATGATGTTGTTTTATACACAGCAGGAAAATTTTTAAGTACCTGTGAGGATAATTTGAAAGTCACATTAGAAATCGTAAATCAGTACTATGAAGAAATAGGTTTATCAATTTCCGACACAAAAACTGAGGTGTGTTACTTTTCACAAAAACATAGAGTTTCACAAGGCAATCTTAATGTGGGAAAGTTTAATTTCCCTATAAAAAACTGTATTAAGTATCTTGGTACCTATCTAGACAGGAAATTGTTATGGAAAGATCACATTCATCAAATTGTCAAAAAATCAGAAAACTCAATAAACATTTTAAGAGCTTTCTGTAAAACAAATTGGGGAGCAGACCCAAATATTGCTTTGATGTTTTACCGTAACATGATCAGGCCGATTTTCGATTATAACTGTCATTTATTTGGATCAGCGTCCAATACACATCTAAACAAACTTGAAATTCAAAAAAATAAATGCCTGAGATTATGCCTAGGTTATTTAAAATCTACTCCAGTCCAAATAATGGAAAATGAAGCGGTGGAACCTCCATTGCATTTACGCCGCCAATTTCTTAGCGACAAATTCACAGTCCGAATTATGTCCAAAAATTGTAAATACCTTCAAGATCTTAATGAGCTATCAGTTTTAGACCTCACCCATAGGTACTGGAGAACTAAAAAATCTATACCTTTGGTAGAAAGCTATCTAAGTACGGTAAAATATAACGATATTCTCTATAAAAGCCAAATTCCGCCCTACTACGGTGAAATGGCAAAAACACTATTTTCTAGAAAGGTTAGGATATATGTTACTTAAACTCACATTTACTCCCAAATATGTTTGATATAATTATTAAAGAAAAATGGACAAATTATCAGTACATTTTTACTGATGGGTCAAAAGACGCAAATGGAACGGGCTGTGCAATGTTCCACGAAAATAAAAATTACCATCACCAGTATAGCTTACCCAGTGAATGCTCAATATTCACAGCAGAAATGATGGCAATAATGTTTGCTCTTCAGTATGTAGTACTGAATCCGACTAGCAACTATGTTATATTTACTGACAGTAAAAGCGTGGTCGACAGATTTAACAACATTCAAACAGTTAAACAAATAAACCACATTGAACTGGAAATTCTTAAAATTCTTTATGAAACTATACAATTAGGATTAAATGTAACAATTACATGGATCAAGGGCCATTCGGGAATAAAAGGCAATGAGATCGTTGACAATTTGGCTAAATCAGCATACATGCTTGGAGAAAAAGTAAACAGAAATTTAATTCCAGCGACAGATATTGACACCGTTAGTAGACAAAAACTTAAAAATAATTGGCATTTACATTACAGGGAATGTAAGACTGGCTTAAACTTTTATCATTGTAACACTAGGATACCCTCCATAAGATGGTTTTACACAGAATCTAATCGACATTTTATAAAGACCATTAATCGGCTGAGAGCAAATCATGCTCTTACGCCATCTTACATGCATGGAATCGGCTTATCAAATACTCCCAATTGTACTTGTGGTAAAATAGGCGATCTAACACATATTATATTAGAATGTGATTTACAAATTATTAATATAAACGAACTTTATAAGGAATTAATAAATTCTAAGTGTTGTTTTCCAACAAACCTTAATCTTTTAATATTTTCAAATAATATGGAAATTCTTCATTGCATTTACAAACATGTTAAAATATGTAAATATAAGTTGTAAATAGTATATAGGCGTAATATGTTAATATGGTTTGAAAAAAAAAAAAAAAAAACAAAAAAAAAAGTATACCACAAATTAAAAAAAAAAAACATAAAAGAATTAAGAAAATAGAAATAGAACAAAAAACAAAAAAATAAATCCAAAAAAAAGAACAAAAAAAGCAAAAAACAAAAAAAAATCAAAACAGCAACAAAACAAAACAAAAAAAAACAAGAAAATAATAAAAGAATAAAAAAAACAAAATAAAAATATATCAAAACAAAATGTATGTACCTATCCATAAAAATATTAGCTATATGTAGTACTAACATTTGACTATGAATCTGCAATCAATAATAATTGAAATTCAGTCGATTTTAACAATAAACACAAACAAGTCTGGCTAATTGGCTCTGCCAAAGCCATTTTTCAGAAAAAAAAAAAAAAACTCAAAGAGAAGTCATTTTGGATACAGTGTGAATACCAAGCGTCTGTAATTCTTGTTCAATTATTTCGTTCGAGATTGTAGGACACACGTTAGATATTAGAAGTCTCTGGGCTGGAGAAATTGATCTTCTTATTTCGACTTGACATCCATTTATTTCGATATATTTATAAGAATGAAGAAGAGCACAAACAGTGTTTTTTGAAGATAGGTATATGCATATCCTATTGTTAACAATTCTGGAGGCAAAAAGTACATTAATTGGACTCACTAGTGATCCAACAGATACGACGTAATCATGGATTTTTGTACCTTCAATGCTGGAAATGACTATTGCTTGTTGTTTTGTTGGATGTTTAAAATAATTTACGATATCTGAGCATCTGTGTTTAGTAGAATTGTGTGGAATATTATTGTTGTATCATCAATCAGCCAATCCCGTCCACTGCTAAACATAGGCCTCCCTCAGTTCTTTCCAGTGTTCTCTACACTGGGCCGCTTGTAGCCAGTTTCCCGCTACTCTTTTTATGTCGTCGGTCCATCTAGTCGGTGGTCGTCCTCGGCTTCTTTTATAATTTCTGGGCCTCCATTCCATAATTCGCCTTGTCCATCGTCCATCTTGTGTTCTGGCTAAGTGTCCTGCCCAGTTCCACTTAAGTCTCGTGGTTCTTTCGATGACGTCTTGAACTCCTGATCTTTGCCTGATTTGTCGGTTTGTTATGTGGTCTCGGAGGCTCACATTCAGCATTGCACGTTCCATGGCTCGTTGTGTAACTCTTAGTTTATTCGCAGATTTCTGCGTGAGTGTTAAAGTCTCTGCTCCATAAGTTTGTACAGGCAAAACACATTGGTTATAAACTTTTCGCTTGAGACACATGGGAATTGAACTTTTTAGAATATGGCTTAGTTTGCCAAATGCTGCCCATGTCAGGCCTATTCGCCTCTGTATTTCATTTGTTTGATTGTCTCTGTTTATTTTGATCTCGTGTCCCAGATATTTGTAAGTGTCTGTTTGTTGTATGGTATTATTGTCGATAGTTATATTTCCACTCATTACGAGATTTGTCATAAGTTTAGTTTTCTCAAAGTTTATCTTTAATCCTGCTCTTTCAGACAGACTTTTAAGCGAATGTAGCATAGAAACCGTATCCTGTAAGTTATCTGCGATTAATACGACATCATCTGCAAACCTCAGATGATTTAATCTTTCTCCATCTATATTGATGCCCATATCTTGCCATTGGGTGTTCTTAAATATTGACTCTAGAGCTGCCGTGAACAATTTTGGTGAAATATTGTCTCCTTGTCTTACTCCTCGACCTAAGCTGAATTTTTCTGTGTCTTCGTGTAGTCGTATACTTGATGTAGCGTTCTCGTAGATGTTTTTGATTAGTGACGTGTACCTGTAATCTATTCGGCTTTGATTTAGGGCTTCCAGTACGGTTTCAAACTCTACAGTATCAAAAGCCTTCTCGTAATCGACAAATGCAAGAACCAGTGGTATGTTGTACTCGATGCATTTTTCAATTAAGATCTTTATGGTGTGCAAATGGTCATTTGTGCCATATCCTCTCCTAAAGCCTGCCTGTTCTTTGGGCTGATAGAAATCTAGTTTAGGTGTTAGTCTCTTTGTTAAGATTTTCATAAAGAGTTTATACATATGTGTCAAGAGGCTGATGGGTCTATAATTTTCTAATTTAGTAATATCACCTTTTTTGTGTAACAAGATTATCACTGCATTGTTCCAGTCTTTAGGAATCGTACCCGCATGTAAGCATTTATTAAACAGTTCGCTTACTGATTTTAATAGAATTTCTCCTCCTGCTTTTATTGCCTCAATAACGAGTCCATCGTCACCAGGCGATCGATGGTTCTTCATTTCCTTTAAAGCTGATCTTACTTCTGACACAGTAATGGGTAAAAGTATTTCCGATCCCTGATTTATGAGAGTCTTTACTCGTGTCGGTAAATTTTCTTGTGATCTTTGGCTGGTATAGAGGTCTTTATAAAACTCTCTAGTTATTTTCAGAATGTTTTGTTTATCTGTTGTTGCCTTTCCGTCTTTATCTTCTAGCTTGTATATTTCTTTTTTACTTTGTGTGAGTTCTCTTTTCATTATCTTTAAACCTTTGTTCTTTTCTACTGTTTGAGTAATTACATTAGTATTATATCTTCTTATATCTCTTTTAATATCCGCTGAAATTCTTTTATTTAGTTTTCTATATTCTTCTTTGTTTCCTTTTTCTTTCTCGCTTAGGTTTCGTCGTATTTCCATGAGAGCTTTTGTGTCTTTGCTAATCTTTCCACTTTTGGTGTAATTTTTCTTGCAGAATTTGAGTTGTGCGTTTCTAACCGAGTCTGTAATTAATTTATTATGATCGTCGATACTTAGAGGTTTGGGATTATTACTCTGTAAAGTTTCTGCTATATTTTTTATGTACGCTTCTGGCTGATTTGGTGAATTCCAAACTATGCGTTTGCCACTGTTTATCATCTTTGCTCTTTCTTTTTGTAGGTTTATCGTTATTCTAGCTCTTACTGGTCTGTGGTCGCTTCCTACTGATAGTTTATTAAGTACAGTGACATCTTGAATAATTTGCTTTTTGTCTGTTATTATATAATCATATTCGCTCTTAGTTCTTCCATCTGGACTAACCCACGTCCATTTTCTACTCTGTTTCTTCTTAAAAAAGGTGTTCATTGCATACAGTTTGTGTTGCAGTAGAAAGTTGGTAAGTATTTCGCCCCTTTCGTTTCTTACTCCGATTGCTACTTCATGTTCGTCCTTTTTCCTTCCGAGTTTCCCGTTAAAATCTACCATTATCAGATTGTAATGGGCCGGTTCCTGCTTTTTTGCTCTTTCGATTTCCTCATAGAAGGCTTCAACAATCTCATCTTCGTAATCGCTGGTGGGGGCGTATACCTGGATTATTTTCAGATTGTATCTCTTATTTAGTCTTAGATTTATATACATAACTCTTGGGGAAATGCAGCCAATGCTCTGTATCATTTTCTGTAATTTTTTGTGTACTAATAAACCTACTCCTCCAGTTGTCGATTCTGTTTCCCCATTATAGTGGAATATGTTGCCTGATTTTAGTTTGACCTGATCTTCACCTCTTCTTTTGACTTCACTAATTCCTATATTATCCCATTTCACATGTCTGAGTTCTTCCTCCAGTTCCGTCATTTTTTCATCTTTGGATAAGGTTCTTACATTATACGTAATTATGTGCAGCGTTCGTCGTTCTTGGTAGCCTCTTACATCCCGGAGATTCTTTGCACCCTCTGCCCGCTGTCCGTGAATCCTGCCGCTACCTTGGTTGGGAACTAGCGAGCTGCCGGGGACTGAGGGCCCTTTTCTTGAATGTCTATTCATGCTGAGGGGTTTTGGCATTTAAACACCACGCTTGCCAGGCGGGTTGGTGAGTTGGTTTGGGAAATTGGTAGGATAGTAGGTATTGGGTAGGAATGGGTTAAGGACATGATTTCTCTCCATAGGAGTTGAGAGACAATCAAGGCTCGCGTAGGGCAGGGTCGCATCCCTGAAGTAAGTCTATCCTCCACTGGGATTGTGGAGGAGTACTTACCCGCTACCGCTATAATATATTGTTATATAAAGTCATTTTATTAATTTTCTTTATCAGAAGTTAAGCTGGTACCTACTGTGGCCGGTCCAAAAAACTGGTCAAGATCCAACTGGAATTTCTTTACGTAGTTATTATTTAAAGGCTATTTTGTTGTTGTTACAAAAATAATACGAAAAGAAGTGCTACTCACTTGATAGTCTGATAAATAGAGGTATAAAATATTAAATTATGATTTGTTTTTATCATTTAAAATGACTATATTTCGGGACAGCTGATAACGTGGTAGATTTGATCGTTATCAGGGCCAAACTCAACCCTCAGATTTATTCAACTGAAGGCAGTCTATTGCCTTCAATATCGAGGCCATGTCAGTCGACCGTTAATTTTGACAAAACATAACTTCCCAACCACTTCGTTGGTTATACATTTTAGCAGAATTTTGAAAATAATCTTTTTTAAAAACGATTTTAGGAGGGAAAAACGAAACGTCAAATATTAGTTAAAAATATAATTTTTATTTGAATCAATTAAAGCTTAATCCCATATAAACATAATATTTAACTCATACATGCCACAAGAAAACTGTTTCAGAATATAATTCTTTTTAACACGATCAACTAAAAATTTCTCCTTTATCCATAATAACGCATCTTTAACTAAATATTTTTAATACAGACCAAAAACGAGTATTTTATACTTTCTAAAAAACAAAATCAAACCAAAATGCATTATTCTGGCCGGGTTTATGATCTATATAAATGTAAATGAGCAGAAGTGAACACTGAGTTTTATGAGATACATTTTAACGACGCCACCAGATCTTTCATCAAACTTTTGACGGTAAAAGATCTATAAAAAAATTAAAGCAACCTTTAGAACTTTAAATAAGCACCTTTAAAGAATAACGAAGTTATTTTAAAGTAAGTATTGAAATTTCAGGACTCTTTATGTTTACACAAGATAACTAAATTTATACAAATTTAGAAGCATCAAGAAAAAAAATGTCTTAAAATTTTATTATTTTATTAAAAGAATATTATATCAACAACGAAAGAATATATTATTAAGTATTTTAAAAGACAATTTTTAAAAAGATTATTTTTCGACTGTTCTAACAACCATTCAAATTTCGTCATTTTGTGTCATGTGGAACAATTTCACCCAATCATGTCAACATTAGACTGATAATTGCATTCAGTGCAATTTTCAATCCCTAGGACAACACGATCGAGTTTGACAACTTCATCCAAATAAATTTCAAAATGTCACGTTTCGGCAATGAGAATGTTCAAAATATAAATGCGCTAATCAAAGAAAAAATTCCCAGCAGTACAATCTACAGTCACAAATATATTTGGGGAATATTCATGGAATTTTTCTGCGGACGAGAATATGAGTTGAATGAACATACAAGCTTAGAAGAATTGGCGTTGATACTAAAAGATTGAGCCGTCAATATGAGAAAGAAAAACGGGGACGAATTCAAAGAGGCAACGGTGAAGACAATGTGGAACGTAAATGTAAATAATTTAATTTTAATAATTTTTTGCACTGACAGTTAACGAGTCGTAGTTCTGTACATAATATAAAGTTCGGTCCTAGTAAACTGTTCCAAAGCGGTCGGTTTAGTATTGCCATCCGTCGCAAAGAGAATAAAACTTGACAAAAGAGATGTACCAGCTAATATTAGAAATGTGGGGAGAGAAAAAAATAGCCCCGAAAAAGTAAAACAGAAGTATAATCTGGAGATCTATTCATAACAAGGAGAAAAATTATCGCTCAAAATTATACAGACATTTCTCTACTTTGTTAGGGTATAAAATACAAATATTCTTAATCGAAGACCTAACCTCTAGCTAAAAATATCATAGGGGAATATCCAGTAGGGTTTAAGCAAACAGATCAACCATCGATCAACTCTTTACACTTCAATAAAAACTAGCCAAAGCATGGTAACATATTATAATATAAACATAGATGTTTCCAATATAAAGGTAAACTTTAAAAGCAAGACTATAATTTAATATAGACCAAAGTTTTATTTTATTGTTAATATAGTCCTTTGATTTAATAATTACTGTAAATTGACGGCTTCAGGAAATTTTTGTCTTTTCAAATATTTACCTATTACAACAAATTATATCTCATAACTAACCACTGATTTTGAAACTCATCAAGTAATTGCGACAAAATTAACAAACATATATTTCAATATTAAACCAATATTTCTAGCTTTGACTGACAGATAAATTATTTGACTAAATATTATCGCATAGATTATCCTAACTGAATAAATAAAAGTAATACTTTATTATGCAGTAGTCCCGATGATTAAATTTATGTCGACGTTTTAAATACCAGCTTTGGTTTCGAATGTTCTATTTTTTAAGCCTGATTGCCTGATTTAAAATTATATAGGATTACATTTTATTTTAAGTTGTAATATATATTCATATATATATATATATATATATATATATATATATATATATATATATATATATATATATATATATGTATATATATATATATATATATATATATATATATATATATATATATATATATTTATCCGTTCCCACTTGTATCTTTTGAACGGTTATTGTTATAATACATAGTAACCCCACAGAAAAAATCTAATGGTGTGAGGTCTGGTGACCGAGCTGGCCATTCTATCGTACCTCGTCGTGCAATCCATCTACCACGATATTCTTCATCTAGGTTACGTCATATTGCACCATCTGCACCATAATGGTGTGCAGAAGCACCATGTTGTTGAAACGTTATGTCCAAGTTGCCGAATTCATCTGGATTATCCTCTAGAATTTCAAGTATTAACGGTTTAATTGCATTGCGTAACATCTCCAGATACACTTCACCTGTTAAGTTAGTATTAAGAAAAACAGGCCCAACTATGTGGTTTCCCAAAATACCTGCCCAAACATCTATTTTTTTTAATTGAGTATGTGTTTTACGAAAGACGTGAGGATTTGTGTCACTCCAATACCTCACATTGTGTGTGTTAACATTTCCATTGAGGGAAAAAGTATTTTCGTCACTAAAACAAATTGTTTTTATGTAATCGGGTTGTTGGTTAATTTTATTGGACATATTTTTACAGAATTCAAGTCTTCGGTCGGGGTCATCATCTGAAAGTTGGTGCAAAATTTTTAACTTGTATGGATGAAATTTATTTTTAGCCAACACTCGGTATACTGTCTTTTAACTGAATCCATAGATATATGCAACTTGGGCTGTAGAAGAAGTAGGGTTCACTACCATTTCTAAAATTATGCCAATTGTTTTTTGTCATTATCAATGTTGGTGGATCAGATCCTTTGACGTCTTAAACACTACCTGTTTGTTTAAACTCTCGAAGAAGCTTCCTTAAATAAGCTCTTGATGTAGTGTGATCAAGGTACCTCTTATTAAAAAGACGTTTGGATACATGAAAATTATTTCCACATTCACATTTCATATAGAGAATTGACAAACGTCAACTTTTTTGACAAATAACCAAAGGCAGACGTTAGAATTTTTATAAATTCAATGCTAAACTAGAATTCTAGTATTCATTTAATTGATTCGTCAAAATTATCTTAAAACCAAACAAAATTAGTATGATTAAATAGGTATATTAAAATAATTGTAGTTTCGCATTTAATTAATAAATATTCTAACGTTCGCCTTTAGTTGTCAAAAAGTTGAAGTTGACGTAAAGACAATTAGATAACTGAAAAACGTCAACTTTTTGACAAGTAACCAGAGGCGTAACTACCATTTATATGTCCAGATCTCTAAAAAATGAACTTAAAACCTATTACAACATTAAAAAAACATTTTTTTAAACACTCATTATGGCAATTTAATAAAAAGGTTTCCACAAAATGTAACATTACAACTTAAACTACAAGAGAACTAATATATTTAGTCTTTTACAGGATAAAATCGCTGTCAACGAAAAAAGAATAAAACATTAATTTAATTATTTTTTAACTTTGTAAATATATTCAATGCTTTATTGATTCATTGTTAAATAATCCCGATAAAAACAACAACAAAATACCTTGACATACAGTTAAAAATTATTAAAGTTTTAAATAAACAATAACATAACCTTAAAATATGAACATTTATAGTAAATGTATACTTACTTACCAATACCTAATGATATTCCTACCTCACAAATTCACGATCAACAAATAATACTAATAAAACGGAATGAATTTTAATAGCCAAAAAGTCTTTATTTATTCTCCACACAATAAAAAAAAACGATATTTCCTAATTCTTATGGGACAAATACACACAAATAAGAAATATTTCAAAATTTTGACGGCATTATGTTTTCCCACTTTCCTCAAATAAATTTCTAGTAACTTGAATAGTTGTTTATCATTTCAATAGGGTAGCTTTATTTTGCATATGTGTTTCATTCCGAATTTGACTTTATCAGTGTGTGGACCTTAATAGTTTTATTTTGTTTTTTTAATTTTCTTTGTAGTTCAATATGAGCTTGAGAAAAGCCGAAAATACTAGAATTATTAAATTTTCAAAATAGATCAGGTGACGTAAGAGTAATTACGATAATGGCACGGTTTTCCATGATGACTCCCTTCGAGATACTGATTTTGTGCTGTGCAGAACATAGTTCGAATCGACAAATCATTATGCGAGGTTCAGGTATACATGGTAGAATATCTACTCATTTTTTTTAGAACAAAATGTTCTAAAAGTATCTTCGGGTCCAACAGCTTTTGCAAAACATTATATTCAAGAGAATAATGTGCTAACGTCTTGGCGATTATTTATCAACGATTCTATGCCACCTTACATAAGGATCCGCAGACAGAATAAAACCAGCTAATAAATCAATTATTGAAACATAAAGCATTTCTCTTCCAGAACTGGAAGCATTTATTGCTTTGCTTTATGCTGCGGTGCTGTCACTTGCTGTGTATGAGTCACTTGGATAATAACTTTTTTTTGACCAATGTATGGGAAACAGCTGTGTCTAAACAAGCTATGAGCGGAAATGGGTTCAAGGAGATACTGACCTACCTACGATTTAGCTTAAAGAGCAATATATCCTTGCGAATTACCACAGATACGTTTGACTTAGAATCAGAAGTTTGGAACTTACTAAAAACTGCCAAATGTGCTATACTGCAGGTGCAAACTTGACTAGCGATAAGCACCTATTTCCTGTAAAACTTGCTGTCCATTTATTTAGTACATTGTAAATAAACCCATTAAATTTGCCATAAAAATTTTTGTCTTGGTGGACGTTGACAGCAAATATCTTTGTAATGAATTTCCTTACTTAGAAAAGGATAATGAACGTAAAACTCAATCACTACCAGAGCACATTATCTTAAAACTGCTTTAGCCATTTGTAAAAAAAGGGAGAAATATCACTACTGACAACTTTTTTATATCTTTATCATTGGCAAAAAAGTTGAAAGACCAAAACACTATTATTGTTTGTACGATACGCCGTTCAAGAAAAGAGATTCCTTCTTTATGGAATACGATTTGAACCGTTTGTTATGAGTCGTTTATTTTGAAGGCGGGCAATAACACAACCGTTACTGTCAACCAAGGAAAGTCGACAAAAAAATGTAATTATCTTGAGTACAATGTATCCACAAGTTAAAATTAACAAAGATGTTAAAAACTCCCTGAAACGATTTTTTTTATAACGCAACAAAATTTGGTGTTAATACAGTCGATCAAATGGCATGATAATATAGAGAGAGAGCTAATAGCCGAAGTTACATTGTGCATAATGTGTTCTACAATGTGTTAGATTTGGCAGCAATTATTTCGTGAATTGTATATATAGAAATAACAAAAAAATATATCGCATCATGATTTGTTTCTAGAAATTACTGGCGAACTTTGAACAGAATTTGTAAAACAGAAAGCGGACTCCAATAGTGTTCAAATTTCTCAAGTACTCAAAGTTCTCAAGGCACAATACTAGATTTTTTACATCTCCATGTGAAAGATGGATCACATATGAATCAGTTATTCATTAAACATTAACTCACCCTTATACAAGGAAAGAGAGGGGACAGGTAACACTCATTTAACCCCGTAAGGTACACATTAATTTTGAAGTTTTCTTCAAAAAATGATCGAATTTTTTTTTAGTAAAAATGTTTTGTATTGGTTATAATTAAATAAAAAAATATTATCAGTGGCGCAAAACTTTTACACATTCCTGGGGGGTCAGGCGAAATATTTATTTTTGATTTCATACATATACCAATAATATAGACATATTATATATATATATAAATATAAATATATATATATATATATATACTTATACAACTATATTTTGTTGTACTTTTGAATGTCCATAAGCAATAAAAAACCGATATACAAATTTTATTACTTAAATAAAAATTAAAATTATTGATATTTCATAAAGACACAGGCATATAAATTTTCAAACATCCTGTATAAGACAAAATATGTATTTTAAGTTGTTCGAAGAATTGTTCATTAGGCCTCAGAGACAAGACTTTCAAATATTATCGATAAGAAATTTAAATAAGTCGGTTATTGTGGATTGGATTTACCCGGAATAAAAGTGTATATAGAAAGTGTTTAAACAATAGACCGGGATTTGCGGTGGTTTTTCTCCCCGAAAGATTATATCGGTAAAAGTTTATTAACAAAAGACATTGAATTGAAAAACAGCTCTCGTTTGTAGCTATTAGTAAGAAATATTTGTAAAGCAGATAGATTTAGTTAGAATAATTAAAGAATGTTGTTTTCTGGAATTACCCGAATGACGTTTTATAGAGAGAGTTGGTTAGTAACGATATACGTCACAGAGGTGGATGATTTTTATTGGTCAATTTTTGAATGCAAGGAGGTGGTGGTTTTGGCTATGAGATAGGAGAGAGAAAAAAATTAGTTAGTCAGTTTTCGTCGTCCAAGAAGGAAGGAGCTTTGTGATTTGTGTTTGTTTGAAGTCCCGAAGACGTAATTTACCGGGTGTGTTTATTTGCTGAGTAAAAGCTGACCAGTGTGAGGAACGGGGTACAGAGAGATAGAAAAACCAAAGGGTATAAGAATATTAATATCAGACGAAGCCAGAAACATTTGGAGTTATAAACAGGCGCGGAGATTGGCTCAAAAGGAGGCTGCATAGACTAACACGAGTTGTTGGGTTGCAGATACAAGGACAGATAGGAGAAAGGTGTACGTCATCTGGACCACCATAGGAGCAGAAGCAGAGAAAGGATTTTTTTTTGTGGCGTGGCCATAGAATTGCAATGGCAGAGAAAGAAAGGTCAGTCAATTTTCATTAGAGCAGGAGTGTGGTTTTCATTTATTAATTAAATAAATTGAATTAATAATAGAGACAGTTAATTTTGCGATCATTTAAAAAAAAGAATTATAAAAAGAGCTTAGTCATAACACATATTAAAAATCAATGTAAAATAACATTTGGGTCCATGATAGAAAACAATTTCTCATATATTTAAAGTTAGTATATTGCAAATATTACAGGATTGATTGTTATATAAAATTTCATTAAAATAAAGGACATCTCACATATAGTTCAGTTGAAATTCTATGTATTTTATTCAGGTCATATTACCTATCCCAATTAGGAAGCCAATTGGAAAATATTTTGAATCCACGATCAAAGGTAAATAGTACAAGTTAAATAGCCTGAGATTGTAATTAATTAATGCTGATTTATTGTGATTAATTGGAGATTAGATCATTTAATAAATATAGACAGGAATTTTTCTAAATAAGCAATATAATACAATTTAAATAGCATAATAATATATATATATATATATATATATATATATATATATATATATATATATATATATATATATATTGCTAATGGTCTTACAAATTACTATAGATGACAGTAATGCACTGTTTTTGTATGCAAATCCGTTGAAATTTAAAAATTTTTTGCAGAAGAAATACCTGAATAGGTAAATAGTAGTATGATTTATATGAAAAATACAAATAATCCAAAATATTTTATTGACACATAAACAGACATAAAAAAATTAAAATTTAAAAGTCAATTGTGTATGGTACACCATACAACACGGCACAGCACAAAATCCCAGATTACAATTTTTGCAAAAGCTCTGCCTCTTTTCGCTTTTTCTTTCCTTTGTTGTCTCTTTTGTTGTAACATACTGCACAATGCCTACATGGATTAGCCTTTTTCTCGGTTGGTGAAACATATTCCGGAAAGTGCTTCTCAGTTAGACGCTAAGGTCCAGGTTGTATGCTACGTCTTCCAGCTATTTTAGTGGGTTTATGATAAATTTCAATTATTCTCTCCACTAGAGTTTTTCTAAATTCCAAATTTCTTTTTTGGCACCCATTTTTGGATACAACATAAATGCGTTCCATACCGTAATATCCAGTAAATGAAAAAATATCTTTTTGTACTATTTTCCCCTCTTTCTCGTTCTTGGGTAGTTATGAAGTTGTTGAACTAGCCGATCAACACACCCCATTGTATCATTATAGTCGATGACTACTTTCGGTTTAGAAATCTGATTTCCTTCACTACTGAACTGCGGAATATCGATTGCTGAGTCAATCAAGTTTAAAATGAAACTGCTGTTAAATTTCAAATAGGAAGTGAAATGATAAATAAATATAATAATAATTATGTATAAGTGATGAAATATTATTTTAGAATAATATTGTATGTTTACAATAACATACTGCTGTTAAATTTCAAATAGGAAGTGAAATAATAAATAAACATAATAACAATTATGTATAAGTGATAAAATATTGTTTTATAATAATATTGTATGTTTAAAATAACTGAAATATATAAATCTGGGGAATTCTGTTTAAAATCTGGCAACTTTTAAAACACAATTTGGGGAAATAAAATTTATGGGCCTGGCAAGGCTGCTGCCCACTGAATGACAGCCGCTCACTAGTTGGTCAGTGACATGCACGTAGCGCACTACCGTTAATTTGTTTTGTGATTTTTGTATCTACGTTAATATGGATCCGAAAAAAAGAAAAGTGGACAGTGAAAATAGGAAGTTTCTGGCAGAATGAACTGAATAATATTGTTTTACACTGCCTGATTGGCCGCAAGCGGTTCCGGTGTGCCTTATATGCAACAAAACTGTCGCCTTAGTTAAAAGTAAAAAGTTGAAGCGACACTACGAAACAACTTATCAGCAGTTCCACAAAAACTTTCCTCTTGGCAGTCATGCGCGTTAAGAAAAACTTGGGGTATATCTTAATTCTTACGAAAAAAGTACAAAAATCCTAGTTCGCTATATGAGCGACTAAGAAAAATCCACAGAGGCAGCGTTACGTGTGTGCTGGATACTTAATAAACACCAAAAACCATTTTTTTATTCTAAGATAGTGAAGGAATGTATGCTGGCAGTATCCAACTCACTTTTTAAAGAAAAAAAAAGATGTTGCCTCAGCAATTCTAAGCATCTCATTGTCAGCGTGAAGTAATAGACAAAGAACGGAAATTTTAGCTGCAGATATTAAAAACTCTCTTCTTAATCTTTTGCAAAAGGCACCTTACTACGCCATAGCATTTGACGAATCATGTGACATTGTTGATGATAAACAAATGTCAGTTTTTGTAAGATTTCTTGGTATTGAGTGTCAGATTTTTAGGGAAGAGCTGCTAGCAATATTGCCGCTGAAAGGTAACACTCGAGGAGAAGATTTATTCAAGTTATTGATGAATTAATTTTTAAATCTTTTAAATCAGTTATAATAAAAATGATTTCGCTTTTTATTGATGGGACCCCAGCAATGATTGGCAAAGCAAAAGGTGTAGTAAAGAGGATCAGGGATAAAAATTCAAATTTAATAACATATCAGTGCATAATACACCACGCAGACCTTTGTGGAAAACTAAGTGCTAGACTTAAAGAAGTTATGGACAGTTTAGTGGACTTATTTAATTTTATGAGATCTTATTCTGATCTTCAGCACCAACATTTCAGGGAGTTTCTTTCTGAATGTGATTCAACATATTCTGACTTACTACAACACAATAATGCTCGTTGGTTAAGTAAAGGTCAAGTTATTGAACGTTTCTGGCTAATAAAAAAAACATGTGATCTTCTTCTTACAAAATATAGATACGCAGGTAGCCAGGGCACATTTTGAGTATATAACAAACAGGCGCAACATGCTGGTTTTGGTTTTTCTAAAATATATTTTAAAATATTTGAATGCGCTTAACAAAGAGTTACAAGGAAATGGAAAATTAGTATGTGATCTGACACAAAAGCGTGTCTGCTTCTCGTTGTAAGCTGGATATCTTTGAAAAAGATATTACACAACAAAAATTTATTTATTTTCCAACTATTCTTGAATATAATAAAAATAAGGATAACTCCGAAGAAGACATTGCAGTGTTCGGAAAATTTCTGGGCGATCTTAGGAATGAATTTGCTTCAAGATTTCAAGACTTTGCACAGGTAAGCAAATTATCTTCATTTCTAAAATCACCATTTGAAGTTAAAGCAGCGGCAGAATGGACCGATGTGGCTGCTAAGCTGTTTAATTTGTCAAAAGCATTACTTTAAATGGAGATTATTAAATTACAAAAAAATTTGTCCTTGCACGTTGATAAATCGGTATCCGCCGAAGAATTTTGGGCCAAACATGTGCCATGCAAGCAAAATATTAAAATTGCAGACAACTTGCAATCAATTTGGCCACTATGTTTGGCTCAACGTATATGTGCGAAACGTCTTTTTCAAAAATGAATTTTTTGAAAAACAAATATCGCTTCCGATTAATGGACGCCCACCAAGAAAATACACTTCGAATTTGTTGTTCTACTCGAGAACCAGACCATAAACAACTAGCTTAAGACCGTCGGTGCAATTTTTTGCATTAATTTAAGGTCTTTTGTTTTATCATTAAGAATGTACCAAAATACTAAACATCTTGTTATTAAATGTTATCATTTGTTTTTTTTTCTGGAACTTGTTCAAATTTTCTTCTAGTATCCGGACCCCACATAAAATTACTTGCCGACCTAACCTAACTTTTATTTGTTTTTCTCTCTGTCGTAGCTAATGCATTATTGTTGCGTTACATTCGTATTTTAGTAACAAAAATGAGTGATAGTGAAAGTGTTAAACGGAAGAAGAGAAAATGAGTACTACACACTGACGACAATAAAGTCAATAGAATTAAAAATGCAATACTTTCGGAGCAGATTATTTTAATTACAAAGGCAATATAGTACATGCAAGAAAAACCGGAAAATCGTGCATGTAAATAGTTGTAACTAATGTACATAGGCAAGTTATGTTAAATTAGGTTATATTTTAGCTGCAAGATGAAATTCTGGGATAAAATTAGGAAAAAACAGCCAGGATATTAAAATAAAAAATTCCTTCAAAACCAACAAAGAACAAGACATGTACCTACAGAGTCTTATCGAGGCCATACCTAGAGAAAATCGAAGACCAAGAAAATTAGAGAACAAGAGGAAAGGATAATTTAAAGAGTAACCAGTTTCATTTATTAATAACGTTCATTTGGGAGAACGTAAAATATTGATCTGCATTATAGCGTTTGAAATATTCCATGACGTAACATCAGTCAAAATTATTCGCTTACAAAATTTACTACTTTTGGGAAAAACTTCTGAAGATAAGAGAGGGCAGCAGAATAACTGAAAAATATTACAGCCAACACTGTTGCTCAAATAATGGATCACATTCAATGTTTTTCTAGAAAAGTCATTATTCTACACAAAAAGTCGAATATCTTTGTTTAACCCTGAACATAAAAGTTATCTAAGATCTTTTTAAAACTATTTACCCTGACACAAAAGTAGGATAACCATTCTATTACATTTTTAAAATGAGGTTTAACTACCACATGGCCACAAGTATACACGTGCTGTGAATGTGAAAGACTAACGTTAAGACTAAAAAATACAACACTTAACGATACTGCGAAACGTGTTGCCGCTGCTGAATTACTTGTCCACAAAAAAACGGAGTAACAAATTTAACAAATCTATAAGGGATACAACAAATCTATGTAAAGCGAGTGATGGTACATCAACTTTGTTTAAAATTCGACTATATGCAGAATATTTCACTTCCATGCACTCCTATCCAGTAATGTACTATTTTAGATAATTATCCGTGGTTTCATTCTCAATTCATAATGTTGGTGATGGAACTGCTATTTTTAACCTATACCTTCATGGTATCTAAGGTTCATGGCCTTGCTAAGAAAGGACCAAACGCGGTTTGCTCCTACCTATTGGATTACTTGAATATTTATGCTTTACCTGGCGTTGAAAATTTGTACCTGTACAGTGACAACTGTGCAGGACAAAATCAAAATCATTCGATGATACGTTTTCTCTTGGCATTGGCAGGTATGGGCCGATTAAAAAAAATGTATATAGATTGCCTTAAGGGGTCATTCATTTCTCCGAATGATAAATTCTTTGGTCTGGTTAAGCGTGTATTACATCGAACAGTTTCGCTAAAGAAGTCATGGAACTAATACTACGGCCTGGAAAGAAACATAAGTTTTTAGTAAAGCTAGTTGATACTACAGAAAAAACTTGATTTTCAAAAATGGTGGTCAACCCTCTACAAAAAAGTTACCAATTCTATTGAATGTATTGCTAACAAAGCACAAAGGAAAGAACCTTCTAAAATTTTAGAATACAACGAATTTGTATTTGACTTAAAAAACAAAAGGTACTGTTACTGTTAGTGATTTTATTTGTGACGCCATAAGTAGTATGTTTACTTTAAAAAAGCCAGGGCGGCATAATGTTTACCTACCTACTACTCAAGCTTGTCAATCGAAGTGTCCCATTTTGAAAGAGAGGATTTAAAGAAGGCACTTCAGTACTTACCAGAAGTGCACAAAGAATTTTATAATACGTTACAAAACTGGCCAACTCGCCAATAGGGAATAGAGTCTTGCATCAACACATGTAATTTAAGTTTATAAAAGCACATACATGTTTTTTGGCAATAGTTTCTTGTTATTTTTTCACGTTTAATAGCTTATTTTTAGGTTTCAGATAAAAAATATATATCAACAACTACGTTTATTTATGATTATACTAAGTCATAGCATTTAAATAAAAAATTATTCTTAACCTAAGATTGAAAACTTTGTAATTTTATCCTTGTCATGTTTTATTTAAACCCTATTGGCAGTGTATTTCATGCCCCGGAAACTTATATACATGACCTTGGAACATTTCCCCATCACTTTGACCCCAGCCAGTTAATAAAGAGAAATGACAGCCTATCTCTCTCACGAAGACTTTATTTATTTTAACACCATCTCGGGGTTTCACAAATAAAATAATCAAATGAAGCTTAATTCCGCAATGTCAATTCTGTCAAAAGTAATGACAGATCTTCCGTTCGTTTACAAGCTTTCAATTTTATTTTATTATCTTTAACTTTCGTTTTCATTTATTCTTAGTAATTTTAATTTAAGTTGGTTACTTAGTTTTTAAAGTTTAGTTTTAGTTACCTATTGTAGCAAAGAACTTTTGTGTTGTGCTAGTAAAAAAACTAAACATGGTGAATTATTGTATTTTTTCCGTTGTGTACAAATCAGGGAAAAATTACAAAAAGGATGATGATAGTATAGTTCATCCCAAACCCTTCTTTCAGTGCGTCATAGTTGATCGAATTCTCTCTAACACATTAAGCTAGAAGTGACAGAAAAAAAACGTGAGTCTGTGATTATTATACACAGAACTTAAAAAATTATTTATCGTAAAGCTAATTCTACTTACGGGTCTATAATTGGTTGGAATTTAGAATACGCTAAATAGATATCCAATCGATGATGCGCATAAATATAATTTGACGCAGAAGGTATCTTGACAGTACTTTCACAACGTCAACTGATAAAATAATTGTCATTCCAGGTTAGTATTATCAGACATTTTACAGTGACTATTTCACTCATCTTAAAATTTTCACATAATCTGACCAATCACAAACCAAAGACAGCTTGTGTTATCGCGAAAACACCAACTGTCTTTCAATTCTGATTGGTCTATCAGCTTCGTGTTTTCAACGACGTAACCATGGATACCGATCGCAAAGCAAAGTTTGACGTTTGCCAAAAAAATTATTGTAGCTGTATACGTCAAAATGAGTCGTTTCGGTGGTACTTCAAACGAAGTTATAAACCAAAACATTGAAGAAAATATACCGAGTAACACAAGAAAATCTAAATCTTATATATATATGGAGACAATTTATGATGTTCTGTATGGATCGCAACTACAAATTAGATGCAGAAAATAACAACGAAAGACTAACTAAATTCTTTCCTCTCATTCTACTGAATTTTTGATATATCACTTTGTTCGTGAAATAGTCTAATAAAATACCACTCGTGATTTAATTTAGCTTATAAGTCTGTCTTTTATTTCTAAACTCAACTGAGTTTCTTAAAGAAAACACCATTCGTTCTACGGACTCGTGGTGTTTTTAAGCAACTCAGTTTCGTTTAGAAGTAAATCGACAGACTTATCGCGAAAATTGAATCACTAGTGGTATTACTATTGAAAATTTAATTTTGTATTTATTGTCATAAAAATATTTTAAATATGCCGAGATATATCGAGAAAGAACAAAGACTAATATTAAAATTATTAAATTATTTTCAATTAGAAAAAGAGGGATTACAATCCTGCAACTGTCAAATTTAACTAAAATGACATGCAATAACTCTCGACATTCTTAAAATCCTATATTATGTCAAAATTAGTGACGCACTGAAAGAAGGGTTTGGGACAGACTGTAAGTTGTCAAATAGTAAGTTGTAAGGAAGCAACCAATAATAGTATTTAACATTTGTATCTAAAAATATCAGTGTAATAAATATTATGTAATTAGTTTATAACTGTTTTATCTTAAACAACAAATACATATACGTATATCTAGAAAAAATTGTGCATTTTTATGTATCCTTTTATTTTTTAATAATATATGTGGGATTATTTCATCGGAAAACAATAAGATATTTTCCAGTAAATTTTAAGTAGTAACGAAATAGCCCGCAAGAGATGATAAAGAGTATGTATGTAAGGGGTGTCCATTTGAATTTCCCGCCAAAAGATGATTAGTAATGACCCCAGTTGTAAGTGGTGCTAATGAACGAAATTTATACATTGAGTTGCCTATCTATTTTTATATACTATATTATTTATCTGTGGTGTATTTTATATATTTAAAATAATTTATATGGATAATAGTTTACATAAAAAAATTACCACAAACAGAATACCAGATGAATGGAGGAGAGCGATCATGGTGATGTTCTTCAAAAAATGAGATAAGAAAAACCCCAATAATTATCGAGCAATAAATCTATTAAATATAACACTCAAATTAACCACAAGAATAATAGCGACAAAAATAAACGAACGAATATCTCTGCAAGAGGAACAGCAAGGATTTCGGACAGGAAGATCATCAAAAGTCGCTGGAACACAACAAACCAGCATATATGTGTCTGATAGATTTGAAGAATGCGTTTAATAGAGTGAGAATTCGGGACGCGATACATTTATTATATGAAAAGGGAATATCACTGGATTTAGTAAAAACCATTGAGAATATATATAAAGATAACATAGCTATGGTAAGATGTAAAGGAAAACTATTGCAACCTATCAAATATAAAACTGGCATTAGAAAAGTAGATTCGCTGAGCCCATTAATATTTAATCTGATAATGAATGAAATCATAAAGAAAGTTAAAAAAAGAAGAGGATATAGAATGGGGAAAAGGAAATAAGGATAATATGCTACGCCGACGACGCCATAATAACAGCCGAAAATGAAGATGACCTACAAAGATTAATTAAAGAATTCGAAGATACGGCGCTCATATACAACATGGAGATCTCAACAGAGAAAACTAAAACGGTAGTGATATCAGTGGAACCGAGACGATGTAAACATGTAAATAACAAAATAATAGAACAAGTGATGGAAACTGAATACTTGAGAATAAAACTGTCAAGCTACGGAAAAGTGGAAGAAGAAGTACAAAAACAAGTGAACATGGCAAACAGAGCAGCAGGATGTCTCAACAACACAATCTGGAGAAACAAATACCTCACAATGGAAACGAAAACCAGGATATATAAATCAACAATAAGACCTATAATGACGTACACAGCGGAAACAAAAGCAGATACGGCGAAAACACAACGACTACTACTGGAAACAACAGAAATGAAAGTCTTACGAAAAATAACAAACCAAACTCTAAGAGACAGAGTAAGAAGTGTAGAAATACGAGCGAGATGTGGTATAGAGGAAATAAACGCGTGGACCAAAAGAAGAAAAGTGGAATGGAATCAACAAATCGAAAGAATGACAGAAAATAGAATAGTAAGAGACAAATCGCCAAATGGAAGAAGATAATTGGGACGACCGAGGAAAAGATGGTCAGACAACGTCAATTGAGGCTAAAAACCGAAGTAAAACAGGCATTAAGCCTATTTATAAAGTAGGAAGAAAAAGAAAAAGAAAATAATTTATAACATATAATCTCCTGGAAACGGTTTTTTGTTTCTCCTATAAAATTTAGGTTTTGCGACTTACTATGTTTCATAAATAACTGATTCATATTGCCAATAAGGTACGTCCTCTTTTGTAACAAAACATAGTTTAGCTACATACATAAATTCTTATATGTTTGTACACTGACTAAGTGAGTAGATTGTAGATAACATCGTCGGGTGACTTTTAGCAAGCTCGGATTTTGCAGTTTACCTAAATCATCGTCGATTAAAAGTCTTGAGACTTTATATTTCTTCTTACAAAGGTCGCTACAAGCGTACATGGGTATAATACGATATAATATACATGTAAATATATAGTTTGAAAAATGAATGTAGTTTAGTCTACAAGTTTTTTTTTGAAGTGAATAGTAATTATTTATTCTATATAAACTATAACACTTTTTAAATTTATAAAATGTTTATACAAAGTTAATTCCATAATTGAATATTCTCGTAATTGGGCGTTGTTCTTGTTAATAAATATTTTTGAGGTATCATGCAGCATCATTCAAACAATCCAATAAATTGTGTTTTTTTCATTACGATATTCTACGGTCTAATTTATAAGAGAAAACTTGAAAACACCATTACAGTAGCTCGGGAATGTAATTCTATCTCTGATTTCTATTACAGTTCGAAATTCAATTTGCAAACAAGCATGGAATCGTAATATCATTCCAAACATATATTGCCAGAAATACAAAATATAAGGGTAATATTACAGCTCTCATTCTTTTTTTTTTCGTTTTTTTGTTGCTTTTGTTAAAGAATAACAAGTAGCGTATTTATGGAAATCTAACATTAGCTAGTACAATTTACTTAAAATAAAATAAAATTTAAATAAAGAATTTACCATTTTCAGCAAACAACAAAAGCAAAATATGAGAAAATTAATGCATTATGATCGTATTGAATCTTTATATCATCCTTCTATGGCCACCATGCAGGGTGGGCTTCCCTAATTACATTTCTCCATCGATTTCTATTTAACCCTTTAAGGCGCAAAACTTTTTTTACGTTGTTTAAATAAAGTATAAATATAGTCGTAATGTATCCTTCTGTTATTATGTTTTTCCTTATCGAACAGGACCTGGTTAATTTTTCAACCAAAGAACCATTGCGGTTCCAACGACTTTAAAAATTTTACTGGTTGAAAAATCAACCACTTGTTTAATTTGTTAAAGAAATTGTGATACTAAATAAAAAAAACCACTGTAAACAACGTTTCATTCAAAAGATAATTACTATATAATATAGAGATAATTACAAATGGAAAGGTGTAAAACATTCCAAACAAAGGGCAACATCACATTTTTTGCATATCATGAAAGATCGCTTTAGCTTCTTCTCTGTGCTACAAATAGCACATCGCCGAGAGGTACCTTTTACAGGTTAATGATCATCAACCATCGAACTTTTAACTACAGGATAAGTAGACACCTTTCGTCCTTTAATCTTGTTTATTTTACGGAATGTTGTCACTACAGAACCCCTCCGTTTTCTACTCGAAAAATTATTTATGAGCTCATTGGCAAAAAAGCTGCGGTATGCCAAATGTGACAAAGGCTTGTGTGAATTTCTTTTAATTGAAAGATTATACAATATATAACCGTTTACTACTGTAGCATTTAGGATGTAGTACAATAGTTTTATCCACCATTTTCTCAATTTCCAAGAGATATCGTAGCAAGAAAGCATCTGGTCGAATCTGTCAACACTCCCATAAATCGATTGTAATCACAAACTGCTTGTGGGCATAAAACTTTATTCCGTACTCTTGCTTTATTAGTACGCTTTACAGTTTCCTTTTTAGCGGGATTATGCGTACCTATTGCTAATCACCACTACACATTTTTTTTCTCTATCTCTCCATTTTACCACAGATATTTCTCCAGTTTGAGCAAAGTCGGATTCTCCAAGTTTCATATCTTTGTCACTTCGTAAAAACTCTTTTGGGTAATATTTTCGGTTAATTATAAATATCCCACAGCCAAATGACGGTCTTTTAAATAGTTTTTGTAGAAGAGGAATACAGCTAAAAAATTGTCGAAGAAAAAGCAATAACCTTTATTTCATACGTTTTTTAAAAGGGGTAGAACAAACCCTTCTTCTTATGAGTAATTGTCGCATTTAGTGGATTTACCTTAGTACACTTTTAACAAATACATATATTCCGTTTCAGCACATGCAGCAACCCAAACTTTGAAACTTCGCTTAATTGGTTTTAGAGGCATATATTTCTTCAAGATTGACGTACCTTTGAGGCCAACCATACTTTCATTGATGGATTATATTTCAAGAAAACTCATAATTCTGTTTGAAATTATTGTTGATATTAACAATCAGTGGGGATTTATAGGAATGAATAGTAATATTTGAAGAAACCGCTTTTAAGTCATCACATCGCAAATTGTCTGTACCCTAATATAATTTGAATGTCGGTAAGGAATGAAATCCCATTATGACGAGTACTACAAAAAATGCATTGAGCTCCTGAACGTTCAAATTTAGTGTCATCTCATGCTGCTGGGCATATATATTAGACTATTCTACTATGTGCTGCAGCATAATTTGGCCCAAAAATTGGTGGAAGATGGACATCGGAGAGTCAACGTTAACTGATGTATTGTCCCCACTTCGTTCAGAAAATACATTTTTTGAAAGCAAGAAAGGATCTGAAGCTTCCTTTTTGTATGTAAAGATAATGTCATCGCCATCATCAGAAATAATATTACCACCTAATGGCATCTCGTAATCATCAGAGTAACATATTTTTTGACGTGACAACGTCTTAAATTAGGTTGTGGCTCGGAGTCACTCATGAAAAAGTGTAACGCCCGCTCACGTCTGTTACGATGAGTCACCGAACGAGAGAGAGGCCCGCCGGACCGGCGAATACCTTGCGTCTCTCTCCCACTCAAACATGATCGGTCCGCTGCGCGCGCAGCACTAGAGAATTAGGCGCGTTGAATCGGTGCGTGCTTGTGTCTCTGTCTTTCTCGAGCGTTCTTGGCGTTGGAAAACCGAGAAAGCGTCATAATACAAGTTCACACGTGTGGTTAAAGTATCGTCAGCTGTGTCTGTAGTGAAAATGTGGAGTGCTTAGATTCGTCATTTACAACAACTACAACAATAAAGGTAAATAATTGTACACTAATATTTCATTATCGTAAACTATGATTGATTGATTAATTGTTAGATTGACACAAAAGTTGAGAAACTGAGTTTATAGGTTATGCCATACTATTGACAAATGTTGATAGTGTTAAGTAAATTATTAGTTTAAATCACTCTGCAATCAATCGTAATTCAGTCGATTGAGAAGAAACAGCGCGTTTCAACTGCAAACAACTATTGTGCAATTTAATAATATTCATATCAATAAATATTCTACCGAGAAAAAGACGTTGTCACGTAAAATCTTCGCCCGTAAAACCGACTTTACAGGCAACCGATTTTTTTTTAGAATATTGATAAGTCGGCCGTCAACGAATCATTAAAGTCAAATACTGTAACTTCCTCAAACTCATAAATATGCCGTGCCCTATCGAGCAAAAGGATACTTTCAGAGTTATCATTGGCTGAAGCTAAAAAATATTAGCAATAAGTAATTATGTCTAGTTCCAATACATTTATACCCTCATGAAGAAGCATTCACCTTTGAGCGTGTGCATGTAGCATTTGTTACATTGTATATTACAGCATCCTGTACATTACTGTCACCACCATCGTCTGAGTCTATGGCTTGAACATCAGTTATACCATCAATCCCTCTGTAGAGTTGATTGAGATCTAGCTCTTGTAGCTTGTCAATGCTGATTCTGAACATTCTAAAACAGAAACTTTATTTACTATAAAAAAATTTAAAGCTGCTATTATTAACAATGCTTTATAATTATTATTTTGTTATAATAATTGTTATCATTATTATACAGACAAAATAAATAATTGACAGTTTCAAATCAACTAACACGTTGGCAGTACAAACTGGATATAACATGATATTATAACACCTCAGACGAAACTTTATAAACTAATTTAGGATTTTATTTTATACATATAGTTTAGTTAATGAAGATAAGCTTAAACAATTTTTGCTAACACTACTAAGTCAAAATTAAACAAATAAAAGCACTTCTAACCTAAAAATTTTGCTTTCTATCAATATTTTATTGTGTTTATTACTAATAAGCTGCATTCCGTTTACTTGACACAATGTAATAACGTTCTGTATAAACAAAGATGATATAAAATATTGAAAACTGACCTAAATAATGTTTTTTTTTTTTAAATATCGGGCACTTGAAACAACAAAACAGAACACTTGTAAGACATCTAGTACACTAAAGGCGCACATGCTGAATTATAAACCACTTGTGTCTGTAGTTCGCACGAGTTTGCACTTACCGTTACTGAGTTATCGAAAGATCATTCCTTAGACAGAATCGTAATAACTGGCTAATTCACAAACATGTACGACATTTATAAGTAAGTGATTCACGTCCTGCCTAAGCTTCTCCTGTCTTTTATAGTCTTTCTCTCCTACTTCTCCATGAACCCGCAGATTAGCAATTCTTCGTATTGGGTAAATAACTTCTCGACATTAAATATGACCAAACCATCTAAACCCATGCTCTCCCATTTTGGCATCAATTGGTACGATTCCTAGACTTCACCTAATTTACTGATTCTTAATTTTATCCTTTTTTGTTACTCCACTTATCCATCTAAACTATTTCTTTTTCTTTTTAGCTGCCAAAATATATTTCTGTATACCATAGCTGGTCTTATGGGTGTGTTATAGAATTTTTCCTTTAGATTGTTTGGGATTTTTTTCCTACACAACTCGCCTCTTTATCCATTCAACCTTAATTCTAATGTTTGTATCTCCATATTTTCCTACATTACTTTGGAATACCAATTATAGTACTTAAAACTATTAGCCCAGTCTGGTTTTACAAAAATCATCGATTTCACGGCAAAATGTTTCGCAGATATCTGAAGCTTTTAAGACATAGGTGGGGGTTACTAGATGACGAATAGATAAAAAGATACTCCTATTTTTACCTTGCGTTTTCTTTAAACAATAATTTATGGTCAGAATTTGATTTTTTATTTATTAAGTTTTTTCCCTTATAATTTAAATAAACAATATTTATACCATTCTTTTATATCAAGAATATCTTTATTTTCCCGTTTTTTCAATTAAAATTGATAAATAATTTACGGAGATATTTGCAATAAAGAAGTTTTTTTGCACTAATGTATAAATTTAATTAATTTTTTTATAAACAAAATAAAATGTTATTAATATATTTCAACATTAAGGAATTACAGTCCTTTAAATTTGTGCGAAATTTCCCCCTGATCGGTCAAACAGTTTAAAAGTTATTCAATTTGTTTATCCCTAAGACTAATTATTTAAACCATTGATCTTGCCCTATGAATGATGCTAGACACATTTAACAAATTTTATAGGATTCTTTTAGACTTGGTTAACGTTGTCTGTATCGTTAATTTGTTGCTGCACTGAACGGAGGTTTTCATTTATTTCTTCTTCTGTTTCTTGTCGTATATTTTTATTTCTAAGTTTATTTAAATCTAGTGCCTTTCTATGTGGTCTTCTAATCTTTTTTGGTCTCGCATCTATCACAGTAACTACCGGGTTATGATCTGAGCCTATATCAGCTCCTGGGTACGTCTTAGTACATTTAACAGCATTATGATACCTCCTTGCTATCATAATGTAGTCTATTTGATTTCTCACTATTTTTTCTTTGGTATGTTGTGGAGATGTCCACGTATATAACCGTCGAGGAGGTAATTTGAAAAAGGTATTTGTTATTACGAAATCTTCACTTTGGCAAAATTGAATCAATCGATCTCCTCTGTCATTTCTGTTTCCAATCCCATATTTTCCTACTTGTTCTCCTACCTTACCTTGACCCACCTTGGCATTAAGATCGCCCATTAATATGTTAATGTATGGAAAGACTGAATTAATAAGTGAAGACAAACAACCTGCAACAAAAAGGTTCAGACCTGACAGTGAAGTTGAATAAATAAACCAAATTTTAACTTTTAAACCAATGTATCTAAAGAAAATAAAAAAAGTAAAGTTCAATAAACATTATAAAATTTATAAGACAAGTTATGAAAAAATTGAGTTATTTTATCAAAGCAGTAAGGCGATTAGATTAATATTGTATATCATATTTGTAAGAAAAATAGAATAAAAATCAATATTGTTAATTATAAAAATACAAACAATTATAAGTAATATAAGGAATATAATAATATAATGTGTAGAAAATTACCTGAAATTTAATTTATAAAATATATAAGTATTATTACATCATTGATATAAAATGAAAAAACATATGTTGATTTTCTGGGATTTTCCGAGATTTATGGGAGGTGAAAATGTCATCAATATTAATATTGCGACAGACTATTCGAGCAAATTAAAAAAAAAAAGTAAGTATTTATGGTGAATTTCAAATGGACTTAATTTTTCCGAGTTCTCCCATATTTTCCGGCCAGTGAAAATTATGTAGTTATTCATATTTCGACGAGCTACCCCGGAATAAAAAAACGAGGCTTGCAGCTGCAAAGGAAGCCGAGATAATGTAAATTTTTCCTACGTGTTGCAATCTGAAGTTCCGATGCCGAAAAAAAAAACTGAGCTGAAACATTTGCACTAAAATTTGTGCAAATTTTACTTCTTAATGTTTATAAACAATGGAGATATGATTTTTTTAAAAATAGTCACTAACTTCGTTTATATTGGTCATTGAAGGTTTTTTATTTTTTAATGTGAGCTTTTTTACCAGATATCCAGTGGTTGTACGTACGTTAGGTTAAGTTATTACAATTGTTTATAAGTAAAAAACATACCCCTTTTTCAAACGTTTATTTTGTAAATAATTTCGATGAAAACTCAATATGCATTTAACTTCTGAGATAGTCTAAGTCTTAAAGAATCCTATGAAATTTGCTGAATGTGTCTAGCATCATGCATAGGGCAAGCTCAATAGTTTAAATAATTAGCCTCAGGGATAAACAAATTATACATAAAAATAATAATACCATTTTATTTTGTTAATAAAAAAATTAATAAAATTTATAAATTAGTGCAAAAAAACTGCTTTTTTGCAAATATCTCTGTAAATTATTTATCAATTTTAATTAAAAAAATGGGAAAATAAAGATATTCTTGACATAAAAAAATGACAAAAATATTGTTTATTTAAAATATAAGGGAAAAAATGTATAGACAAAAAATCAAATTTTGACCATAAATTATTGCTTAAAAAAAACGCAAGGTAAAACTAGGAGTATCTTTTCATCTATTCATCATCTAGTATCCTCCACCTATGTCTTAAAAGCTTCAGATATCTGCGAAACATTTTTACACCTTTTTTTTTATCCAGACTGGGCTATATGACTTTTCACCATAATTTCACCATTCAAAACTATCACTTTATTTGTATTAACTTCATCTTTAAATAAACATTTAAATGACTCTAGCTTTGTCCCATTATGCCCTTCAATTGATCGTTCTTCTGCCTTTAGGCTAATTTCGTCACCCCAAGAATATTGTTCAGACCCAGGGTATTAAATTAGTAGTATTAAATGAAAATATAAATATAATAATTAAAATAATAAGTTTTGTCTTTTCTTACTTGTATATTTTTTTTTAGTCTGGCGCCGATATCGAATAAGCTTAGACGTTTTTTTGATCGATCCTGAAAAACTGTGAAATTTACATAGTAATAAAAATCGTAAAATTCTGCACTGCACCTTCATACAGTATTATAATGTTAGTTTATTGTGCATCACAGAAACAAGGTATGTGAGTACATATTTTATTATTAATAAAGTAATCGCAGTATCTTAGAAACACAGTACAATACATAAATTATTATACCAGCGATTTATCGACATCAGTTTTTATCATAAAAGGTAATTACCAAAACCTGAAGCGGAACAGGTCCGTACTTTGGATAGTCAAATGGTGATTAAAAATTGAATTTGACGTTACTGATAATAACGATGAATTATCTCAATCTACTTTACCTTTATCTTACTCAGCTGAAGACAGTAAACAACAAAAACCAATCTATCCATCCAAACTACTAGCAATAGTTTTCAATTCTCTCAATAGTGTCAAATTAGACAAATATTTGTTAGCGATAGGCACTCTAGTTAGTCCAAAACATATTCTTTTTTTATCAAGAAACACGAACAATCGTATCTGCATTTATTTTTCAAGTAAACAAATCATAGATGATTTTTTTTAAATACTGGAGGTTTCATCACTGTAAACAATATACAAATTGAAGTTCATAGACTAATTACTCCATATAAAAGACTTTTAATATCTAATGTATCTTCCATTATCCCGCATAAGATAATAGAGAAAGAACTTTTATCTTTATGGCTAAAACTAACTTCAACAAACATGTACTTAGTTTCCGTCGACATATTTACGTATCCCTACCCACAATCCCAATTTTTGATTCCATTGTTATAACGTTTGACGAGTTTAACAATCGAATTTTTTTAACGCTAGACAATGTATGTTTCCATTGAAAACAACATGGCCACATTTCCAGTAGTTGCTCAGTAACTATAAATAACTCAGATGCAGCTGTCACAACTACTACATTTTCAAACAGAAATGCATACACTAGAGTAGCTTCAGCAGCCTACTATGACACCTTCAACAACGAGACCTCTACAAATATATCAAATACATCAACGTTATCTTCAAAAACATCATCCAAAACTCAATAACGCAAGATACATCGAATACAGTTAATGCAATATCAGTACTATCCAAAACAAATATATCCACTTCACCAACCACATCATCCCATACAAGCATTACTAAACAGTCTTTATCTTACAGTCTACACAATAATTCTAGCTCTTTTAACTCTGCTGTCCTGATCGGGTCTATTTGACCCAAAATTTTTTTATTTCTTATAACGTTTTGGTGTTTCGTGACCTTATTACCTAATATGAGGTCTTGTCTTTCAATTGCATACGAGATAAAAAATCAACTTCCTGACTTTTTTGATAAAAATAATTGTTACCTATAGTACATTCGGGGCAATATGATCCACTTCGTTAAAAATTACCTGTGTACTTATGTTTAGTTGGCAGTATTTTATATATTTTCTAACGTAGAAATGTCACGTAGAAGGAAGTGGAAATGATAGACAAGTGGTAGGCTGGTAGAACACTGATTTGCCAAGCGCATTTATTTATATTTCCAATTTCAGTCTATGTTTGCATGTTGATAATGTGTCATCGAAGAACGCCAACCAGTGGCGCACCCAGAATTTGTCTGAGGGGAGGGGGGTTTTGAAATTTTTTATGCTACCTCCATTTTGAATCCCTAAAATTTGGGTTTTATAATCCTGCCTACCTGCTACCGACCTCGGAAATTACAGGCCCATAAGTCTACTTTCACATATTTATAAACTATTTACAAAAATAATTACGAAACGACTAGAAAATAAATTGGAATTTTATCAGCCCATAGAACAGGCGGGTTTTAGAAAAGGCTATGGAACAAATGATCACCTATTGGTAATAAAAAATCTTATAGAAAAATGCACTGAATATAAAAAACCACTAGCTTTAATATTTGTCGACTATGAAAGGGCATATAATTAAACACATATACCAAAACGCAACAGCCAGTGTTAGAATGGGTGATCGTCAAACCCAGAATTTCCCGATACAACGTGGAGTACGCCAGGGGGACACCATATCGCCGAAACTGTTCACTACGCTTTTGGAATATATATGTAAAGGGGCAAAACTGACCGACAAGGGCATAAACATAAACGGAGAAAAGCTTAGCCATCTAAGGTTTGCAGATGATATTGTACTAATAGCTGATAGGATAGATGAGGCCAAAGAACTTTTAAATCAGCTCTACCTTTCCTCGCTAGAAGGGGGATTGAAAATAAATATATCTAAAACCCAGATGATGACAAATCTTGTAGTCAGCGAAGATATATGCGTAGGAATAAGATCCATAGACCAGGTAATGGCCTATAAATACCTATGTCATGAGATTCGCATAGGAAAAGATAATCAAACCGTTGAGCTTCTCCGTCGTATAAGACTGACTTGGGCAGTCTTCGGCAAGCTGAACCATATTTTCAAATCGTCTGATATACCAATATGCCTTAAAAGAAAAACGTTTAATCAGTGTGTTTTGTCAGTGTTAACTTACGGTGCGGAAATGTTGACCATGACAAGGAGAACTGTTTAAAAGATCCGGTGTGTCAAAGGGCAATGAAGCGTGCTATGTTGGACGTTTCACTACGAGACAAGATTCCAAATCGCCAGCTACGACAAAGAACAGGAGTGGCTGATACAGTAGAGAGAGTAGCAACACTGAAATGGAACTGGGCAGGTCACGTGGCTCGAATGACAGATAATAGATAAACAAAGCGGACACTGGAATGTAGACCAAGAGATAATGCCTAACGAAGTAGAGGTCGTCCACCAACACGTTGGACTGACGATATAAAACGTTGTCATAGGAATTGGATGCAAGAGGCACAAGATCGAAATAGATGGAAAATTATGAGGGAGATCTATGTCCAGCAGTGGAAAAGCGAAAATTGAATGATGATCTTGCCTACCAACTTAAACCACCTTCTCTTCCCGTTTTCCTACGCCAATCCTCCCGGTCCAAGGCATGCTCCTCCTTCAAACTTCTCGATTCCATCGCTCTTCTAATTTCTTTATTTCATGAGCGTCGAGGTCTACCTCTATTTATTCGTCCAGGGGGCTTCCGTTTGTGAAGTTATTGGGGTCAACGTTCGTCAGGCATTCTCAATTGGTGTCCAAACCATTTTGAACCCCTTCTTTCTATTCTGTCAATGACCGTTTCTGTAGCGTATATGTTATTTCTTATAGATTCGTTGGTCTTCCTTTCCTGCCTTGATATTCTACTCTACTATAATATAATCTAGTACTCCACTCGACAAATTACGTTTTCATTTGGAGAACTGCAGGGATAGTTAGTACTTGCCCAGATTACTCGACCGCTAACTCTACTAATAAAAACAAGGCTTAACAGATTCATGGTATTTATGTCCGACAGTTGTTAATGTCAACCAATAGTCATTAACACTACTTTTATACATCAAAATGCAATTTATTATTCTACACTGACATAATAACAATAATTATACCTATTACTATTCAGTAATACGATAAAATAGTTGATAGAAATAAGGTTGTGAATTACACAATACTTTCGTCTTAAAACTCTCGTAGTTTTAAGACGAAAAGTATTTTAGTTTTTACTTTTTAGTAAGTCATTTAACGTCTATATCAGGTGATTACGATTTAATTCATGTATATTGTAGCTTACCCTGAGATTTTCATGAAAATTTACATGAAAACGCAAGAAGAAAAATCCCATTTTCTTTTGAATAATTTATCTTGGACCTAATACTACTTTTAATCCAAGACTGCAACGATTATATTCTGTTAGAGAAAAATTAATTTCTTAGTTTCATCAATCTTGCTTCTTAAGCTAAAACGTAAAAAATGTGAAGTATTTTTGCTGAAATACGAGTAAAACGAAGGAGAGATTTTTATTAATTACTTTCGTGAATTTCCGCGAGTCGCAATGTTTTATGTATATTTCGAAAACGACTGTCCATTTTAACAAATTACAAATTTACAGTTAAGAATTTCTAAAAGGTTTAACTTGACCCCTTATATATGTGGGAGTTGCCAATATAAAACAGTTAACCTGGATATATGAAATTACATCCCTATAGTGCAGTCTTGTGTAATATATAAAACTCACGGCTGATTTTAAATAATGCCACAATAAAAACGATCTGTTAAAATACTTAGAGTTGAAATTGCACAAAAAATATCTTGCATTTTGATGGTCACCTAATCTTTCCTCTATCCTCATAATTTAACGTTAGCTCATAGGAACTCGTTTTCGCAACAACCAACTATGTCACTGAATTTTTAAATTAATTAGATATGTCGGGCTTACCACCGCCCAATCTAACTTAAGGTTGGCTCTGTCATCATTATGATTAGAAATCTGAACCAATCAAAAATATGTAACGGAACGCGTTTGGTGATGAGAAAACATGAGATATGTATTCCGCGTGACAAAATTCAAAGAAAAAATTTTAAGATGAGGAAGTTCTCATTATGAAAAACCTCCGATAATATCAATCGATGTATTATTCGAATTTAAACTTATT
Source organism: Diabrotica undecimpunctata (assembly GCF_040954645.1). Lineage (NCBI taxonomy): Eukaryota > Metazoa > Arthropoda > Insecta > Coleoptera > Chrysomelidae > Diabrotica > Diabrotica undecimpunctata. Next base: position 101,110,703 of record NC_092810.1, read on the forward strand.
TAATATCTGATATTTTTTTAATATTCGGTATGATGTTAAACAACGCCAAACCTTAGGTGTTTGTGGAATAAATATGGAAATGGATGCTTCTCTCATGGTCAATTATACGTAAAGTGTTCACGTATTTCCTATTGTAATTTGGTTGTAGCGAAACTGACAGTATTGCTAAACTACCCTTATCCCACAATTCTGCCTGGCAGGCAGGTTACTTCTTATTTCTTAATTTCAACTAACAGTCTGAAAAGAAACTTGCATTATGGGACATCGAGTACGGAATGATATTTAGACTCAAAATAAAATTCTGGAGCGTAAAATTCAGGGCACGTCTGAAGCCGGCGCTGGACGTGACAGTATGCGGGACGTCGGTGTCAGGGTGTTGAGGAGGCGTGCGTCTGTCTTACATTTAGCTACAACCCAACAACAATGACCACAAGCAAGCCAAACAACAACAAGAGCTCACTCGCTGAAGATGCTGCGCTGGAGCATCAGCCGACGCTCACTCAAGCAGGACGATCGATGGAGCGCATGAAAACTATATACAGGAATGAAAATATTTGGCACCTTTATTATAAGGTAACAAACTTCGGCAAAGTAAAAACCGACTATAGACTACATCTGTATGCCTAATTTTGCAGGAAGTACCCAGAAATCCAAGTATACCCAATTATGTCGCAGAAACTTACGCAATAGAATATTTCAATGATGATCTATTGTAGAGCAACAGAAATTGTTAATGTTATGAGCATTAAGATCAGAACACGACAAGATACTAATAATAGAACGACTAGTAAAATAATTGCTCCCAGGGAAAAAAGACCGGTGAGAAAGATTGAATTATTGCGTGAAGATATTGGAAAAATGACGGAATACATTCCAGGAATAAGAAGTAGCGAAGCAATCACAAAAGCTAAAACAATAATGCTGAACATTCACAACATGATCCTAAAACAACACAGCTCACAATTTCTGGAAAGATTAAAAAAAAACTTTTCGCTTATTAAGACCGCCTAAGGAAATACAAAGTTAGTAATGACCGGAAATCCGACAATATACTTTTTGAGCATGGAGAGAAGGCGTTTTATAGGAAACTTAATTCCACTGTAAAAAATAAAAATAAATCATACCTAAGTCAAGAAGAAATTCATGAGTTTTAGGAAATCAATTTTTAACGCCAGCTACTCATAACACCAATGCTGGATGGATTGAAGATGCGATGAACAACTGACAACATTACAATAATATTCCTTTCGATACCTTTACCACTGGAAGTTTTGAATACTATTAATGAATTTTATACTGGGAAATCTCCTGGATAAGATGGAGTTCAAAACTTCTGGCTAAAGAAATTTTGGAGTGTTCATAAGTGTTTGTCAATATTATTTAATCATGGTATCCCTAATCCGCAGAAAACACCATCATTTCTTACTTAAGCAACCACTTATCTAGTACCGAAGGATCAAAATAACACCCAATATCTAGCCAAGTACTGCCCAATTGCTTGTATTCCAACGTACAAATTGGTCACCTCCTGTGTAGCCCGACGTATCTACCAACATTTTAATTTATAGAATATCATAGGACTTTAACAGAAAGGATACACTAAGCGTTTCATGGGTTGCAAAGAATTGCTAACCAGGCGTGTACCAAAAAAGACCTTTGATGTAGTCGATGAAAACATAATGACGGAGTAGAAGAAAATTTATCTTTAAATACCTGGTAAAAACAATATCGGAAGTTATCCCAATTAACTGATATCTAGCGATAAATCTACTATCATTGCACTGATTTAGGTTTTAGCTTCAACAATAACAATAATGTTGTTGTAGCGAATTTAAATCATCTGTTGTATATAAATGATTTGCAATTAAAGGCTACCACTTGTAACTACCTAGACTAGATACTAAAGAATACCACGACTCAGTAGGAAAGACACCAGGAGTTAGCCAACAAACTGGGACTTCTGCGAACCGACCATCTGTCGTAATATCAATACGTGCCGGGTAGAATGCTTGAAAACGACAAGTACAAGCTATACTGGAACCACATAATTCTTAGTGAACAATCAGTGGTATATAATATACCGGATCTCATACTAGTTATTAAACTTACTAGGAAAATAACAGTATTAGAGGTGGCGATACCTAACAACAATAATTCATGTATTAAATACAAAGAAAAGATCGCCAACTCTAGAAATACAAATAAAAAGACAAGGGGAATGGAAAGTACCCAGACAGTACCTATTATTATTTTATCTACTTTGGGGTTATTCCGAAAAACCTCCTAGAAAACAGAAAACAGCTGGGTCTAAGTGAAGACCTGTATAAGACCATGCAGAAAGCTGTGCAACAGTCGACCTTCAGATGCTTACGAAAATACTCTAAGAATACTCTGTTTTGGGAGATACTCTGACGTAACAAGTCACGTAGGGTTCGATAACATAAAAAGGATCGCACCAGATGGAACCCTTTTAATACTGTAGGTAACTGAAATGAGCAAATTTTCCCCTTAAAGGTAGTGTAATATGGCTAAATCTGGATAATATTATTATTTTCAGTAAGTCTATTATGAATTTCTAGGTACGCGCCTGAAAACGTCCATGGAGAAATTCAGATTCAATTAGGAATTGGGCAAAAAAGTACATCTATACTGTCACTTTTGCTGATGTTATACTAGCAATGAACGTAATATATTGGCATTTATTTTAATTATATTTTAAGAATATGGTAATCAAAGTTGGCAACAAGGAGGTATTTCTTTATACACACAGTGACAGCACTTTATAAGCAGCCGTTAAAAAGTAGAAAACTGTGTACATGTGGCGTCCATAATTCGTCAGACAACATTTAATAATTCCAACGACAAATTCGACCAAATGACTGCAGTTGCTGGCCAGCCTCCAAGTCAGGCAGAGAAAAGAAAATTTAGGGGTTTATTTGGTAACATTGTGAAATATTCATACAAAAAGGAAGAAATACAGGAAGAACTATCGTTGTCCAATATAAAATCGATGCTGCTATTGCCAACCAAGTCGTCGAGTAATTTGACGCTTACCTTCGTCGAACCTTTACCCTGCAGCTTGGAGAAAGCTAAAACTGTTGTTCGGAAAATGAAGAAAGACGAAACTACGAGGTTCTGTGTGTTCTTGTTAAACAGTGTTACTAATAAAGATAGTTATTGTCTGTCTCGAATCGACAATACATTAAATAGATTGGCTGGAAATAAATTGGTTGCTACTTTGGACTTAATGCCTGGATATTGGTAGATAGAAATGAACCCAGTAGATAAAAAAAAGACAGTTCTCGCCACAGAATTGTGGCAATTTACAAGTTATACCATTTGGACTCTGTAATGTTCCTACGACATTAGCAATACTTATGAAGAATGTGTAAGATGGTTATCTTGGAAAACGTACCTGAATTGATTAGACGATATAATCGTCTTAAGGAAAGGTTTTAAAGACCATCTGAAGAATCTGCAAGATGTTTTAAATCCACTTAAAACTGCTCAGTTTATGTTTAAACCCCAAGAAGTGACAGATATTCCAAAGGTAAGTTAATTTTCGGGGCCATGTAATTAGCAGCGAAGGAGTGACCGTGGATATGGGAATCATTAATGCTATTAAGAAGTGGCAAAAATTAACTGACAAACATCAAGCGAGTTTATTGGGTTATGTACTTACTATCATTAGGTTCATTAGGTTCATTACGAAATTTTCAGATATTGCTAAGCACTATTTTCAGATATTGCGACTTACGGCAAAAGCAAGGGATTACTGCTGGGATGGAGACTGCTATGCTGCTTATGACCAAACCACCTACCAAGGTACATAAAAAACATTACTTTATTTGAGGGGGCAATTGCTGGAGTTCAACATACAAAACTTAGCCATGCCAAAGCTGGAATGCCTACAGTTGTATTGGAGGGTTGTCCAAACTATGGTAAAGAAAATCTTTAAACACACCTAAGTCCAGGTACTAGTCTATTGTAATCCGCATGGTTACTGCTATGGAGCGAGATCCGTTCCTTGCATTTTTATACAGCTGGGAGTTGTAAAATAGGATCCAGTTACCGATCCAGCATCCAGTTCGAGTTCCGACAAGGTTCCAGGAAAAACTATATCCTAAGGCAGAAGCAATATTACGATAGCGTTGCATCGAGACATCTATGCTATAGCAACGAGGCATCAGTTACAGAGACACCGTCACTTAGTATAGCAGCCCCTGGTAGTCTTTCGTTGCCATGAAGTAAATCTGTTAAACTACATTATTTAAATTAATTAACAAAAATATACTATTTAACAAAGTTAACAAGAGAGATGTCTCCTGCTGACTTGTCCACCTTCCTAGAAATGGCAGGATGGACAATGAGCTAAGGGTGACAGCTCCCTGGAGGATGCACAATGGTTCAATTATGGCCTAAGTGCTGTGAAACTTAACTCGCCCTCCCTACTCTACAGATACAGATACAGAAAGTTAACATTATTTAAAGGGTTTTTACCCACATATTTAGTAGCTTTACTCATGTATACCTGGTAACTGCGCTGTTGATGGACTTGTTAGTCCAAGCACGTTCTGATAGGTAATCCGAAAGGGCATTTTTAGATTATACTTACCTTTTAAAAACGATTTTTTAAATAAAAGACAAAAAAAAGTTCTCGAAGCTGTGAAAAGTGTGCAATCTTTAAATTTAACCATCATTCCCAAAAATCACGTCATTATTGCCGAGATATAAACAATGTTAAAATGATGGTGTGGTAATCAAGTAAACGTAGAAAATTATCTTATTCATTAGAACACAGTGTACTCCCATGCTAAGCTAATTTTTGAGATATTAAAAGAAGATCGTGGAGATATCGCTAAAGATAAAGAGTTTAAAGCTAGTAACGGTTAGTTCAGCCGGTTTCAAAGTCAATGTAATTGACATAGTTGTGCAGAGACATTAAAAGTTCTGATAAATAAATACCTACCATATTCAATGTAGATAAGCTAAAACTGGCTTGCTGTGATTTGGAAGTCTAATCGTAAAGGTTGGATGATACATTCCCTTTTTGATGATTTGTTTTTATACTTGAAGTCGAACATTATTTTTAATCTAAACAAATTTCATTTAAAGCAATGGTAACCATCGACAATGCAAGTTTAAATAGTTTTATCCACGTATGACAGTTAAATTTTTACCAGCTAATACAACCAGCTTACTACAACCGATGGATTAGGGAGTCATTAAAGCATTTAAAGCTTGTTACACCAGACGATCATTTGCACACCTGTATACCTGTATAAAATTACAAGAAAGACAAAAAGTTCTTTACTAAAGACTTTTAGAAAGAATTTAATGTTTTAGATGCAGTGAAAGTTACTGGATAATCTTGCTATAAAATTTCACAAACAAACGTTAAATGGCGTCAGGAAAAAACTTTGTACTTCTTTTATCACTGACAGTAAGGTGAAATTGACACCAGAGCATAATGAAATTAGTAATGCAACTAAAGAAGTTCGATGGGCAATTTTATGTTTGTAAATCTTAAACTTTTAATAAAAAAAATATCGGGAAAGAAATAAAAGGCATAATTAACAAAACAGTCATCAGACCAATAATAACATACGCGGCAGAAACACGACCTGACATAGGGAGGATAAAAAGGATGTTAGAAAGAGCAGAGATGAGAACACTTAATGATGAAAAATTTATGGTAAGACACTATGGGACAGAGCTAGAAGTACAGATATACGACGTACATGCAAGGTGGAGAACAACAAGAACTGAGTAAGAAATAGAAGAGTAGAATGGTACCATCATATAAGCCGAATGACAACAAATATAGTAGTAAAGAAGGCAAGAGACGGTTTTCCAATAGGAAGTCGATTACTAGGAAGACCACGAAAACTATGGAACGACAACTTACTGTAGGCACATTGAAAAACAGAGTCATGTCTACATAAAATGAAGAAAAAAAAGAAGAAAAAGAAGAAGAAGAAGCTTTTTATAAACATTTATTGTATAAATTGCTATTTTTCAGCTTCCAGTCTTAATCAAAAATAATTTATATACATACATATACGAAATTATACGCCGACTTTGGCGAATTTGACTTAAGCGGTTGTCGCTTGGTCCCACCTATCGCGTAAGTTCAGTATATTACTGTAGTTTTATGTATTTTAAATAAAATCAATATTAAAAAAATATTTATCTATCGAAGCAAATAAAATTTCAAACATGAAAATATCCTTTATATCATCTACCGGAAAATAATTTGGTATTTATGTCAACAGTTTATTCTAACATTTTTATTGCAATCAACAACATGATATTAAAAATAGTCACAGTATATCTTACATATTCTCTCTCGGTTCTTTTCCAACTTTTTGTTATTTTTTACTGAACCTACCGCATATCTGAGATGCAAATATAGAGGAAACTCTTTTGCAAAATGTCAGATGTCCACTCGTTTCCATTAGGTTGAATTGGACCGGTGTTCGTAGCTTCGGTCGATGACGATGCATATTCAAGGGTCCACTAGAGAGATAACAAGCTGAATCCGCTATTTGAAATTGAATTTACTGCCAAGCCTTTTGTTACAACTTAATAATTTTTTATCTCGAGTTTGGGTAAAGTTGAATTTGGTAAAAACCTAGAATAAAGAGTCGACAAGAGGACTAATTGCAGTTAAAAACGTAAAGAGAGAGTAGTGGTAGTTAGTAGTTTTTTTTTAAATGTTGTGGAAAAAAGATGGTTTACAAATACATAAAAACATGCAATTTTACGATATAAAAAAGAAGTTTTTTTTACTTAAATTAGGTTTTTACGAGAATGTGTATAATAAAAACATAGTACTTACATAATTTTAATTTTAAGGGTGGTTGGTTAATATAGTTAACTAAAGTTTCCTTTCAGGTTATCCTCATTTTCACTTACAAACATAATTTATACTTTAGTGCTGGTATATTTTACTATTTGTTTACTAATTGCACGGTCTAACTAATGAAACAACTTTTATACAAAATTGGACTTCATTCGTACACTCATCTGGGTGATTTGAGTAATATCTCTTGTTTAAACGACTTGTTTTTGACTACACATTGGAGTGAAGAAGAGGAAAAGAAAAAATTTTGAAGGGGCCCTTGATTTCGAGATGCTCGAAAATCCTGTAGACGAACAGTGTTTTACTGGAGGAGATTTAAATGGAAAAATTGGTAGAAAAAAAGCAGACGTAGAAAGAGTTCATTGAGGTTTTTGGATAGAAAAAAGACATAATAAAGGAAATAGTGTGGTTGTTTTTGCAAAGGCATGGGATTTTACTGTCACTAATACGTTATTTATGAAGACTGAAGACCAGTATGATACCTATAGTAGCAGGGAAAGTAAAAGTCAAACAGACTTTGTGCTGTGTAAAAGAAGTCAGCTAAAAGGAGTTACTAACTGTAAAGTTATAAAGGATGAGTGCGTACCTATTGAACACCGTCCAGTGATAATAAATACGGAGATAAAGGTGAGGTGGAAAAGAAAAGCAAGTAGGACACCAGAAAGTAAATTGGTGAAAGTTAAGGAATAAGGATTTGGCAATCGTCTTTAAGAGTAGAGTGATGTAAGAGCTTCAGAAAAAGATACGGTAAATAACTGGTGGAGTGCCAACAGTAAAATTGTGGTGAGAGTGAAAAAGGAATTGCTAGGATAACAATCTGGGAAATAGCCTACTAGAGGCAAAGCAACTTAGTTATGAAACGATGAAGTGCAACAGAAGGTTAGAGAGGAATAATGCTAGAAAGAGGTATAACAGGTCGAAAAGACAAGGATATGTACAAGGTAACAAAGTGGGAACCAAATCTCGCTGACTGCAAAGCTTTATAAAGAGTTAGAAACACCCAAGGGGATAAAAAGATTATACAGCATTTCTAAAGCAAGGAACAAGTCATCAAAGGAAATAAGGCACGTGTGGCAGATTAAGAGTGCGGATGGAATAGTATTAAGAACCGATGTTGAAATTAAGCAAAGATGGTATAAGTACTTTAGAAACTTGCTAAATAAAGAACAATAAAAGAAAAACAGAGGATGCGGGATCCCAAATAAGAATGTAATACCGGGGATAGCGAGAGATGAAGTTGTCGAGACGTTAAATAGGAAAAGGAATGGTAAGGCAGCAGGACCTGATAGAATACCTGTGGAGGTTTGGAAGGGTCTAGGAAAGAAAGGGATTGATATTGTGTTGCAAATAATAAGTAGAATATATGAGAAAAAAGGATGAGTAGAATATATGAGGTACATGAAGAGAGAGTGTAAAGATATCATTATATAAAGATAAAGGGGGCATTTAGCACTGTAAGAACTATAGAGGGATATAGTTAATGTCGCATACAATAAAAATTTGTAAAAGAACTGTAGAGTAAACGTTAAGAAGAGAGGTATCGATAGAAGAAGAACAATTCATGTTTATGTCAGAAAGGAGGACAACATATGCCTTGTCTGCTGTCAGACAGTTGATAGAGAAATACAGCGTCTCTCTTTTAAGCGTCTGCTATAAGATATTTGAGAGGATAATCCAAACGAGATTATTTTACCATGCAAAGCCAAATATTCCTCAAAAACAAGCTGTATTCATGCCGGGAAGAAGCTGTATCGATCAAGTCCTCTCCTTAACAACATTTATTAAAACCAGTAGCAGCTTTCCTTGACTTGACGTGCGTTTGCGACACAGTGTGGGAGGAGGGTCTTTTATTTAAAATATACCAGATGGTACCATGACGTTTGTTCAACAGTTTGATAAACCAAATGCTAAGTGACAGACTTTTCCAAGTACACCTAAATGGGAAAAACAGTAAGTTCAGAAACCTGCAGAACGGCTTACCACAAGGGTCAGTTATGTCTCCTCTTCTTTTTAATATTTATACGTCAGATGTCCAACTACCACCTCACGCCAATTTATTTATACCGATGACATGGCTCTGGGTGCTCAAAAAGAAGTCATAAAAATCGCTGAAACCACCATAGAAGCAGATCTAAACACTATTAACAGATACTTTATGAAATGGAACCTACAGCCAAACCCATCGAAGACTGAGGTAACAACTTTCCATCTTAACAACTACAAGGCAAATTACAGACTAAACATAGAATGCGATGAAACCATTCTAAAGCACAGTTCGAACCCAAAATACCTCGGTGTAACTCTACACTAACATTATTCAGTAATTCGCAAATACATCATGGAGGTCTAATACAGAGGTCATTAGAACGAGCGCGCTGTCCTTAGTATCCTACTGCAGAATATTGCGCTCCTGTCTGGTTAAACAGTCATCACACAAACGTCATAGATACCCAATTAAACCAAACAATGAGGCACATAACGGAAACTATAACGCCCACACCAACCAAATGGCTTCCAGTTTTAAGCAACATCGCTCCACCAGCAATAAGATGACTAGCCGCACTCAACACCCCAGTTCAAAAATTCCAACAAAACTCAGCACTACCGAGAAATACAGACATCGCTAAGCTTGACCAAAGAGAGTTAAGACTAAAATTACAGACATCCACCTACTAGAACTGCCACAAGGTTGGCTGATTTCACTACTGACGAGCACTGGATGGGAGAATGGAATCCAGATATCAGAAGTGCTAATCTCATAGAAAACGCTACAATTAAATCACAGGGCTTTTCTCTTCCTCGTCGTGAATGATGCAACCTTAATAAAATACGAGTTGGTAATGGAGTTTGTAACAAGTCTCTGAACTAGTGGAGTATAAATGCCAGTCCGGGATGTGACAAATGCAGCGCTGTTGAACAAACAATTAACCACATCGTCTTCGAGTGCCCAGCCACCCAGTTCGTTGACATTCTTCAAAAAATTCACCAACTCACTCCAAGGCAAGAGATTGGCTTCGAGGCTGTAACCTTCGACTTTGATAATTTTTATTTTATATGTTGTATGTTTGTGTTTTCTTATTTATTATTGTTAGTATCATTATTTTTTTAATGTAGGACTGCAATGTGTAAAGTTTATACGAATATATATACATATATATATATATATATATATATATATATATATATATATATATATATATATATATATATATATATATATATATATATATATATATTCAGTAATTAACAAATATATCATGGAGGTCTAATGCAGCGAGGTCATTAGAACGAGCGCGCTGTCCTTAGTATATCCTACTGCAGAATATTGCGCTCCTGTCTGACTAAACAGTCATCACACAAACGTCACAGATACCCAGTTAAACCAAAAAATGAGGCACATAACGGACACTATAACGCCCACACCAACCCAATGGGTTCCAGTTTTAAGCAACATCGCTCCACCAGCAATAAGACGACTAGACGCACTTAACACCCTATATATATATATATATATATATATATATATATATATATATATATATATATATATATATATATATATATATATATATATATATATATGTATATATATGTATATATATATATACATCCCACTATCCATTTGAACTCTTTTCACGTTGCAGTAATTTAGCATCACCAAGAATTGCTATCATTTTCTATTTATAAATTGTGTATGTTCGTTTAGGGCACCTTTGTAGGCTTGGCACTGTTGTCAGTTTTTCAATATTCAGATTTTTTTTATATATTTATTTTTTTACATCAAACCTACGTTTTAACATCGAGCATTAAAATCACTGTATTTGGCATCATTTAAGAGCCAATAGATGTTGCCGGTATTACTCCTTAAAATAATATTTTAGATACCTAAATATCGATCGGTTTGGTTCAAGTTCGAATAACGACATTGAAACTACCTGCTCACAAGTTGCAGTCTCGACAGGTTTTTTTCTTCGTTTAGATGTTATATTTAATCAACCTAGATATTTTTGCCCAGAGAATCGAATTCATAATAAGAAAGTAGTTCACGGAACCTCGCTAAATAGTTTAAAAAAATCTTATACAGAAATTTAAATTCTAAATAGTATGAGGGGTAGCTGACGAAAAATTCGTAAAGACGTACAGTTGATTTTGCTTTGTTTTTTTAAACAATCTCTAAAGACAAAAAAAAATAATTTTTTGCTTATAAAACGTTTTGTATACATTCTAAAGAAAAATAATTCAAATAAAAATTGTAGACCATAAAAAGTTTTTTATGTACAAAAATACCAAATTTACATACATAAATAATTGATATAATTCCAAAAAACCGTAAACTCTAAGATATTATGTTTGTAGTAATTTATAAATGTTAATAACTTTGTTTTTTGCCTAACGGCAGGTAATATAGCTACTTGAACTTATGGCAATTGATGAGTTATTAAAGTGTGCTAAATATCAAGCAGATCAAAAAATATTTTACAATTTATTCAATTTGTTTATGACAGAAAGCGATTATTTAAACAACTTTACTTGTCCAAACAGTATGACTGTACAAGTATTTTGTAACTTGCAATCAATTGTTTGCGCTTTCAGTTTTAGGGTATATTAAAAAAACTTTAACATATTATTAATTTTTTTATTAAAAACCAGTTTGAATAGGGGACTTTTTAGTTTTTAGACCACTTCACGTTTTTTCAGTGTCTTTGACAAGTGAGGATTGTCTATTCGCTTATTTCTTAATATGGACTATGAGCAATTATCTAGTCAAGTCAACACTATTATAGAAGTTACCCATACTTTTCCAGTAGTCATTCAGACGGTTCATCTTAATTGTCCCAATATGGAACATAAGTCCGAGAAAAGTCTTAAATTCTGTTTGTGTTGTCTCTTTCCAAAACGCAATCCTCGATTTTTCTGAACGACTTTGTGCAAATATTTCGTCAGAGTCAATCAGAGTCACTTCCACCATTCATTTAATCTACATCGTCCTCGCCAGATGCTTCTAACAATGATTGTAATTCAGCAGTAGTCAATCTACGTTTATGTTCACATCTAGCTTTTTTAGATATCGAAGGCATATTATTTACATCCATCTTTTTATAAATACTATAACTCACTTTTACGGAGGTAATTAACAATAAAAACGTTCTACAAGAAACTATCAACTTACGACTTCCAATACTATAGGCCACTTGAAGCACAATACGTTTTTACTCAATAATAGTTCCTGTATAAGTAAAATTATTTTTTAATGTGCTTCATTTAAGCACACTAGACATCTTGTACACTTTCTTCTCTTTGTATTATCTACATCGCTTTGCCTGAGATGGTATTTTTGGGTGTAACTGGTCGTGAGGGTTACAACATTTCTTTAATTGCAAATGCCTTCGCGAACTCCAGTCTGAACTCAAGGATAGGTTGTCGCTTTTTTTACGTTTTCTATTATTTAGCAACTAAGCATTGACTACTGCGGTATTAAATGCGGTATTAAATATTAATTCCACTGCCACTTTCCGGTACCACTTCAGAATTTTGCGTATTGGGCTTTGGTAAGAAGCCACTTGATCACTAAAATCAACACTCTTTTTCACCAAGTTATAATCGAGAATAGTTTGTGGTTTTAGTACTTGTATATAATTTTTCTTTTCATTTGATTAAACCAAGATACAACTATTATGTTTAAATGTTGTAAGGATTAAAACTGGTCTTTTGTCGACCCATTTTATCACTTGTAAAATCAATAATGGGGTTAAGTTTCATCGTGAGTAGCTGGTTGCAACTTTTTTAATCGAGATTTTGGTTTTACATGTTTTTATAGTAAAACATCTGCAGATGAATAATTCGTTTCTTGAACAATGATTTCAATTCATCGACCAATATTCTAAAATAAGGTTTTATTACGTCGTCCGGAATATTACAAACTGGTTCTCTTTCACAAAGCATTGGAAATATGGTTTACATTCTATATTTAGAAAAATCTTTTACTGCAACTCTTGTTCGACTAAACTAAACTAAATTAATACACAAAACAAATTAATCTATTTTTTTATAGAAATGCAGATTCCTGTTGGATTTTTATCAGTGCGGCATGAGTCACTGGTGTCTCGTATATCCGGACCTCTTATCGCATTACAAACATAATTCTCAATTAGCAGTGCGGTACAAGATACATTTAGGTCGTATAATCTTAAAGCCGTAATAAGACCATAAGACCGTATGTTATAAATAAATATATTCCTATAAGAATTATCTTGAAAGATGAAAAAATACAATAAAAAAGTGCAATATTAAGTGTTATTTAAAAAATAATAAGTCATTCACGGGCGTACAGTTAAAAACAAAAGTTTTCAGTGTTCTATTGCTTGATTATTATTATCTGGTATTCTGAAAATGTTGACGTTTTTTCCTGGTCTGATCTTCCTCAACTAACGTCATCTTTCTTAATTGGTGGGTTGTACTGTTCAGGTATCTTTAAGTGTTTTTGTAGCTATCCATAGTGAATGATCTTCTTTAGACAATATACTAATGTAGTGTTCAAATGTGGCATTGCGTGCATCATATAGCGCTGATCTTAATTGTCTGATTATCTACCTCTTGCTCTTCATTTTTCGACTATTAATTGTATAATATAATTCGGAGTGTTATTTGTGTTTTCTTGATTTGGAATTGTTAATCGTGTAGCTCCATATGAAATAGTAGAAGATGAAAACGACAGCATATTCATCCATAAAAAAAGGAAACGCGATAAAGATATCTGAAACAACTGTTTTAGGTTATAGGAGATGAAATAGTCCGAAATTACCAAAACAGGTGAACAGGGCACTATAAAGAGAAAGTAGAATTAGCTATGAAACAGTTTAAATGGGGAAAAGAAGTAAGCTTAGACCAAATACCAGCAGGAATTATTTAACTGAGAAAAAAAATTAAATGGATAACAATATTCACTCCATTTACAGAAAAGGCGGTGACCCGCAAAAATTTTAAGAACTTCTTTAATAGCCTCCAGTCAACAAATTCCTAATCATGTTTAAAAAACGTACGGAATGCACTATTTTTACTAACCCAAGTCGTCAACATACTTGTTGTTGTAGTTATGTATTACGATCAACTTAAAGGTTATGCACGACTTCCGTTGTATAGGTACACAGGCATGCACATGCCGGAGAAAAAAGATTTGTCATACCGTTACATTATGTCATATTTTAACGTTCAATATTTTATGGTCCCCTTTGGGTTATGAAAGGAATGATCGACTTTTTCTCGCACAGATCCCTGCTATGTAACTTTACAATGCGAGTCGTTTGCTGGGTATTAAAGAACCGTCTATGGCCATCATATAATTTTACGCTAATATTTCACGTCCTGCGACGCATTCCACGTTTGACACACTGTCTTGTTTACTTTTTTGTCATTCTATTTGTTAAATCCTATCTCATTCTCGTCACAGCGTCAAGGAGCAGTAAATGTGTGCACTAAACGGGAGGCATATGTCTAACAGTGAACGTTGGAGATTTTTCGAGTTTATCATATCTTCTTCTTTGAGTGCCTCTCCTATCGGAGATTGGATATCATTAGGGCGATTCTAATTTTATTTACTGCTGTTTTGAATAATTCGTTAGTGGTACAGCCAAACCACTCTCTTAAATTTCTCATCCAGGACATTCTTATACGGCCTGGATTTCTGCGTCCTTGGATTTTTCCTTGCATTATATTTTGTAGGAATGTGTACTTTTGTCCTCTCATCAGGTGGCCAAACTATTCAAGTTTTCTCTTTTTTATATTCAGTATAACTTCTGGATCGTTATTTATTCTTCGTATTACCTCTTCATTTGCAATTTTATCCACCCAACTTATTTTTAGTATACGGCGGTAGCACCATATCTCAAAGCTTTAAAGATTTTTAACATTCTTCTGTTTAAGAGTCCATGCCTCAACAACCGTAAAGCAAAGTACTGAATACATAGTAAGTAGTTAACTAAAAGTGGACGTATGCAAAGAGATGTATGACGTAATCGTATGGTATTCGCTAATAATCCTGTCACGTAATATGCCACACACTTCTGTGCGTTAATTCGTTTTATTGCTGCCAGTTTAAGGTGTTATTAGACGCCGCCATATTTAATTTCTCTCCACCATCGTATTATCGTATTATCTCCACTAAATCCTATCATTTTAGGATCCATATGTCATGATTAGACCTACAGGACCGGAGATACGCAACTAAGGCTCTTTTGACATAACATATATAGGAGCAAAGATATATACCTAAGGTCCTTTTGGTGTTGATGTATTTGATTTCTACGTCGTAGTATTCTATTGGTTAAATTGTACCATTTGAGGTACTGTACGTCATGATTGGACTAATAGGATCGAAGATAGATAACTAAGGCCCTTTTGCCAGGCTACTCTATTTAATTTTTATATCTCATTGTATTCTATTAGTTAAATTCTATCATTTGAGGTACGAAACGTCAGGATTGGACTAATAGGACCACAGATACATAACTAAAGCCCTTTTGACAAGCTGATGTATTTTATTTTTCTATCTTATTGTATTCGATTGGTTAAATCCTATTATTTGAGGTACTGTACGTCACGATTGGGCCACTAGAAACGAAGATACGTAACTAAGGCCCTTTTGACGTGATGCTGTATTTGATTTATATGTCATTGTATTCTATTGGTTAAGTGCTATCATTTGAGGTATCGTACGTCACGATTGGACTAACAGGACCGAAGATACATAACTAAGGCCATTTTGACATGCTACTCCATTTAATTTTTATACCTCATTGTATTATATTTGTCAAATCCTTTCATTTGAGGTACTGCACGTCATGATTGGACTAATAGAACTAAAGATACACAACTAAGGCCCTTTTGACATTGTTCTGCATTTGATTTTTCTATCCCATTGTATTATTTATGTTAAATCCTATCATTAGAGGTACTATACGTCACGATTGGACTAATAGGACCGAAGATACGTGACTACGGCCCTTTGGACATGTTGCTGTATTTATTTTTTTATTTCATTGTTTTCAATTGGTTAAATCCTGTCATTTGAGATACTGTACGTCACGATTGGACTTATAGAAACGAATATATATAATTAAGGCCTTTTTGTCATGCTGCTATATTTGATTTTTCTGTCTTATTGTATTTTATTGGTTAAATCCTATCATTTGAGGGGCTGTACGTCGCGACTAAACGAATTGGAGCGAAGATACAATAGGTAGTTGCAATATATCATAACCCGTTACTTTTAACCAAACATGATGCCAAAATGATTTGTGGATGAAAAAAATATATATAATTTACTATTTCGTTGTGGGTAATATTATATTCAACAGCGATGCCAAATTTCTGATGCTAAAATGATTGATAATGAAAGTGGGATATACATTTTCATGTATATAATGGCAGCGAGTAAACGGTAAAACCCTGAACTAAATATATATAATATTTTCACTGTACCATCATTTTAGACTCAAACATTTTCTGGAAGAAACTTATATAACTCAGTAAGGGATAAAAAGAGAAAGCGGATATTTTAAAATACCAACACGGTATCAAAACTCTAATCAATGAGATGGTTAAAATTCTTGTAACAAGTACGGGAAAACAGTTATTAAGGTCTTGTAAAGTAGCGTCGATATACAGATGCTACTTTGCAAGACGATGCTAAATTGATGGTAAAAGCATAATGTATCGATGCGAAAATGATAGTAGGATGTATATATATATATATATATATATATATATATATATATATATATATATATATGTATATATATATATATATATATATCTATATATATATATATATATATATATATATATATATATATATATTTACCGGACAACAATGTATTTCTAATACTGCATACCATATTTAGTAAAAAGGTGATAAGTGTCTTTAATACATTTTACCTGTATGATTTATTAAAATTTCTCTTTCACCTCGATTAGTAAAAACCTGTAAGTGCAGTTACTTCATTTTACCTGAAAACGGGTTGAGTAAAAATTTAGAAATAATATAAAAGCAGAAAGAACGTTTGAAAGAAAAATGCTCTATTCTGGCTTTCAAAAAATTAAAGCGACCCTTAAGCATTTCTTCATCAGAAATGTGTTTTACTCGCTATTTTTCGTTGTATCATACCTGTATTATGAGATTCAGGTAGCTGATACAGTAGGTTTGAGGGTTAACATAAAACAAAAACGACGGATTTGTCAAATTAAGTGCCGGAGAGTTGGGTACTAATTTTTGGAAAATCAAATTGTATTATAATGTTTAAACAATCATTATAGTAAAAAATAAGGTTTTTTTCGTATAACAAAAAACAGGAAAAACAAATAACGTTTTTGTATAAAATGGTTTGACAGTTAAAATGTGTATGATATATTACAAAAATACTCTCATCTTGGTATTCATCAATTTATTAGTGGAAATAATTTTATATAAACATCAAACGTAAAACTCATTATTTTACTCATAACTTAAAACTTGCCTATTTAGAGATTTCACGTTCAGTAACAATTTTTTAGAAAAAAAGACACAAAATGAGATACTCTAAATTTAAATTGGTTAATAAACAAAAAATTTATTGCAAAATCGACAAAAAAAGCGCTGTTTTGGAATATTGTTAATCAATTTTTTAATATTTATTAAAATTTTTTAATTTTAAAATTAAAAAAAGAGCTAAACTATTGTTTACGTGTTTTTTGGAAAATTAGCTAATATCTAGGGCTGGTCCAGATAATTTGGTTTAATAGTTTTCAATAATCCGATTTTTATTTTATTTGATAAGACGTGTACTAATAACCTATGAAAAAAAAGTTTTAAAAAATTATATTTATGTACACAAAATGATTTAAATAGCCCTTTGAAGCATAAAAACATTTATAATAACTGCGTAGCCTTTAGTTTAAATTAAATGGCTAAAAAATATTTTGAATGCTTGTTAAAAAATACATTTTTTTTAAACGTTCCTACAACTATTAGCTACCAAGGTAGCCTTTTTTTAAATCACTGGTACCTTTTTTTTAAAGCCCTTCTCTCTATTCGGATTGCCGAATATAGGACTCTCCTAATTTTAGCCACTCATCTCTGTTGTTTATAAAACGTTTCCACATTGGTCCTGCAGTTCTTTTAATATCGTCGCTCCAGTGCATTTGCGGTCTTCCTCGTGGTCGTTTGGCTTTATATGGTCGCCAATTCCCGATTTCTTTATTCCATCGGCCATCCTTAAGCTGTTCGTTATGTCCAGCCCATTTTCATTTTAGTTTAGCTGCCTCTTCGACAGCATCTTTTACTTTTGTTCTATTACGTATATCTTCATTGGTTTTATGGTTTTTGAGTGCGATACCCAGCATCTGTCGTTCCAATAGCTCTCTGAGTTTGGTACACTGGTACCTTAATTAAGAACAAATAAATAAATATCATAGTTCAGTTATTATACCATATAGTATTTATATCATCATCCTAATCTGAACTTGTGTTGTTTGGTCAATAATACTTAGTTCTAATAAGCATTCGATAACTAAGAAATCTAAGTTTGGTAACTTTTTCCCCCTTTATTGCATGATTTATAATTCGTTTCCAATTTTCTGCAGTGACTATTAATAAAGCTTTCTAAAAATTCTTTTCACATCAACTAATTTGAATTAGCTGTTTTTGTTTTCTCTACGTTACCCTTTACTTGTGCTCATATTAGCTCTATAGGTTTAAGTGGACAATGATATGGGGGTAAACGAAGTAGAGGTATTCCGCGATCTTTAGTTATTTCATTGATTACATATTTATTATATTTTTGTTTGTGTTGTTGAATAATATTCATAAGTTTTTTTTAATCATTTTATTATCAAATATGATCTCTTTTTCTTTTATCCAATTAAGTATCTCATGCTTTTTTTATACCAGAAAGGCATCTATCATTCTATCCTATCTAAGTTGGTAGTTTTTCAAGAAAACATGAATGGTAACTGGCATTATCCATTACTATGACATAATTTTTTATGTTATTTATTATGTTTATGTATATATGTTAACTATGTTATTAACCATCTGAAAGAAATATTCTTCAACTATGCAGTAATTTTCTTATGATAATATCTGGTGTTTCTTAAAGTAAATTCTAATACACCACCAAGCCAGTTTCAGATTGAATATGAGCAATTATTAGTCTACGACCTTTTTCAATAGGTCGGTTCAAACTAGAGGAATAACTTTCATAAAAGCCTATTGTGAATTGGTAATATTAGTAGTCCCATTTTTAAACTGTGTACCCGTCGTTTAACCAGATTTCATCCAAATAATAAATTGTTTTTTCATCTGTTCGGAATCTTTTAATTTTTATAGACATTCCCTTTTCCAAAAAACAATATATTCGCCAAGAAGTTTTGACGAGTTTTTTAATGTATAACAAAGAAACAAAATTAGTATTGTTTATAATTACGGGTGTCTCAAGCAGTGGCTACAATTTCTCTCATTTGTTGTTGTCTGTACAAATTATGTAAGTGATACAATAATTTTACTAATTTAAAATTGTATTGTTCTGTTTTTTTATTATATTTGTGTTTGTTTTATACTTTTTATAGTTTTTGTACTTTTTGACTGATTTTTTTTAGCTTTGTCCATAAAATTGTTCAATAATTTTCAGTGACAATAAAGCATATTTCTATTCTATTCTATAAGAAGTAAAGCTCTTTTCTTACATTTTTCTCACGAAAAACCTATTTCCTTAAGACACTTCCACAATTTTGTTCCCCAAAAACTGGTAGTTTATTGTCTTCTGTAATACTATTCATAATCTTGTTAATGGAAACTATTTCTTTATGTAAATAAAAATAACGAACTTTATGATCTATGGCAGTTTTAACGAAGTCATCAGTTTCTATTAATTTCTTTCCGACCGATATGTTTTTTAGCTCGACACCCCCTCCGCCCTCCAGCTTTCATTCAATCTAAAAATCGTTAAATTGTTGCGTTTTCAACTCCTGTCATACCTGAACAACAATTAACGATTTTACAAACACCAATGTTTGAAGTTATGTGCACTAAAGCATCACGCAAATTTAATATAATAGTTTTTTCCGTTGAGAATATTGACCAGTTTCTGTGAATTAAAAGTTGACGTGGTTGCCATCGTGAAATAATAATATCACAACACCCACAACACAACTAACGTTAAATCAGTCTTTTACAAATTATACCAAATACCTGACTGTATGCACCGATTGCACATAAATATCACAACCTACTGACTAACTGACTTTAAATAAAGGACTTTTTTTATTTTTATAAGTGTATGTACCTATTGATTTTATACCTTCCGTTATATCCTGGAATAACTTAAATATTCGTAGAAATGAGTTGCCTTCGTAGGTACTTGTTTGCAAGTTAATTGAATTTTATTCTGTCGTGAGTACTGTCATTATTTAGTTAGTTGTTTTCTTTTTATATCTCTTAAAATACATTATATGTAATAAACTAAATTTTGTACCATTAATATTGGTAAACACGTAAATTGACGAGTGGTTATATTTCTTTTAGAAAGTGCAATTTTTACATATTTTAATAAATAATAATATTAAACAATTACTGATGTAATTACAATTTTCCATTTTCGCTTTCGTGAGATATGCTGAGCGTATATTATGGTTTATGGAGGATAATGATATAGAGGATTCGTGCTATCATTCTCAAGTATAAGAACAATATAAAGATCAAAAGAAATAGCCATAAATCAATAAAGTGTGTAAAATAAAATAGCAAATAGCCAATTGGTTGGGACATTCATCGGGAGTAGTCACAAATATGACAAAATTCCAAATATTACATTTAACGCAAGTGGCCCAAGAAAGTTTGGAGGATATCTGTAGCGATATAAATCGAATATAAAGTTACGAAGGACCTCAACATGTAGCATTTCGATTTCCCCTCATATGTATTAAAACACCGAAACATATTCTCTTTCACCGAATAAATCTTTTTGCGTCGCTGAGATTGATAATGTACGCATTTTTAGTTTTATTTATATCAACTGAAATTGCATTGATATTTCTTTTGATGATGATTTCTCCTATTAGAGATTTTGCGCATCAAATAAACAGAAATATTTCCATTTATGCTTTGGTTATACCGGGTTGGGCAAATGATGTCACTCAGCGATGAACCGCGAAAGCAGTCAGTTATTGTTTGAGTTCGGATTTTTCTTCAAATTCGTTATTGTTTTTTTTTTGTTGTTCGTTATTGTCGTTTTTGTCATGGAAATATAGTGTAAAGTGGTAGTAGCAGTTAAGAGTTAGAGAGAAGATTTAGATTCAGAAGCTATAACTTAAAACGTGTAGTTCTATAAAGCCGGCAATTTTTTTTGTGAAGAGGTGAATTTGAGCTCAAGAAGCTATTTGGTAGCTTTTGTTGAGTTAATCACCGAGTAGTTCGTGCTGTGTCCTATGTGAGGAGTTTTGTAAAGTAGCGTTTCCAACCATTTGAGAGATCCATATGGTTTTAAGAAGGAATTGAGTGGTCAAGTTTTAAAAATTGCAGTTTGTTGTCATCCAGGATAATCCGAAGCCCGAATAAATCTCCAACTTCCCAAGAAATGTCAATTTTGTATTCCATGGTCACCCCAGACAAATTGAAGTTTGTGTGGGATACGCTGTGTGTTGCTTGCACTGTTTTTGATTCAATTCCAATCCCAAAAACTTTCTTAAAGGAAATACACTAGCCAGTGATACCAGGTACTTTTTATTAAAATTACGCCAAATAAAAATAAACATCTTTTCATTAATAAAAAAAATTGCTTTCATGACAAACTAAAAAAGTATAAATAAATAAAATTTTAAGTTTTATGGATTAGCTAATGGTCATATTAGTCTTCTTTTAAATAAAGTTAACTTTTATAATTTAATTTATATTTTCAAAAGCTTTAATATTTTATTCCGAAATATCGTCGGGGTAGTGTTCCATATATTTGTTCCATACCACATTTTCTACTTTTTCGGGTTAAAAGCTGTAATGAAACATTGCCAACATAATAATGTTTGTAATTTGGCCCTGATAACTCTAACAGCCAAGACTTTTCTGTAATACCTTTGTAACTTTGTGCCATATGATTATATTATGGGTTATTTCAGTACTTAAGTGTTCCATATGCAAAGGCCAATAGGAAGCCAGTATTTCACAAGCGCATTCGGTGCTTCGGTGCTTGTTTGTGCCATGTCAGAGTTATGCAGTGAGTTGAGGTTAACGTGTCTTACTTCTTGTATGGTGGCGACTTGATGTGATAAATGTGATAAATAAAAGTACAAAACGGGTAAGTAAATGCATACATTATTTATTTACTACACTATATTACCAAATTTAATAATATTAATGTTTCAGAATAATAATTTGGCATGTGGAACAAATAGGCACTAATTTCACGATATTTCTGGCAGGAGAGCGTAAACACTCATGTAATTTTTTTGTTACAGAGTGGATATGGATCGTAAACAAATTAACGTTATAAAAAGAAATCTATTTGAGACGATTCCCGATGTTTCTAAAAGAAACAATATTGCAATGTCTGAATGTTCGTCCCCTGCGCCGACATTACCTACTGATGTCGAGAATATGTTTGATAGTGACGATTCAGTCTGGGATTATGATTATAATGCAGAACCACTCAGAAAAATTTTTGACTATAATAGTGATTGAAGTTCAACTTCTTCTGATGAAATCAGATAAAATACAGAGAGTACTACAAAAATGGTGTCAGAATGTGCCGAAAAATGTACAGAAGAAAGCTCAGCAGAAACTAACATGAATAATCAAGATGTCCAAGCAAGCAGCAAAAGGACTTCTAAAAAAACAAGAAAGCGATTAAGAAATCCTGAGAACTGGACTAAAAAGGTGAAAAAGTTCAGCGAGAACACGGGCTTCAATATAAGGACGAAAAAGGAGTTGTCCATGCTCCAAGGCAATATCAATCCAAGTGTTTAAAAACTTGTACCTATCAATGTATTAAAAATATTAATACGAACGAAAGGGAGGTTATATTTAAAAACTTTTGGCAACTAAGTGATAGAAAATTTTTTTTTAGCTACTCTAAACATTAGTAAACAGAGAATTTATTATTTCTTTAAAAAACACTATAAGGATAACTCAGGGATGGCTAGGACTCCTTTGAAAGGAAAATACGTAAAGAAAGTTTTACCATTTGAAGCTCTCGATGAGGTACGAAAACATATTGAGTCGTTCCCCCATATAGAGTCTCATTACTGTCAATCAGATCGTGTTAGATTGTATTTAGATCCTTATCTCTCTATTAAAAAAATGTATCGACTTTTCCTAGAAAGTCACTTTAGTAAAAATTTTCCTGTTAAATCACATAACTATAGAGAAATTTTAACAAGAGAATATAATTTTGGTTTTCTTCTACCAAAAAAGGATAGGACGTAGGGAAATATACAGGCCTGTTTCACTCTTAAGACACCTCGTAAATGTACCCCCAATAAAGCACCTCTCAAGGTGCAAAACCAGGGCAAAAACGATCATAATAATATTATTATTAACTTTTCCATGGTAAAGGTTATTATCGAATAACCTACAGTCGATGCTAAAAAAATAAAGCATATCAAGTCTATGTTTGCCTACATGCCTGAGGTTGACAAAATATTGTACAGAACAATATTTTCTTCAATAAATAAATGATTTTATTTCTTCCAACTGCAATTATTTGTTTCAATTACATTATGAGTAGGTACCTACCGCGAAGAATATTAAACTTTTATTTACTGTTTCTTTCACATACACATGTTTTAATTATTTATAAATTTTAAAAGCAAAAAGAAGTTTCCTTTTTGATGTACACTTGTATGAAAAAAAAAAGGTGCAGTAATATAAGGTTTATTCTTTTAATTACAATAATTATTCATTTATTTCAGTTACATGACGTGTAATTACCTACCGCCAAGAATGTAAAACTTTAACTTTTTGTTTCACATAAACATGTTTTAATTCTTAATAAATTTTGAAAACAAAAAGCCATTTTCTTTTTGATGCACCCTTGTATTTTTTTAAATGTGCAGTAATATAAGATTAGAAATAATGTAATAAACTGTGATCTATCCGTAGAATGATACATAAGATATATTATAAAAACGCAAACTAAAATATTTTACTTAAAACGTAATAAGATAATTCAGTTTGGTACTTCATTGCATATGGAACAAATCTGCAAATTCCTTTACTAATTTTACTTTTTGTTCCATAAGCAAAGGTTTTTAGTTTTTTTTTTTTCAAATTTAAAAAGAGTCAGTAAAAATTTGAAGTCATAATCCAGCAGACCATTTTAAATATTTTTTTTAGAATTAACATCATTTTCATGAGTTTTAAAATAAACGAGTAAATATTACCAAAATATTTAAATGTAAATATCTCAAAATGAGAATTTGGCATATGGAACAAATAAGTACTAGCCCGACGATATTATGACAGTCAGTATTATCGTTTTCTGACATTTGGTAGATAACCGTAATTTTGAATTCTGTTTTGTTCAAAGATTAACCTCAATGCAAGCTCCGTAGAAAATTTAGAAAATTTTCGTTTCTAATAATTTTTTAAATAGTTACAACTAGTTGTATAATTGTTACAACTATCGCCCACCCTGTAAAGTTTGATGATAAATTGTGTTATTATTATTTGTAATAACTGTTGATGTGAAGTAATAATAAATATGTAATGTTTCTCTCTAAAACAGGAGTTGTAGAATTATTTCCTTTAAAAAGACTTTCATCATCATCTTCATTAACATAGCTCTCGAGAACTATATTATTAACTGTGTTATTAGCTATGTTAACAGCGAGTCCCTGTAGAATAAACTACCAACTAAATAAATACTTTAAATTTTTGTAATAAGCCAAGATAAAAAAACTTTCTTAAATAAGTATACAATATTTTATGAAACTATTATTGAATCTGCAGCACACTGTATAAAGTAAACAGACAATTAAATAACATCCGGGTGACACAGTAAGTTTATGAGCATGATTTATGGGCATTTTGTAAAGGACCTTCAATATTTCAGTTTCAGTTTCAATCCCACATTGATAAACATCTCGGGAAGACTCGGTGACGCCATTTTGATCGACGATTATGGGTCTAACGATCCCTGACGGATTGTCTTTCACCGTCCCATTCAATTTAAATTTGCTGACAGCTCAAGTACTCGTTTTACGAATTTATAGATTACTCAACGCGATTACGCACCGAACTTTAATCGATAAGCTTTGCCTAAATCAATTTTTAATTAGTGTATTAGACTATGGTTGGGTTATTGAGATATGCTGATATTAGTTAATAATTTCGGCTCTAAGTTCCTTTGTTAAATTCAGAATACACAAGAGCTGCAAAATGATTTATATTAAAATGAATATTATATAGTTGAAGAGCCTCTTATCTCAACGAAAATCCTTGCTTTATAAAATAAACAAAGTAGATAAGATTAATTACGAGACGAATTAATTTGTTCTGCTTTCAACATAACAAAAAATGTTAAACTTTGGTTCTAAAATGGCTTCAATGCGAAAACGAAAATATCATATTAATGATTTCTGATTTAATAACTAGATCCTAAATCCAGAATTGAAGAAGAAATATATACGCCATAAATTTTTCTTTTATATACAGGTTAATTCACTAATACTGTAATACATTATTTCTGAAAATACTCAAGTGCATATTCTGAAACGCTGGACTTCTGTATCATCATCTTTATCATCAACCTGTATGCGTCCACTGCTGAACATAGGTCTCCTTCAGCTCTTTTCATCTGTCTCTGTCTTGTGCGGTTATTGCTAACGCGCTTCAGGTCGTCAGTCCGTCTAGTTGGTGGGCGTCCTCTGCTCCATATTGCTTCTTGCCTTGGTCTCAACTCTAAATACGTTTTATCCATCAGTTGTCTGATAATCTGGCGACGTGCCCTCCCTAATTCCATTTTAACGATGCAATTTTTTCGATAGCGTCTGTTGTTTTTGTTTTACGACGTATTTCTTCGTTTGGGAGTCGGTCTCTCAGAAAGACACCCAACATCTGGCGCTCCATAGCCATCTGAGAATTTTCCTTTTGAGACATATGGGTAGATCCGATTTAAATACATTGTTTAATTTACCAAACGCAGCCCAAGGTACTCCTATGCGACGTGGAAGCTCACATGTCTGGTTATCTCTGCCCAACCGAGTTTTATGTCCTAGGCACTTATACGATGTAGTATGCACAATATCCCTTCCATCAACAGCAACATTTCGATTTAGCACCAGATAAGTCAATATTTGCGTCTTGTTCATATTAATATTTAGTCCGATCTCCAAGGACGCGCGATATAATTTTTCGCGCAAACATTATGATTGCTTCATCTAGATGATCGACTATAAGGAAGATGTCTGGACGATATCTGCAAATCTCAAATGACTGAGCTTCTCTCCATTTATGTTGATATCATGCTCGTTCAGATGTGCCTTCTTACAAGTATGTTCAAAAAGTGTCGTGAATAGCTTTGGAGAGACTTTTTCTCCTTGCCATACTCCTCGCTGTATGCAGAATTTATTTGTTTCTTGTTCAGAAAGTCTTATGCTAGCTGTAGTATTTTGTTAGATATATTTGATTATGTTAGTGTAGTGATGGTCTATTCGGCATCCTGTCAATGCTTTTAACAATTTCTGATGGCTTATGGTATCGAATGCTTTCTCGTAGTCGACAAATATCAGTACCAATGGTTTGTTGTACCTATTCTTCCGTATAACTGGAAGTTATTATTATCTTACCTATATTAACTTCTTCCTTGGAATACCAGAAGATAACCCATTGATGATTACATTTATTTCTGAACTCTCGATAATAGCATTAATAAAGACTAGCTCTTTCTTACCATAAAACAGTAATATGTAGTTGAAGTAATTAGCCGCAGGCTCTTGAGGTTGGGAAAAGGAGCAGAGCCAAAGCAGGAGGTCTCCCAGAGTGTAGGTGACTCTAGGAGTACCAGTGAGGGATTGACTTGAATGACCATCTGACCTAAGTGAATCATGTTTTTACTTTGTGTAGGTTTTGGCGCCTCTTCAAGGGTGGTATTTTTATTGGGAAACGTCAATCTATGCATATTGCCGCTCTCCGGGAATAGGTGGTGGCTGTAAAGCAGTAGTGTTAGAAGTATTTCCTGCCTTTGGATGCCGGTTGGACCAATCCCGCTGCTAAGTACAAGTTCAGTTGGAAACGGTCCTTTTGAGATTGTGGGACTTTTGAAGTTATACTTCTATACGCGCGTTCGACATTGGAAATTTGTACGGGAGTCAAGCGGTGAAATCATTACATATGTAAGATATGAGTAAGAGAGAGACAGAAGATATATTTTCTCTCTCTTTCTCTCCCGAGAAAAAAATGTTCCTTTTGTAAATATATTTAATATTTAATAAAATTATTATTTTTTTTATTAATATTATTATCATGGTAATATTAAACATATGCGTAAGTAAGTTATGTTTATTGTCATTTTTAAATACTGATGAATATTGCGTTTTAATTTGTATTTTATTATTATATTGAATTATGTTGCAGTGTATTGTATTGTATTTTTATATTAATAACAAAATAAACAATAAATTTTACTGCAGAGTATGTGTAATTTTTTTTTTGCATTTAACTCCTTTTATACGTATATATGAAAATAAAAATATATATATATATATATATATATATATATATATATATATATATATATATAAATATTGATTCAATCCTTCATTTATTATACTCCTATTACAGGCCAAATGTTTATATACAGCAAACGATGCACCATATACCTATATATCTAATTCTTTTTCCCTTTCTGCTCTCTCTTACCTATAGCATTACATATGTAATGATTGTGCAGATTGACTCCCATATAAATTTGTAACGGCGAACGCGTGTATAGAAGTATAACTTCTACCGGCAGTCCCACTGGACTGTCCCACTGGATTGCCACACCCGTTTTTTTGTTTTATTCGGTTTAACGTGTGAAGGATAGCTGTGACTGTGTCCTAAGTTAAGATCAGGTATCGTTGTGCAACGAACGAGATTGGGAAACCACAGAAAACCAATCCCCTTCTCTCCCTGTGATTGAATACTCTTAAGTTAAGTCTTAGTTATAGGTTGTGTGTGGTTAGCTTGTTTCTTTTTTGGTGTTTATATGTTTATGACTTGTGAGCTTGGGTGGAGGTAAAATGTATGTGTGGGTAAATGATAAGTGTGCCATCTGATCTGAAAATCGCACATTTATTACCACGCGTGTGTAGCGATTTTAGAGATTTTCAGGTCAATTGGCAAATGAGAAGGATTTCGAGGTAGGGTGATGCGCATCAGAGTGAGCACTAGTCCACAGATTAAGGCACACGATGACAGTTTCAGGGAACTAAATTTTATTAAAGCAAATTAACACAATAAAACAATGAAGTGGTTAATAAAGTCTTCCACTGTATTGTCTAAAAAAATGGGCACATTTAATAAATTCCAGTTCAAAATTAAAAATTTTTTCATATTAGAGACTAAATTTTTTCAAACCTGAGCTTGGTCCTTTTTCACTAAGGAGAAAACTAGAGATGAAATTAGATAAAACTATCTAGGAGGGCGTTATCTCATCTGCATCACAATTTTTAGAATGAGAACGCTCAGAGTACAGATGTTAAAAAATGATGCAGTTGTTAGGCTCTATTTTAAAATAACTAAATCCTTCTATAGAAGCAGATAAATATTCGTTACCGCGGATTACAGGGTTATCAAAATTTTTCTAAAATTAAGCCAATAAACATTTGATTCATTTAGTCTTACGAAAATGCACAGTTATTAGTACTCATAAGGGGTTATTTGCATTTAATAGTCCACTGTACGAAGTTGTGTAAGGTTCATCCCCGTTTAAGTGTATTATGGAAGAATTATTTCTCCATACACCTAGTATATCTATGTTTTAGATGACATTTTAATTACAGGGAGATATGGAGAAAAACACACTAAGAATTTATGTAAAGTTTACTATTTTACAAGAGTGTAATCTTACAGTAAAGAAAGAAAAGTGTACTTTTTTCGTTGATCGTTTTTCAGATTTGTAATCGATTAAATGGGCTTACATAAACGTCAAGATATAATTTGCGCTACTGAGGAAATTTCAAAACCTACGAATGTGAGACAAGTCAAATCGTTTTTGGGACGTATAAGTTAGTAACATGAATTGATTCCAAATCTCCTAAACATTATTCATTGTTAACGTAAACTTTTAAAACAAAATGTAGTTTGGCACTGGAATAAGGAATGTTAAGTAGCTTTGGATACTATAAAATAAATTTTTGGTTTTGATCCAGTATTATTCTATGATGATCAAACCCTGAAGCCTGTGACGTGTGATAGTTTAAATTATGATGTTTGAGTTGTGTCTCCGATTCTTTTATAGTTTTGACCCAATATTCCTAAAAGTTTTGACACAAAATATTTATCGGATTTTTTTTATTAAAGATATTTATTTAAATACTAACTAGCTTTTATAAAATTATAACTCTAAATATCTAACTCTAACTATAACTATTTATATAAATACTTATTTAAACAATACTATCGAATTATATGGAATAGCTCATTCTGCTCTACCAGACTCACATTTCTTCGAATGTCTCTCATGAGTTCCTGGACGGAATTGAGATCAATTCCCGCGTTCAAGCCCCTCAATCACCTCGCTCACAACATTAAGTACCGCGTTCGTAGTACAACGAGCACTTCTGAATCCATATTGTGAGTTGCTAAAGTAATTATTTTGACTTAAAATAGGAATAAAATGTTGTTTGATAACCTTTTCAATCACTTTCCCAAAAGTAGAAACAATGCTTATGGGTCTGTAATTGTCAGTTTTTGAGGAATCACCTTTTTTGTAGATCGGTAGTACTTTTGAGTATTTTAGTACTTCTGGAAATACTCCAGATGATAGAATTAAATTAATAAGATGAGTGAAAGGTGAACTATTTGGTAAGTTTCTTTTAAAATTTTGCTATTAATTTCGTGAACGTCCCTACAATTAGAATTACTAACAGACTTTATTATTTGAGAGACTTCTTCTTTCAGAACGGGACGAAAAAAAAGGACTTGCTCAAAGAAGGATAATTTCTATAATTGACGAGGACATCGACATTAATAATGGGAAGAGATGTAATTATAAATATTCCCTGCAATTGTAGTAAAAAACTGATTTATTTCATCGGGAGGTAGATCAGGTTGTACCGAACTGGATCTTGTGTAGTTTCTTTCGAAATTTACTATTTTCCAGCAGTTCTTAGGTTTACTATTGGAATTGGTAATCAAATTACAGTAATCTGACTTTTTAGCAATTTTTAATTGCCGATTATATTCAACTTTTTGTTTATATACTTCGAACAAATCGGGATCCTTAGAGGCATCTGCAATGTGTTTAATAAGAGAAAGATTAGATCTGTAAGACCTTAATTTATTATTAAACCATTGCAGAGGTGTTTTTTCAGCCATTTGTAGTAATTTTTTTAGTGGAAAATGCTTTAATATTAAATTGTTATAAGTTTCGGTAAAAAATCATTATTAATATCGTAGAAAAAGTTCATATTTGTACTAGCTAGCGCAAGTTTAAGCTTCTGTAAATCAAAAGAAGTAATAAACCGTTGAATCGTTTGACTCTGAGGATAAAGTGTCAACAACTTTATGCTCAGAGTCAATAAATAAAAATTGAGCTTGATGGTCTGAAAAACAAGGTTCAAATACGCTCACTCTGTAGATAGTTTCAGAAAAACTTGTCATAATGTTGTCGATGCAACTACTGTACTGGGATGTAATTCTAGTATAATCGTTTATAGTTATTTTTAGACCAAAAGATGTTAATATATTTTGAATATTAAAAAAAGAGTCAGATTCAAGTTTAAAATTTATATTAAAATCACCAAGTATGATAAGTTTGTCTGCTTTAAAATATTGGTTTTTATTTAAGGTACATAAATTGCACAAAACTCAGAACTTTGCTCTATAATATATTAATTTAGATTAGGAGAAGAATACATAAGATTTTCTTTTATATAAATTGCAACTCCGCCTTGCTTCTTTTTTACCCTACAAAAGAAATTAGCTAATGAAAAGCCGGAGATGTTAATTAATTTTAAATATTCCTCACTTTGCCAGTGCTCCGAAAAACATATGACGTCATATAATTTTTGATCCGCAAGAAAAGCATTGATCATATCGACTTTATTTGAAATACACTGCAAATTAACATGAAACAGGCTTACCGTACCTTTTCGAATTAGTTTATTTTGATAAAAGTTTGTAGAAGCTTCTAGGTTTCTTCCTTCGTCTTCTTTTCGAGCTGAAAATTTTTGTTGAAGTTAAGTCTTTTAACGGCAGCTCCTTTGGGCAAAATATTAGGACTGTAGACTTCGTCAATTTTATCGAAAGGGAAAGATACCTTATATGTGGAGTATTTGTCAGTTCTATGTCATTCAACGCAGTTAAAAGTAATATCGGGTACCGTCCCACCCAAAAATTTTAGAAAATCATCGGCTTTCATGTCAACACCAATGCGGGACACATGTACATGACCTTGTCTAGGAATGGTCTTTACAGTAGACGATTCATTCCTTCCAATAATCGGTTTGTATTTGTTTTCTTTTTTCGGTTGGGCATTCCAAGATGAATGCCCTGTTTTTAGATTGTTTTTATTTTCTTTTTGTTTATCACTCATGTATGAATGAAGTAGACTTGTGTTTTTGTTTAATGACATTTTAATGGGTTCTTGACTGGTAGAACCTCAGTTGGTCTGGCCTGCTTTATTTACAGTTTTTTCGCTAGATGACGTTGGAATGGGCATGGCTAAAGTTTTACTATATTTATCTTTTAATAAAGAAATTAAATCTTGTTGCTCTCTCGTACGTTTTTCTAGATGAAATGATAGTTTACTTACTGCTGCAAGTTGACTTTTTATTTTAGTAAGTCCCTTGTTGGTCTTTATATACTGTTCACACACAATAACGTCTAGGTTATGTTCGATATTAAATGATTTAATACCATTTTGCACTGTTTGTGTTAATTTATTAACGTAATCTGATAACTGAGGATTAGAACTGGACAGTGGTAACTTTAAATTCACTAATATGTCAATTAATTCCTGCTTTTTTAGCTTATTTAGTTCCGCTGTTTAAACTGCGACTTGACTATCGGACGCCATCTTGACAGTCTCCCTATGTATATAGCAGATAAACCAACAAAGATAGAATTAGGAATTAAAGTCTACATCTTTTACCGCAATAAAATTTTCATTAAATGTGGTGTTTTATTGTGACGACAAAGAGTAATGGTTTCGAGTAAACTACTTAATAAATAAGTTACTGACTGAACTGAATTTAGTCCATTTTGGTATTGATAAGATGGAATTTATTAGCTAGGCCCTATATTTGGGGGCCATGATTGAAATTAGATAATGAAGATCTGACTTTCCTATCAGAATTTGCAAGCAGGTTTTTCTTAGGTTTCCATGCAAGGCTAAAGTATTCCCTAAAATATTTAGTTACGTGTAGACATAGATTTTGCCGAAACACAAAAAACTAATTTTCTTATAATTTTGGATGTTTTTCTAAATGTATTGAAGTTTATCCAATATTTTCAAGTAGCTAAGTTGCTACGATTGCCAAATGATTTTAATCCAGTAAAACTTTCCAATGACGACCACTATCAGAAAATATAAAAAGCTGGTCGCTGGAGAGGAGTCAATTAACTAAATATCCTATTTAATCTTTGTTTTTCAATCTTCATTTATTTCAGTTATATTTTATGTATTTGACTCCAGTCTGTTCTATGTCACAGACATGGAACATATAACTTTTTATGCCTCACTTCAATAGATAGTATATCTGTCAGCTGACAACTCTGTCCTGTCATGTCACCGGTGCTGAGGTAGGGGTGATACAGTGGAAAGGGAGATTGGTTTTTATACTACTTTTGCTTATTTACGCTGGACCTCTAGTTTAAAATTCATTTTATATATTAAATCTTCTCTGGAGTAAGTTATTTAATATTTAACCAATATCTGTCTTTTTATCATTTTATTTTTTATACATACATACATAACCCCTCCGCTTATGTTTTTTTAAACCCGTAATTCGTTTCCTATGCAGTTATTATCTTGAATATAATTTAACTAATTATTCATGTAATAATATTGATATTTTTATTAAAGTTAATCCGAAACAATTTTAAGGTCTTTGGATTTAATATTAATGGAAAAGAGATCACAGAATATATCGTTGAAAAAGTTTTAAAACGAACAAAGAGTTCAAAGAGAACACAATTTTAACAGTTTAATAAAGCAATTATTTTACGTTAATGATTGGTTTGATTTGTTTAATCAGAAAATACCAGCACAAGACAGTACGCCCAGAATGCAGACTTTTTTTTGGGTTAGCATTAGATAAACACATTGCCATCTTAGATAGAATGAATGACGTGATGTCGAAGTGTAGAGTTGGAAAAAGGAAATCACTAATGCCCTTCCAAAATGGTTAGCGAATATATTAAAATTACCTAGTTTGAATAAAATAGTTATTTTGGGTTATTTTAGGCATTATCATGTCAAACAATTTATTAAAAATATTTTTTACAAACATACAACCACGATTTGGATTTAAATATATTTTGACGTATAGGTTGAATTAAGTTATAATTTAAATATCGTTTAAAAACCTACGTTATAGGCAGAAGTGAATTCAATTTGTCAACGGCTGGAAACACCAAAGAAGATGTTTTAAAAAATTGATCAAAACAAAAGTCCAAAATCATGATTTAAACGACAAACTAAGTCAGAAGATGGTTTTACATGGGTAGACCATCTATCAGAAGGGGATTATCGAAAATTAAACAAATTAGAAAATATATTTTTGGCAGTAAATGAAAATTCGTTGAAAATATTTAAATTTTATTTAAAAAAAATATACGAACTTGCTGAAAATGTCAATTTGGATGAAAGTCTTAAACAACTTTCTTTTAGAAGTCGTTTGTATTTTAAAATTTGAAAACTAAATATTGAATTGAAAGAGACTGCTAGGACACGCAAGCGAAAATTAAATAAAATAATTCAATAATTACAAAAAACGCCAGTGGACGGTATTTTCTATTTGGATTACAGTAATCTTGTTAGGCAGTTAATTTTCATCGTTGTTTCTCTGTAGTTGCATCCCCGATTAGACGTGATCAAGAATTAATTCTTCATTCATTTTAACCATTTGAAAATATTGTCATATTGAGTTGTTTAAGAGATGATTAAAACATTCTAATATTTCAAAAAATAAAATCTTAAATGGGAGTTAGTGCACAAAAATTTTCTAAATTGTTTCCAAATATTGTATTTGTAAAGTAGGCCGGTTAAAAATTTTAATTTTTTTTATAGCCCTTTTTCTATCCGAATTGTCGAGTAAAGGCCTCTCCCATTTCTCGCCATTCATCCCTGTTGTGTGCTAGGCGTTTCCACATTGGTCCTGCGACTCTTTTGATATCGTCGCTCCAGCGCATTTGAAGTCTTCCTCTTGGTCTCTTCGCATCGTACGGTCGCCAGTTTCCGACTTCTTTGTTCCATCTACCATCTTCGAGACGTTCGTTGTGTCCAGCCCATTTCCATTTTAATTTAGCTGCTTGTTTCGCGGCGTCCTTTATTTTTGTTTTGTTCCGGATTGCTTCCTTCGTTTGCCGATCTATTAGTGAGATACCAAGCATCTGTCGTTCCATGGCTCGCTGAGTTTTTCGAATCTTGTCCATGTTTTTTTTTGTAAATGTCCAGGTTTGAGCTCCGTAAGTGAGAACGGGAAGGATACAAGAATCGAACACTTTGGTTCGAAGGTTTTGGGGTATCTTTTTGTCTTTCAGTATGTATGAGAGTTCTCCAAATGCGGCCTATCTCATTCTTACTCGTCTGCTTATTTCGGTAGTTTGGTTTTCTTTGTTTACCTTGATATTCTGACCCAGATATATGTATTCTTCTACATGTTACACTTTTGTTCCTTGGATGGTTATCGTCGGTTGATCATCTTTATTCGACATTAGCTTAGTTTTACTCAGATTCATTTTCAGTCCTTTTTTTATGGATTCCGTATGAAGCTCATCGATCATCGTCTTCAGTTCTTTCCAGCTGTCGGCTATTAGTACTACGTCATCTGCATATCTTAGATGGTTTAAATACTTTCCGTTTATTGATAGTCCCTTCGTTTCCCAATTTAGTGATCTAAAGATGTCTTCAAGTGCGGCAGTAAATAGTTTTGGAGATATGGTGTCTCCCTGTCTTACTCCTCGGTTGATTTTTATTGGCCTCGTTTTCATTCCGTTATCCATCGTGACTACCATTTCAGCGTGTTGATATATATTATTTATTAATATTCTATATCTAGAATCTATTCTGCTGTTGACCAGTGCTTCCTCAATAGCCCATAATTCTATGTTGTCAAAAGCTTTCTCGTAGTCTATAAATGCTAAACAGATTGGTAAATTGTATTCGTTATCTTTTCTATTAGGACCTTTAGTGTGTGAAGATGGTCACATGTACTGATTTTTTTTCTAAATCCGGCTTGCTCTACTGGTTGATATACATCGAACTTTGTTGTCAACCTATTTGTAATTATTTTTGTAAATGTTTTATAAAGTTGTGATAGCAGTGATATTGGACGAAAATTTTTCAGATCTGTATTGTCCCCTTTTTGTGTATTAATATTGTGTTAGCAGTATTCCATTCCTTTGGTATGTTTCCTTCAAATAGGCATTTATTAAAAAGTATTTTTAGGTACCTGATGACTTCTTCTCCGCCTTCTTTCAACATTTCTGCCAGAATTTCATCACTACCCGGTGCTTTATTTCTCTTCAATTAATTGCATTTTCTATTTCTACTTCGCTTATTTCGGGCATTACTTCAGAATTTACGTTTGTTATTTGTCTTTTCAGATTTTGCTTTGAGGAGTCGGGGGATCGTTTCTTGAGCGGTATAAATCAGTATAGAAGTTTTCAACTATGTTTGATATCTGAGCTTTGCTTGTTTCTAGTTCGCCTTGTTGATTTTTCATAGTTATAATATTTTTCGTTCCTAATTTCGGTTTGGTATATTTCAGACTTCGATTTTTCTCTATCACTCTTTCTACATGTTTTTGTTGATGTTTTTTAATATCGTCTTTTATCTGTTTTCGTATGGCTCGATTAAGTTCTTTGTATTCTGTGGTATTTCTTTTGTTTAGTGACAGGAGCTCTTTTCGTTGTTTCAGCATATTCTTTGATTCTGCACTTATTTTGGATTTTTTGTTGTTATGGCGGGTTGCTACTTCTGAGCTAGCATTCAATAGTTCTTTTGTTATAACTGAGTTAATTTTATTAACGCTGAGTTGTTCTAGATTCAGTGCTTGGGCGGTTTTTAATTTGCTATCATATTTTTCTTTATCGACTTTTAGCTTTTCTGTGTCTATTTGTATCGTGTTATTAAAGTTAATTCTACGTTTGCTATACGTAATCCTTAGTTTAGCTCTAACCATTCTGTGATCACTACCCAGAGAGACATTATTTATTACTGTTACATCTTCTACGATATCTTTCTTGTTACACATGATGTAATCGATTTCGTTTCTTGTTTTTCCGTCTGGTGATAACGACGTCCACTTTCTTTGTGGGTTTTTCTCATAAAATGTGTTCATTACGAAATATTTGTTGCTATGTAGGAAGTTAACCAGGGTTTCTCCTCTCTCATTTCTAACACCATAGCCGAATTCACCAATATAGTTTTCGCTTTCTTCTAGTCGTTGTCTAATCTTAGCGTTGAAATCTCCTATTATAAGTGTGTGATAGTTCGTGTTGGTTTCTGGTATTTACTCGTAGAACTCATCTATCTCTTCATTGGAGTGTGTTGAAGTTGGGGCGTACACTTGAATGATTTTTAGGGTAATTTTCTCGTTTATATTCATCACAATCATTGCAATTCTTGCTGAGATTCCCAGATATTGTTCTATTTTATTAGCATGTTCCTTAGAGACCAGAAATCCTACGCCGTTTAGACTGTGTTCTTTGTGCCCTTTGTAATACAAGATGTTACCTGATTGTAATGTTATGCGCTTCTCACCTTTCCTTTTTACCTCTGCAAGACCAAGTATGTACCACTTTAGGTCCTTTATTTCTTCTTCTAGCTCGTAGATTTTTTCATCTCTGTTTAAGGACCTTACATTGAGTGTTGCTATATTCAAGTTTTTTGTTTTTAGCGATTTCTTGCTTCCCCCAGATTCCATGAAGCTGTCCTTTTTTATAAAGAAGTGGGACTTGCCAACACTGTATGATCTACCCACCTGGGGACTTACTCCTATCGTTTTAGAATTCGCCATCATTTTGGGGAGGTTATTAGCCTTAAAACACCGCGCTGGCCAGACGTGTTGGTGAGTGTGTCCATTGTGTATTCAGCCGTCCATTCTGGATCAGACGCTGTTCGTAGCCGTCCACTCTGAATCAGACGCTACAGTTTGTGATCTTATACTATTCCTAAAATCAAGGGTTGCCAGCTCCGCCATCTTTGCCGTATCGAAAGTATTCTTCGTCTCCTTGGATGCCGTTCTGAACTTCATCCGTGACCCTGGACAAGGGACCCTTAACAGGTGCTAGCTTCCCGGGTCAAGAAGCTCCTGGAATCTGCAGAGGGCAGGGATTGATTCACTTTCCCTGATAGGACTATCCAATAGAATCCAAGGGACTCCAGCTCCCTTGACCCGCTACCCATATGTAATACTCATATATGTATACCCATATATAATATTTTAATATGCCTTTGTGTATTCTAATTTTTAACCGGGAACTTTAAAGATGCCTTATTTTCTCCAATATTGTTATGTCCATTGTCATAAGGCCATTTCTTTTTCCACGGCCTCCTGAGTCGGCCATGGAAAGAGAAATATATTTTTTTCAGAAACCTCGACCATTCTCACAATGCTCGAAGACAGAGACACTTGTAACATGTATTGAAATTACCTATTATATTATTTTATAGTGATTAATTATCTGTAATAAAACAAATTTATTCTAATACTTACTAAAATGTTTCCGAATATACTGAAGTTTAATTTGTATATTGTACATATTTTACAATGTTTTTTTTTGTATCTATCAATAAATAATCTTTAATAAACAGTTTGGAGATATCCTTATGTGTACGATTATTGTAATTATGAAACCTCTTAAACTTATTTTTGTCTAGTTTCTTCTTATAGTTTTTTTAATATTAATTGTTTTTGTCTTTTATAAATAAATAACTAAAAAAAGGTCGTTTAATATTATTTTGCTAATTGAATAATTTGATCACAGAATGCATATAAATCCCATTTAACTTTAATAAGAATTCAAATTCTACTCTTCAATGACGTCATGTGCGAACACGATCAATTTTGCGGTACGGGAAGATCCTATCTTGTCATGTGTAGTATCATCGATACATCCTCATATTTTAAATTTCTAACTGACTGATAACTTGTCAACTTACTCTTTCATAACTTTTACCTTCGCTTGTTTTCTTTGTAATTTTTCGTTCTAGTTCCTATATCTTTTTGTCCATAAGTTATTTTCCATTTGTCCATCCATTTTGTTTCCATTTTCCTCCTTTGTCTATTCTGTGCCATAATTTCGTCACCATTTAGATTGTATTCGAGTGTTGACATTAGTTTGTTTTTTGTTCTAATATCCCCACTTTTCGATTTTAAGCCACCTGTTGTAGCATTTCGAATCCCAGTTATCACGGATTTAGGTTGACTTCGAGATTCTTGTACAGTCTTCTTAAGTTTTCCCTGAATTTTCTTCTCCGTTACTGTCAAATCATGGTTAACATAAAACCTCTCTTCCCTTTGTGCATTACTTCGGCTTCTTCATCTAAGTTTTCAAACTGTCACCAACATGCTTTTTCTTTGATCACTTTTTCTATTGCATTTTTTCCAACAGCTATGGATCTTCTGTATCCATATTAAGCCTGTTAGAATCACAATATCCTTTTTTCCCTTTCTCTAGGTAATGCAGTATATTATTTAGACCTTAAACTTCCATCTTTAGTTTTTCGCTTTCCTTCTTAACAATTTTCACTCTTTAACTTGTTACTTTTAGCCGTAAACTCTCTAATCTGTTCAACATAGTATATAAATTTTAACTTTTGCATCCTTCACCGGTAAAGGTTTGCAGAGCACATTTCAACCATATCAGTTATAAGAAATTGTCATTACGTTTATTTTTCAAAATGTATCATATTGCTTAATTCAATTACCGTTATTGTCTACCGCAGCGTACATACTGGAGAATTGTACAGTATCCTACAGGCTGTTAAGTATATTAACCTCCCGAACAAAAATTTTCCCGATTTGTCAAGACTCTCTAACTTACATGTTATGCATTTAGGAATTATTTACTGATAATCTCCTTGTATAAAATATTGATCATTTTTACAACCACCTTCCTAAATTAAACATTAAAATTACCTTTATATGGATTTCGTCTCACATTGGTATACCTGACAACGAACTCGCAGATCAGCATGCTAAAACGGATTCAACAGATACCACATCAACAACTCACATCAAAATTTGCAAAAATTTAAAAACAGAAACATATAGATTTACCAGGATATTATGGCAAACTCATTGGAGCTCTTTAATTACCTCCTTGTGGAATCCAGCCCTCAATGTATAAGCCATTATACACTGGCCCTAGGGGACTATCTAGACAAGACCTTACAATTATACGAAAAGTCCGTATAGGCCACACCAAACTAACACACAGCTTCCTGATGCCATTCGATGTTCGGCCTATCTGTCAAACATGCCAGTGCTAACTAATAGTGAAATACATCCTTACCTAATGTCATCAATACATTTAATAACACGACAGCTAAATCTGAAACTGCAGCTAGGCGATATTTTTAGTTGATCTTAACCAGATAAACAGAGTTCTTTAGTTAAAAAAAAAATAATGACTAGTTTTATTGAGTTTTCTGGTAAAAGTGAACCATACCATGATTCCGATAATAGTTATGCTGACCTACATTATGTAGTGGAAGAAAAAAGTGACAACACAAGAGGCAAAATGTATGATTTAAACAACAATAACAAAGAAGGCAATTTTATAAGCTTTAAAAATATAAAATAATGCTCATATAAAAATGTAATTGCCGATAAGATAAACAAAGCTAGTAGTTCAGGTTTAAATCAAGGATGTATTCCAAAGCATGTAACTGCAAACGAATCAAATGATAACGCAAGCAGCGCAACTGATGAAGGTAAGTTATTTTTTTATATCTATGTACCACATTTATATTTATGTTTTATTGTAGATGAAACTGCAGAAAGACGCTTAGAAGAAAATACTAAGAAACGCAAGTGCACTCCCCAAGCTTGGACAAGAAAACAACAGACAAGCTATTAGAAAATTGTAAACAAATTCTGGAAAAGAATACACAACTAGTAGTGGTAAAACTATTACAGGAAAGAAACAAGGGTCCAGGTGTGGGTGTCGTATGTGTCGTAGCCGGTGCTTTGAAAAACTGAGTGAAATGGAGAAAGATGCAATATTTACAGCATTTTATACAATGGGAGATAGGAACATTCAAGATAGTTATTTAGGGTCGCTCAATTAAGTAAGAAAAGTATCTAAAACGAGAAAAACCAGCGTACATGAAACGAAGAAGTATTTCTATCAGTATAGTGTTAAAATGCGTACAAAAGTTGTAAAAAAGTAGTGTCACTCAGTATTTTGTAACTTACATGCGGTTCACAAATTAAGATTATTGAAAATTACACAGTCAAGAGCTTCTGTTGTGTTGCTTGGAAAGGATTCCCATGGTAAACACCATAGTCGACCAAACAAAAAGCAGGAAAATATTGTGAAACAGATTAAGGAGCGTGAATCACACTATTCACGAAATAAAAATAAAAAGAAATATCTATCTTCTTCTTCTTAAGGTGCCATGCATTTCTGCGTAGGCGTCCACCGTACATCGTCTTGTCAGGTGAGATGTTAAATAATTCTGTTTTTAGCAGCATTGCGAAGCATTTCATAGCTGTGGATTCCTGTCCATTGTCGAATATTGCGCAGCCATGACATTTTTTTACGTCCGAGACCTCTCCTACCCTCTATTTTCCCTTCGAGTATCAGTTGCTGAAAAGTGTATCGTTCTCCTCGTATAATGTGCCCCAAGTATGCAGTCTTCTTACTTTTTACATAATTAAAAAGTTCCCTATCCTGTAAGCCCGCTCTTCTGAGTACTTCCTCATTTCTGACCCTGTCCGTCCATGATATTCTGAGCATTCGACGCAGGCACCACATTTCGAACACTTCAAGTTTGTTAATGGAACTGGCCTTTAACGTCCATGCTTCCATTCCGTACAGGAGAACAGGCCACACGTAACACTTAAGCATCTTGTATCGAAGGTTGAAGTCCAATTTGCGATCAGTCAGAAACTTACGAAGCCTCAAAAAAGCATTTCTGGCTTGTTCAACTCTGCTCTTTATTTCATTTTTGGGGTCCCAACCCTCATTCAGCAAACATCCCAAGTATTTGAATTGCCTGACTTGTTCGATTTCTTCTCCAGAGACATATATCTTTGCGTTGGGGTAATCATTTCTACTTATAATCATTGATTTTGTCTTCTTGATATTTATTTTCAAACCCCGAGCTTCACTTGCAAGAGTTAGATCATTCAAAAGACATTGAAGATCTTCGATGTTATCTGCCACTATGGCTGTATCATCGGCATACCTGATGTTATTAATAAATATGCCGTTAACTTTAATACCCTTATTAGAGTCTTCCACTGCTTCTGCGAAGGCTTTTTCTACGTATAAATTAAACAGCATTGGAGACAGTATACAACCTTGCCTTACTCCTTTTTTAATGGAGAAATCTTCTGTTTCGTTGGAATTTTGAAGACGTACTGTTGCTGTCTGATTCCAATACAGATTGGCAATGATTCTTATATCCTTTGCATCCAATCTCAACTCTTGTAGGTATTTTATCATCAATTCATGTTTTACATTATCGAATGCTTTCTCGTAATCGATGAAACAGATAAAAACATCCTTTCTTTGATCTAAACAATTCTGTATCAATGTTTGCATACTAAAGATCGCTTCTCTCGTGCCAAATCCATTTTTGAAACCAAACTGACTCCATCCACTGACCTCTTCACATTTCTTAAACAATCTAGTGTGAAGTGTTCTCAGGAAAAGTTTCAAAAAGTGACTCATTAGGCTTATTAGTCGGTGGTCTTTGCAGAAGTTCGCACGTGGTGTTTTTGGTAGGGCGATAAATGTAGATCGAAGCCAATCTTTTGGAATCTGGCCCGTATCGTAGATGTCGTTAAAGAGCTTGACAATAATGTCTAGGTTTTCTTCATTAAGTAACTTGATTGTTTCTGCGTACATATCATCTGGTCCTGGGGTTTTGTTACTTTTTAATAGTTTGATAGCGTGTACAATTTCAGCTTTCAAAATACTTGGGCCATACAAATGGTCTCCCAGTTGTGGTGGTTTTTGTGTTCTGTCATCATTGAACAAATTGGCTGTGTACATTTTCCAAGTATTAAGTATATCGCTAGGGTCCGTTATTAATTCATTTTGGTCATTATGTATACCAGTGACTTGTTTTTTCTTGAAGACACCAGCAATTTCCTTAATTTTCTTGTGAAGATTGAAGCTGTCGCCGAGTTTATATAGGCTTTCAGCCTCGGCGCAAAGTGTAGTCATCCAGATCTCCTTCGCCGCTATAATTTCTTTACGAATTTGACTGTGTATATTTCGGTACCCTACTTCGTCCTGCCTGATCTTACACTGCCTGCGTTGTTCCATCATCTCTAATATTTCTTCTGTCATCCATTCTTGGTAGTTGTTTTACTCTCGAGTAGAAAAGTGTTGTTCAGCTCATCAAATGATTCTTTTATGGTGGTCCATGACTTTTCAACATCATTCTCAGTTGCCATATTATAGAACCTATTGTTTATTTCCTCTGTGTACGCTTCATTTGTTTCATTGTTTTTGAGTTTTCTAATGTTTACTGATGCCTTCTGGTGTTTTCTTTTAGCTGTAGCGAGCCTCAGTTTGATATTTGCTACTAAGGGATTGTGGTCGGATCCTATGTCTGCTCCAGGTAATGCAGATACCTTAGTAATAGCATTCCTGTACCTTTTATTAATTGTCACATAATCTATTTGGTTCCTTATAATGCCCTGATGTCCGTCTAAAGGCGACTTCCATGTGTAAAGCCTCCTGGGTGGTAACTTATACCAAGTATTCGTTATGACTAGATCTTTGTCTTGACAGTACTGTATCAATCTGTCCCCTCTGTCGTTTCTCTGACCAAGACCATATTTTCCAACTACGTGATCTACAGCTCCTTCCCCAACTTTTGCGTTGAAGTCTCCTAATACGATGTTAATTTCGTGATTCTTA
The DNA here is from genome assembly GCF_040954645.1 of Diabrotica undecimpunctata. Classification (NCBI taxonomy): domain Eukaryota; kingdom Metazoa; phylum Arthropoda; class Insecta; order Coleoptera; family Chrysomelidae; genus Diabrotica; species Diabrotica undecimpunctata. The sequence continues at coordinate 101,154,067 of NC_092810.1, forward strand.
GTCACCTTTAAGGCTTCGTCTAGATGTTGATAAAATCGCTCTAGTTCTTCTTCTGGCTTGTCTGCTGTAGGGGCGTAGACTTGTATAATATTTATGTTAACTTTTCCATGCAACTGAATAAGTATGACTCTTTCGGAGATCGGGACAAAGTTCTTCACGGAGGCGCGCAAATTTTCACTTATCAGAACTCCCACCCCATGTCTGTGGTGAGGGTCTGTGCTATCACTGCATGAGTAGTAAAGGGTTTTACCAGTAGTATTGATCATGCCTGTGCCTTCCCATCGCAATTCGCTTATGTCGAGAATATCGATGTTAATTCTGTTCATTTCCTGAATTAGATTTTGTAGTTTGCCTGCTGCAAATAAGCTTCTAACATTCCACGTAGCAATTTTGATTGTCTTATCAAGTTGAAACCGGGAGATTCTTCGCACCCCTTGGCCATTTAAGGCCTGCCCGGGACTAGGGGCCGTTTGTTTTGTTTCTTCCAACATGACAAGAAAAAATCTACGGACGGATGTCCTGAGGAATATAATGCGGTAGTTTCCTACTTGCTTTCCGCATCGCAGTACCGTAGCCCTGTAACTGTTTCAGTCTCACCTACGGTATTCTAGTAAGAAGCCGGTTTAGGATCATTTCCTTTACGCCTAATTCTAGTACTGGTGATCGCTGCTGCCCTTCACCAGGTTGATTCTATACTATCCCTAGAAACAGGGTTGCCACTTCCGTTGAATTCACTGAACCGAATACTATATTCTCCACCTTCATCATCGTTGTGGTCTTCACCCGTATCCCTGGGCAAGGGGGCCGTGTTATACCCCACGGAACTGGGTCCCTATCTGAACTTAGCCATCTACTAGCTCCGGTCTACTGAAGCAAGAGATGCCCACCCCCGCGACGTGGACGCGCCAGACAGGAATTACTCATATGAGCGACAGAGAAGGTGGCTCTGTGCCCTATGAGCCGAGTTAATGGGAATGTGTGATACCATTCCCAAAAGCATAGAAATATCTATCAGCAGAGTTAAATGTGCGAAAAATGTACGAACTTTATTTGAAAAAATATGATACCGAGCAATATTGTCTGTTAAAAAGGCAAGAAAAAATAAAACCTACAGTTACGCATGATTACTATTATAGGTAATTGCAATTGCAAGGTAAAGTCAAAGGTAAGCGAGGACCCGGTAGAAGGAGAATATCATGGCTGCGGAATTTAAGAACATGGTTTAAGAAAACCTCAACGGAGCTGTTTCGAGCCGCAGCGAGCAAGGTCATGATTGCCAATATGATTTCCAACATCCGAAACGGATAGGAACCAGAAGAAGAAGACTATTATAGGTATTTCACAGAACATTTTATTTTGTCATTTGGTTATTCGCGATCGGATACTTGTGCTACTTGTGATCTGTTGAAAATACAACTTTCTAATGATTCAACGGACGAACTAAATTACCAACTGAACGTACAAAAAGAAGTTCATCTCCGGAAAGCCCAAGCGTTCTACGATGATTTAAAAGAAAAAACTGATAAATGGCACATAATCGACGAAACTGTGGAGAGTTTTTGTTTCGGTTATCAGCACAATTTGCCATTTCCTGTTTTGATTACAGGGGAAATATTTTATGCTAGGCAGATCTGGGTTTACAATCAGATTTTTTACTATTCTTATAATAATAAATCAGTCAGTTATATGTTAGACGAAACAGTTGCGAAGACAGGTTCGATAGAAACTGTATCGTTTTTGTGGCATTTTATACAGAAGTATATTAAAAGTTCTGTTACTGTTCTGCATATATTTACTGAAAACTTTGATTTTCTGCATTATTACAGTGATAGTATAATACAATTAATTATTGTATTACGTACTTTGTTTCTAGGTTAGCTCTGGTACACCCATTAAAAAATATTTTTTGCAAAACACAGCATTTTTTCTATTTTTTCAGACAATGTTTCTTATTTTGGTAGCAATAACCGTCTATGTTCAACATTTAACATCAACTTTCAACAAAAAAACTAAAGTAAATTTATACATATAATATTAGAAAAAATGAGTTTTTGGTTATATTATAAATGTAAAATAAAAAAATTCACATAATTCCAATTATGAATAAATGACACGTTTTTCTCATTTTTCTCAAAACTATACATTGTGGATGTGGATGGTTATTGCACCAAGCCCTTCAATTACGTTTTTCAAGGAATATAAATTTTATATTTTAAATTGCATAATTAAGCTACTCACTGTATATATCTAGTTAAAATATACTGAATCCGAATTTTTAGTGGAATTTAAAATTGAAGTTATGAAATCAACAAAAATTTTAGTAATAAAACTTTAATTGTGATTAGAAAACTCGTGTTGTAATGAAATTTCTCTATTTGCAGCAAAGCATTATCAATATGACCTAGTTCCATTGCTGCATGTTTTAGGATTCAAATAGAACGGTATCTCTTATCTAGTTCAGGACATTCGCTGAGGATTTCCAATGGTCTCATAAACGACAACAAAACGCTTTTCTGGGAGTAGCTTTATCTCGGGCCTTTAGAAATGGCCCAACTTCCCCGCAAATCGTTTATATGTTCCACTTTTCTAAGAATTCGCTCCCCTAATGCGAAGTTATGAAGTGCAGATGACATACCTTGAGGAATTTTCAAGTCTGCGCCGCCTCGCAACGACTTCTAAGACTTATTCGCACCTATTTGCCCTGGAAAACTTTTCCTTTTAGGTCATGCCTCGTAAACGAGCAAAAATATGTGCTTTATTTATCAGTAGAGTAAACAATCTATAGGAAAATGGCTTTCTTTTAAACTTCATCCTTAAAAGACGTCAATTTATTATTTATTTAGCGCAACAGGCTTTGAAGGCGTAAGTCTTAGAAAGTAGAATTATTTTATACAGTAAAATACAATTATGGTAATGCAAGAACAAAATAAAATATATTTTAAATTACAAAAATTATCATTTATTCAATTTAAAACACGTCACTGCTGCACTGCGTGGTTGTCTCGTCTTTCTTCTCTATTTTACTGCTTTATGCTCCAGAACGAACTCATAAAGTACGGAGGACTAGATTTAAAAGATCTACTGGATCAAACCACAATACAGAATTTCTTAAAAATGGAGATCGAGTATACAAATACCTCTTTTAAAAACGGGAAAGAAATCGGACACGGAAAATTACAGAGAAATTAATTTATTTAACACAACACTTAAATTATAATCATCACAACCAAAATAATCATAAATAAACTGAATAAAATTATAACACTAGCAGATCACGCACCAACGCTTTATTTCTAACGAAGCAAGTGCAAGAGAAATCATTAAAATACAACAAACCGGTATATTTATATTTCGTTGACCTTAAGAAGGCATTTGACCAACTCAAATTAAAGGAAGTTCTATACCTCTAAAAATAATCAAAATGATATTTACTTAAACAACATAAAAAAATTAAAAGTAGAAGAAGATATATTTGACCCTATTAAAGCTGGCAATGGGACAAAACTGTGAGATTCCCAAAGTCCTCTATTGTTTAAAATTATTGTTAATGAAATAATAAAAAGAGTAAGAACTAAAAAGGACACCAAATGGTAAAAAACCAACTGAAAATAATCTTCTATGTAGACAAAGCAAAACTACTCTCTCAAAGTGAAGATGATTTACAGCATATGCTGCTCCAATTTAATATAACCGCCAGAAAATTTGACATGCTAATTTCTCAAAAAAAAAAGATAGAATGCATGGTTATAACAGCAAATTTACTAAGATGTAAATTGAAAAGTCAGATAATAGAATAAGTGATGGTTTTAGATATCTAGACATCTCATTATTTAGATACGAAAAGCTCGAAATATAAGTGAAGATCAAGTGAATAGCGCAAACATAAACAAAATGGAGGAATAAAAATATTGAAAAATAAATGAAAGGCACAATTTACAAAACAGTCATAAGATCGATAATGACATACTTGGCTGACACATACGGGAAATACGACCTGACACAGAGAGGACAAAGGCTATTAAAAACGCCACAGATGAAAACACTTAAAAAAATTGACAACACACTATGGGACAGAGCTAAAGTACAAATATACGACGTAGATGCAAGCTGGAGAACATCAAGAACTGGGTAAGAAATATAAGAGTAGAATTGAATAATCATATAAGCTGAATAACAACGAATAAGTAAAGACGGCACGAGACGGTTCCCGAATAGGAAGACGACGATCAGTAGGAAAAACACGAAAAGGACGGAAGGACAACTTACTGGAGGCATACTAAAAACAGATAAAGTCATGTTTAAATAAAAAGAAGATGTCCCAGAACTAATTTTGACACTCTCTTATTTCTCTTTTTTTATGTAATTTAACTTTCTCTTATTAACTTACAAAGTTTTTTGTGTTACTTCATTATATAGAATTTTTTATTTTTCATTCCATTTTGTGTAAAACATTTTATTCCATTAAATAGCCCTGATGAAACCTTTGGACAGAAATGAGAATTGAGATTAAAAAAAAATCTACAATGAAGTAAAAACTTCTGATGTATGATGGTCTATTTTTATTAAAAATTTTAAAAAAATATTCAAACGGTTTAAAATTATCTTTAAAATGTTCATGGTTCAGTTTTACCATCATTAATAAACCATCTTCATCATTATCAACCTGAGTCAGTTGAGTTAGCTTTCTTCAATCGTTAGTCCAAGTTATCTATTCTTTGAACAAAGACAAATATATTCGGTTAAAGATAGGCCTGACTGACGAGACCTAAAGAGGTCGAAATACGTATAAGCGGTTGTCGCTGCCCTGTATCAAAACAAAAATCTTATACCGTCATTATGTTTTATACTTACTTCGTTTGGAGTACCAGAAACTAAATTCACTACGAATTTTGACCAGGATGAACGGCATGTGGAATGCAATTTTAGATTTCCTTGCCGAGTAATTTATCCTTAGTTTCACAAGTTTTAGGAAACACAGTTTTAAAAATAGACATCGTTTGATTTCTCTTTTTGTTTTTAGATGGCGTAGTTACGTCCGTATATAGTTATTTTGATAACTATTGTGTAGGACGGAAGAGATTTTTGTTTTGGTTCAGAGCAGTGGCTATACCGTTCTGACGAGACCTAAAGAGGTCGAAATACGTATAAGCGGTTGTCGCTGCTCTGCATCAAAACAAAAATCTAATACCGTCACTATGTTTTATGACTTACTTCGTTTGGAGTACCAGAAAATGAATTCACTACGAATTTTGACCAGGATGAACGGCATGTGGAATGCAATTTTAGATTCCCTTGCCAAGTAATTTATCCAGCTGTTTGTTTCGCAAGTTTTAGGAAACACAGTGGTAAAAATTTGAATTCGGTTTCGCTAGGTAGAAATCGTTTGATTTCTCTTTTTGTTTACTCTCAAGATGTTTCACTAATGATGGTTCAACTGGACCAAAAACGTTTAGAAGATAATTTTTTTCATACATACATTTCATTCAATCATACATCAGAAGTTTTTACTTCATTGTAAGTTTTTTGAAACTATAGTATAGAGCCAATTACTGGGATTTTTCAGATTTAATTTTTGATTTCTTCTTTAGGTGGATAGATTAGGTAATAACAAAAGTTACAAAACTGTTTTAATTGGGTCAAGAGAGCACTAATCTCCAATAATTATTGGGACAAAATGATGTTCAAATAACGATTCTGTTAATTTTAAACATCCTGTAAAGATATGCTTAATACTCAATCATCTAATATATTAATAATATATTAAGCAACTGTCCATCTATTTAAATATAAGAGAAAGTTTGGTTTAATTGCTTAAATAAGTTAAAAATCACCCTTCTTTTAAAACTTTACCTTTTAAGAAAAGTTTACATAACTAAAAACAATTGAAGGGATTGGAAGGTCAAGGTGCTATATTAAAAATAACTGAAAATAAGATAATCCAGATTAAAGTTTTTTTAGTTGCATTTTTACAAGAACCTGTTAAAAAAACTTAAATTTTGAATCTAGAATCTTTTGGATAACAAAAGTTCTTGCGAGCAATTTTTTTTGAAAAATATACATTTTACCCATTAAAAAAAATTCAAATATGTACATAGCACATTTGTCCACCAACCTATTAGGATGTAGGGTATATGGAAACAAGTACATGGTGCTATGTGTAGATCAGAAGACAAGCCAAAGTCACAAATTAGAACTATATTTTATTTAAAATAAATCAAAATAACATTTTGTTAGTCAATGCAAAAATGTTATACAAACATGTAGGACGCTACCCTTTTTAATTGCCCTGCAAAATTGCTTCGTAATACATATGTGTTCAAGGGGTACATATGGCAATAACTGCTTGATGTCTTCTTTTTTCTCTGCAGACAAACTGCCAATCTCCTTGTTTATTCTTGGAACTACAAAGTTGGGGGATATAACACACATAGTTTTATTTGTCTTATTTACAGACTTATAACTTCGAATATCCACTCTCTTGAACGGCATATTGGGGTCGTAGCTATATTTAAACAGATAATTACCAAATTCATCTACCTTATCCATTTGATGCCATCTCTAAATTGAACAGTCTCTCCAAGAAGATCCTTTTTCCGGTTTACTAGTTTAAGAGATGTAGCTGATTCCTCAATGTTCCTAAAATGGGGTTCCATATTTATAACCTGGTTTCCTTTGGTTGTTTGCAGTATTATCTATCGATACTCATCTGGTAAGAATAAATTGGGCTGTTTCCGTAGATTCTTTTCGATGCGACCAAAGTCACGATCTGAGTCTAGGTAAGAGTGGCCCACCTGTGGAAATTTATGGTCTATAGTTTTGAAGTACCCTTTCAAAATCATGTACTGGTACAGACAAATAATTAGGAAATTCCTATTTTGTCCGGCATAAGAGTCGGACCACACTTGCAGATGATTTTTTTCTCGAAGTGTTCACTTTCAACCGCACTCAACAGTGAACTTGCAACTTCTGTACTGCCACGACTTGCTACGTCTTCTGTCCAGGTAAAAAATAGGTCCCTGTCTACATTTTTGAAATTATATGCAGGCCGAGATTGTAAAACCACATCTATCTTTTATAAAAAGCTTTTGAGGTGGACGAACGAGGCAATGGTATAGTCTGTTGCAGATCAATAGTGACATATGCAACATCGTTCAACACATTGGCACTTTTCCTGTCAGATTTTTGAGCCTCAAATGCAGATTTATAAAAATCAATATGTCGTTCTGAACATTGTCCACTATCACATGTACTACATGGATCACTCTTAGGTTGTCCAATGGATAAATTGAACTCGTTATCATAACTAAATCTGTAAATGGATTTTTTTTATTAAGAATAAATTCATCTGAAGCTTGGTCTAGTCTGCATTGTTCAATGTAAAGTTTGTACATTTTAGATATTTTTTGTTTGGATTGTTGGCTCTTACTCAGCAGGAAACGAAGCAATATGTTCCATAACATATTTTTTTACATCTGGATCAAGTTTAGTAGGCCTGTAATTATGCTTTTCCCGTTTGTCTAACTCCGGTGCTGACAAACCTTTTTTTATCTGGTTTTGGATAAGAAATACTTTCTTTCTGCCTATTTGGTACAATGACATTGGGGCTGATTTACAAATTGGCACATGAGTTCCATTTACTGTAATACTGTACTTAAAAGATGCAGTTTTATATCTGTTTGCACCCTTATGTTTTCGCTGAGGTTCACTTTTGGAAATTGATTTAAAAAGAATTACATTTTTCCCGTTAATATCAAGTTTGTAGAAGTCATTAAAAATTGATACTCTTGTATCCTGGTTAACTCTAGTTAAACATTTTAATCGACACTTCCCATTACAAATAATATTATCCTCATTAATGCGCTTGGCAGGAATTACTACACCTTTACGAGATAAGTAACTTTCTCCACATTCTCTATCTTTAGCAGCCACATTTCTTTTCCATTTTTGTTTGTTTTTCCGTCGTTTCCTGTAAAACTTTTGTTTTTTTACTTGTGGTTCTATATCTAAATGAGCCTGGTCATTATTAATAGGGTTACTCACCACTCTATCCTCAACACACCTGCTGTTTGTAATTGAAATGGGAATTTGTAGGTTTACCACACCACTTTCCGCATCAGACTGTGGATGTATTTTTGCTGTAGAATTTGTACTTGTTGTAGGGGAGTCTAGCAAACTAGTCTTATCTCGATAAGAAAGAAACCTTCTAGAAGAGGAAATGCGAGCACATCTTGTATAATCATCATTACCATTATCTTCACTATCACTAACGATATCTGAGTCCGGTACATATTCATCACTTGATGGATCGTCGAAAATGCAACTGACATCTTCATTTTTAACCTGAAACCAAACAAATATAGTAGTCTATATCATTGTTTTATAAGATTATAATTATAATATTACGTTTATTTTGTTATTTGATAAAATATTGTCTACTTTAACTTTTAACATAACCTCAAAATCTTTGATGTGAGAAAAACAATATTTTAATTTATTTTTAATGGTAATTTACTGTAGTATATTATTTTATGTTCGTTATTTCATCAAGCTTACCTTTATAACTGTCTTCGTTTGTTTGTTTAAGAGCCAATTCTAATATTTGTTTACTTCTTCTTATCTTGCACTTTATTTTACAACGTCAACAAAGCACAATGACTAAGTGGATGCAGGTGTTATGTGCATGCTGAAGACACATGGCACCTTCTCCCTCCAAACATTCTGCATATTAGTGTATCATAACCCCTTCATCAGCTGAATAAATACTAAGTTATGGCTAGAAGTAAATAGGAGATAGTGCTATGAGAAATAATAACACATAACGCCTTCATCCACATAGATATCCCAAATTTTTAAGCAAATGTAACATAACACCTTTACCTTCCAAGCTCTTCATTATTTATACTTAGATATAAGGAATACTTATCCAACTACACTTTATTTTTTACGGACAATTAGAAAACGGAATAAAATACAGTATCTCTTAAAAGAAAAAATATAACTTTGATACCCCTCAATTTATTGGGATGCTTTGGTTTTTCTGATGTAAAATAAGAGGAGGGTTATAGGAATTTTCTGATTGGTTAGCGAGTTTGGAATGGGGATGAAATAGAGTGAATGTTTTGAAAGTTTGGAGGAGAAAAGATTATTATGTGATGGTCATCCGAAAGAAGCAGTTGAAGTTCTGTGTAGTCAGTTAAGAAGCAAGTGCTAGTGGGGGTGTTAATAGTTAGAAGTGGGTGGCTGAAATGTGGAACGAGAGATAGGTCAAAGTTGAGATGTCGAATACCTTCTTGATTCTATAAAGTCCAAGTGAGTAAGTCACAAGAACTATAACTATTAAAAATATTTGCGACACCAAGTAAAAAAAATACTTGGGTCTCAGGAGATTGTTAGTATATGAATGAGAGAAGAGAATTTTGGAGTTTGTTGAACGAGTACTGGTAAAAAAAGTGTGCTCGTGTTTTGTAGAAAGAGTTGCTGGTATGCTGATAGTTTGATACTTAGAACGGTGAAGGATTTGATTGGTAGCCTAACACAATCAACAAGGGGGAGCTGTTTTGTTTGAAAGGAGATATCGTCGTGTGTGAATTAAAAGGTCAGTCAATAATTGTTTGTGACAGAAATTTTTTGTATGTTTCCAATAAAAGACTCTATAGCATCAGAAGATCCAGATTTGTAAAATCACAAAGACTAAACTGGCTTGGTCACCTAGAAAGAATGCCAGATAATCGAGCTGTAAAAGTAGTCCAGAGATGGAAGCCCCAAGGAAACAGAACAAGAGGAAGGCCCCGTAAAAGATGGATAGACGACGTAGAGAGGGATCTTAAAACCATGAACATCAGGCAGTGGCGAAGGAAAGTATCCGACAGGGCAGAATGGAAGAACATTGTTAAGCAGGCCAAGACTCACAAAGGGTTGTAGCGCCATTAGAAGAAGAAGAAGAGCATCAGAAGATCAAAAATTATCGCTATTTTAAAATAGCATAAATTTTAGAAAAGTTTAAAAAAAATTAATTAAAGTTTTCTGATTCACATTGCAAATATCATAAAGTTTTTTTTTAACGTCAAATGATAATTATTAATAGTGCTTAATAAATATAAAAAGTTTCTTTTTATAATATTCAGAATTTTATTTTTCTTTGAGTACAAAAACATATGAACAAAGATTATAATATTTCAAAATTTTCATATTATTTTTTTTTGATAATAAAGGATATTTGTATTTTTTTATTTATGTTATTTCTATTTATTTCCTTTTCCCATTTTATCCTGATAAGGAACAACTAAGAGATACTGGAAGCCACGAGAAAAGATAAGTATAACCTAAGCTGATTTATTTTTGTTGTATAATAAAATGGCACCCTGAGATTTTTTTTATGTATGATTTGCGACACTTATAATTAATTAAATAATTAATTTAAGTAATTAAATAAATAAAAGGTTAATATTAAAGTAAAAAAAAACAGATTATAGTAATATATACATATGTATATATTATTCTGTAGCTATTTTCTTGTGTTATCTTAATAGAATTTACTATTTTTAGTGGTAATTTTGCATTATTTATTTTACATTATTACCGAAACGTCAAGCTTACTTTGATGTAACTGTTACTTACGACATCATATATAGATAGATTTTATCTTCTCAACACTATACCATATAGCCGCTGAGTTGCTAACGTACTTAATAATATGCTGTGCTATAGCTCTCTTTAAATAATGACTGGCAATAATAAGACCAGAATAATGAAATTGCCAACGGGGCTCCATCAAGGATCGGTGCTTGCCCCGATACACTTTAATCATGCTTTCAGTGATAACAAATAATATGCATGCTGATGAACTAGTATTAGCAGCCCACCATAACACAATAAAAGATGCATACAATATACTTCTTCTTCTTTAAGTGCCATCTAAGCGACGAAGGTTGGCAATCATCATGGCTACTCTGACCTTAGAGGCAGCTGCTCTGAATAATTGCCTTGAGCTGCAACCAAACCACTCTCTCAGGTTCTTCTACCAGGAAACGCGTCTTCTTCCTACGCTTCTCCTACCCTCTTCAATTCAATTTTATTTGAATTATGAGTCTCAAGATGTTGTATCTTTCGCCTCTCATTATTGCAATTTCCTTTCTTTTATTGTATTTTCCATTTCCCTTTCTCTACCTATTCTCCTTAACCTTTTGCTACCGAAAGGTCAAGTTGTTTTGTAGTTGACGGAGGGGATACATTATGTACCCCATGCATTTTTATAGATTAAATATTAACATAATGCAATAATTTTAGTTAAAACATAATTAAAACAAATGCAAATATTTTTTGTTGAATATAAGTAACAATAAAAAAATATATGGTACTTATTACTATGGTATAGCTTTACATTTTGTACATATTATTGTTTGAATTGTTGTGGTTGTTTGATGTTCAGCACAAACAAAGAATTTACAAGAATTGCACGTTTTTCTGCGTTTGCGGTCCTTCTTGCGTGGACAAAGTAAACATCGCCCTGAGGATTTCAAGATGGTGGCGTCGTTTTCGCGATTCTCCCTTGGTGGCGGTGGGCATAATTCGTACATCGCGTTTATAATTCGCTTATGGAATTTTTGTGGACTTTGTAGTCGCCTATCGACATGGGGCTTTATAAGTTCTTGACCCAGGTTTAGCCAAAAATTCTCTGTCTGTGATAAGCTTCATACGCACGAATGGAATTCTTTGTCGTCCACAGTACGTATCCATTCAGACCTGCAATGTCTAGAAGATTTTGAAACAAAACAAATGGCCATCTCTTAGAGGCTCTTTTACAAGAATATTCATTTACCATCTTATCCATAGTATCTACGGCACCTTTTGTAGAATTGTAATGCAAGATTATGTCTGGCTTATAGTCCGTCTCTTCTCCGCTAATTTTATCGTCGATATGTTCTGTACTCAATAAAATTACTGCCTTATTCTATTTAGGAACGTAAGACGCCAGTGTTATTTCCTAAGTGAAGGCAAAAACTGAGGACTTTTCTTGTCTAGAAATATTGGGTAGTAGGGCTGGAGTGATATCCTGCTTGTTTTTTCGAAGTGTTCCACATATTGTTATTTGTCGATCTAGGAGTTGTTTTGCCAAGAGAACACTGGTAAAGAAATTATCAGTAGTGATGCCATAACCAGTTTTTAGCAATGAGACCAAATCAAGTACTACTCTTTTGCCCTGGTCTTTTTCTGGTTTGTTACCATCTTTTCCAGTATAAATCTGAAGGTTGGCAGCATAGAAGATTTTTGCATCAACTAGAGCCCATATTTTGATGCCGTACTTGGCTGGTTTTGATTTAATGTAGACTCTAAATGGACACTTACCTCTAAAACTTACAAGTTGTTCATCAACAGTTAGATGAGAGTGGCACTTAAAACTTTCTTTACAGTATTGTACAAACTTTGTAAACACTTCCCTAAAAGCTGCTAGTTTGTCAGAACTTCTACGTTCTTCTCTAGTGTTCAAATCATCGAATCGCATAAGTGAAATTAAATCTAGAAATCGGTCGCGTGACATGGCAGCCGGAAAAATAGATCGACTGTACAAAGGGTTTCGACACCACAAAAAGTTCACTGGTTCCCTATTGGCTTTTAGCGCAACCGCCGTAATCAAGAGTCCCAAGACCGCATAAATTTCCACTGAATCAGTGGGCAACCAGGTTCTTGTTTTAATAGGATTTTTCCCATTCCAATCCTGAAAGTATTTCTCCGCTTTCTGGTTTGTACATTTGACGATGATCTCTACAATTTTCTCATCTACAAATAATTTGAAGCGATCACTAATTTTAGCTATATTTTTAGATTTTTCTGTAAGCCCTGGTTTTTCGAGCAAGTTTTTTGTGCGACATCTAGTTTGTCGAAAGGACGATTTTTCCAAACTGTACCATTCTTGAAAATAAATATGGAATTTACTGCCCCCAAAACTGGTTTATCAGAATCATTACTGTCGTTCTCAGATGGCTAAAATATAATAAACTCAAGATAGAAATATCGTACATAAAACAAAAATAAAAATTTCCTGCAGAATTTCAGGCTCATATTCCGATACTTCTAAATTATCATCTAATTCTGAATCATCCGATAAACTATCTCTTTCAGAAAGGTAATCATCATCACTTTCCTCTAACCACTGTACTGCAGTTTCACGATCCTGTTCTTTCCGAAGGTCTAACTTTATTTTTTTCGACATATCGGTAAATCGTGTAATCACAAATGGATAAACTAAAACCGTATGTTAGCACTAAGTCATCCACAGAACTGATTTGTGTGTTATTGCAAACAACAGGTTTGGTGCCGTGCGCAAAACGTCTGGTTTAGTCAGTGGCGTCGACCGCAATGAACTGTACCGCGGTTGACGGAGGGGTACAACTTGTACTCCAAGCACAGTGCTGCACTTTTCATAGGTAAAAATATGTCTAATTGAAAACAAATGGTTGGATATGCTTTTACACATCCCAATGAAGAAGTAACTAGAACAGTTAAACAAAATTCCAACATTTTTAAAATATATTCATGAAAAATCGAATTTGGGGTACAATCTGTACCCCACTCCGGTAGCGGAAGGTTAACACTTCTGTATTCGTGATTCTATCTACCCATGGAATCCTTAACAATATTCTAAATGTCCACATTTCAAAAGCGTTAAGTCGATTTATTGTATTCCAGTTTAATGTCCATAATTCAGCTCCATAGTAGAGTACACTGTGTACATAGCATTTAACTAGCCTTATTCTGAGAGCCAATGTCAGATCTTTGCTGCATAAAATATTTTTCATTTTCACGAAGTTGGCACGTGCTTTTTCAATTCTGACTCTTATTTCTGCAGTATAATCGTTATTTTCTGTGATTATCGTTCCCAAGTAAGTATATCTTTTTACTCTCTCAATCTGCTGGCCGCCTACCGTTAATATTTCGTTTGTATTGTTATTCTTGCTAATTTTCATGAATTTGGTTTTTTTTGATGTTAAAAGAGAGTCCGTATTCCCCACTATATCTTAATATTTTGTTCATTTTTATTTTTAAGACTTCCAAGTTGTCGGCTATTATGACTGTATCGTCGGCATACCTAATGTTATTAATTAAACTTCCGTTCACTTTTATGCCAATTGTCTCGTTTATCAAATCTTTTTGTATGATTTCTTCAGAATAAGCATTAAACAATAACGGCGACAGTATGCAACCTTGCCTGACCCCTCTTCTTATCTCCACTTCTTCTGACACTTCTCTTCCAATTTTCACATTTGATCGTTGGCTGTAGTATAAATTTGATATCAATGTTACATCCCTCACATCCAGATTCTTGTTTTTGAGTACTTCTATGAGTCGGTCATGTTTTACCTTATCGAATGCCTTGTTGTAGTATATAAAGCTATACAGTCTATAAGGTAAATATACTTACAAAAGCTTTAATAGTTCTTGATAAATATTTTAGTAACTGAGAGCTCATTTCATATACGAATATAACGGAGGTTGTCTGATTTTATCTGAATGAGCAAATACCGAATCCGATGTATAAATCCCAAAATATCTAGGCATCACAATGCATCTAGACAGAACGCTTCAATCAAAAAACACTTTGAAAACACTGTTGTTAAAATACATACTCGAAATAACATCGTCCTAAAATTATACATAACATACTGGTGAGCAAATACACAACTCTCAGAACATCAGCTCTAGGTCTGGTCCATTTTGTTAGCGAATACTGCGCTCCAGTGTGGCTTAACAACAGCCATGTAATGAAAATTCATTCATACATAAAGTACTCCTACCAGGAACCAGTAGACATAATAATTACTTGGCTTAAATCTAGATCGGTTCCACTTCTTATGGCAAGCCAACTACTTGAGGAAGGTTTAGCACCGACACAAAATAGAAAAAATGCTGAGAAACCAAAGCAATGATACACATAGCAATGAACCCCAATGAGCAATTACCAAATATGGAATTAACTCGCTTCGAATGAAAGACTGTATACTGGTATACTGCATAATGCTAATGATCTAAATAGAAGCAGAAAAAAGTAAACAATTACAAATTATGTTTATAATTTATATAATTGTAATGAAACGACACTATTTCGGTTACGCCAATGTCCTTATTTAACTAATCAGCACAGAGCAACTTTTCCTATCATCATTTAAATTAAACATTACTATTATTAAAGAATAAACAATAACAAATTTCCTTTGTTAAGGGAATATAATCATTTTATATCTCATTAGGAAATTACAGTCAAAATATTTTTTTATTTAACTACAACTAATTTCTTGTTTAAACTTCAATAGAAAAGTAAATAACATTTGGACGCTTACTGAACTTTGCTCATTAAAATAATAGAAAATATAAATTCTGATAGTAACGTCAATGGTCCAACAAACAATATGAAATCTCAGTCAAGTAATAAAAATAGATAGTTAGTAGAGAAAAGTCAGTTAACCAGTCAACGCGTTTGATCACACCTCCTCTCAAAAATCGATGTTAGTTGAAATAAAATAAATAATCGTCAAAATTCTCGGAGTGTTTAAATTAGTGTTACAAATCTCTTCCCGATCCATTACATAAAATTTTTGGTGTCAGAAGTGGGATATATAAGGTCAAAAATACTGGAAAAAGAGTATACCTAGAGTTCCCTTAGGTCCGGAAGAAGCATCACTAATTTTGAACCTCCAGAGCATCCAGAAATCAAACCAGAGCATCCCAGAGCATCCAGAAATCAAAAACAAAGCATCTCAGAACATCCAGAACTCCAGAGCATCCAGAAATCAAACCAGAGCATCCCAGAGCATCCAGAAATCAAAAGCAAAGCATCCCAGAACATCCAGAACTCCAGAGCATCTAGAACTCAAACCAGAGCATCCCAGTGCATCCAGAAATCAAAGCAAAGCATCCCAGAACATCCAGAACTCCAGAGCATCTAGAAATCATACCAGAGCATCCCAGAGCATCCAGAACCTCCAAAACTACATCTGCAAGAAAATGAAAACTCTCATACTGTAAGTCGAAATTATTTTTATTGAATTGTACGATTTTGGTTACCATATAATTTTCATATTTTCTTTTATTTTCTTTTTGCTTTCATTTTCTTCACTACTTATATTCATACCGTTACTATCTTTTATATCTTTTATTTTCCAATTCAAATCCAAAAATGCCTAATTCAGTACAGACAACTAGTAATTATATCTCATTAGAGATGGCAGAAAAAATGTTAATAAAATACGATGGCGATCGAAACAAAGTTCACGAATTCATTGATAATTGCACTATGGCTTTGTCTTTAGTAGACCAAAGCAACAAAAATCTTTTATTTATAATAATTAAATCTAAAATATGTGGTAAAGCAAGAATGCTAATTAAAAATAGAGATTTTCAAAATTGGACTAGCTTAAAGAATCATCTTTTAGACGGATATACCGACAAAAGAACTGAAGCACAATGGCAACTCGAACTACATTCATGTAGGCAGAATCAAACTGAATCTGTTATGTCCTTTGCAAATCGAGTAGAAGACTGCTATGTTAAGTTACTCAGTACCATTAGCGAACCAGATGAACTAAAACGAACGGTACATACAGAAATTCTGCAAAATCAAGCGCTTAATGTATTCCTATTAGGCCTTAACAAGGAAATAGCACTAGTAGTAAAAGCTAGAAAACCAACTACGTTAGAAAATGCAATTAGTATTGCTTTAACAGAAGAACAGGAATTGAAATCGAAATCAGAAATTTTCAAGTACCAGAACATAGGTAATTCTAATCCCAAGTACTGTCACAATTGCAACAAGAACGGACATACTTCTCAACATTGTAGATTAAAAATCCAATCTTTTAGTTCCAGTTCCAATAGTAACAATCGATATCAAAATAAATATTCTTTCCAATCTCAGCCCAGTACCTCATATCAGAGCCAAAATTTCCAGAGACAAAGTATTCGTCATACAGACTATACTCCTAATACCAACATTTGCAACTACTGTAAAAAATTGGGTCATTTAATTCATGAATGTCGTAAAAGACAATATAATAATCAAGCTAGGCAAAATAATAATCAACCACGAGACACTAATTCAACTGACAAACGGATCCCAAAAAAACTTTTCAGTTCCTTGTCAAGAAACGGCCACAACAAGGAACACCAATATAATTCAGGCCGCATCTCTACCCTAAATTTTCAGGGTATCACAACATATTTATTTCTCGACATACCAGAACTAAAATCTAAATGCAAATTCTTATTGGACACAGGTGCCACTATTTCTTTAATTAAACTTGAAAATTTAAAAACTGACACTCCTTGTTATGAAGATGCACCCATAACACTTAAAGGAATTGATTGTAATTCTGATAGTAATATTAAAACTATCTGCTATTCTCATTTTACATTACCTTTTCTTCAAAACCAAACGTTTACTTTTCATGCAGTTCCTAATAACTTTCCTATAACCTTCGATGGCATAATTGGCAACGATTTTCTGAGAACATTTTCTAAAAATCTTAGTTACGAGGAAGATTATTTGATCTTGACTAATGATTTTAGAATACCTCTTTATCATATCTACTCATCTACCACTAACCAACCATTAGGAAGTAATTCCGATCCCAATACAGCTGACCATAATAACCTAGATAATTTAGGGACTAATCCTAAATGGCCTAACTCTCAGTTTCCTATCATTATATCCCCAAGATGCGAACAAGTTATTAAAATTAACGTACTTAACACCCCGAAAACTCGACAAGGTATTATTCCCAAATTAGAAATATTGGAAGGAGTTTACCTCTGCGAAAGTTTAGTTTCCGTAAACAATCATAATCAAGCTTTAACGTCCATTTTGAATACTACCGAAAAATCCATTAAAATCTCAGATTTGCAATTAAATCTTGAACCTTTCGAATCCAACTCTAATTCTCAGAGTATAGCAATATGCTCTCCTGAATCTTCTAACTGTAATTCCAATCGACTTAATCTGCTTACCCAAAACCTCAAAATAGAGCATCTAAATTCTGAAGAAAAAACATCTCTTATCGAAATATGTTCCGAATATAATGACATTTTCTTTTTAGAAGGTGATAAACTAACATGTACTGACGCTATCATGCATCAAATTCCTACCACTTCCAATACTCCTATTAATGTAAAAACTTATAGGTATCCCGAGATACATAAGGCTGAAGTCAACAAACAAATTAAATCAATGCTTAATCACGATATTATCGAACCTTCTACTTCCGCTTGGAATTCACCTGTATGGATTGTTCCAAAGAAAATTTCCGCCTCCGGCGAAAAAAAATGGCGACTCGTAATAGACTACAGAAAATTGAAAGAAATTAGCGTAGGAGACTCATATCCTCTTCCTAATATAATTGATATTTTAGATCAGTTAGGACATTCTAAGTATTTTTCAACCCTAGATCTAGCATCAGGTTTCCATCAGATTAAAATGGACCCTGATGATGCTCCAAAAACAGGATTTTCCGTCCCTTCAGGACATTATCAATTTAAGAGACTTCCATTTGGTCTAAAAAATTCCCCTGCTACTTTTCAAAGGCTAATGAACACGGTTCTCGCTGGTATCCAAAACTATCGTTGCTTTGTGTACCTTGACGATATAGTCATACATGCGGGAGATTTGGAGACACAATCGACGATTACGTGAGGTTTTTAAAAGACTCTCTGAGTTTAACCTGAAACTCCAACCGGAAAAATGTGAATTCCTTCGGAAAGAAGTTATGTATTTAGGTCATTCTATAACCACAGACGGTGTTCAACCCGACCCTGGGAAAATTAGTGCCGTATTAAATTACCCTACTCCTAAGAATGTGAAAGATATCCGTTCTTTCCTTGGATTTGTTGGCTATTACCGTCGATTCATCCCGAATTTTAGCAAAGTATCTCCACCTCTAACACATTTACTAAAAAAGGATACGATTTTTAATTGGACCAGTTCCCAACAGGATGCTTTCGAGAAATTAAAATTGGCACTAACCTCGAAGCCTATACTTCAATATCCTGATTTCGAAAAACCTTTCATCTTGACAACAGATGCAAGCAACTATGCTATAGGAGCAGTTCTTTCTCAAGGTAATCCTAAGGAGGATAAACCAATTTCTTTTGCTAGCAGAACTCTAAATAGGGCCGAATCAAACTACAGCACCACTGAAAAAGAATGTTTGGCAATAATACGGGCCGTTAAACATTTTCGGACTTATCTGTACGGAAGAAAATTCAAAATTTATACTGATCATCGTCCCCTAACATGGCTTTTTAACGCTAAAGATCCAAGCTCTCTCTCTCGATCAATAAGGTAGCCGATGCCCTTAGTCGAATTAAACCACCTGAAGAAGCTACTGACATTCATATAATAAAAAACGATCCAGAGCCTTCACAAACTTATAGTGACTTTTTAAACGCTTTTCAGACTAGTCTAATTCTTAATAACAATTTATATGAACATAGCACGTCCTTCTTAGATACAGGTACCACTAATAATCACGTAATTCTTCTATCCCGTGATTTAGAATTCACAGGAAAACCTCTGTTGGACTTACAGAATACTTTTAATCCCAAACCAGAACTCTTAAGCTCGAACTTGCAAATAGGAGATATAAAAATAATAGAAACCAATAATCAGAAAGTTTTCTATCTAATCCATAAAGAATTTTATTGGGAAAAGGCTGACTATGAGATAACCTTTAACTTACTAATGAAATTAAAAGATATTTTAATCAATGACAACATCAAATCCTTTAATATACCAAGAAGCAGTTCAAGTTTCGACCAATTAAACTTCAAAAAGTTGAGGACAATGTTAAGATTCATTTTTAAAGAAACTTTAATCGAAATACATATACACCATGACGTCTTGATTAAATCGAATACGGATATCATACCAAAAATACTTCAGGAGTGCCATGCAAATCCTACCTCAGGTCACTCAGGATTTCACAAAACATACAGTCGGATAAAACAAGCTTACAAATGGGAAAAGATGAAGGAAGATATAAAAACTTATATAAAAAATTGTGAATCATGTCAGAAAAATAAGCTAATCCGCAAAAAAAATAAAGAGCCTATGCAAATTACAACTACCTCAGAAAAACCATTCGAACGTATATCATTAGATATCGTGGGTCCTCTTCCTATGTCTATGTCAGGCAATAGATTTATTCTTACCTTACAAGATGACCTTACGAAATTCTCTCAGATTTATCCTATTCCAAATCACGAAGCCGTAACTATAGCCAATATACTTGTCCATCGATTTATTTGTAATTTCGGAATTCCAGAAGCTATACTAACCGATCAAGGACGCGTTTTCACATCCCAACTCTTCCACGAGGTATCTAAGTTATTTAAAATAAAAAATCTTACCACCACAGCTTATCACCCTCAAACCAACGGAGCTTTAGAAAGATCACATGCTACTCTAGCAGATTATTTAAAACATTACGTCAATCAAGATCAAACTGATTGGGATGATTGGTTAGATTTTGCAACATTTTCGTATAATTCTTCTACTCATACCTCTACAAAGTTCTCTTCATACGAATTGGTTTTCGGAACTAAACCCAATATTCCTTCGGAACTTAATAAAACCCCAGAATTCAAGTACTCATATGATGATTACCTAGACGACTTAAGAATAAAATTACAAAGAAGTAACCAAATCGCTCGAGAAAATTTAATTAAATCAAAGGAAGTTAACAAATCCTACTATGATAAGAAATGTAAAAATGTAACCTTTCAAATAAATGACATGGTTTATTTAGAAAACAACCGGTCATACACAAACCGTTCAAAAAAATTATCACAACGATATACGGGACCTTATAAAATAATCGAAATAAATTCTCCAGTAAATTCTACACTGCTCATAAAAAACAAGAGAGTAAAAGTACACAATGACAGAATAAAAATTGCACATTCAAATTGATCCAATTAAATTATCTTTGTTTTAGGATTGCATACTTAATTTATGCAAGCCATGGAAACAATCAATTAATAGATATCAAAGAAATAGAACCATCACCTGGAATATACTATGACCACGTAGCTCATGTAAACTTTTATGAATCATCTTGGAAATTGGTAATTTATTTAAATTTAGATTCCTTTAAGAATAAGCTAAAATTAATTGATAGTAATTTAAGAAAAACTAAAGAAATATGTATGCATAACTCCCTTAATTCACTTTCTTTATGTAACACATCGCTCTTAGTTATTGAACAACTTGCACCTGCTATTCATGAAAAGGACAAAGTTCTTCAAGACTTAGCCCATACCACGAGAGTCAAAAGAGGCATCATCGATGGCATTGGAACTGTTTTTAAAACCTTATTCGGTACCCTAGATCATAATGATGCCGAATATTACGATGCTGCCATTAACAAAGTAGAGTCAAACGACAAACACTTGATTACTCTCCTCAAAGATCAAATTCAAATCGTACAGACCACGATTTCTAACTTTAATTCTTCTATTACGAATGTTGAACGTAATAATAACATATTTGACAAAAACTTCAGAACAATCCAGAAGCTAACGCAAGATAACTCCAAAAATATCTTTCAATTAAACCTAAAACAAGTGATTGACGAACACTTATCCCTAATCACTCTCCTAATTAGCGAAGTCAATAACGAATATAGCAACATTATTAACGCTATTCTTTTCTCTAAGACAAACCAACTTCATCCTATTATCTTAAGTCCTCAGCAATATTTATTAGAATTAACCAAGACTTTACCTCAAATACCTCCTTCTACAGCTTACCCTTTACCGCTGGAAAAGCAGAATATCTTAGAACTCTTAAGCTTAGTCGATGTTCAACATGACTTTTCCGATACGAAGGTAATTTTTATTGTAAAAATGCCTCTCGTGAGTCAACTACCTTTCCAACTTTTTAAACTCATTCCACTTCCTACAGTTAATAATGCACTACAACATGTATTCATTCTACCTCGATTTAATTATCTCGCAATATCAGAATCAAAATCAACATACTCTAATCTAGACAATCTTGATGCTTGTAAAAAGCTCTCCACTGAAGATCTCATATGCATTTATCATTACCCGATATATTCTACTTATTCAAGAGCCTCTTGTGAAACAGATATGTTGTTTTCACCAACAAAAATTCCCTATTCATGCGACATCCGAATATCTCAATTCTACACTGACACTTGGTATCCTCTCTTAAAAAGAAATACTTGGTTATTTATTTTACCCAAACCAATCTCAGTAACCGTTCAGTGCAAAAATAACAGACCGGAAGATCACATGATATCTCGTACTGGCATACTAACTCTTAATGCAGACTGTAAAGTCTACACAAGCTCCACAATACTATCTTCTTATAAGTCAACGTCCTTTCAAAGCGTCACAAAATCAGTTTTACCAACTATAAATATACTACAAGACGACTGTTGTAACAGTAGTATAAAGTTCAACTTAACCACTCTATATGTAAGTCCCGACCACATATTTACCTTAGATAGAGAAAACCTTAACATAGCAAGCCATAAATTAGAGGTTTAAAAAAACACAATTAACGAAGTAGAACAAGAAGCAAATAGTCCTATACAAATCCTTCATAATTCATACTTTTTATACTTCTTATTAACTTTAATAAAAATTTTCGGTATATACTTATTATACAGACTATACAGATATTGCAAGAAGCATCACAAACATAGTCATGATACCGGATGCATATCAAATTGCATAACTTTTAACTATTGTAAAGAAATTAAGAATTCTAGACAAGAATCTTTACCTTTATCTTTTGAATTAGCTTCAAACCCAAGCACTAGCAATAATGGTACTATAACAATCTCACCTAAGTTACGAAGAAGCGATAGAATCGCCTCGCTAAAAACTAACACGGATTGACAATTTTCCGCCATATCTAATAGAAAAAAAAACCCTATATATATATTCACAAATGTAAATATGTTAAAACCTAATAATATAGTATACACACTTATATATGTATTTATCGTATTATCGTCTTCACAATTATAAAATTGTATTATTTTGTATTTTGTATTTTCGATACTTGAAAAATTTTAAGAAAATTTTTTGTTAAGAGGGAAGGTGTAATGAAACGACACTATTTCGGTTACGCCAATGTCCTTATTTAACTAATCAGCACAGAGCAACTTTTCCTATCATCATTTAAATTAAACATTACTATTATTAAAGAATAAACAATAACAAATTTCCTTTGTTAAGGGAATATAATCATTTTATATCTCATTAGGAAATTACAGTCAAAATATTTTTTATTTAACTGCAACTAATTTCTTGTTTAAACTTCAATAGAAAAGTAAATAACATTTGGACGCTTACTGAACTTTGCTCATTAAAATAATAGAAAATATAAATTCTGATAGTAACGTCAATGATCCAACAAACAATATGAAATCTCAGTCAAGTAATAAAAATAGATAGTTAGTAGAGAAAAGTCAGTTAACCAGTCAACGTGTTTGATCACACCTCCTCTCAAAAATCGATGTTAGTTGAAATAAAATAAATAATCGTCAAAATTCTCGGAGTGTTTAAATTAGTGTTACAAATCTCTTCCCGATCCATTACATAATTATTATTATTATTAATAATGATCTGGATGGGGACGCCATAAATCTCCTTGACAGTCGATCGTAGGACAGTAACGGATGAAGAGGTTTGATGAGAGAGGCCAAGGCTCAAATTGGGCTGTAGAGCCATATTATGATGAATAACTGTTGAAGTAATTTAAGCATTATTAAAATAGGTAAAATAATCTGAAACAAATTTTCTGACGATATAAATATCACCTCGATTGTACCAAATTAAGGTAAAGACTAACGGAAAATTAGCCTGAGAAGAAGAACATCCTCATGGCTAGAAGATTGAATAAAAATTGATACATATTCACAACTAAGTAAGATACAACATGGAAATCAACTTACCGTAATAATAAATATCTTTAAGTAATGGAGAGGCCACTAAGGGAAGAAGAAGAAAAATGCGTAACTACATTCTTTATCAAAACATTTGACTCTTTTTTTGTTTGCATTTATTCACGTGTTTTAGTATATTATTTCAATCACAAGCATTATGGTAATATAAAAAAAAAATTCCTATTAGCAAATTTTAATTGGATTTGAAATTTAAACTTAATTATACTCATATATTCCGTTTCTCAAGTTTAATTCGCGATCCGAGATAAATCTACTTAACTGAAAAAGCCATGACACATTTATTGATATGGGTCCTAAAATATACATTCTCGAGTTTCAAATGAATCCTGTAATCACTAGCCGATGGCCATAGCTTTATCTGCTCTCTGAAAATACCACAAGAAGATTCGAAGATAAGACTTGCTCCTTTAAGTTACAGCACAAAAGTGAAATTTAAACCAAGCAAAAAGAGACCATTTAGCGCAATCGATATGGAATAGAATGGAATCCTTATATCTCAATGGTTGGTCAGGATTTTAGTGAAAACGTTAAGTCAGGATAGGATTAAGTGAAAAATATTCGTATTGGTAACTGCTTTATAAAGAATTGTAACTTTTAAGAACATAAAATAAAATAGTATGCGCGTTTAGTATTGCAATATGTACAATATTTATTGTACAGTGAAATATTTAGAATACGAGATGTAGGCTAAACAGGCTAACACTGGCTATGAAATGAATATATTCCATTTATCCGAAATAAAGTCCCAATTAAAAACGGAATGACATATATGTCCCTTGAATGCCTGAAGAAATCACTTTGATATCTATTCAATATCATTAGACGATTTGTTTTTTTTTACATTTACGTGCTCGGCAACTATGGCCACTCGTACGGGGACTATTACAAACAACAATACAAGAGGTATTAATAAGTTATGTCATATTAAAAATAATTTAGAGTCTATGATTAGACATCCGAGGCACAGAAGGAAAAACGTCCCGTATTTACTGTTCGCTGTTTCGGTGATAAAGTCGAAGTGTTGAGACTTAGGATGGTCAGAAACCCTTGGGCCGTTAGGTGGTTCATGAACAGTGCATCCTATAAATCAACCCTATTTTAGGGCGCTTCTGAATAGCAACAATCCAATGCAATGGTAACAGTAATATGATAATTTATAGATTTTTTATATATTGGCGACACAAAATAAAAAAGAGAAAGTCAAATTCTCTGAACTTAAAACAAAAGAAATGAGCTAGCCAGTTTAACAATGCGATTTTACGAAATAATCGAAAACAATATATTTTAAAGTGAAGTAGTTAGAATATGCCATTGAATTAGATCACATTATAGTATAGTAAAAGAAAAATATTAAATGTAAAATATAAAAATAAATACCACAGTCTTTTCCAAACAGCGATGGATATTTTGTACAAGGGAATCATCTATAAATAATTCCTAAATGCATTAAATGGAAGTTAGAGAGTCTGTATAAATGAAAAAATTTTTGTTTGGAAGGTTTATATGCTTCATAGCCTGTAGTATACTATACGATTCTCCAGTATGTATGCTGCACAAAAGGGAAATAAAAGAAGTAAAAATGAGATTGTTTTTAGAGGTGACAACAGCCAAACCCCAATTTTTTTTGGAAGCATCGGTGTATGATACTTAATCAATTTAATTTTTATGTATAATTTCTAATAAAAATGCTTTTATAATGAGTTGTTTAGGTGTTTCGTATTTATTGAATTTTGTTAAATATGTCTTAGTTTGAGTGCGTGCGTAATCCAATGAGCTATTGGAAGGAATGGGATGAGATTTGTGAGTGTAAAATTAATGTCGTTTGTTATTGTGGATAATATAAAAAATATATATTTATATACTTAGGGAGCTACATACTTTTCATTTGCACCTCAGTGATAATGAGACAGTGTTTTAAGAATATTTAATCTTTTGTGGCAGGAACTTTTTAGCTTAAAAATATGCTGCTTCCAAGAGAGGCAAAGGTCAATTATTATCAAATTCAGTATTTTACAATGATTAACTACACGAAGAGATAAATCATTTATAAATATAAGTGTACGGAACATTAGAGGCAGTCTGCTAGATCTATTGATTTTGTATTTTGCTAGGGATAAAGTTGGTTCCAGAGAGTAAGGTTTATTGATTATTACGTTTATTGCCGCTCGCAAAATTTTAAAACTAGTCGTTGCTTCATGACCGGCGCAGTATAATATTAAATCTTCAATTATTATCAAATTCAGTATTTTACAATGATTAACTACACGAAGAGATAAATCATTTATAAATACAAGTGTAGGAAATATTAGAGGCAGTCTGCTAGATTTATTGATTTTGGATTTTGCTAGGGATAAACTTGGTTCCAGAGAGTAAGGTTTATTGATTATTATGTTTATTGCCGCTCGCAAAATTTTAGAACTAGTCGTTGCTTCATGACCGGCGCAGTATAATATTAAATCTTCAATTATTATCAAATTCAGTATTTTACAATGATTAACTACACGAAGAGATAAATCATTTATAAATACAAGTGTACGAAACATTAGAGGCAGTCTGCTAGATTTATTGATTTTGGATTTTGCTAGGGATAAAGTTGGTTCCAGAGAGTAAGGTTTATTGATTATTATGTTTATTTCCGCTCGCAAAATTTTAGAACTAGTCGTTGCTTCATGACCGGCGCAGTATAATATTAAATCTTCTGCATAAGCTACGTATTTGGTAAGAAGGTAAATTAAAACAAAGATCAATTATGGTGACGTTAAACAAGGTAGGACTTAATACTGACCCTTAAGGAGTATTATCGATGTAAGTATAAATAGAAGAGAAGACTTTATTTTACTAATTATTAAATTAAATAACAATTATAACTAAGTAAACATTTTTTAAATTTTACACAAACATTTTTACATACATTTTACTTACTTTTTTTTTTAATTTTATAAATTCCATGTCTTTCACACAGAGCACAAAGTGAAAAATCTAAAAAAAAATCTACCTGATTTTAAGAGTCTAATTATTTTGTCAGTTTCTAGCATAACATTTTTTAAAGTGAACGTTGAATCGTGTTTAGACTTTTTTAAGTGTATAGTATATATTAAATTTAAATATGTCTATATTTTAAAAAAGTGCATGAGCTTTTTGAGTTATAAGCGCTTTTTTAACGATTAAAAAACAATCTTTTAAAATGAAAAAGGCTCAAAAAACTTAACGGAAAATGATAGAACAAGGTTTGATGTTAAATTTAGTATAATACATAAATTTTCTTTAGGTTTAATTTTCTTTGTCTCTTTGCTTCACGTTATAAACAATTCAGCTCACTTGCACATACCAAAATATAAACGTCGTGTCTGGCAAAGTAATAATATGCTAATACGCGAGTACGAAGAACATCTCATTCTTTTATATCAATTTAAAAGTCTGAAGCTCCTGCAGCTTCAGAATTTTAAAATTAATTTTTGTACATGCAAATCGGTATAGCGCGCAATTTGTAAATAACTTACGACTGATTTAGTTAATATGTCAAGTAATTTACAAATTTACAAATTACTTGAGATATGTAAATCAGGTAAATAAAATAAACTGGGGTTTCATTCTGTTAAATAAATTAAACCTTCTGTTACTTTCTGTTTTATGGTCAGGTATATCAAGTATTTTGTAAGAAAACCGTCTCCATACGGAGGTTGGCAAT
Organism: Diabrotica undecimpunctata; assembly: GCF_040954645.1. NCBI lineage: Eukaryota > Metazoa > Arthropoda > Insecta > Coleoptera > Chrysomelidae > Diabrotica > Diabrotica undecimpunctata. The sequence goes on from NC_092810.1 coordinate 101,181,742, forward strand.
TATAATGTCTCTTTTTATTTTTGAATTTGCTGCTCTAAACAAATAAATCGGTCTGCATTAATACCAATCACGTAGAACTGCTTCAACCAAGAATTCTGCCTCCTATTTAATTGACGATGTTTTATCCAATGTTATTTATAATCATCAAATGTTATTTATAAAATAAATTTTAGAGAAGTCAATTCAACATATATTTGGCAAACACACCAATACCTGTATAGAAATAAAATAAATTTTAGAGAAGGTAATTTAACATATATTTGGCAAACACACCAATACCTGTATAGAAGGGTTAATGCACACAAACATAGTGTACAAACCAACAGATTAAATATGACAGCCCTAGACAAACATTCTCTAGAGAAAAGCCATTCCTTTGATTTTGCAAATATACATACAGAACATAAGACGCAAATTCTATCAATAGTAAAACTGACATCAAAGATATTTCCAATATGTATCATAATTTAATAAATTGAATTGTTTTTAAATGCACCATGGCATTTAAGTAAAGATACGACCCTACACCACTAGTGTTTTAAGATACCTGCCAGATATCACCTTTCAATGTCAAATACCAATTTAGTAATCCATGGTAAACTTTTAAAGGGTGTAGACATGAAATATAATAAAATTGTATAGTATATTGTATTAATTATCCCTTTCTGTCCCAACGCCGCATACATATGTTTTTTAAAAAGGGAACCTGTAGTCCCAGCCGCCGTATATAGACGTTGTAGGTGTTATAGTCTCAATTAACCAAAGACCGAAAATACTGAAAATATCTGTTGCTTATAAAATTTTAGACCCACGGGTATCTCAATGTCCTAGAAATATGTCCGAAAATGTTAGATTATTGTTCCCAAAGCCGCAAAATGTTGGCACCTGAGGCAGATCATGCGCTGATTCGGATGAACATGACGAGATAAATGAAGTTATATTTGATGAGATCGAAAATAGCAATAGTGTGTTATCTGACGAAGAAAATCCCGTTGATGGTGCAAACAGAAACACAAATAATAAGTTACCTTCAGTGTTTCAAGATAATTTAGCTCTTAAACAAAATTTGGTTCTGAAATGGAACAAAACCTTGTTTATTCCCGTAGTGCATTATTTTGATGATAGAGAGACCGGCGCACACTTGGACTCTATAGAAGATAAGTCAGATGCTTTAAGTTATTTTCCTTTATTTATGGACACAGAGATTGTTGAGATTATTGCCTCTAAAACTAACAAATATGCTTCCGAGATTTATGCAAATAAAAAAAATAAATGGTGCAAAACTGATATCAACGAATTTCAAGTGTTTTTGGGTGTTATGTTCCTAGCCTCACGACATGGAAAGAATAAAGTAAGAGAAAACTGGTCGCTTTATACACCAATATTTTCCGAAATAATGTCAAGGAATCGTTTTCAAGCAATTCTTCGCATGATACACTTTTTAGACAATGCTGAGCAAAAAGAAGATGACTCATTTCACGAACAGTGTTTAATAAAATTATAACACGGTTCCAAAAGTACTTCACTGCATTTCATAATCTTGCTATTATCTATACTGGAAAATCGACAGATATTACTCTGTTTCAAGATCTTGGAATGTTAGGCTCAGTATTAGCAAATCTTATAAAACCAGATTTTAATAAAGGCCATAACTTGTATAAAGACAACTGGTACATTAGCCCTACTTTGTGTATATATCTGTATAAACATAAGACTAATTCCTGCGGTACAGTCCCTGGTAATCGTAAAGAGATGCCCAATTTAACACAAAAATTATCTAAAGGGTGAATCTATCTCGATGTATGCCGAAAATCTGCTTTGCGTGAAATGGAGGGATAGGCTTGATGCTGAATAATTTTCATGGCGATCGCATAGTAACGTTAGACAAAGTAGACAACAAGTTAGACAACAAAAATATAGGTGCAATAGATCGATCAGATGTATTACACCACAGTGTGTAGTCGGTGTAAAAGAGACCATAAAATGATATAAAAACTAATTTTCCACATGGTTGATCTGTTTCTTCTTAAAACGTTTAAGTTTGTTAAAAAAACTCATTAAAAAAAACATTTTTTGGCCACTGATTTGTTTATGTATATGCGAGGTATATATAGGGCAATGGGACTCTAAACACGAAAAAACCTTTGGGATTGAGGGACCAACATGCAAATTAAGGCCCGAGATAGAAAGGATTATAAAATAAAGTGCTTATTGAAAGTGACAATAGCCGAAACGTTTAAGCAATAGTTAAGCATTTTTATTTACAATAGATCGACAAACCCATGAAATAAAAAAGGTTCTATTTAATGGGGAATTTAATGTACACCTAATGGGGAAATCTGTTATGACTCTAAGCTAATTTCTGCGTATTTTCCGCATTGCACTTAAGGTTTGTATCAGCATATATTATGGTTAACAGTAATTTCAAACTCACTCATGAAGCGGAAACATTAACACTCACAAAAAAGATAGTTAATAAGATTCGCGTGACTCAGATGGCTATGGAGCACCAGATGTTAGGTGTCTCTCTGAGAGACCGAATCCCAAACGAAGAAATACGTCGTAGAACAAAAACAACAGACGCTATAAAAATAGTATCGTTAAAATGAAATTGGACAGGACACGTCGCCAGAATAACAGATAATCGTTGGACAAAACGTATTTTAGAGTGAAGACCAAGACAAGAAGTAATACGGAGCAGAGGACGCCCACGAATTAGATGGACTGACGACCCGGCGTGTTAGCAACAACTGGATGGAAAGAGCTTAGGGAGACCTATGTCCAGCAGTGGACACGTACAGGTTAATGATGATCCTAATCTAACTAGTACGTTGCACTGGTTTTTTTGCAGTCTATATTATTTCATTCTCGTTCAACCTTATAATTATGTGTAAGGGGGGAAATACTTGACTTTTAATTATAATTTTAATGGAAATAAGCCACATTAGATAGACATAATAAGCTCAGTGGAGAAAATATCTTAATGTTTACCAACCCACGAAAAGGAAGAATACAGGGTATTATGTAAACTTGAATTGGAAAAGTCTATTAAAATTGAACAAAACATAAGAAAAGAGGAACTAAAGGCTATAAGAACTTTAAAAAATAACGACTCATATAATTATCCTACCAGCAGACAGGGGGAATGCAACTGTGATAATAGATAAAATTTAATATGAAAACAAAATTAAAGATCTAATAATAAACCTTGTACAAAAATCACAAAGGATCCAACAAAGTTTTTGAAAAACAGAATATATATAGCTTTATTCAAGTTTAAAGATTGTTTAACAAATTATCAGAGAAGATTTATTACACCTTATTACCGTAAGACCCCCCATTTTTGTGGAGTACCGAAAGTTCATAAAACGAATATACCACTTAGACCCATTTGTAGTACCATAAATTCTCCTTGTAGTGAACTATCAAAATTTTTATTGAATATTATACAAACATTTCCAAATAAAAATGACACATTTATAAGAAATACACAACATTTTTTAAATAAATTATCAAATATTGAATTTAGTTCAAATAATACTTTGGTAAGTTTTGACATAAATAGTTTATTTACGAATGTGCCATTAGATAAGACTTTAAATATAGTCAAGACAAAATTAGAGAGTGATGATACATTGGCAACTAGAACAAAACTACACATAACAGCTATAATGGAGTTATTAACATTATGTACTGATAATACATATTTTCAACTAAATAATGAATTCTATAAACAAAATTTTGGTCCAGCAAAGGGCTCTAGTGTATTTCCATTATATGCCGATATATTTATGGAAGATTTTAAAACAAATATTATTTCGAAACAAAATCTAAAACCCACAGTATGGTGGAGATATGGAGATATGAAGATGTATTCTCAATATAGCCTCATGGATCAGAGTTGTTGGACACATTCCTGAATGACATAGACGATAAAGAAGAGACAATACCATTTACCATGGAAGAGGAATATAATAACACACTACCTTTCCTGGATGTTTTAATCTCTAAGAACGATACTATATATGACTCAGGTATATAGAAAACCAACACACACCAACAGATATTTAAATTTCAAATCAAATTACAATATTAATATTAAAAAATCGAATTAATAAATCATTATACGACAGAGCCAAAATTACTTGTTCTAACGAAAATTCGTACTTGGAGGAAAAACATTTGTTAACATCTGTTTTAATAAAAAATGAATATCCTTTATCGTTTATAAATAAGTAATTTTCAACAATCGACCGAATAGAACAGAACAACTTAGAACGAGATCCTACAGCATACGAGATTCATACATAAAAGGAAAATCAGAAAAACTTAAAAGGATAGGAAATAAATTTAACATGTCAACAACATTCACACCAACAAACACATTGAAATCTATTTTGTCTAAAACCAAACCTATCAATGAACAATAAATGACAAAGAATTGCATTTATAAAATACCTTGTGAATGCGATCAGTTTTATTTAGGTGAAACATCAGGACCATTAAATGTTAGAATACGTGAACATCAATCCTATATTAAAAATAGAGAATTTGATAGATCTCAAATACGTAAACACGCATGATATAATGAACATAGGGTTCAATGGAATGATTCAAATATAGCCCTAAAAAAAAACGGATGGTAAAAAGAGAAAAATCAAAGCAGCGGCTCTAATTATGCTACATGAGACCAATTGTGTCGCAAATTCCTCGAATGTAGTAGGATCTGGTTACCCATATTAAAAGAGGAAGTTATTAAAAAGAAAATACCAGTATTAGTAAGTCAGTAACATATAGAGGATACATAATTTATGTTTTTTGAATAACAAACATATAAAATCAGAATTTGGTGTTTTGAAAAAAAAAACTAAATGCACCACCAAATACTTACCATGTCGGGATAGTATTATGAGGTATTTTACTGGTTTTTCTCTCATGATTTACTATGGAATCACTACCAGGAGATTTTTACTGTGATTATGACATACTGGTTGTCTATACTGACGTTGTCTATACTGGTATCATTGATCTTGGTTTCACCTTGGACCTTATCTAATTCTTCTCTAAATATAAACTCCAATTAAATATTAAGTAATAGCGACAAAAAACGTAACCCTGTATTACTCCTCGTCGAATTCGTATATCTTTGGACGCTGTGTGCTCTATTTCAATTATTGCCGTTTGGTGCAAGTTATTTTGCAAGCCTTGTTCGTCAATTCCAGTTATTCTCAGAATATCGATAATCTTTTGAAGGTTAGCGCAGTCAAATGCTTTTCTGTAATCTATTAAACATGCATATATGTCTACATTAATGTCTCTGTATCGTTGTAGGCCTTAGCACATGTGTGCCTCAACACATTTAATGCAAAAAGACGTTATCGTGTTCCCAATTCGAAAACCGAATTGAGTGTCACTCATCTGAAACTGTAAATTCATGAATGAATGCTTTCGAGAAAAGTTTTAGGAGCATGAGACATCAGGCGGGTAGAGACAAAAATGATGGAACGACAACTTACTGCAGGCTCGAAAAACAGAGTGATGTCTACATAAAAAGAAGAAGAAGAGGAGAAACTTATATCGAACATTTTAAGCCACAAATTTTTTCATGAGTTCGCCTGGCTACCATTAACGTAGTTACCTCTCTCCTAGATATTTTGTTTTACATGCTGATTTCAAGTGAGCCTCGATTTTAATATTACCCCGAGATACTTTAGTTTAGTCACCAGATTTAGACGTGTATTATTTAGGCTTAGAGGAAACAGTAAAAAAATAGTACTTATAAATAATAAAAAGGTTGCCAATGTGAGTCCATAATACTAGTATATGCGGAATGAGTCAATACTCACAATCTACATCATTCATCATTATCATGCAACCTCTTCTGTCCACTGCTGGACATAGGTCTATCCCATTTTTTGCCACTTTTTACGGTTCTTTGCTTCTTGTTGCCATTTCTTGGATATTCGTCCAATGTCGTCCATACAGCGTGTTGGTGGTCGTCCTCTGCTGCGTTTGTCTTCTCTTGGGCGTCAGTCAATTAGTTTTCTGGTCCATCTTGTGTCTTTCAGTCTCGCTATGCGACCTGCCCAATTTCATTTCAGCTTGGCTATACGTTTGACGACATCACTCATACCTGTTCTTTTCCTTAAGTACAATCCCCATAATCTTAAGTAGTTTTTATTTAATAAAATTGGTGAATTTTGGGCTACTGGTTCCAAGGCTTACAATATTTGTCCCATCACGTTATTTTTATATGTAATAAAAACTAAAAGCTAAAACAACATAAAACAAGCAATAAACAACTGAAACACAAAAAATGACAATAAATAATAACAAATTGAGTGAGCAGCTATAACATTAATTGAGAGTGAGATTGACAAACCAAGTATTGTATTGGTACATTAGTGCCATTGGGCATCACCAATCTAATGAAAGCTGCACTAAATAGTCAGTCAGCTGTTAGTATATGGTTTATAAAGTTAGTTACTTGAATTGAATTTAATTCAAATTTTATCTTCGACGATACTTTTTCGTAGGTAAAATTTTAATTAAACTCAATTCAACTTACTAACTTTATAAACCCTATCAGATTGGTGATGCCCAATGGCACTTATGTCCCAATACAATACTTGGTTTGTCAACTCACTCTCAATTAATGTTACAGTTGCTCACACAATTTGTTATTATTTAGTGTCATTTATTATAATTCAAAAAAATGATATAAGGTTGAATGCTCAAATAAATGAACTTTAATCAAATGAAGGACAGATATCTAGTACAGTTTATTTATTAAATCTTGCCCAAGCACTTTCGCTCATAGAGCATCTTCAGGGACATTTTGTCAAATTTGAACTATCCAACAATCTATTGAACATGTAATAAACATATTAGTTATACATAAACACTACACGACACAAGGACAAACAGTTTAAAATTTAAAAAAACGGCGAAGCTACATATTGATGCCATCAAGAGAGAGAATAACTAGAGTGCTGAGAGGATGCCAACCAATATGTAGCTTCTCCGTTTAAAAAAAAATTAAACTGTTTGGCCTTGTGTCATGTAGTGTTAATGTATAATAATTATTATGTTTATGACATTCTCAATAGATTGTTGGATAGGCCAAGTTTGACGAAATGCCCCTGTAGATGCTCTAGGAGCTAAAGTACTTGGGTAAGACTTAATAAATAAACTGTGCTCGATATCTGCCTTTCATTTGATTAAAGTTAATTCTGTTTCAGTTGTTTATTGCTTATTTTATGATATTTTAGCTTTTAGTTTTAATACATATAAAAATAACGTACTGGAGCCTGATGATATTGGCAAATATTGCAAGACTTGAAACCAGTAGCTCAAAATTCACCAACGTTATTAAATAAAAACTACTTAAGATTGTGAGTATTGACTCATTTTCCATATACTAGTAATTATAAAATTAACTTCAGTTGGGACTAAGCTTAGTAAAGAGAATAAGACTCGCTTTGTTGTTTTAATTGTTATATTACAGTAAGTTTTAATATTAATATGTCTTCTTATTCCAGACTCTCAATATCCTTGTACCGCAATACACTAGGTAGCTTTTGAGGTCAAAAACATATTTAATTATTTATTAGTTCCCTCCGAGGACCGTATACAAGTTCGCTCTTATGGTTAAGAGGATTAAGGATTTATCTACTCGATTCTAGGAAAATTAATATTGGCAAAATTGATACTGTGACTTTTGTATTTTATATAGAAATTATATAAAATATTGGTTCTTACATATTTATATATATATATATATATATATATATATATATATATATATATATATATATATATATATATATATATATATTAGTCGCCTAGATTCAAAACCCGACAAGTCCTGGTAAATGTGATTTGAGATAATGAAGAAAAACTTGTAAAATCTATATCCTATTAAATTAAGCAGCGACTTTTTGAGAAAATTGAGGTTTTTTATAATAATACATAAAAAAAATACTTTGAAAAAATCTAGGGGCCCCCAGAAACAGGTAATTGTATGATATATTTTGGACATGTCGGGGTTTGCAGATGAATTTAATATTTTGAAAGAAAAGAAAATCGAAATATATTAGAAAAATAGGTTTAATTACTCAACAACGCAAGATAACATTTATCCACTATTTTATATTGCAAAGCTAACTGTTTCTGCTTCGCAATTATCTTCTTCTTCGTTTGCCTCACTGCCTTGTCCCTCCTCTATAGCTTCGTGGAATACTTCTTTGAAAAAGACCAGACTTTTAAATACTGTCCAACAGTATTTAAAGTTGCCAATGAATCCATTATTTTAGCAATTTACTTAAAAGCATAAACTAAACTGATCTGCTTGTCTTACACATTGTCAACCGAAATCAGGTGGCGAGTAAAATACTACGCGTCTATTGGTGGATTGGAAGTGTCGGCTTTTGTATTTAAAACGAGAATGGACCTGTCGGTATTTGCATTTAAGGTACATTTTTGAGAGCCTATAATTATTGGATATGTCGGTATTTGCTTGATAAATGTATTATGGACTTGTAGGTTTATGTTTTTCAAATTCTTATATATAATAAAAAAGGTTTTGAAAAAATTGTGACTTGTCGGGTTTTGAATCTAGGCGACTAATATATATCAGACAGAGGAATTAGATTATTTAGATTATAATTCACTTATTTTGTCCCTATTTTGATAAATACTAGGGATTAATTTAAAAATGTTTTTAGAAGAAATTTTGATTTGGTTCAGGATTTTGTTACCTACTTTAATATTAATTCTGTTTTTAAAAATAACCGAAATAATTTGTGCTAATTTAAAAATATATGTGACAAAGCAATACAAGTGTAAAACATAGGGGACATCCTCTACCTTTACAATAGGAAGACTGAGATGGGCAGGACATCTAGCAAGATCACAGCAGAACAACCCTCCCAGAAGAATCCTTATGTCACAACCTGTGGGAAGTAGACAGCAAACTGGCAACAGTTGGCAATGGATAGAACTGACTGGCGTTATAGACTTGGGAAGGTCGAGGTTTTTTTATAGGGCTTTAGCACCAATGATGATGATGATCAATTTGAATAACTTTTAGAACTTCCCAGAAATATAGTTAGGGTGTGGATTGTAAAATAACGAAGTAATTTTAGAATACAAACTTTCACATGCTTTACAACATACATTGGTTGTACGCTCAAGTGATAACTGCTTTCTGCCCAAATCTCAGGGACTTCAGAAATATAGTTTTCCACCAAGTAGTCGGCACTTTGTTATAGGTCTTGGTGTTGTGCTGGAATATTTCACCAAAGTCTAAAGCATAACACTAACTTACGTCTAATGAATCTAGGAAAGGTAATAAAAACATATATAGTCCCACCGTCATTATTTTTTTAATACAATCTTGAACAATTAAGGGCAGTCACATATGAATTTGCTAACTTGTTTGAAAAAAAAAAAGAATTCCAATGGCACATAGTGTCTATTTTCAAGTCCTTGTTATTACACAAAGTTGATACAGTTGAGTACACAGTTTTGTGCAATATTTAAAAGTTCCATTAGCATAAATTGCTTTTAATGGACTTAAAAATGTTAAGTTAAATACACAAGAAAAAGCAACAAATTTTTGTAATAATTCATTTTTTAATAAAACTCGTTCTTTTTGCTTGGTTGTCACTTCTACGGAGTTTAATGATTTGTGTACTTCTTGCATGCACATCTGTGTTTTGGGAATAACTTTTTCTCTGTCAATATAAATGTTTTTTTTTAATAAATGCACTTTTTTACAGTAAGAGCTTCGTACCACTTCGTTTAATTTTGCTGCGTTAAATCAACTTTAACGGTTTTTCGCAAAAATAAATTGTTCAATGCCTTTTGCTTAAAGCAGGACTCAAACGACTCCTCTACTGGGCGAATCATCGTCACTGACATTTGCCATGTCATGTAAGTAGGTTACTTGTACAATTATTTGGCATCCATTGCCACTCGTTGGTTTTCCATCTGTTGTCGTTAAAAATTACCCGAGTCAAAGGGATCACGATTATTCGTATACTTTCGAAGTACACATTTGTCTATACTTGCAGAGACGCTCAAATAAAATGTATAAATAATTGGCAGTTACTGCGACTATTCATTAGTTTTCAAAGACCTCAGGAGCATACAGAAGTTTTATTTGTGCGTGTGTGTATATTTTTTTTAATTAAAATAAAGTGGACAAATGACGTCGTGTTGCAGTTTCTTTATTTTTATAAAAATGAGCCGGTCATTTGGATGACCAAACATAAAGAACATAAAAATTGTAATGCAGTTAATCGTGCCTGGAAAAGAATACAAGATAACATATCTGTCCAGTGCACTATAATATATTTGGTAATGGCCACATGACTTAAAGGTTCTGGTTTGAGATTCTGCAACATATGGATGGCGCTGTATCTACAAAAAAGATTTATATACATTTTTTTCAGTTTTTTTCAGTTTCTGTATCTACAATGCTGTTTTAGTTAATTTTAAATACAGGTACTTACCTGCTTTGACTTTTACTTAATTTACTTAATGATAATATTTAACATCTTCTTCCCTTTAATTAATTAAACTGCTCACCACAAAAAAGCTGCAGAAGCAATGAGACTTTCCGGATGACGTCTATTCTTATTGACTGTCACACCACTGATTCAGTTGTCAATAATTTTAAGAATACTTGCGTTTACTTCATGTCTGTCCACGCTCGTGTACTTGTGAATTGTACACGTCATGTGAGCGTCCTATTTGCCATTGCAATCTCAAAGCTCGTATACTTGCAAAGTAGGCAAATAATTGTGTACTTGACAAGTTTACCAGTCGTTTGAGTCACCCTTAATACTATGTATTTCTAAATTTTTTCCGGTCTAACAATTTTTTTGATAAACTTCGTTATAGGTATCACATACGTTTGACATTATTAGCAAGCATTTTATGAAAGTTATGCTTGTAATTGTAAATAACTAGCATATACTTGCCCTTTTCGCATAACATTTCACTTATTTCAAATTTCTCCATGATGGACTGAAGACGTTCAAAGCATGACAAGTAATATTATTGAGATACGCACCACTTCCTTTTCTAAGAAATATATCACTTGCAATTTTTGACACGGAAAAACCCAATCAAATATTAAACAAGGGAATATTGGCGCTAAGATTTTAATACTTTAGTGATAATATCGTTATGAAATTTTAAGTAAAAAGTAGTTTTGTATTTAGGTAAGTACAAAGTTTGAGAATTATTTATTAAAAATTTTATTAATATAATTTATTAAAATACCTGCCTTATGAAGACAATATTCTCTATTTACGCTGACCCTGGCTATTCATTATTATTTATTGTATACCTACTAAAGGCATTTTTAAACTATCTTTTCTAAGAAATATATGGCCGTATAATGATATTGTATTTACTGATAATGTTTATGGGGCTGTTTAGATCAAGAGTTTCATATAGTAGAACTCTAGGGGTAGTTAACCCCCTGCATGGGGTTGATTAACTCGAGCTCACTGGGTACTCATAATTACTTTATTAGTTATACAATAAGAAAGAGAGAGTACCCAGTTGACGGATGACAACACTAGCTTCGACTGTTAGCTTAATTCTTCATTCTTAATAATAATTCTACTCCCGTGATTTCCAGCTATTTAACTCATGTGCGTTTGTTTATATAATATTGTTTTTGTTATTTAATTTGTACACATTATTTAATAAGCTTTTGTTTACATTGAAAATTTCACTAAGTCAGCGTGCATCCTTGTTACAGCGATATTTTCGATGTCATAAACAAACAATGGCGTTTCGCAATAATAGTGTAATGTTATTAAAAGGATTTAAAATTTTTAAACTGTATTAGATTACTTAGATCTGATGCTTAATTAATTCCCGTTACAGCCGGAGGTGACTCTTTTTTGTAGGGTATTAAAATCTGACTGAAAAATTGATTGGTAAATTGACCCTATATATAATATAAGACAGCTTAACTCAGTAAAATCTGATGCAGCTTAAGAACTAGGTAAGTTTATTAATATAAACTTACCTAGTTAATTTTATTAATGATAAAGTAAACTTTTGCCTATGATCTACGTAATGTAAATTTCCGTTAGAGCCGGCTCTGGCTCACATGGAGCAGGCAAGAGAACCTATAAATTCTTGATACCCTCCCAATAAGATTAATTCTAATTGCATGCAAAGAAAGTTAAATTTATGGAGACGAGTGGAAATGAGACGAGATATATAAATGGGCGGACGTTAGATAAGGAAATATTTCCTTTATAGATTTATGATATCAGTCTGAAAGACTGGCATACTATAAATTCTCATTTTGTATTGGAAATATTGGAAAAAGAAACAAACTAGTTTCAGGTTTCTTTCGACGAGGAACGCCAAGGAATATAAATTAAAAGTTGGGCATAGATAAACATGATACCTTTTGAAACTTTTCTGTGGTTAATGATATTGACGTAAAAAACATGTACAAAACTGACTTAAAAATTTACTTATTTCAAACATAATATTTGTAACAATTGTTTTTGGGTAAATAAAAAATATTTTAACCCAGTTATGCCTAAAACTTACTTAAAAATATTTTTTTAATATTTTTTTTTCCAAATTTTTGCGTTATATAAAGTAACAAAAACATATTTATTTATGCAAAATAAATAAGAAAATACTGTAAGAATTTGGAGCACTAGGGCAAAATTTGGTACACTAGGCATATAACCTACTATTAAGTTTGGGTATAGTATGAAAAAAACATTTCATATGTAAGCCTATTTTGCATTTTAAACACCTTGTTTTTGTTGTATCATGGCAAAAACTACAATTAGGTGATTTTTCTCGTGGAATCACATAGCGAATATCGATGTTTTGATTGGCCGATGGACGACCTCGAGAATAAGAGGCAGGTTTCTTATTTTTATGTAACACAGATGTTGCAATGCGTTTTCTAAATGATAACTAATATAATGTTGTAAGTAAAGCCTGTGTCACAAGTTGATTATTAGTACATATTTCTTTTACGTTGCCAAAACATTCTACTGCATGGAATATTGACATAACTAGTTATTATTGGGACCCAGAAAAGCTTTAACCTTATACTCCCGAACTGCTTGTTGGTAATTCTTCTATTAGCACATGAAATATTTTTTAAAATTATAAGCTTTATAAGTTTCTTATCAAAGAAAAATAAAAACCATTTAAAAAACTCTTAGAATTACGTTCTATTCTCCGTTCATAAATTGTTGAGAGCACGAAATATGCCTCAAACTCATAAAACGGTCGTAAACCATAGGCGTTCCTGAGGTGTTTATTCATTAGATAATAATATAATATTTTGTAATACTGTTATATATATATAATATTAATAATATTTTAATACTAATATATTTAGCAAAAAACAATTAAAACTTTCACGGCTAATGTTATGTTATTATATTATATTAATAAAAATAAGAATTTAACCATTAACAATTTTGTAAATAAGAATACCTTATCTCTTTGGATATTTCAATACTAATCTTCGCGTTTAATCACTTTACTAGAAAACCTGGAATTCATATCCGAAGGTACTATTCGTTGCAAGATAATTAGGATGGAATTCTCCAGATTTTTAAAAATATAATGGGTATGCTTTGGCCACGTGCCTCGTTTGTTCAGTTTATATTCGAAACTTAACTTAAAAGGGTGAAGTTATTACGAACGAAAACAATTTTTTTGTTTAGTACGTTTTTGATCGCATGTAATTTACGACTCATCGGTGTGTCCGCGTCTACGGCAGTAATTAGCGTCTCGAATATTTCTTTTGCGAATTATATGCAGTGCGTGAGTGATTTTTTATTCCATATACCTACGAACATATACGTACCTTTCGCTCGTGCTCGTTTTGTTGGATTGTTTGTGATGGCTTCATCATCAACATCATCAAGTTTTACACCGGTACTGTTGCGTACAGTCAGTAAGTCTGTCTATTCACCAAGAGAGAAGACTATTGTCCTAAATGTTCACAATGCTCTGGTTTCTCAGAATCCCACAAACACTGTTCGCAACATAGTCGAAAGTTGTGCCAACATGACTGGCGTAGGAGAGTCAACTATATATAGGTTCCTATCAGAAAGAAAAAAACACGGTATAGCTAACCCAAACACAAACGAACACTTAAAGAGAGGGAAAAAGCCTATTGAAATTGATGAATTTGCCAAAAATGGTATTCGAAGGAAAATTCATGGATTTTTTTCTGAAAAAGAAATACCAAACCTAAACAAAATTTTACAAGAAGTTAGAGACGACCCGGATTTGCCTCATATCGGACGAACTAAATTGTGGCAAGTTTTAAAAGAATTAAATTTCCGGTGGGAGAAATCAGACCGAATATCACTTTTGATTGACCGGGAGGAGATAATATGTTGGAAAAGAAATTATCTAAGATCCATACGAAAATTCCGGGCTGAAGGAAGGCCCATCTTCTACCAGGATGAAACGTGGGTAAACTCAGGTCATACTCTAAAAAAAATTTGGTCAGATAAAAATATATTAAGCTCCAGGCAAGCCTTTATGGAAGGTTGGTCTACTGGTATCTCCCCACCTTCTGGTAAAGGCAGTAGATTAATAATTTCTCACATTGGCAGTGAAAAAGGATTTGTTAAGCAGGGTTTGTTGGAATTTTAGTCCAAAAGCACAAAAGACTATCACGAGGAGATGACAGCTGATGTTTTCGAAGAGTACCTTGAGCAGATGATTGAACACATACCACCAAATTCAATTATAGTATTAGATTATACACCTTATCATTCACGACTAGTAGAAAGACTTCCAACGACTGCGTGGAAGAAACAGGATGTTCTTGACTGGCTGCGGAATAAGTATCTGCCTTACGAAGATGGAATGGTAAAAGCAGAACTTCTAAAAATTGCCCGGCAACACAAATCTAAGTTCAAAGAATACGTAGTTGACAAAATGGCGGAAAGGCGAAACATTACAGTCCTTAGACTTCCACCCTACCACTGCGAAATAAATCCAATTGAACTCATTTGGGCACAAATGAAAAGTTATGTGGCTAGAAAAAATACATTATATAAAATACAAGCTGTACGTGAATTGTTATACAAGTCTTTACAACATATTTCAGAACAAAACTGGAAAGATGCAGTAAGGCATGTAATAGAAGAAGAACAAAAAATGTGGGATCTTGATAACATAATTGATGCGACCGTAGAGACACAACCGCTAATTATTAACCCTCAAGATGACTCGTATTCCGAAGTTGATCCTATTTATTTTGAATTTGAATAGTTTTCTAATCGTAATTATATAAGGTAAGTAATAATAGTTGTAATCGTAAGGTATTAAAGGGGAAAGGCCCAAAATGTCGCCTGTCAAAATGTTCAATGTGTTTTAAATGTATTCATTTTTTTTTTCAAATCCTGAGAAAACTAAACAACAGTTTTGAAAAATTTAAAGGCAGAATGAGATATTTATTAGAATAAATAAAAAGTTTCTTTTGCATGCAATATTTTCAATTAAAAATTATACTATATTTTCTCTTTTATTTTCACCCCTGTTACATAACATATTAAAATAAACATTGTAGAAGTTTTCAGGGACTTTCTGCCCTCAGTAATAATGTAATCTTTCATTCTGCGTTTAAATTTTTCAAAAATATTTATTAGTTTTCTACGGATTCGAAAAGAATGGATACATTTAAAACACATTGGAAATTATGCCAGGCGACATTTGGCGCCTTTCCCCTTAATTAAATAAATGTATCTTTTACAAATGGCAAGAAACTTTTTATTTTTGAATAAAATAAAGAAGTTTTATTAAAAAATACAATTTACATAAGTACAATTTAAAAAATATATTTATTTAGTTCAAAAAAATGTTTCAATCATATACTCTACGACACTGGTGTAACACATCTGTAACCATTCAAAATACCCTCGTAATAGGATTATAAGGTATTGTATTCCTTCAGATACATGGTGGGTTAGTCGAAAACATCTTAAACCGTCAGTTTCAGGTTGGTTTTTACTATTATATCGTATTACCTATCCTCTCTGTATTTCAGCTCTCTAATTAGGGTTAAACTTGTAGTGAGCTATCGACAAATTGTGAACCGTGTATAGAAGTTGTTTTACAATGTGATGATACACTGTGATCGGTGATAATTCTATTTGAATCAATTTTTTAACCACAGGTAGATTTTTTTTAAATCTTTCACCAGTCTTTTTTTTCAACTCTAATAATAAAATAATATCTTGAGTATCGGAGTACAATGTGTCATTGTCAATATTTTGCACCTTTATTTCAGTAGGAGCCTCTAATCGCGAGCCAGATAAATTATTAGCAGTTAAATTATATTTTTGTTCTGTTAGGACATCACATGCATTTACTGAAGATACCAAAGTAATACTGTCTACAATTGCTACTTTTTCAAGATCCTCTTATCAACTAAGCGCATCCTATAGTAAAAAACGTCTAAAAATAAATAGTATGGGATTTGTAAAAACATTTCCTCGGCATACTGCAAAAACTGACCTTGTCTAAAATTACTGTTTTCGATAAATTAAAGATTAACTAAAAAGTTTTCTATAAAATCGGATATTAGCTTAATATGACAGCAATTTTGATTTCCTATGTATTAAAAACGATAGTTTTAAGCACCATATTTAAACATTTGGGATTTTAAATAAAAAAAAAAAAATTGTATTTAGTCACTTTTTGTTGCCAAAAAAAACATTAGAAATTTAACTTGGTCAAATTAAAAAAATATAATCGACACCTTATTAGGCAATGATATTAATTAACTGTGATCAGTAGGTACATAAAAAATTAAATTTAATCAGTTTCTGTGTCGTCGTTTTCAGAAGAAGCTGGTTCCGGCATTAGAACCTTTTTTTCCTCTCTACTGGAATCGATTTATACCACTCATGGACCTCTGGCGGAATAATTTTGTTACTACATAATCAAAAAAAGGTGTTTTTCTTTTTCTTTGGTATAGACAAAAGCTTTATGTATACCATGGGAATGTTCTTATGAATAACAGCTGGTCTTCCCTTGCCACATACACTGAGTTAAACTAAGGATCCTTATAATAATTGTACTTATAAAGAATAGAGCCAGATTTAATTTTCTCATAACGCACTACATTTAATTTTAACTACGATACTTTGTTTTCATTTTCATCTTTGACTTTATTTTTTAAGAACAGCTGTGCTAAGGATTTAAGATCGAAAAAGTTTGAATACCGCAATTCTTAAACTCTGTAGGCACTGCTCTTTTTGTTGCTTCTTGTAGAACGGTCCTAACTTGAAAATATTCAACAGATCAAAGGAAAAAGAAAGTTAAGATTTGATTTCACGTATAGTGCGTCTGTATATTCGCTTATTTGTATTTCTCCCTAAAAGGGATCATCAGAGATGGATATTCACAGACGCTCTAACCGTGAAAATAAATTTTTCTGTTTTGGGAAGCAACTCTAACATGGTTTCGTATGGACGCAAATAGCGACATCTGATAATAAATCCGTAAACTAATTTTTCGAAATCAAATACAGATTTATCCTTTAATCTGTGCCTTCTAAGAATTGCAAGGTAAAACAGACGTTGATAAAGATGTTATTAGAGACAAGGACAAAGATATCTAAAATTGCATTCCACAACATTGCACATCATCTTAGCCGTCTCTGATGATCCCTTTTAGGGTGAAATACGTATAAGCGGATATACAAACGCACTATACGTGAAATCAAATCTTAACTGTCTTTTTCCTTTTATTCTAGTATACTCTTTATGAGTACCAAAAACCAATTCGCTAAGGATTTTTGCTTAGTGGAGGAGATATGTTGTGAAATGCAATTTTAGATTCCCTATGTCTCTAATAACATCTTTATCAACATCTGTTTTGCCTTAAAGCATAAATCTGAATTTGGTTTCGAAAAATTAGTTTACGAATTTATTCAACAGATCGGTCATGCTAAAAATGGCAACATTTTTCTTGGCAAACTCAATGGCACTGTGCATTCTTCACAGCACTGTGCACTCCATATACGAATGTGCTTTTTCCATAAAATTATGCTGCAAAATCTTAATGTGGATATGTATTACAACATACAGAAATAATGCGGCAATGAACTGACGGCGGTTTTGGCCATTTCAGGTGTCAGAAACTGATCCCTGTGATGCCTTTTGGCAGAGTTCTTATCTACTTGATCAATCCTGTTCCAATTTCAGAGCTGCCACATTGAGCATTAATCTCTCTCCGTGCATAAAAGTATGCATTATTCGGATGTGCCGCTTCATAGATTGCAAAGTTGTAAGCACCCAATTTAAGAGAATAATACATTTATGACACATCTGACGATGGTATTTGCAATATTGTAAATCGAACGAAGCACTCAAAAATGTTTTTTTTTCGGGTGCTCGAAGTTTGTCAGATTTTTTGTCTCAGCTGCTACGTCCTTTCTTTGTAGATGTTGCTTATAATCTTCTTCATCAATAGTTTTGTTCTTGTACTGGTTGCAATTTAACACTGGTCTTTATTGGGATTAAAAAATGACATATTATAATGTTTTACAAAAATTCTACGATAAGTGACTTCACTACCATGAGCTTCATCTCGACTTTTGCACTGTTTCATATAAAGCTCAAACATTTTGATGATGGATAAATTGGGATCCAAATGTAACCCATTTAAACCTTTTCGACAATAATGTGGTTCCATAGTAGGAAAGTTTTCAATGTGCTCCTGAACTTCCTGTACAAGTTTATCTGGAGTTTTATTGTAAGGTGCCTTCCCCTTTTATCCTCCTATTAAATAACCCATTTTCATTTTTGCCTTTTACAGCATGATCCACTGGACCATGACTAATACATAGAGTTGTTAAGAAAAATTTTTGCATACTTAAAATAATTTCTGCACTTTTCTTAAAACCGTATTTGCGCCTAGATTCTTTTCTAGTATCTGCGCCGGTACGAATTCTGTAAACTTTTGATAAGTAACTTATAATGCATGATGAAATAAAGTCTTTGTTGTGTAGGTAATCGAGTTTTCAATAATTTGAAGAAATAAAAATTCTGTCCTCTTCAGTAAATTTCGAAGTGCACTTAAACTTGCAATTATTACAATTCACAAATTTTGGACTTTGGACTGGTTTTATTTTGGACAAACACAAACCTCTTTTCTCTTTAGCTACGATTTTTTTTCCATTTTACTGGTTCTGATTTTCTCCATCTTTTCATTGTCAGGGGCTCATCATCTGATTATTCGTCGCTTTCCGGAGCATATTCATCGCTGCTCTCTAAAAATCGCATGTGCATCGCTGCACAAAAGTGACTAAGTTGACTTGGTCAGTTATGTATGTAACCAAAATAGTCTTATGCACATAGTCATTATAGGCGAGTTTTGTTTGGCAGTTGTATTGCATTTAAATGACTGTAATTTTTCTGGTAGAACTAAGAACTTCTCTTAGTAACTTGGAAAAGTTAAATCAAAACCGACAAAATTTTACCTGGTCAGTTTTTGCATTATACCGACGATTTTTGAAATGACTTGTAACCTTGCGAAGAGGAATTGTATTAAACATAGGTTTTCTAAAAATAAAAAGTCAGCTGGAACACCTTTGTTAAGATATTTTTTAAAAGAATATCCAGAGATCTCTTTAAGAACTCCTGAGGCCACCTCAGCTGCCAGAGTGAGAGGTTTTATAAAAGAGGCAGTCGTTAAATTTGTTTCTCTTTTAGATGAAATACACAATAAAAATAACATAAATCCCATGAGAATATGTACGGCAGTAAGATCATGCATAGACCATATATACACACTGGAACAACTGTTGGAAAAGAAAAAAGCAAAAAACAAAGATATACATTTGGCACTTGTGGACTTAAGAAAGGCGTATGACTCTATACCAAGGTCAGAACTATGGCAGGCAATGTACAAATTAGGAATACAGACGGAACTCATAGAAGCTACAAAAGCTCTGTATAAAGAAAATAAAGTGTTCATTAAAATGGGAACACGAATCATAGGAGACTTCACCACAACAAAAGCGCTCCTGCAGGGTTGTTCCATATCTCCAACCTTATTCAAAATATACTTAGAGAAAGACTTGACTACATGAAAAAGAAAATTCGAAGGCATGGGAGTACCGGTACGGAACGAATACCTATATACGTTAAGCTTTGCAGTTGATCAAGTAGTGATTGCACAAGACCAAGACGACCTCAGCTACATGATGAAGAAACTACAAGAAGCAGATACTAAGGCTGGCCTAGATATTAACCTCGCGAAAACAGAGTACCTATCTACAAATAAAGAAGACATAGAAGATCTACAGATTGATGACAACGTAACAGTCAAAGAAAAGGATAAATTCAAATACTTGGGGTTTATAATCACGAAAAAGGCAACAACAAAGGAAGAAATTACACAAAGATTAGGACAAACAAGAACAGCAATCCTACAATTTAACTCAGTATGGTGGGCTAGACACCTAAATTGAAGACACAATCACAGATTTATAAAACATTAGTGCGAAGTATTATGACATATCAGGCTGAAAATTGGATCATAAATAAGAAAAACAGCAGTAAGATAAAAACAACAGAGATGGAATGCCTGCGAAGATGCTGCAGAGTAACAAGACTGGATAGGAGAAGTAATGACGAAATAAAGCAAAAAACATCAATAGAAAAAGACATACTAACATACATAGAACAAAAAAAAATAAATGGTATGGACACGTAAGAAGAACTAGTGACAGCAGACGGATAAAAAGAATGGAGCCCCATAGGAAGGAGGAAAAGAGGACGACCCCGAAAATCCTGGAGGAACGAAGTAGACGACGCCATGAGTAAGAGAGGTCTAAACGATGGAGAATGGGATAACAAAGAGTGATGGAATCGGTTGAGCGAGGGAAGGCAGTAAATACTGTAGAATCCCTGAATATATATATATATATATATATATATATATATATATATATATATATATATATATATATATATATATATATATATATATATATGAATATATATATATATATATATATATATATATATCTACGGCATAAAGTGGACTCCGCCCATGTTAAAATTCAGGTTCAAGTGAGCTCCGTGGTCAAGTGGCCACCGATATACGGAGCTCACTTGACCATTCCATAATATTGGCTCTGTCGATTCGTCAACATGTATAGTTTCACAATTTTTAAAAATTTTGTGGAGCCCCTAAGTACCCCTGTATCATGAATGTATATCGCTTAGTTCACGTGTATATATTATAGGGGTCGTTCAGATTTGTTCCGTGTATATTGGAACCATACGTATATCGGTTTAAGTAAGCTCTGATAGTTTGGCAACTATGGGATTAAGCCGTTTATTTCCAGCGTATATTCTAAACGGTTCATATAGACTCCTTACTTTTGTTATCATTCATACGCATTACAGTATGTAACAGATATGTGTACTACCAAATACCTGTTTTTGGTAGGTACGTGCTTTTCTAAAAATAGATTTATAGATACAAAAGGATTTCATTACCAAGTTGGATGTGTTTTTTCATATGCGAAAATTTCCTAATGTATTTTGTTAACGTGAGTATGTCTTTATACGTTTTATTTAAGAATCCGGTTAATAAGAACTTCTTTTATTGTTTCATCATATCTTATATACAGCTTTTTTATTATTTTATTTCTTCTATTTTATTATTTTATTTTTTTCTGGATTCTATTTCTTATTATTCTATTTTTTAATTCTGGATAGAAGGTTATCTCAAAATAAATATTTAAGTGGTAAAATAGATATTTTTTTGTTAAAATGGGTAGTAGTGCACAAAAAAGGGAAGAATGATTAATTTTTCTAACATGAATTATACCACTTCACCAATATTACATATTTCTGAATGTTTTATCTCGTATTTAGGAGTAATATGTAATCAATATAAGTGGAGTTAGTGTCAAATTTGCAATAATCTTTATAAGTAATAGCTTACTGACTGTACTTTACATGTTCAGTTCACATAAATAAACCTTGTCCCTTCAAAAAGAGCGATTTGAACGGTAAAGTTAACTAAGAAAGTGTGATAAGTCTTGTACCACCCCACATGCACATAAGTTAACCGGTGTTTGCAGGCAAGAGTCCTCCTGGCAGATTTAAGGAAGATAACTACCATAAGGAAGTTCCGTTCGAGGGATCAGATGGAGAGGAGCAGCTTATTTTTGTTTGTATATCTTGCAGATGTGTTGATATAGCCAGTTTTTCCTTGATTCTAGTCATAAAATAGGCTGGTATTCGTGGAGTGGATGTCACGAATCTGGACTTTGTTTTTTTTTGCTCTGTAGCTACTTATCTTCGGATATTAGGTGGATTGATAGCTACGATATTGTAGAGCTTATGTATGGATGTGAGTCTTAATATTCCCTGAATTTGGCTGACTAATTTATAACTAAATATTTTATAAGTTATTTAAATAACTATTTATAAACGGCATTTAGATTAACAAATACCACTCCTCATACCTGATATTTTTCGTACTTCTCTTCGCTGTGTTGGGCAAGATTTAGTATTTGTGACATATATGATCTAACCTGTCATATATAGCCACTGTTGTCTTTTAATTTGAGTTTTTCTTCTATTATCGGTTTATATTAAGGATCATGTACAGAAGTATTCTGTATAGCTGACAAAATAAATAGATATATTGGCCGATAGCTTTTGTGGTCGTTGGAGTTTTTGCCAGGTTTAAGCAAGGCAACAACTTTGTCTTTGCTTTGCTTGTCTAAAGACTTTGGATATCAGCCATTGTTGTATTTTTAGTTTAAATTTTATAGTTTTGTGCTTAGATCCTCAGCCAGGAGCCGTAATATTGTTCATTATATACGTGGATAGCGGATCCAAGCTCAACATCGTTAAAAGGTTCTCTCAGCTGACTGGTTTTGTTTTCTCTCATTATAAGTTTTTATGTAAAGTGGAGTGTCTTTATCTCTAGATATACTCTTAATATTTATACACATAATTAGAATAGTTGGTCCTAAAAAGCACCGATTTAACAAAAAACATATTGAACGGGTGATTTAAGAATTAACGATTACTTAATTATTCATTACCCAGGGTACGCCCGATTGCGGTGGTCTTATTAGTACTTCAATTTTCGTGAACGCTTCTACTTTAAACTTCATAAAAAATGACTAATCTTTCACTTTGCTGTTACTGTTATTTTAAGACGATATTTCGAGTCAGATTTGTATAGTAATAACTATAGTCAATATATAGTCTTTATAAGTAAATGAGTTTGTGGTATCGGTTACAACTCATATATATTGATAATGAGGAAATAAACAGGTTAAAATAGGTGTAGAAAATTTTACCTACATATATCGGCACCATTGTTCAGGAGATGGGTTTATCCCAGAGATCAAAGGTTACATACTTTTACAGGCGTATTCTAGGTTCTATTTATATATTTTTATTACTAAAAAAGTGTATTTATAATAAAGGCCTTAAGCTATCTGTAGATTCCATGAATATTAGAATCTATGGAAATTAGCAAATTAAAAAATACAGACATAATTCTGAATGACCAACTTGAGACAAACAGTTATCCCCTCCTCAACTTATTCAGTTACAAAATATGACGTGTAAACGGATACCTGTTTAATTGTTAGATAAAATGAATTTCCATCAAGTAACGGTCGAATCTATCACTTACTAAAAGAGTACGAAAATACCTGCTTATGCTTTAGAGTATGGGTACTTTAGTACAAAGTACCCTTTGCTTTTGCCAATTGCTTTGTCACTTTCTCAGCGATGGGTCTCCCTTTTGCTCATCAATAATGTTCCCGCTCGATATAGTTATTCTAAGATATTCAGATTTCACTATATGCTCTACATTTGGCTTTATCTCCTATTAATTTACAACTATGACGAAATCTTTATAATATATTTGATGCATTGATATTAAAGTGGAGTAGAATACTTGGTAGATAATATTTATTTGTTTTGAGTATACTTATTTTACGACCTAGTACATAAAAAAATAAATACTTGTGTGCTCAGTGCTTTCTAAGTCTGTAAAACATAAACATGCTTCCATATTAGATTATACATTTATTAAGAATGTCCACTCTCTGAATTGAAGTTTTTATCTTAAAATATGACTGTGTCCCACAATCTTTCACAAAAGTTATTCTTTTCTGAAATTTTCTGAATAAGGTTCAATGAGTTTTTATATTTTGTTTTACGTTTTAATCTTTAAATCGGAGTTCATTTTTTGAAAAACTATAAACATGTGACAACAAATTGCTATATGAACGGCGTTATGCATCACTAGACCCAGCCCCAATTTCTTAAATTGTGGATTATGGCGCTTTCTGGTGGAAAAGAGGAACAACAGGATAACATCAGATGTAGACCAAACAAAAGAAATTAGGACACGCATTGAAATAGCACGTGCATTATTTTTTAAACTTTAAAAGTTTCTTTGTTTTCGGGATATAAAGTTAGAGCCTGAGAATGCTTCGATATTACGTGTTCCCTACTTTTCTTTATGGCTTGGAAGCGTGAACACTAAAACAAGTCCATCTGAATAAGTTGGTCGCCTTTGAATTTTGGTGTTACAGAAGAATTTTACGAATATCATGGATTCAAAGAATGTCAAACGTGGAAGTAACTAGAATGATAGGAAATGGGGCGGAAATATTATTAACTATCAAAAGACGAAAACTTGAGTACTTAGGACATGTGATGAGAGGGCAAACATACCCATTATTACAACTTATTATGCAAGGCTATTAAATGTGGAAATAAAGCCTACAATCCATTTAAGACGACAAAAGGACTTCTACAAGGCTGTGCTACGTCCCCTACTCTGTTTAAAATATTCTTGGAAAAGACACTCAAACCATGGAGGAGAAAGTGCGAAGGAATGGGCATACCAGTAAGAGACGAATACCTATACACCTTAAGTTTTGCCGACGATCAAGTAGTCATCGCACAAGATGAAGAAGATCTCAGCTTTATGCTCAGAAAACTAGAAGAAGAATATAAAAACAACGGAATGGAAATAAACTTAGAGAAAACCGAATACCTAACAACAGAAAACAAGGATATGAGAAACCTAAAGATAGACGAGGGAAGACAAATAAATGGAACAGATAAATTCAAGTATTTAGGAACCATAATATCGAACCAGGGAACAACAGAAGAAGATATAAACAACAGACTGAGACAAACAAGAAACTGTATAAGACAACTAAACTCAGTGTTGTGGGATAAGAACATTACGATAAAGACAAAAAAGAGAATATATAACACCCTGACAAGAAGTATCCTGACATACGGGTCCGAAAACTGGACAATAAACAAGAGAAATAGAGGTAGAATAAGAGCAGTAGAAATGGAGTTCCTGAGGAGAAGCTGTAGACTTACAAAAAGAGACAGAATTGAAAACGCAGAGATTAAGCGGAGAATGGGAGTGCAATCAGACATAATCGACTATATAGAGGAGAAGAGACTATCCTGGTACGGCCACGTCAGAAGAGCGGACAGAGGACGCTGGATAAACAAAATCACAGAATGGAGCCCGATTGGAAGAAGAAAGAGAGGAAGACCCCGAAGGTCATTCAGAGATGAAATCGACGAGGCTATGGAGAAAAGAACCCTGCGAGATGGAGACTGGAATGACAGGGAAAATTGGAGAAAACGGTTGAGTGAAGGAAGACAGTGAAAACTGTGGAAATCCTTAGTAGTAGTAGTATGCAAGGCAAGATCCGAGGAAAGCGAAATGTGGGAAGACGAAGAATATTCTGGCTTAAAAACTAAAATGAATGGTTTGAATGCAGTAGTGTGGAACTTTATAGAGCGGCAGTCAACAGAGTCCGTATAGCCATGATGATTTCCAACCTTCGATAGAAGATGGAACTTAAAGAAGAAGATAGAAAAAGGCATAAACTATCTACGTAATAAATCCCATTAACCTGTTAGTAACGGATAACCAGATATATTTAAAAAGATTAAGTACCTTTCTTTTTATTTTGGATTTTGAATTTTGCATAACTAGAGCAAGCGACTAATTTTTGTGTATTAGTTTTGGACCAAGCGCCTCTTGCGAGCGTTTTAATGATTGTAAATCGAATATTTGGCAACATATGTACATAAACGTGGTTAACAATGGTGACGATGGCAACTTGTTGAGGCGTTTAGGTTAAGAAGTAGTGGCAGTTATTGCTTAAATTTTTCTATAATAGTCACATTACAGAAGAGCTAACACAGAAAGAGAATACTTAACAAAAGACATAACATTAAGTAAAATGTATGAATTGTATATTGAAGAAGCAGACAATGACCTTGTTAAATTTTCGTTTTACAAAAAAATGTTTTTAACACGATTTAATCTTCAAAGAAAAAAGTTGAAAAAAGATACTTGTAGTAGATGTGATTGTTTCGAATTAGAAATTAAAAATTGCGCAGATAACGAACAATTAAGCGTTAAAAAAAGAAAAAATGTGCACTTAGAAGAAAGAAAGCTAGACATGAAGATAAGCAACGATCAACCAGAAGTGGAAACCTTTTGTTTTGATTTAAAGAAAAACTCTTCCCCTTTCGAGAATTCTAATAAATATTGTATATTATAAGCGTCAATTATGTATTTACAACCTTGGTATCCATAGCGCCAAGGATAAAAAAGGTCATTGTTATATTTGGATAGAAGGTGAAGCTGGTCGGGGAGCCCAGGACGTAGGCATTGGTCTTAAGAAACACATTGAAGAAAATGTTACTTCTGCAAAACATGTAATTTTGTGGTCAGACTCTTGTGGCGGCCAAAACCGCAGCATTAAAATAGTTGATTCTAAAAATGATTTTGGAAACTCATCCTACCATTGAAAAATTACATTACGCTATTTCTTTCCTAGTCATAGCTTTTACCCAATGGTAGTGATTTTGGAGATTTTGAAAATGCCCTAAAATTTCAACAACGTTTATATACCGTTGATGATTACCTAAACGTGATGAAAAAATTCCGTAAAAAGAACCCACTAGTAGTTCACAAAATGAAAAAAGAAGAATTCGTCAAGCTAAGAAGAAATACAAGCGAATCAACAGAAGAGACCAATTTAATAGATCTTGATAAAATATTAAAGTTAACAACTACAATTTCGTAAATATGGAACACTTTAAATATCTTAGATAAATAATCACGGTTAATAATAATGCCACTAAAGAAATACAGATCATAATTTAAACTTTTTACCTATTTTAATACATAGATGCTAATCATGGACAATGACTAAAACGGATAAGGAAGAACTACGAATATTTGAAAGGAAAATAATAGGAAAATTGTTTTAACCTCATTATCATATCGCTACAAATCCGTATAGAAGAAGAACACATACTTAATAAAGAAAGCTCTTATAACGATATTGTTTAGGCAAATAAATTGCTTAAGGTAGATCGTACACATGCATAGACGCCAAGATGTCAAACTTGTAAAACTGTTATGGAAGGAAGTTAGCACAGAAGAATACCACTTAGGCGTCTCAGTATGCAATGAAGAGAAAACATCCAATCATATCTCAAAAAATTAACATCGTGAAGGTTCTTCTCTGAACCCCATAACAAATGGCTAATCTTTTACTTTTCATTAAAAATTTAAATTTTAATAAGTCACGTAAATAACGTTTTAAAAGTGCCTTTCCTGAGATAACTTTTTTTAAGCCTGTTTTGTTTGATTACATGTAATTGATTTGATAGTCCCCAACAGATGAGTATTGACTATAGGTAGGATAGCAGGTAGTTGAACAGGCATGTGTTGATAAATATGATGGGTCGGTAGATAGTCTCATTATTCCTAAATCTGACCTCATGTTACCTTCCCCCTTCATTTGTGGAAGTCCTAAAGGCATTTTTTCTCTTGGGTCATCCTCCCAATTTAACTTGGCAATGTAGTTATTATAGAGCCTTTGGATATAGCCAGCGCAACTTTAGCATTGAGATTTAGCTTCTTACACGACGTTGTTGTCTTTATATATGTGTTTGGCCTTGGCATTAGTTCCGTTCGGTATTGGTTAGTACGCGGACCTTTGTAAGTCGGAAAATACTTCTGATGGCTTTTCTAGCGATCCTGATCTAATTAATACCTGAGTTTTACGTACGCTACCTGAATATTCCCTTTTATTTCTTATGTTACAACGTTATCTACGATATCTAAAATGTTGCAATCCTTTAAAATTATATGGGTCTATTGTTACGTTATGCCCTACTCTACGTCACCTCTTTTGTATGTTAAAGAACATTTATATGCTTTATTACTGACAATTAGACCGTTTTTTTTATGCTAATATCATTATTTTATAGTATTCTAATAATTTATGGATTAAATCCGGATAGCAAATTGATATTCTTCACTTTCTCGGAAAAATAATATTCTAACACACAAAATCCTATTAAATTGCCAAAACCTTCCTTGCATATTCTATTCACTCATGAGGGGCACCAGCAATATCAGTACCATAATAAGGCGTATAGTACTGGACTGGCTAATCGTTGGAAAATGGGAAGCATGAGTTTTAATGTTTTCGGGACTGCCATCTGTTAGCGGAGAGCAGAGATATTAGTACCAAGTTAATGCATATAGTAATCGTTGCTGGAACTTTATTATTATTAAACAACACTATATTTTCTAGTAAAATCATCATGACTTTACAGTAAGACAAATTTTCGAACGTTGGTTATGGAAACATCATGTACATACCACCAGGTTCCCTATGTCGATATCCAGCAAAATCGTTGTAATAAGGAGACGGCAAACAAAAATCCAGAGATAAAAATATGCACCAAGAAAGTCTGTTTTATTCAACAGTCGAATAAACTACAGATTCTTGATTCAAATAGTCAAAAAATCAATAAATAGCTTAGTAAAATAGAAATAACGCATATTTAAGATGTAATCCATTAACGGGCCAAGGTACAAAGCACTTCTGGCATATGCTAATGATATGGATCTCATAAGAAACTCTCTCCGGTCCGCAAACATCTTTAACAAAGTGCACGAAAAATGTTTCACTTAAAATCAACGAAATGAAAACCGAATACAAGCGAATCAACAGAAGAGACCAATTTAATAAATTTAGAACAAACATTAAAGTCAACAACTACAATACATTGATATTTATGTGGCAATCAGCTGTAAAAGTCATTGCCTTTTTCGTGTCGTATCGTATTTTAGCATATCATATTTTGAGTGAAATTGATCCTAAATGCGTCTAATAATATTAAGTTTGTAAAACAGCTGTCCGTTTATGCTCATTTGTTCACCTTTTGTAAAACAGTCTGTGTAAATATAAGGGATTTATATAATCTTTTCATTTCGTAATCTTTTCGTTTTATAATTATAGTTCTCTTGCTTTTATTTTCTATGGTAATACATATACATACCCAATTCAAAAGGGAGAAAACCTGAGAGTTCTAAATTAAACATAAACATTATTCTCTCTTTCTCCTTATATGTTATATAAAGATCATCGTCATCGTATAGTCAGAACGGAACAAGATTCTATTGCCTTTTCTTCTTTTTGTCTTCCCTTTCCTATTGAAAATACAGCCAGGTAAATGACGTTTTTAAAATTTATGTCAATATTTCTGAAGTGCCTTTCCTTGGATATTTTTTTTTTAGCCAGTTAGTTTAATTACATGTAATTGATTTGATATTCCACAACAGATAAGTATTGATTGTAGGTCTCATTATTCCTAAATCTGACCATATGTTACCTCCTCCTTCATTTGTGGAAGTCTTAAAGGCATTTTTTCTCTTGGGGCATCCTCCCAATTTAACTTGGCAATGCAGTTATTATAGAGTCTTTGGATAAAGCCAGCGCAACTTTAGCACTGAGATTTAGTTTCTTGTACGACGTTGCTATCTTTATATATGTGTTTGATCTTGGAATTAGCTCTGTTCGGTATTGGTTAGTACTCGGACCTCTGTAAGTCGGAAAATACCTCTGATGGCTTTTCTAGCAATCCTGGTCTAATAAAGAGGGTTATATATACATAAACATCAGTTAGCTACCTAAATATTCCCTTTTATTTTTTATGTAACAACATTACCTACGGCATCTAAGACGCTGCAATCTTTCAAAATTATATGGCTTTATTGTTCCGTTATGCCCTACTCTCGATCCTCTCTTTTGTATGTTAAAGAACATTTATTTGCTTTTCTCATTAGTGACTATTAGACCATCAGTCAGACTATCACTCAGACTATCAGTCAGTCCACGGATTCTGGGGGGCCAAAATTCTGACATATTTTAGAAAACCATCTAACAGATATATATCTCTAAAAATTGCAACTTTCAATGCAAGAACCCTGCTATCAGAAGAAAAATTCATAGAAATGGAATCTGAACTTGATAAAATCAATTGGGACAATGTTGGAGTCGCTGAGGTCAGAAGGAAAGAAGAAAGCCTAACCACTTTAAAATCCGGTCACATTTTCTATCATGTCGGAGAAAACTATGGGAATGGAGGCATTGGGCTCTTTATTAATAAAAAACTAACTGAGAATATCATATCAGTAAAAGCAGTTTCCACAAGAGTTATACTTGCAAAATTACAACTAAACACCCGTAACTCCATAAAGATCATTCAAGTCTATGCACCAACATCGAGTCACGCTGACGAAGAAATAGAACAGTTCTATGATGACTTGTACACAGCTGTTTCAGAAGACCAAGAACATTTTACGGTAATATGTGGCGACTTTAATGACAAAATAGGAATAAGCACTGACCCAGCTGAAAATGCCCTCGGAAATTTTGGCACACCAGGTAGAAACGAAAGGGGCGAAATACTCTTAAATTTCCTATAAGAAAACAATCTATATTTAATGAATAGCTTCTTCTATAAGAAGATCCATAGAAGATGGACTTGGAAGAGCCCCTATGGTAAGACAAAAAATGAGATCGACTTAATCATCACTGACAAAAAACATATAGTCAAAGATGTTACAGTCTTAAATCAATTTTCGGTTGCAAGCGATCATAGAATGGTCCGAGCAACTGTAGAAGTCAATATTAAGCAAGAAAGACTGAAGATGATAAAAAGTAAAAAATTCAAACCTTGGATGCGCCCAACGAATGAACTTGAGTTTGAAAAATATATCACCAGTAACTTACTCAGAAATACAACAAGAGAAGACATAAATAACCTAAACGAAGAAATAGTAGATACATTAACACAAGCTCAGGAAAAATTTGGCCCTAAACATGGAAAATAACAAAAAAATAGTAATGAAACGAAACAAAAAATGGAAGATCGTAGAATACTGAGAAGTGAAGGAAATGTTGACTCACAAGATATAAACAACATAAATAAAGAAATCTCTAAAGCCATCAGACGGGATATTAGATAATACAACAACGAGAAAATTATAAAAACTATAGAAGACAACAAAAGCATGAAAGCATTGCGGAGAAAAATAGAAAATGACAAAAAAGAACTCTTCCAACTTAAAGACAAAAATGGAAATATTATCTCAGATAGACCAAGCATATTACATATAGTGGAAAGTTTCTATGAAACATTATATAAAAGTCAACTTATTCCAGAGCTCATCGAACAACCAATACAAAAGGTACATAATGTAGTAAAAATAATAGAGGTCCGGGGGAAGATGGTGTAGCCATTGAAACAATTAAACTAGGAGGTCCACTTTTAATGTCCCGAATCCAAACACTTTTTAATCTATGTCTGCATAGTGAAAACATTTCAAGTAAATGGAAAAATTCGGTTACAATCATCCTCCACAAAAAAGGGGATAAAGCAGATCTCGAAAAATATAGGCCAATTAGTTTGCTTAACTACCTATACAAGCTCTTTACTCGAATACTGACAAACAGATTAGAAGCAAAACTCGATTTCTATCAATCAGAAGAACAGGCAGGATTTCGAGCGGGACACGGAACAAACGACCATTTGCAATGCCTTAAAACTCTAGTTGAAAAGTCTATCGAATATGACAGACCCCTTGCTCTTATCTTTGTCGACTTCCACAAAGCATTTGACACAGTCGAAACAGTTGCTATCTTAAAAGCACTATCAGAATGCAGAATATATCAAAGGTATGCAAATATTATTCGAAATATATACGACATGCGACAAATGCGACAACAACCGTTAACCTCCATTGCACTGAGAAGATAAAAATTGGCAGAAGGGTGTGGCAGGGAGATACCTTGTCGCCAAAACTATTTATAACAGTTATGGAGTACGCATTTAAAAGGCTAGAGTGGGAATCAAAGGGTATTAGAATCGATGGAAAGATATTCAATCATCTCAGATATGCCGATGATATTGTTCTCATAACAGACAACTTAGGAGAAGCCAGAGTTATGCTACAACAACTACAGCAAGTAACCCACAAAGTCGGTTTAAAAATAAACTATGGAAAAACAAATGTGATGACCAATATCGTCCCCAATGAGCTAATAGAAATCAAAAAGTCGCCCATAGAACTTGTAGAAAAATATGTGTATTTGGGTCACAAAATAAGGTTAACGCGAAACCAAACATGCGAGCTACTCAAAAGAATAAGTCTGGGTTGGGCTGCATTCGGAAAAATGAGAGACGTATTTAAAACAAATATACCGATCCATTTAAAAAGAAAAGCTTTTAACCAGTGCGTTCTACCAGTCCTCACATACGGAGCAGAAACCTTAACTCTCACAAAAACATCAGCCGAAAAATTGAGAAGGACACAACGAAAGATGGAGAGATAAATGCTTGGAATAAACTTAAGCAATAGAATAAGAAACGAGGAAGTTCGTAGAAGAACCGGAGTGGAAGACATTATCGAACATATTACAAAAAACAAAAAAGGAGATGGACAGGACATGTTGCAAGAATGAAAGACAACAGTTGGACAAAAAAATTGCTTGAGTGGAGACCACGGGCTGAAAAGCGAAGCCGAGGAAGACCCCCAAAGCGATGGACAAACGACCTCAAAAGAATCGTGACCAATTGGAGACCAGAGGCGCAGAACAGAAGCAGATGAAAAAGTCTAGAGGAGGCCTATGTTCAACAATGCACAACTCAGGGCTGATTGATGATGATGATGATGACTATTAGACCGCTTTTTTTTGCTGCTACTAGCATTATTTTAGAGCATTCTATTATTTAATTTATGGATTAAATCCGGATAGCAAATAGATATTCTTCACTTTCTCGGAGAAATAATATTCTAACACACAAAATCCTATTAAATTGTCAAAACCTTCCTTGCATATTCTATGCACTTATGAGGAGCAGCAGCAATATCAGTACCATCATAAGGCGTATAGTTCTGGACTGGCTAATTGTTGGATAATGAGAAGCATGAGTGTAGCAGTTTTAACGTTTTCGGGACTGCTACCTGGTATCGGGGAGCAGAATTATCATTACCGAGTTAATGCATATAGGAATTGTTGCTTGAACTTTATTATTATTAAACAACACTATATTTCCTAGTAAAATAATCAAAAATTTACAGTAAGAAAAATTTTTGAACGTTGGTTATGAAAACATCATGTACATACCACCGGGTTCACTATGTCCATATCCAGCAAAATCCTTGTAATAATGATAATGAAAACCAAAGATGAAAATATGCTCCAAGAAACTTTGTGTTAGAAAACAGTCGAATAAAATACAGATTCTCGATTCCAATAATCAAAAAATTAATGAACAGCTTACTAAAACAGAAATAACGCCTATTTAAGATGTAATCCATTAACGGCCCAAGGGACAAAGCACTCCTAGCATATGCTAATGATATAGAACTCATAACTCTAATGAGAAACTCTTCCGTCCACAAACTTCAATAAAGTGAAGAGAGCACAAAAAATGTTTGACTTAAAATCAACGAAATGAAAACCAAATACAAGCGAATCAACAGAAAACCAATCAACCAATTCAATCAATTTAGAAAAAACATTAAAGTCAACAACTACAATTTCGAAAGTATGGAACACTTTAAATATCTTAGATCACTAATCACGGTTAGAAATAATGCCACTAAATAAATACAGAGCATAATTCAAACTTCAGACCTATTTTAATACATGGATGTGAGTCATGGAGAATGACTAAAACAAATAAGGAAGCACTCCGAATATTTGAAAGGAAAATAATCAGAAATTTTTATTTAACCCCATTATCATAACTACTATTTAAATGGGAATAAGCCACAATTAGAGGTTAAAGTTAGTTTATTGACGTTTCAATTTTCACTTCGGAAATCATTCTCACTAATGTTTGTATTTTGAGAACGATTTCCGAAGTGGAAATTGAAACGTCAATAAACTAACTTTAAGCTTTAATTGTGGCTTATTCCCATTTAAATAGTAATTACTTTAAAATGCCACGAGAAAATAGCTTCAGAACTCATTATCATATCGCTACAAATCCGTATACAATAAGAAAACATACTGAATAAAGAAATCTCGCATAACGATATTGTTCAGGAAAATAAATCCCTTAAGGTATATCGGACACGTGCATAGACGCCAAAATGTCAAACTTGTAGAACTGGTGTGGAAGGAAGTTAGCACAGAAGAATGCCACTTGGACATGTCAGTATACAATGGAGAGAAAACATCCAATCATATCTCAAAAAATGAACATTTCATTTGATTGCAGATTCGTGGAAAATCGATCAACTTGGAGATAAGTTGTAGTCAGCGAAGACCTACCCAGTGTTGTAGCGCTACGTATTGATAATGATAAAGAGAAAGGAGAAACAGTGACAAAAAGCAACAAAAATGGACTATGGAGCAAACCTACTTCAAAATCTTTGATTGGAGAGGATTTAAATGAAAGTATAAGAAATACAATGGATGATTGATGGATTCGAGAAACTTGAGACTTGAGAAAGGCACTCTCCGAAACAGCTGTAGTGATAAGATAGAAATAATTTTGTAGAAGTTTTGCTGTTTTATTGTTAAACAAAATGGAATTAACATACGACATTATATACGCTAAAATAACTAGACAACTTATATGATACGGACATATAAGGAGAAAGTTTAATGATACAATAATCTACCCAATATTTGTTATGAGTAAAAACGATATGAATAAACAAAATAAAGAAATCCATGGCAAAAGGCAAAAAGAGTAATGATTTAAAAATGAGAGAGGTATCCTGTGGATAACATGTGCTTAATTAGGAACGAATGGAGATGAAGATCAGAAGACGACAAAGAATGTTTTAAATTGATAAATGTATACAATTTTTAACAATGTATATTTATAGGTCATTATTAGGGCCAACGTGCTAATTTTATGTAAAATAACACTTTTCAAGTCGGATCGGTTACAGCACGGTAGAATCAAATACACCCAAAGTTAAACACTATCGATGTTTATATGAAAGATGAAACCTTATGGCACATGACCGTGCAATCTTGACACCTACACATTATCACATAATTGTGAACGGTATATTGTACCTAATTACTAAGAAGTTTGTTATTTTATTCTAAGAATAAATTTAATAATTTACGGGAGATTTAATGTATTTAAAATTTTACAGGATCCGGTATCGTAATAAGAAGTCAAATTTCACTACAACTCCATAAAAACGTGTTAAATTTTAGTTTGGATATTCTTTTTGTGAATATAATAAGTAAAAATACAGTAAGTTTCATCTTCTTATTGTGCCGTATTCTAATTAAGGTTAGCGATTACTTCTTTAAACGCTTCCCATAAATTATTATAGTTTAAATTTAACTACTTTATGAAACAAATATTGCACGTCATAAATTGCAGGAATTGAAAAATTACAAAGATCTCATGTTTACAGAGTTTCTTTTAATTTTATCTAGTTTATTATAATCCTACCGAAGGGCTTCTACTTTCTTAAACTGTTACACGACTACTCTACTCGATGTTAGTAAATTTAGAGACTAAATGTTTAAGTGCATATTCATTTTAATAAAAAATAATAATAAATAAAACGAAAACTAACCATTTCCAAGCTTATAATAAATACTTTTTTAAGTTTGAAAATAATTAAAGCAAGTAATATAAATAACCACCATAAAATATTTAACCACATTAACCGAGTAAGTATTTGTGAAATTTCTCGATGACTAAATTGATTGATATTTAAATAAATTTGAAGTTCCAAAACGTACCTGCTATAAAATTTAAAAATCTACGACTAATCAAATTATTGGCAACATCGGAGGAGTTTAGTTGTATACGCAAAGAAATGTATACGGATCCCAAAAGTGTTTTAACCTATTACGGAGTCCACTTAATCCGACGTGTTGGTCGGAGTCCACATAAAGCGCTACCCAGATAATAATATACACGATGTATATTCGCCTGGAGTTAGTATAATACCGTTTTAGTACGGAGCCCCCATTAACCGCTAGATCTATATATATATATATATATATATATATATATATATATATACTTTTTCTCTACCAAAGAACTATAAGGGTGACTTTAGTTCATAGACGGGGTCATTTTATCCCAACTATGATGTAAAACGGTTTCTTTGGAACTTCTCAAGAATAAAGTTATTTTTCCTTTAACTGTATACTTAGATATATTTTTTTAAAAGAAATATGTTCTGCTGTACCCCAGTTATTGTCTAATTAAACTGTACCTACTTAATTATTTCTATTTTTGTTATTTCTTTGAAAAATGAGCCTTACTCTACATTAGACTGTTACCAAGATAACGAATGCCCACATATGAACAAATCAAAATATCTTGTTGATGGTCTACAATTTATTCTACCTAAGACACATCTGGGTTAAAAATACAAGATTTTAGCTCTGTTTTTTTGGTATTAGTATTTCATCAGAATTATGAACAAATTTCTTCTTAACCTGATATAAAATTTAAAACATATTTGACTGTTTTTTATGCTTAATATTTTTCACAATATGAGTCAGAACCAAATGTATATTTGTCATTTTATGTTATTTTTCGGTAACTGCAGTAATCCCATTGATCTAGGATTAAAATCCATTGTTTAAATCCGAAAAACAATATTCAGTAAATAACAATATTTGTTTATAGAATGCTTGTTTTTGTAATTGTAAATTAATTGCGTGGATAATGAGCAAAATGGATTTAAAAACTAAAAATGGAAATATGTAAATCTACAGCTGAAAATATTGTACTATTGATTACAAAAAACCAAAAACAATAATTTTAGCGTAGCTCAACACACAACTTTGTCAGTTGACATACTTGCTTTTAAAAAGAGTTTAAACTATCATATTAATGAATTAAAGTACTTTTTTTTATAAAAAAAGAACACTTTTAATGATCTACTAAAAACCACTGATTGTTTGTCAATAATTCCAACAAAACTTAACCTTTCAGCGGGCGCGTGCGACTACAAGTCCGCACTTTATTTTTGGGCTTTAATTTTAGAATATTCACATATATTTTCTATAAAAGTTTTAAGTGATTAACAAAAACAAATTAAACAACAATTTGAAAAAGTATAAACATACGATAGCAAATATTATTCCCCTAAACAAATAGGGTATTTCTCAAAATAAGCAGTACCAATAGTTAGACCACTGTAAAATTGTGTACGTAATTCATATCGGTACCTCGGAGGTAAAGGACACTATGTCCATTTTCTTACTTTTTCAGGACAGCAGTTTTAAAATTTTTTAAATTTTTATTCGGTAAATATTCCAATGGTCCTTATATTTAACCAAGATTAATATATTATTATTGTGGTGTGTATAATCGTTTTTCATTCCATGAAGTGTTATATACCTGAGGTTTACCGTTGATTATTTAAAATTTTTTTAAAAATGTGTAGTTGGACATAGTGTTGTTTACCTCTAACAACTTTTTTTTAAATAAT
Organism: Diabrotica undecimpunctata; assembly: GCF_040954645.1. Lineage (NCBI taxonomy): Eukaryota > Metazoa > Arthropoda > Insecta > Coleoptera > Chrysomelidae > Diabrotica > Diabrotica undecimpunctata. The sequence goes on from NC_092810.1 coordinate 101,219,626, forward strand.
GTGGCATTGCATGTGTCTTTACGAAACAAGGTCTTTACGAAATAAACAATACAAACACATTACACAGCCTATACTATTATTTCATTAGAGGTAAATATTATGACGTTATAATAATTAAGTAAAATTATAGACGACAAGTTTCAAAAGTGTTAAAGATGCTCCATATCATCTTCATCTTCTTGTGGGTAATCGTTTGTGGCTACATCGCTATGTGTTAAATTTTGATAAAACGCATGACAAATTGACGGAACAAAAGGCAGTAATGCAATTAAGTCATTGTACTTTTGTTTTGTGATTGGTAATGGGATAACTGAGACTTGATTTAATTGGGCTGGAAACGTTACTTGCTGTCTTCGATACCTCATGAAGTCCACTTCATACATATTTTGATTATTAAAATCGGTCTTATAAAAGAACTTTCCAATGTGTTCTTATTAGACTTGTAGGAAAATACATGTTGACAGTAGAACAAGGTCTTTATTAAAATTTTTTTTTTCTACTTACAAAAGGAGGATTAGATGACAATTTCTTATCGAACAGCGTTTTGAAGTTTTTGAAATCTGCAAGTTCCATATTGTGCACTGTGTATTTACCTGATGTTTGCCTTACTAGTTGTTGCCAGTCCCATGGTGTTAAAATGGCCAAATTGGAGAGTTTCTTTCTTTGTCTTTCGATTAAAGAATGAACAGTGTCTGCTTCCATATGTGTGTGCCCTTTCAGTAAAAACTTTTGAGTGATCGTCTTTATTTGCAGTATCCCAAAATAGCACATTATAATACTTATATTTTTATTTTGTCCATAGCAGTTATTGGTCCAAAGAGTGATGTCCTCTACTTGACTACCTGGAATTGTATTGTCAGCCCATTTCAAAATTGACGAGGCAATTTCATTTGCACCTCGGGCCCCTTTCGATTCGTCCCACATTATACATTGTACAGAAGAATCACTGGTATCATGTAATATAAAATTTAATATCCAAAGCTTCCTTTTGTAGAAACTAATACAATTGTTTTTTAGTGCTAAAGGCAAACATTTTTGCACATCACCAGATAGTACTTTGTATTTTGGTGACTCTTTAGCTATTATAAAGTCCAATTGGTTTAAGTTATATCGAGTTTTAGATTCAATTAGGTGAGCATCATGATCAGCCTGTACACTGGTTAGTTCATCTGCAGTAAGATTATTTTTTAATTGAGCGGTGAATGTACTGCATGTATCGCAAATGTCTCTTTCGGGCGGTTTAAACGACAACTTGAAGTCTTTATTAAAAATATCTGCGTACAACCACTTTTTTGCTCTGAGCTTTGGATCTACATGTCTTTCAATGCATTCATCAATGTACAGGTGATACATATTTTCTATTGTAAGTTCTGTGCCCAGATAATCTCTCTTACTCCTTTCTCTGGAATAATGACTCTCGTATTTTGGGAATGATTTAATATGTTGATGTATACTATTTATGGTTTCGGTAGGAGTTTTATTGCTTGGCGTGTGTCTACCTCTTTGATCAGCTTTTATTAAACCTCCTGGCTCAATTTTTTTCAACATATTTACTACTACTAAATTAGATATACAAAGTGTGTTTACAAACATAACCTTGCACACCTTTAATAGCTGATTGTTCACTGTAAAATGGTAGTGTAGTGTATTATTTTTAGATTTGGTAGAATTTAGATCTTTTTTTCTTGATCGAAGAGTAGGTTGGATGTCGACACATGAGAAGATAAATGGCTTTTTAAGATCTGAAACGTTTGTCTTAGTACAGTATGATTTGAAAATTTTTTGTCTTTCGTATTCTGGCCATCTTTCAGAGCATTTCATGTGACACATGCAAGGAGGCTTTAACATTTTTGCAGGCATGTCTTTGCCTCTTTTACTGAGATACTCTTTTCACCAGCTATTTTTCGTTTGCGAAGATTACAGGCCCAATTTTGTTCATTAACTACACGTTTTTTACCTTTTTGTTTGCACTTAGTTATATTATGTACATTTCTTTTAACACTCTTCTCTTCTTTTAAAATAACTTCATTGACTGGTTTACTTATACGTCTCATATCATTTTCGTCCGATTCTGAGCTTTCACCATTTAGAGGCTCATAGATTTTATCAATATCCAGCTAACAAACTAGCTAAAAGAAGGACTTGAATCGTGTTTTATTATAATTTATGAAAATATTTTAATTCAAAAATAATGTTAAAAAATAAAAAAATTAGACATCACTTTAAATTATTATGTTTAATTTCAAATCGAGAGCTGTCATTCGTTTCTCGTAAAGTGTAGCACAAAACTGTATTGAGTTGTGGCGTACTAGAATAAATAAAACACACTGGAAAAATTAAAAATTAAATTTGAAATTAATACAAAATGAATAAATTTTACAGTGAACAAGTCTGGAATTTAAATTTATGTAATATAATTCGAAACTGCTGAAATAATAGTATTTTGTCATATCTCCATTATTAAAAAATTCTTCAAACATTTTGGACATTAAATTATTTAGACTATTAAATTTATTAGATACCGTTTTTTGTTGTTAATAATAAAAATAATATTTATCTAAACACATTTTTAAACGTTATTTTTTTTATTTAGATTTAGTGCAATTCCCTTATCTGTGATGGCAACAATGAATTGTTTCACGAACCTTTGTCTCCAGTCTGAACCAGAGATATGTAAGAGAGGCTCTCTTATATATCTCTGGTCTGAACACTGGTTTACATTGGGAAAAACACATTACATTTCTATATGACGGGACGTGTAGAAGAGTACATAACACTATGTCCAGATGGTAAATGACGGTGCACACATATAGTAGAGGTAAACAACACCAAGTCCACATGGTGTTGTTTACCTCTGACTGGAAGTGGACTTGGTGTTTATTAAAAAGTCGGTAACTTGCCGTAAAATTGTCTCTGGACATAGTATGGTTTACCTATGTGTAGAGCCAGAAAAGTTATATTCAAAAGTGCAATAATCTAAATTTCGATAAAAATGGACATAGTGTCCTTTACCTCCGAGGTACACATATATTTCTTTGGTTGGGCTCATTTGTCATTAACAGTCATAATTAGTGGAGCTTTTTTTATTAAAACCTTCGTAAAAAAGGTTCTCACAATTAAGGAAAGAGTATGTATAGAAGAAAAGCATCTTTTCGGCTCATACGAAAATGAATGGAATTATGTTTTAAGTTAAACAAGTGTCTAAAAAATATGTGTTTAACAAAGCGACTCCTAATAAAAGTGCAGTGTCAGCAAATGTTGATAAATTTCATAACACTGGTAGTGTGTTGGGTCAGCGCAAAGGACTCTTCCGGTCGTCTAAAAACAGTTCTTACCAACAATAATCAAGGATGGGTGTTCGACTACATCTTACAGTCGCTCAAACAGCGCCTTAGACGTACTTCGTATAACTGAATATCAGTGAAACATCCACAAATCGATTGTTCAAATTAGTTGGTACCCTACCATATTTAAATTGAACACAGACTAAACGTTGCAAACAAACGTGCAAGAGAAATTTACTGTTGAAGAGTGTTGAGTCTAGTGTACGAACATCCCAATTTCTTGAGAAATGTATGGTTTTCAGACGAAAGTCATTTGATTAGTTAATCAACCCCATTTTTTGAGTTCGTAAAATTTGATAGTATTTGATATTTTGGCCATCTTTCCTACAGCGACTTTTGCTAAATCACACTTTTGCTATTTTTTATTTCTTTCTATAGTGACCCCGTGTTTGTGATTAATGAACCAAGATATAAGTGTGAGCCCACAACTTTAAACCTGTCAATTGTGGTTATGTGTGGATGGTTGTTATGTGGTCTATCCACTATCATAATCGTTGTCTTAAATATGTTTAATTGCGGACCAAATATTCGACTTTTATTTTCAATCAGTCGCATGAGATCATTGTTTTCAATTATTTGCCAGAAGGGCTGTGTCGTCTGAAAACCGTAGATTGGTTATTTTTCGTTCATTTATTCAGATGCCATTTTCCCATCCTTCAATCGCTCTTCTTATAATATGCTCTATATTAGGAGCAGATATTTTAATTAATAGTGGAGGCCAGTATACATCCTAGACTAGACTAACACTTTGTTCGGGATGGGGTTCGTGTGTCAAGCACTTTAACTGTTCTAGTACTGTGTTCGTATTTTGATGACGAGGCAGCTGAGCGAGCCGTACCCTTTACTATGGATGAACTTGTCAAGGCATTGGGTTCACTCAAGACGCGTAGGTCCCCCGGACTGGATCATATATCACCTGAGGCGGTGAAGGGCTTAGAAGGGACGGAGCCTGAGTGGCTTCTGGAATACATGAATGCATTTCTGGAAGCACAAACCTTTCCTGAGCCTTGGAGGATATCGAGGTTAATACTACTCCTTAAGGCTAGGGAAAAGTATCGCCCTATCTGTCTTCTTCCATGCATCAGTAATCTGTATGAAAGGATGCTGCGAGTACGCATAGACGACATTATTAAGAGCTCAGGTAGTTTATCTCGGAGGCAATTTGGTTTTTGTTAAGACAAAAGCACGATTGATGCAATCGTGAGTGTACTCGAAGCATTGCGTAACAGAGTGGACGAACATCGCTGGGTAGCCCTGCTGTTGTTTGATGTTAAGAATGCATTCAATACGCTGCAGTGGAACGAGGTAATGAAGGCAATGGAGGAGAGGGAATGTCCTGGTTACCTGATGAATGTGGTGGCGGAGTATCTGTTCGAGAGAAGGATTATGGTGGAAAAGGGCATGATCGTGGATGTGACGGACGATGTCCCCCAGGGATCTGTCTTGAGCCCAACGCTATGTAACCTGGCATATGACGGGTTTCGCATTCGCGGATGACCTCACTGTAGTGGCCCGGGATGGGCCAAATCTCAAATACCGGGTTCGGAACGCAGGCCGCGTCGTTAAGAAATGGATGACGCAGCACGAACTGAAACTTGTCACAGAGAAAACCGAAGCCATCATTCTATAGGGGAAAAAAACAGGTAAAAGTGTTGAATTATAATGTGTGGTGTTGTAATAATATGGGAGGGTGATGCCCAACATTTGGGGACCCAAATCCAAAAAAAGGAGGGTCTATACGGTGTTGTACAGTCGATCGTCCTCTAGGCGGCACTAGTCTGGAGTAGGGCGGTAGAGATAACGGCCTATAGGAGGCTCATAATACGAGTAGCCAGAATAAGTCTGTTGCGAGTGGCATGCGCCTACAGGACTGTGTCTGCGTCAGCCTTATGGACCATCACTGGATGTGTTTCGTTGCATGTTTTGGCGGTGGAAAGAAAAGAGTTCTATGAGAGAAGATGCCCAAACCATACTATGGCCGTGAGAAGTCAGGAAAGGGAAAGGTCCATTGAAAGATGGCAAGAAGAATGGAATAACACGGAGGATGTAGCACGGTAGACGAAAATGCGGATTCCGAATATAAGAGATTGGGTGGACTGTGGCCACAGGTGACTGAATTATTTCCTGATGCAGGTGCTCACAGGACACGGGTGTTTTAGGGCCTATCTCTCTAAGTTCGGAAATACTGACACAGATGAATGCATATACTGTGGACACTCGGACACATACGACGTTAGATTGCAACAGATAAACTATTATGTGTGTATGTTTTATTTGTACCAACCCCTTTTTCCGTTATTGAAAAATCACTGGTCAAATCAAGAGTCACAGGAATGAATTTCTGAAAAAATTCCCACAACTATCAAACAGCTTTTATTAGGTAAATTTGGATTTAGAATACACAAGTAACATTTAAGTTCATTATGAATATAACAAACATTAACAATTTTAAAATGTATAGTAAAATATTCTGATAAAACCAAAAAAGCAAAGCATAATTGGAAAATATACGACCGTTGTCTTATTCTGACAATTTCTGCTATGACAATCAAGATAACAGCGTTTAGCCATAGCAATTAATGTGGATTAAATTCGATTGGTTCATCAAATTTGAAGCCGTAGAAAGTGTCGTAATTGGAAATAATTAATTAATGAAATAAAATGTGGCGAAAAGAAAGCATCAGTTGGATACTGCGGTTAAATCATGCCGTCGGCCATTCGTTTTCATAAATATTTAACGGAGATAACAATTAGGTCATGCGTTTTGTGAAATATGCAATTTAATTATAATTACTAACCATACAATGGTCTCATGATTAATATTTAAATTAGTTGTTAATACTATTGGTGAAAAATATTGGAAATATTGCGGTCGTTATTTTTTAATCAGTTGCTAATAAAAAACATTTTTGTTAGAACAAGGGATAAATTGTAGGTATTATAATATATACAGGGTGTTTCATTATGAATTGTCCATATAGTAATTGGAGAAACCTGAGCAAAAAATACGAAAATTTCGTCTAAAACACTTAACACTCCGATGCACGACCGCTTTTAGAATTACATGAGTACACGACGGTGGTCTGTCAGGACCAAAAGTTGTGTAATTTTTTTTCTAACCTTTGGTACATACAAATTAAATTTTTTTTTTGTAATACCTATTGATGTATGTTTATACTATTTGTCTTAAAAAAATGTTAATTCTGCTTTTTTTTGTATAGATATACGACGTCAAATAAAAACACTACTTTTTGGCAATCGTGTTATTGCTAATTTACAAAACTATAAAAAAAATTTAAATGAACAACAAAAATTATTTTTTTGTATAAAGAATATGTAAAACAATTTTACTTATAAACTCAAAACTAAATATTTACCCCCTGCGCAGAAACTATAATAACTTAAAATACGTTAATTATTTAGGTATGATTTCCTGGACATTCTGCCCAAGTTGCTGTCACATGCTCCATGCAGAGCACATTTGCAAAATTTGCAAAAATAATAAGCTTTTCGTTTTTTGCAATACTTACAGTGACCACTTTTATTTGGTGGTGGATCTAGTTGTTGTTGGATTGACCGATCAGAATATTTACCTATTCATTACGGATGTATGAATGTAACCCTGATGATGTTGCTCGAGAAGATATATAATCCTTGACCAACTCTAATCCCAAATCTTTTACAAAAATAATCTTCTGTTTTTGCTAAAATCCATATCTGGATTATTTTGTCTAGTAATATTGAACGCGTTAAGGCTAGCTTCATTGAGAATTCCATAAAAAATAAAGCGCTCAGTATTTCTAGCAACATTGTATGATAAAACCATTCTATCAGCCATATCTACACCACATTTTGTATCATTGTAAAATAAAATAACTTCGGGTGTAGAGCATTCTTCATCAACATTATTAGTGTCATGTAATGATGATATTTATCATTAAAATGTTTTTCCCTTTTTTTGGTACAAACGACTCTACCATAAGTCTTTCTCCAAAACCAAATATAGAGGAGTTAACAGGACGACCTTTTATATTTGAAATAATTGTAGGAACAATACTCGTTGGACAGTGAACAAGTGTACTAGATAATCTGTGCCGGTGTCCTTAACTAGTGCCATTATCAGTAGTAATATCCCTAGGACATTGATAACAGACGAGATAATTTCATGACAATCGAAAGCTCGTTCCTTACGGGCTTGAGAAATTTGTCATGAAATTATGAGGCATTCATCAATGTCCGAGGGATATTCGGCGGATAATTTTTCGAAAAAAAAAAATCATAACTAAACATAACGAAACATTTATTTATTAAAAGTACAGTTAGTGAAAGTACAATTATTAAAATTTAAGTTAACATTAGATTCGTTGCTGTTCTCTACTATAGAAGATCTATTATCACGCATACTATTGATACTTTGAACATTCTCATTGCCGAAACGTGACTTTTTGAAATTTATTTGGATGAAGTTGTCAAACTCGATCGTATTGTCATAGGTATTGAAAATTGCACTGAATGCAATTATCAGTCTAATGTTAAAATGATTGGGTGAAATTGTTCCACATGACACAAAATGACGAAATTTGAATCGTTGTTAGAACAGTCGAAAAATTATTAAATTAATAGATATTTAATTTAAAAATAAACCAACTGATCTACAAAAAAGGTAGGATCTAATTAATTATTATTATAAGTGAATCGGAGGTGATGTTGAGCCACCCCAGCATAATACACTATTAATGGATACGGAAGACAAAAGGTACTTTAAGTTAAATAACAGATATATGATTAATGATTCAGGGTATTATTATGTCTTTGTAGAATCTACAGACAAAAACTTGTCCCGCTTATCCTCAGTACGTGTCGGTCATTATTTATTTTAAAACGAATGTTTTAAACACGATGTACTAGACATTAAACCTGTTGGCAGAAATAAGGTAAAAGTAATTTTTTAAAATTATTCTTGCGCAAATTCTCTAATTGAACATAAGCTTATTAAGGATAATAAACTTGTAGCGTATATTCCATTATTTTTTATTCAAAAGAAGGGAATTATTAGGGAAGTCGATACGTTTTTGGATGAAAAGTATATTTTAGAAAATATTGTTTCAGATAAAAATGTTGTCCAAGTAAAAAGGTTAAAATGGAAAATAATTGATTCGGATAATGAAACAATTCTTGTTCCTCGCCAGATGGCTATTTTGACATTTGTAGGAAATGGAATTCCTAAGATTGTTAATTTAGACTTGTTAGGTTTAATGTTGAACAATATATATCCGCTTGTTCAGTGTTTTAATTGCGGTTCGGTCATACTGCTCGGCAATGCAAATCAACATCAAATCGTTGTAAAAAATGTAGTCAAACTCATGATAATAATAAAACCTGCACTAACTCCCTATTCTGTTTACATTGCAACTCCACTGAACAAAACTCACTCTCTAAACAGTGTCCTGCATTTAAACACCAATACAAAATCAAATCAATAATGGCTTTAGAAAACATTACCTTTAAAGAGGCAGAAACAATAGCTAACAATCCGTCATACGCCAAGGTAACTACAAATTATAGATTTGATACCATATACTATACTATACAAAATTTCCTTGCCTTAGCCCCTAACGTCCTTGAAGGTACTAATCAAAATCAATCCTATGTACCAACTATTATAAAAACAAGAAACAAGCGCAAAGCTATCTGCCCTACTGCGGTCAAAAACCCACCAACTTTCCCAAGATTTCCCAATGCTACAAACAACTCATTCCAACCTATAATCCCTAATCCCTACTGGGACAAGTTTATGGCTTATAAAGAAAAAATAAAATGTAAAATATTCGTTACGGTGGTGTAGCCATCCTCATATCAAATACCCTTTGTTTTACTAAAATTAATGTAACGAAAAACTTTAATAAATGTATTGAAACGTGTGCAGTTTTTATAGAACAAATCAAATTGGTAATCGTTTGCATTTATAAACCACCCAAAGTAATAGTCAATTATAGAGATTGGAAAAAACTTTAAACTCAATTTAGTCGTAGGGTTGTCATTGGTGGGGACTTTAATGGACACCACAGTAGGTGGGGTTCCTTGAAGGATTCCGCTCAGGGCAAGTGTATAATAGTAGACGCGCTAGATAACAGTAATTTAGTTCTGCTAAACGACTGTAGACCGACCAAATTAACAAGACTTAATAAACTTCCATCAATGGTGGATCTATTCCTTGTTACACCAAATTTAAGTAGATACACCACATGGGATCCTGTTCCTAAAACTCTGGGTTCAACTCACTTACCTATAGTAATCACCATCGACTTGGAATATCATCCATGTACAATAATTCCTTCATCTAAATGGAAAGAGTTTTCAGCAAACTGGAATATCTTTAAATGCCATATAGAAAAAATATTACCTGAAAATATAACCGATAATATCACTTCAGCAAAACGTTTTGACTTCCTGTTAAAGGCAATTGACGATGCTGCCTCATTTTCTATGAATACCAAAAATTTCTGTCAGCCAAAATCTCGAATTCCAGTCTGGTGGGATTATGAATGCAAAAATATGATCATTTCACGAAAACTTGCATAAAAAAGATTCATAGAAGTATCAAATTTTGAAAACTATATTAAATACAAACAAATTCAAGCCAAAAGTAAACTGCTGTTTACAGACAAACAAAAAAGTTCGTGGATTAACTTTGTGAATACTTTAAACAAAAATACTTCCATCAGGAAAATTTGGAATTTTGTTAATAAACTAGCGAATAAACATTACCGTTCAGGACGATATCACCTGCCAAATGAACTAATAGAAGAGTTGCTCGAAAAATTTGCTCCGCCATATGTTGACCTTACCATTCAGGATAACAGTAAAACTTGTAAATACAATATTTTCCAGGAAAGTTTTGATATAAAAGAATTTGAGGCTGCACACAAGTCTTCAAATTCCTCGGCTCCGGGGCGCGATCAAATTACTTATAACATAATATATGAATTACCTCTTATAGCTAAACAAAGTTTACTAACAATTTTCAACGATTGGCTTTTCAATGGAGGATAATGTTGATCATATAAAAAAAATAGTTATCTGTTTAATTCTTAAACCCAATAAAGATAAAACACTCTCCTCATCAAAGGATTAAACTAAGATATGACTCATCATAAAAGTAATAGTATTCTTTGTGCTATTAAAAATAAAACATAGTAAAGATATTACAGTTATTTGGGTAAAAAGTCACATTGGTATCGAGGGAAATGAACTGGTTGACCAGCTTGCTAAAGATGCGACCCATGTTGGACTCTATATATATTCAGGGATTCTACAGTATTCACTGCCTTCCCTCGCTCAACTGTTTCCATATCCCTCTGTTGTTCCATTCTCCATCGTTTAGGCCTCTCTTACTCATGGCGTCGTCTACTTCGTTCCTCCAGGATTTTCGAGGTCGTCCTCTTTTCCTCCTTCCTATGGGGCTCCATTCGGTTATTCTCTTTATCCATCTACTATCACTAGTTCTTCTTACATGTCCATACCACTTTAGTTTTTTTGTTCTATGTATGTTAGTATGTCTGGTTCTATTGATGTTCTTTGCTTTATTTCGTCATTACTTCTCTTATCTATTCTTGTTACTCTACAGCATCTTCGCAGGCATTCCATCTCTGTTGCTACTATCTTACTGCTGTTTTTCTTATTTATGATCCAATTTACAGTCCCATATGTCATAATACTTCGCACTAATGTTTTATAAATCTGTGTTTTTGTCTTCATATTTAGGTGTCTCTCCCACCATACTGAGTTAAGTTGTCAGATTGCTATTCTTGTTTGTCCTTATCTTTGTGTAATTTCTTCCTCTGTTGTTGCCTTTTTCGTGATTATAAACCGCAAGTATTTGAATTTATCCTTTCCTTTGATTGTTACGTTGTCATCAATCTGTAGATCTTCTATGTCTTCTTCACTTGTGGATAGGTACTCTGTTTTCTCGAGGTTAATATCTAGGCCATCCTTGGTATATTCTTCTTGTAGTTTCTTCATCATGTAGCTGAGGTCATCTTGGTCTTGTGCAATCACTACTTGATCGTCTGCAAAGCTTAACGTATATAGGTATTCGTTCCGTACCGGTACTCCTATGCCTTCGCATTTTCTTTTTCATGTAGTCCAGTTCGTCTTCGCCTCTTTTCTTTTCCAATGAATTGTGGTCTTTGTTCTGTTAACAGTTCCTTGTAATAGTCCTTTAATTCTTTGTCCTGTATATTTCCCAATTTAATTTTTTTCTTTTGAGTTTTGTTTCAATCTTCTCAGTATTTTACATAACTCCGAAGTTTTTGTACCTCCTATATATGTTTCAATATTTAAGCAGGTTCTTTCCCATTCTCCATTCTTTTTTTGTTGGACTCTATATTTCCATATTCACATTAGAGGACTTACAACAACAATATTATAACACAATTTTTATAAATTGGAAAGAAAAATGGAAAAACATAGCAACGAATTCAAATAATCAATATTATACTGTCTACCCTACCTTGCCACAAGATGTTGCCTATATTTTCAAATAAGCAATGTCAAAGAAGTTGACAGCCACAATTACATGACTGAAAACTAATCACGGTGCATTCCCAGCTCACTTGGCTGAATTATCAACTTTGTAGGGACCATCAGGTTGTTGTCCTGCACCAATTTCCATGTGACTTGTGTAAAATGTTCGTGAATCTGTGGTTGCAAATACTTTTGTGCCATATCTTTTTGGCTTATTGGGAATATACATTCTGAAATTGCATTTTCCCAGAAAATGAAATAGCATTTCGTCTAGTGTTGCGTATTCTCCTACACTATAGCAATTTTTGCAATTTTGAACAAACAGTTCACATATCTCTCTTATCGGAGCTAACTTGTTCACTTCTCGTCTTTCTGCTCTAGTTTGTTTATCGTCAAAACGTAAAACTCTTAGAAGGAGCCTGAATCGTCGTTGTAATATAGTTGCTACAAATAATTCACATCCTATGCCATCTTGTTGCCAAAAGTCTTTCAAATTTTTTTTGCATCATGATCTAAGACATACAATAAACCTAAGAACGCTTTTATTTCCGTAATTGTTGTTAGCTGGGTATCGTTTTTATTTTTATATTTGACAGACACTTTTCTAATGTAGATATTTGTAAAATTCACAATATATTATCCAATAATTCCACTTAACAATAAGCTCCAAGATTCAATTGGTTTCATTGAATTTCTAGCTTTTCTAATTGTGCCTGGTATGTGGGAGACAATATTTACACTACGAGTACGAACATTTTTAGGACCTGCCAGTTTTTTTTTCCATTTTGTTCCATCTTTCCCAAAATAGTATAAACGCCTATCAGTATTATTAATTTCGCGATAATCGTCGACACCATCTTCATTTTCTTCTTCCATCTCTTTCTTATTATCGTGATCACTAATTTCTTTATTGCGAATATCACCAATGGAAGTGTCGGAATCATCTATTTCGTCATCACTTGATGATAATTCTTCATATATCTGCATAAGATGCTGCTGCTCTCTTTCATATGGATCCATTGTAAATTATAAAACTAGACACAACTTCCTAATACACATCTGATATAAAACTAACAAATGATGATCACATCTGCGAGTTTTTCATAATTCTGTGATTCCCCGAAATGTTAGTTTCGCCGCTTAATACAAGATGGCATCCAAATGTTATCATAATTTTAATAATCACATCAATGCTCGAGGTAGACCACCCTCGACCACCCTTAAGACATTTTCAAATATATTTCGAAAAATAAAAAAATTCACGTTTTATCTACAACAACATTATTGTTTTTAAAATCCTGAAAGGTACACAATAGGTTAAAATAATATAAAATGTTTTAGTTATGTCAATTTTTAAGAATGGTGTGTTCTAATAGACTACCGTCGTGCATCGGAGTGTTAAATAAAATATTCCTACTCACCGAGATACAGAGTGTTTTATTAAAAATATTCTAAAATGATATTAGCCCCTTGTTTTAACATCTTTCAATACTTTATTTTCAAACTTGACAAGCAGTTTACACATTTTATGATACGTTAACTAGTGTTAAAAGATAGTTTTATGCTATTACCAGAGGCGTGCTGTAGAGATAAATAATTCCTTTTCCCCACTCATAATCTACATCACTGTAGTACTAATCATTTAAGCATGTTTTTCGTTCGTTCAAGTAATGCTCAAGGTAATGTTTAAAATACATAATCTTATTTTATTGCTAACATCCATTTCACACGAGTCATAACTTGAGGGTTTAGTGTCAAACAACGTTAACTACAAAAACATGAAGTTGCAGAATATGCGAAAAACTGTTTTAAAACGTAATATCTGCCAACAAATTTATAATTATGGAGGCAAGAGACATTACAATAAAAATCTGTAAATTTATATATTATTATGGTTCCGTTGACATACGTTCCGTATAATGGCCTGATAACGTTTTTTAATATTACCGATAAATATTTTTGTGTAATCCTTAACTTCGCAGCTGATAATAATAGTTTTACTACAGCGTTAGTACTGTTAATTAGTACAAAATGTAATTTCCCTAAAATGTTCCGAAAAACTCCTTGATATTTTCCTGGCAGTTTAGCGTTACCTTAAATGACCTTATATTTTCCTGGCAGCTTAGCTTTACCTTAAATGACCTAATATTTTCAAATTTTTCAGAATATCCAATGCAACACTAACCCTCTATTATTGTCATAAATGTTACAAGTGTATCTAAATAAAAAACTATGTTTTTCTAATAACATACACATATGTTAAACTTATGAAATGTCTAAATACTTATACTATCTTTAAACGTCGTCATTTTCTGAAATATTTTTATTATAATCATCACCACTTCCTTGAAGATTGTAGTAAAAGAAGTCGTATTGTTCTTGCTCACAGAGTTCTAGTAAACCTTTTAACTTTTTATCATCAATCGTTAAAGGCTTGTCGTATTTTCTTCGTGGCACAAGTTTGTTAATTGAAAATGTTCGAAGTTGCCTCTTTGTTTTGACATTTGATAATTTGCCAACATTTCCTTCAGTATCAGTTTTTTTATTTTTATTCATTCGAATTTGAATTTCTTTAAAATCCAGAATATCTTCCTAATCTATTTCAACTACTTCGTATTTTGATTTCTTTGAAGCCATTTTAATCACTGTATACCATCCCGATGAATCATAACTTTCCAAACCTTTACGTGTGTTTTCGATGTGGGCATGATCCGTATCACATTCCATTTGATAACGTCCGGGTTCAAAAAATAACTGGTCGATTTTTGAAATATTTAGGGTTTCAACAGCAAACAGAAACATTGCGGACACGATTGAATTTCTGTTTTGGCCCGAACAAGTATCAGACATAAAGGCAAAATCTTTCCCAGTAACTTCACTTTTCATGTATTAGTAAAGGCAAGAGGCTACTTCAGAAGAACCACGACCTGCTAGTGCTTCGTGCCATACAAAGTTTTGTGTTGGGGAATTTGTTTGTTACAACAAATTCCCCAACCCAGACTTATTTTGGGCGATTTTAATGCCCACAACTTTGTATGGGGCTCGTCTACTATAAATACTAGGGGAAGACTGCTAGAAGAGATATTTGAACAGTCCAACCTTTCAGTCTTAAACGACGGCAGACCCACTAGAATCAATATACAGAACGGTGAATCGGCATGTATAGACCTTACGATACGCGAACCAGGTCTGACCCCACAGCTCACCTGGGATAGGCTCGACTTCTTATACAACAGTGATCACTATCCACTTTTTATTCATAATAACAAAAACCAATGTGGACAGACATTTACTCCAAAATGGAATTTAAAAAATCCTAACTGGAATCTTTTTTTTAATTTAATCGAAAGCAGTATGACCACATTTAAAAGTACCTCAAATATAGAAGAGACACTAAAAAACCTTGTTACCATTATCACAAAAGCAGCAGAAAAGGCAATAGGAAAGACCAGATGCATAAAACAACGCAAGCCTGTCCTATGGTGAAATCACGAATGCAAAACAGCAGTTGAATCTAGCAAAAGAGCTTTTAACCAATACAAGCGCTAAAAAACTAGTAAGAATAAAATTAAATACAAAAAACAACGTGCTATAGCCAAAAAGACAATTAGAAATGCCAAACGCCAGTTATGGACTCAATATGTATCAACGTTAAATGAAAACACTCCCATGACTGAAGTATGAAACAAAGTCCGAAGAATATCCGGATTAAATAGCAATCAGAATATTAAAAGCCTTAAAATAAATGGAAAGGCAGTCACTAGTAATACTGAGATTGTCAAAATCCTTGCTAACACATACAAAAACCGATCCAGTAATACTAATTATAAAAAAATCCTTCATTAATTACAAACAGCAAGAAGAAAATAAGAAAATGAGCATTATACCTAACACAAATGAACCGTTAAATTTACCCATTTCTCAATTAGAGTATACAAAAGCATTATCAAATCTCAAAGAAACTAGCGCTGGCCCGGACGATATTCCTAGTATTTTTATCAAACACCTTCCAGATAGCGCTCACAAAACAACTTCTAAATCTGTTTAATATTATTTGGCTACAGCACAAATTTCCTGAAAAATGGCATGAATCCACAGTTATACCTATACAAAAACATAATAGTATTAAAACAAGTTCCGAGTCATACCGACCGATATCTTTAACATGCGCCATGTGTAAGTTACTAGAAAAAATTATTAATAATAGACTAAGATGGCACCTGGAGAGACAAAATTTAATTATTCCAGAACAAAGTGGTTTTAGAGAGCAAAGGTCAACCATAGATAATATCATAGATTTAGAAAGTGACATTTCTGAAGCATTCGCACTAAGAAATAAATGTCTAGCGGTTTTCTTTGACATATCAAGAGCTTTCGATATAGCCTGGCATGATTATGTAATAAAAAAATTACATAGTTGGAACATCCAAGGTCACTGTTTCTTCTTTATTAAAAACTTTCTTAAAAATAGAGCTTTCAGAGTTAGGACAAACAACACAACATCAGATATAATGTATCCAGAAAATGGCATTCCTCAAGGCTCGGTTATAAGTCCTACGCTCTTTATAGTAGCAATCAATGATATTCTTAAAAATCTAAAATCGCCTATAAAAGCACGCGTCTAAGCGGATGATTTTGTAGTTTTTTGCAAAGGTAAAAATATACAATATATATTTTGTCACACACAGAACTTTATACAACACTTAGAACTCTGGTCACAAAAAACAGGTTCCTGTCTTTCCACTGAAAAAACTCGTTTCATCCTGTTTTCTGAGAAAAATATCACAAACACCCCCAACCTAAGACTATGTGATAAGAACCTAAAACGTGTAACGTCAATAAAATTCTTGGGCATGATATTCGAAGAAACTCTAAGCTGGAAACTTCATATAACAAATTTGATCTTATCTTGTCACAAGCGATTAAATCTTCTAAAAACTCTGGCCAATAAAGAATGGGGTGCGGATCGCCAAATACTTTTAATTTTATACAGAACATTAATCAGATCAAAATTAGATTATGGATCTACTGTGTATTCTACAGCCACTAAGACACTGCTAAAAAAACTTGACAGTCTTCACAACCTATCTTTACGTATAATATCTAGAGCTTTTCGTACAACACCAATCGAAAGTATTTATTGTGAAGTTGGTGAACCGTCCTTAGAAGACAGAAGACTTTATTTAAGTGTAGCATACGCCGCAAAAATCAGGTCTAACCCAAAAAACCCTACTATTCACAATTGTTTTGCAGAAAAATTCCCAAATCTCTTCATAAATAAGCCAAGAACTGCCAAACAACCTTTCTACGCAAGGATTAGAAGCTATTTAAATCAACAAAACTACACGTTTCCAGAATGCTTTTCCTCCCAATCGTCCTCAATTCCTCCATGGCAAATAAAGAACCCTCAGTGCCTAACCCGCCTCATTTCTTTCGACAAACATTCAACAAACCCACAGTTAATCAAGTCTGCCTTCAACGATATGCTTCACAAATACAAGGATTATACACATATATACACAGACGCATCTAAATCAAATGAAAGTACTGGTGCTGCAGTCATAACCTCAACATCGACAAATAAATATAAACCCCCTTCAGAGTACTCCATTTACTCTGCTGAACTATATGCTCTATACCAGGCCACTCATCCAATATTACCAATTATATTATACTCACAGACTCTCTAAGTTCCGTACAGTCAATCCAATATGTCTATCCAACTAATCCTTTAGTCGTTAATATAAAAGAAGAAATCCACACCACTCAACTGAATGGAAAAAACATTATATTATTCTGGATACCATCCCATATTGGAATTCCAGGAAATGAAGAGGCAGACAATGCTGCAAAGGAAGTTGCAAGTAGTGATAGTGCGGAGTGTACTAAAACATTTACGAGTGCGGAGAGACCAGGTAATATTAACGCGACTCCGACTGGATCATACGCGATTAACTAATAGCTAAGTGTTCTCCACCAAGAACCAAGGTGTGACAACTGTGATGAAAAATTAACAACCAAACATATATTAGAGAAATGTCCAGCACTAACGGCAAAGCTCATGTTGTACAATATACCAAACAAACATAGTGATAATTTAGGTCTACAGTACAATATTTATTTCAAACATAAAAAGTTTCTTATCCTCAATTAACGTTTTAAATGCTATCTAAACTAACATTATAAATGTAATAAAAATTATTGTTCGCTGTTTCATTGTTTCGCTAATAGCCAATTTGGCTGATGCGATTTTGTTAATAAAAAAAAGACCTTTAGGAAGAAGCACAAAAGATCACATACCCATTTCATTCTAAATTATTTTTTAATTAATTCTTTGAATTTCCACAAAAATTAACATGATGATTTGGTTTTTTCTCCTGGTAACATAATACTAAAAGTTTTTCTACTATGCTCTTTCGTTACAGTAGTCTATTTAGGAGTTAAATAACTCTTGTCTTGTAATGTAGCAGGTTAATACCATTAATAAAAATTAGATTAAAAACAAACTTAACTAAGCTATACTAAACTCCATTTAGAAACAAATTGTATCGCTGCGAATTCAGATTTTCTAGATTCGTTTTTGACAGTTGCATCGATTCGTTCCTCTCCGAGCTATACCTCGAAAACGGTATTATATTCTGTGGTTGGCTATTTAATTAGATTCGAATGCGGGCATATATTGTCACAGCACTTAGCACAGCTATTCAGTTACATATAATAAACTCCCATTTAGTTATATTGTGTAGACAAATAAATTGGATGAAGGTTGCAATTTTTTATTAGGATTGTCAGAAGAGATTAATTTTAGGTTTACCGAGTTGAAAATTATAATCTTCTGATTCATAATGATGCTATAATAATTTTCAGAATATTTTTGTGTTTCCCGTCTGACAGCAGGATAGTTTTTTATTATAGATCTTGAAAAAAAATTGAACTCGATTTAACTATTTTAGATTAAGTCTTGGAGCCATGGGGTTGAGTATTCACTTTTATGTCCTCTCGGTATCGACGTTTTTTTATGTTTTTTGGTGCACAGATTCAATTTTATAAGAAGACCGGCTAAAAACCCAGCAGATAATTTGCTAGTTATATTTTAATTGTTTAAATAATTGTATATCCTAAACTATTTAATAGATATTTAATTTTACCAAAACAAAAATTGTTCGTTTAAAAAATGAACAAAAAGGTATAGGGTAAACTTTAATACGATGGTTAAAACCCGATTTATAACAAATTTCCTGAAAAACTATTGTAA
Source organism: Diabrotica undecimpunctata (assembly GCF_040954645.1). NCBI lineage: Eukaryota > Metazoa > Arthropoda > Insecta > Coleoptera > Chrysomelidae > Diabrotica > Diabrotica undecimpunctata. The sequence goes on from NC_092810.1 coordinate 101,238,751, forward strand.
AATACTCATTCGACGGGGCTTTTTTAAGTGTAACTCAATTTATTATAGGCGATTAAATTTCAAAACCCCGTCATAAACAATAATTGTTTCAGCTCTCAAAAAAAACTTTGCAAAATTACTATGTCTTAACTCTTTATCTTTATATTATTTATTACAAACAATGTTAACAACCATTAAAAATATCACTAAAAAGTTGCGAATTCATTTGTTTATAAAAGATTTAAACAAAATAAACTATAGACTTTGCAAATCTGGCTCATGGATGTTATCCTCCTCCTCAGTCCTAATCCCTTTTGGGATGTAGTGACACCATCAGGCCTTTACAGTTTTTTCACGATTTCTCTCCATCATTCTCTGTCCTGGGCTAGTTGTTCGGCTTCATGTAACCCTTGGTTAATCAGTATTGTTTGATCTGCTCAACGGCTTGGAGATCTTCCCCTAGGTCTCTTTCCTTCAACTCTACCATCGACTATCAGTTTTTCCATCGTACCTGTTCTTCTAGCAATGTGTCCAAAAAGTTAAGTAAAAAGTTTTGTGAAAAAGTCCCACATTTTTTTTATCATCTTCAAGAGATATTTGAATTAATATTGGAGTAACTGGAGCGGCAATAAAACTGAAAAGAAAAAACACGTCTGTGAAATAAGGTGTAGGTATAACTCGTCCAGATAAGGAAACAAACTGTAAATGGCAACGGCTATCTGAACGTGAGCGTGAATGAGAAAACAAGAACGCCTGATACATGTGTGAGCCTTAGTCTCAGTGTGAGCGAAAAAGCATGACCACCGGCAGCCCCTATTAGACTGTTTTTTTTTTATCTGGAGGAGTTATATTTTCTGAATGTTTTGATTAAAAAAAAACTAAAAATTAAGGGATTACATAGGTCGTGAGGGTATAAAAAAACGACTTTTTAAAAAAATTATATCTCAAAAACTAAAATATTCATTTTTGTTAATTTCACAGTAATTTTTCGCCAACAGTCTTTTTCTTGCAGTGGACATGATATCTAGGTCTAGCTTCATCTGAAATCAAAAAATTAAAAATTTTCTTGTAGTTTGTACCTCTGGCTAGTGAATAAACGAAGGAATTTTTATTAGGTTAAGTCGTTTTTGTTTTATGCAAAAAATAAACTATATAGCTGTTTCTGAATTTGGTTTCGAAAATTAGTTTACGGATTTTATATCAGTTGTCGCTATTCGCGTCCATTCGAAGCCATGTTAGAGTTGCTTCCTAAGACAGAATAGATTTATTTTCACGTTCAGAGTGATTGTGAAAGCCGTTCAGGAGAGGCCTATTAGGCCGAAATACGTATAAGCGGATACACAAACGCACTATACGTGAAATCAAATCTTAACTGCCTTTTTCCTTTTTATTCCGATTTACTCTGTACGAGTACTAGAAACCAATTCGCTAGGATTTTTGCTTAGTTGAGGAGATATGTTGTGGAATGCAAATTTTAGATTCCCCATGTCTCTAATAACATCTTTATCAACGTCTGTTTTGCCTTGCAATTCTTAGAAAGCACAGATTAGAGCAAAAACCTGAATTTGGTTTCGAAAATTAGTTTACTAATTTTACAAGGTTATTAGTTATTATTATGAGTTATTATACCTGGAACAGCCCATCCAATGCCTATTTTGCAATTGTTTTCCACGAAATTTGTTATTACTCCGGTTCCAACAATCGAAATGAGAAGTTTACCAAACGCCATTTTGTTCATTTTTTTAAAAGGAACAATTTTTATTTTAGTAAAATGAAAAATATCTAATAGTTTAGGGAATACAAAAATTTTAACAATTGTAGCATTTTTGTTTCACCCTGAATATCGTAAGAGACAAAAAATGTTTAATAAATAATTCCTACAAATTAACAAGTTTTATTTGTTTACAGTCAGGTAAAAGTATTATAGAACGTTAGCACATACGCAAAGTAAACATAAATCAAACAAGGCAAATAGCAAAAGAGTAAAAATGTAAATGTAGACAAATTAGGTATCAAACAAATATTTCTAAAATTATAACTAGATAAAGCTGAAAGGTTAATTTAAATATGTAGTAAAATTTAGCAAAAATAATTTGAAATTACTCCAGTTATAGCATAATTATCATGGTATTATCGCTATCATATCTTACGGTCTAAAAAATACCTACAAATTAGTTGAATAACAAGGTAATACTGAACATTAAAACTTTTAGGCTGTACAAAAAAAACAAAGATTATTACGGAATACCAAAAAATAGAGGGACCTACTCCATACTAAAAAAATGTGGCACTGTACTGCACTAAATACACACGTAATAAAAGTTATATAAAATCATTTATCTTTTTTTGGTTCACCAGGTAGGAAACATTTTTGCGATTATCTCCAAACATTTTGACAAGTCTTAAATTAAATTAAAAGACTTACATAAAACTTGGCTTACTTTTCTCTAGCCGGCACGTTAAGTTTTTAACTTAATCAAAATTCATCTCTTTATTTAATCTCTGCCTAGCTGTTTACCGTCTCTTATATTGATATGTACTTATACTTTAGTCGTACTGCACTGTTATTAGGATTGTCTTATTCTTTATGGGCAACGTAGTCCCATAACAAACAAACAGCCCTCCTAAGCTGGACTCCTACTTCGCCGGTTGTCAAAACGGAAGTGAAGAGTGAAGTGATGGCAAAATTCACTCTCCCACGAGTGATGAAAAATTTTTAAGAGGACGCTAATAACTTAGCGACTTCTTAGTGACACCATTAATATTTCTTCTCAAAAGAGCTCAAAACATGATGATGATCAACTTATGGACATTTCCTCATAAATCCTTTTTTTATACGTCAACGCTACATTCTAAGCAGAAATTGTAACGAGTCTGTCACTTGAATAACTCTTTAATCATTTTAAATAAACTTTTTAAATCCATATCCTTTTAATAATTCTCTTAAGTTTTAAATTTTCAGTTGGTATTAAACAGCGACACCAAGTGGAGATTTTGACAACTATAGCTTAGCTAATGAGTGCACTCAAAATAAGTGCCCATTGCGCACTTCTGCTCTGACTGTTGACGAGTAAACACTTGGGTTTAATAGTAGGGGCCAGAAATGGCTTAGAAGGTTTTTTTTGTTAGAATATTAAAGTTTTTTTTGGAAGAAGTAGCAGAAAGTTTTGGTTTGGGTTTTTTTGAGTGTCCTGTTTGGTTTTTAGCCACTCTGAGCCGGTAAGTGTATCCAATTATCAATAAAAAAATATAAAAACCATCCGCCATGTTGATTTCTCTAAATATTGTTGATTTTCCTTTTGATTTTTCTCACATCATTTCATTAAGAAACATTCTGGATTTAAATATAGTACTGATATAAAATCATATGTATTTAAATTACTTCCCGACCATAAAAACATAATTATCAATCTTTAAAAACTACCTATTATTTATTAAGAGTATCTATAAAAATATTCTGTCTCATTTTGTTGTTTTATATTCTAAAATATATCCATTAGTACCGATTCGATCTTCGTACAATTAGGACGTTAATAATTTGCTCCGTTGTATACAGAACCAACCGGTTTTCGACTTATTTGGGTTTTTAGTTTAGGTGATTGTAAATAAACATATAGCCCCCTTTCAGACGAGGATACTGTATCCGAGATACGCGTATCCGAGAAGCAGATATTACATAGACTCAAATGGAGCTTTTCAGAGGGGACGCGCGAGGGATACAGTATGCGAGATACCGAATTCAGTATCTCGGACCCTCCTGTCGCCGACGACTGAATGCGTATCCCAGATACAGAAGAAACATTACGTTAAATGAACGCTTTCAGACACGAATACTTTTGCACCACATTCCATAGACGCGCGATTTTCTGTCGAATAATAGTGAATGAGCAACGAAAGAAAGACGGTGTTTTCTGAATATAGTTATACGTTCTCTTGGTTTCTCTTAATTCTACAATAGGATGAACCCACAAATTACGTCGTCTTTTCAGTTTCTTTTTCTTTTTATTTAATATGTACCACAGCATAACATACTCTTCTACATCCATACTCCAAAAATATAACCGCACTGCACTGCTACTATTTTCATACTGACGAGCATGCCCGTGAATCCGATACAGTCGCCATCGAAAATTCTGTATCTCGCATACAGTATCTCGCATACAGTATCCACGTCTGAAAACCCTCTAAGAAACCAGTGTGAAGTATCCCCCTCATTCAGAATTTAGAATATAGTAAACATGTATTAAGTTTATTCATTGGTTTTAATTTTTTTTATAATATTTTTTTTTTATTTTAAATCATACTATTTTTACATAATAATAAAAAACGCCATTTTTTCTAAAATAATACCGAATCATATTTAGGGACTAAGCAGGTTAAGGTTTTAAATCCTCCATTTTAACTCAGTTGTACGGTTTTATGTGTACCCATTTAATCAGAGAGTTATTTATTCATATTTTATTATTTTTATATATTTAAAATTTTGGACATCTATCCCGTTAGTATAGTGTCCTTATTACTTGTTAAGACATTTAATTGAAAGCCGAAGTGAAGAGTTACATCTCTAGTAGGCAAGTAAATTACCTTTTTAGGTATAGTCATTAAATTTTTCTTATATTTATTATTTGTAAATCCAGAGCATCCAGGATCAGTTTTGTAGAACCAGGGTAATTTTTTTTAGTATATAAATAATTTGGTAACTAGGTTAACTGTACATAATTGGTGCTGGTTAGCTATAAAAATTAGACTGTATATATTTGGATAGGGATAAAAATTTATGATGAAAACTAAATATTTTAAATAATACCTATTTCCCTTTTATTGCAGCAAACAGCTTTACAAGATACCTTGGAAGGTATATGTTAATACTTTGCTGGCGCCCAATCACATCTTAGAGCAACTTACATAGCTTAGCACTTTTATTTATATTAGTTCTATTTTTTTGTTATTACTTTGTCATCCATTTTCTCATTGTACGGTGTCTGTAGGGCATGCAAATTGGCCGAATCTTTTTTTGAGTGTCAAGTAGTCACTCTCCGGCTCCTTTCGCTAGCCAGCCTTAATTTATTTGTTGTTGTTACCTTACTCCAAATACTTGTGTTACATTACACCCATACATTTTTAGTACATTGGTGTCCTACCCAGTACCACATTTTTTGTTACAAAATGACATCACTCTTGACTTGCTGTAATAAAGCGCAGGTTAATATAAATACCCAGTCTAATCTAAAACTACATGAGTCATCGTTGTTTCGGCACGAAATTGTCATTTGTAAAGAAAACGATCAAGATTGCTGCAACAAATGGCATGAATAATGATCTGAATTTAGAAAAAAGTAAAAAAAGAGGTAAAAAAGACAATTGTCAAAGACAAGTCAGAAATTATTAAGGAAGCGAAGCTGTGTGGGGAAGAATATAAAAATTATAAAGGAAATATTGTACCTGCAAAAAACCCAGGAGAAGATTGTCGGTAAGTTTTAAGGTTTTAAAGAGTTAAGATAGTTTTAAAACGTAAAACTAATACATTTTTTTTGTAGTTGTCGTTTGAACTGCTTTGAAAAAGTTAATGCGGATGTATGGACTGAAATACTTGCCAAATTCAGAAGGATGCTTACCAAAAATGCACAAGATTCCCACTTACAAGGGATTATGGGAAAGTGTCAAGTAAAAAAGAGACGACCTCGAAATGAAAATCCAAAAAATAGAAGATATAACATTAGTTACTCCATGACAGGCTCAGGCGGCAAAATTATTGTTTACAAAAAAGCTTTCATGGGAATTCACACTGTGGGTAATGAAAGAATTTTAGTAATTTTTAAGCTTCTTGTACAAGGAAATAGTGAGTTTTTTACTTTTTTCTACACGACACAAAAAGTTTCTTGTTAAAATGGTAAAAACGTCGAACATTTTTGAATTTGAAAAAGGATGGACACATTTTTTTTATTCTTCAAACAAACGAGGGACTGTAACAGTATCGGAATATATTAATGGTTTTATCACTAACAACTTTAATTAGGCATTATGTTTGCTGCCATTCTTTTCACATGTCCCAACCATCTGATTCTTTGTGACTTGACGAACTTGGTAATGGTAAGTTCTCTGTATAACGCCAATAATTCATTGTTGGTTCTTCTCTCCCAACCATCTTCTGTGTTCCGTCCTCCGAATATGCATCTCGATATTTTCCTTTCCCATCTTTCCAGAGTATCCTCTTCCTTCTTGTTTTATCTCCATGTCTCACCGGCATATGTTACTGTGGGTCGAATTACTATATTTTGAGTTTACCTTGTCTAGAAACGTATTTTGAGTTTAGTAGGGCTCTTAAACTACCTAAATTTTTATTCCCTTAAAAGGGTGGACAAATTTGTATGCCTGGGTGTAGTTTTCGACGAAAATAGACCTCACACTAAAGTCCTCTTTTATCCGTTCTGTCCCTCCCATGATCATATATTTAGTTTTGTCTTCATTTAGTTCCAATCCGAATTTCTGTGCTTCTTCAATGATTTTCTTTACAACTCTTCTTAATTCTTTCTCGGTTTTTGCTAGGATCGTTAGATCTTCAGAAAATTCCAAGCGCTGGTGCTCATTTTTTATGATCGTTTCTTCCACCTTCATGCTGCATTTTCTCCGTAAATTGATCTGATATCTGACCCTGCCAAGGAATTTCACACGTAGATATTTAGTGTCATTTTAACTAGCCGGATCAGTTTCTTTGGTATACCCAGATGTTTCATTGCTCGATACATTTTGACTCTATCGACTCTATCATATGCTTGTCTAAAATCCACAAACAAAACATGCAGGGGAACTTTACCTTCATAACAAGTCGTTTGTATCTCCTTTAATGAGAAGATTTGGTCTACAGTAGATCTGTCCTTTCTAAAGCCGACCTGATACTCATATAGGATTTTTTCCGTATAACAATTTATTTTATTTCTCAATATTCTTGTCAAGATTTTGTATACCGTATCTAGTAAGGCTATACCTCTATAGTTGTTACACTTTAGTTTGTCTCCTTTTTTATGCAGAGGGCATATGCGGGCCTCATACCTCTTCGATGGCATTATTTCCTTTTCCCATACTTGCACGTGTAGCTGATATATTTTTCTTTGTAGTTGTTCTTCACCAAACTTAATCATTTCTATGCATATGTCATTTTTACGAGGACTTCTGTTATTTTTCATTTCTTGAATTGCTGTCACCACCTCCTCCTCTGTAGGCTGCCTTTCAACTATCGCATTTTCTCCAACTGTCCAGTTGTCTACTGCTTCGTGCTCCACCTCACCATTTAATAATTCTTCAAAATGTTTTTTTCATTCCGTCATTATTTCTGCAGGATCGCTAATTAAATTTTCGTCTTACTTTTCATATAACTACAGTGGCTTTGGTAACCTTTTCCCATCTTTTTAACTTCTTGATAAAACGACCTCACCTCTTTGTTTTTAAACTTCTCTTCTATCTCTTTTAATTTCAACTTATTGTGGTATTTCTTTTTACTTTTACACAGAGCTTTCAATCTTCCTCGAATTTTTCTATATTCTTGTTTTTGACACTCTCTATTATCTTTTAATATTTGTTGTCTGATCTTCTTCTTTTCCTTTGCTATCGCCTGACACTCTTCATCAAACCAATCTTTGTTTGTACTTCTCTTGGAGTCGCACTTAACTATTTTCTCGCTAGCTTCTCCTACGGCAGATTTAATTTGTTCCCAGGCTTGATCTGTCTGTAAATTTTTGTCACATTGTTGTAGAATTTTATTTATTTCTTCTTCACATTTATTTTTTTAGTACGGTTTTTTAGGCGGTAGTTTTAGTTTCGAGAAAAAAAATATAAGTTATCTTAAAAATTTGAAGTCCATATTATTGCATTAGACTCCTATTTACTAAACCGTTTTATTACAGATTCCATGTGAAAAAAAATTCCAAATTTCCCAACACATGAAAACGGCTCTCCACCAATATAAACTATTTAAAGACTTCAAGAAATTACGCCAGCAGCTTCTGCCGAACAACATTATTCAAAATCGTCACACATCGACGGGGCAAGAAATTATTGCAAAAGATGTATGCAATTTTTTTGTAAGTTGCAATATCCCACTGTATAAATTGGAATGCAAGGTGTGTCAAAATTTTTTGAAAACATTGTAAAGTTTAAAATAAGTCAGTACAGGTACCAAGTTCTTCAACTCTTCGCAAGAAATATGTGAGAGCATCTTACAAAGACGTTATTGACGGTATTAAAAGCCTGGTAAGAGGTGAATATCTGTGGATATCTGTCGACGAGACTACTGACGCCAAGGGTCGGCAAATCGCGTATTTAATTATTAATGTTTTAAACAGTTCAGCTGATGACTCCAACAAGTCGTATTTAATCAGCGTAAAATGTTTAGAAAAAACCAACTATGCAATAATTGCTCGATTTGATAATGAATCTTTGACAAATTTCTTTTTACCGAATCAAGTATCTTCTGAAAAAATTTTGCTAATAGCAAAATTTTTGCCGCTTCCTACATGGTTAAAGCTGTTACTAATATAGTCTTAAGTATATAATTATAGTCTTAAGATTTTTTTCCGAATTTGATTCATTGTACATGCTTAGCGCATGGTTTAAACAGGGTGGCAGAGAAAGTTGGGCTCGAGTTTCCAAATGTAAACACTTTAATCAACAATGTAAAGAAAGTTTTTTTAAAAGCACCATTGCGAGTAGAAGTATATAGGGAGATGCTTCCCGATATCCCTTTGCCACCGGAACCAGTGTTGACTAAATGGGGGACGTGGTTGAATAGTGCTATATTTTTTGCAAATAATTATATTGATATCAAAAATGTTATATCAAATTTTGATCTTTCTTGTTGTATTGCTGTTCAGAAATGTCAAAATATTTTTAGTGAGAATTCTGTTCAGAATGAACTGTCCTATATAAAAGCAAATTTTGACATAATTTTAAACTCATAAATTATCTTTAAATGATAGTATTTGCATTGTTGATTCTGTCAAAGAAAGAATAGTAAACCTTTCAGGGACAATTGGAAAAAAAATTTAAGATAAATTTAGTGAAGTTTTAAACCGGAATGAAGGCTTTTGTTTATTGCGATAAATAAATAATATATTCAATGGAAGCTTTAACGAAAATATTAATATGGATCCGTTGCTAGTGTCAAATTTTAGATTTGCGCCAATTACATCCTGTGATGTTGAAAGATCGTTTTCCTCATATAAACACATATTAACTGATAGAAGGCATAACATTACTCTTGAAAATATTGAACATTTTATGATTATATACTGTAACAGCAAGAACGAGGACATTTTCTTGTGAATTCATTTATATTTTTTTTACTAAATGTAGTAATAAATAAACAATCTATAAGTTAAAATACAATTTTATTTCTCACCAAATCTCAAGGCCCAAAAATTAAAAAATATTTTCTTTAAAGTGCATATATAAATGCATATTGCATATAATAAAGGCATATTTGGTTACTTTTTAAGTGCATGTTACATGCATATTTTAACCATTTTTTTAGAGCATATAAGCCAGTCTCTAGTAATAACACAACCCTCAAAATGTGTTTTAGCCACTGGGGGCTATTGGCCTACAAGATCTGGGTCAGACATGTCAACTTTAAAATGACATAGCCAATAACAAAATCGTTGGTTATTCACATTTCTAAATAATTTGTACAAAAAAACCTTTTTTGAGAACGATTTCCGGCGTAATAGTCAAAACGTCAAATATTAGTTGAATAAAAATGTGATTTACATCACAATTACAATCAATAATTGTGGCTTATACCCATAAAAAATATAATATTTAAGTTATAATATAACTTTACCTTAATAAAATACTTTTTGTATGAAAAGAAATTATTTCCCTCGGCTCTGGATATCATTGGATAATTCAATCATAGATAGTCAACATATCGATTATTAACATACAAATAGTTACATATTTCGCCATGTAACCCATATAACAGGATGTTATTATCCGAATCAGTGCTCAGTTTATAGAGTTTACAGCAGTCAATATATATCTGGTAATAAAATTCATGCTCAATAAATATTGGATGGATCCATATATTATTGTAATGTTCGATTGTTTAGTGAGTTTTATATTATTTACAATTGTCTGGTTCTAAAATTTTATATATGAAGTATGTATATTGTTTTTAAAGAATTTAAGTGTATTCTTTTTAGAAACAATATTTTATTTTTAAAAGGATTATCAAAAATGATTATTTGGACAAGATTCAACGCGAGATTTAATAATATTATATTTTTGAATGTTTATGGTTTTACACAAGAAAATAGCGAATATGAGAAAATAATTTTATAATATACAATTACACGTAACGTACAGACCCAAAAATAACCTTTGTGGGTCCAAAAGTCCCTTCCACCGTCATATCTTTTGAACAGTTCTTATAATGGTGACATTTGGAGCGAGGAAATACGAGTTTATATTTTTTAATTCTCTAGTTATTTTTATTTTGCTTAGTTTTTACACGTATTGATACCTTGAATATTTAGTTAAATTATTGTTTAATAAGATGTTTAAATACTTACAAGGACAAAATGGTACGTACTGAAGTCGATAAAGTAGCAGCTTTCTTAATAGTTGGTGAATGTAGAAACAATTTCAGTGCAGCGGAATATATCAAGGACTTATTTGAGGAAGCTTTTTTCTAAGGAAAGTTTGAAGAAAAAGGTAGTGTTTAAGTTGCCAAACAATTTGGTGGACCAACAATTAGTGATTTAAAAAAAAAGTAACATAATTGCAGAAATGATCGTGAACCCTACTTCTTCTATAGTCCAAGTTGCGTTTAACCTGTGGAACCAGTCGAAGGACAGTACACCGATTAATGGCTAAAAAATTTATACAAATTAAAAATTGTGCACCAACTTTTAAATGATGACCCTCACCTAGGAATTCTGAGAAAATATGTACAATCAAATTAACTAACTACCAGATTACATAAAAATAATTTGTTTTGGTAACGAAAATACTTGTCCCCTTAATGGAACACACGAAATGTTAGGTATTGGTGTACCTCCTCACGTCTTTCGTGGAAAACATACTCAATTTCCAAAAAAAAAATAATTGCTTGGGCAGGTATTTTGGTAAACAACATAGTTGGGCCTATTTTTTCGATGCTAACTTAACCGGTTAAGTCTGAGTCCTGGTCCATCTGAGAAAATGCCACAACACGCAAATAAGCGCTTGAAAATAAAAGTATAAAAAGATGGTGCTCCTGCACACTATTATGGTGCAGTAAGAAGTAGATGACTACTATCGTGGTAGATGGATTGGACGACGAGGTTCGATATAATGGCCAGCTCGGTCGCAAGACCTCACGCCATTGGATTTTTTTCTATGGGGATACTTGTAATCTAAGGTTTACGTTAGAGCACCCGACAGTATTCTTCTTCTTAAAGTGCCTATCCGTTCCGGATGTTGGCGATCATCACGGCTATCTTTACTTTGTTTATTGCAGCGCAGAACAGTTCAGTGGTAGTCGTGTTATATCACTTTCGTAAATTTTGAAGCCAGGAAATGCGTCTTCTTCCCGGTCCTCTCTTACCATTTACCTTCCCCTTTAGAATCAGCTGGAGAAGGCCGTAACGTTCTTGATTTCTCATTACGTGTCCTTGATATTCCAACTTTTTAGTTTTGACGGTCATGAGAATTTCATATTCTTTCCCCATTTTACGCAGGACCTCCACATTAGTAACTCTGTCAACCCAGGATATACGTAAGATGCGCCTATAACACCACATTTCGAAAGCTTCGAGCCGATTCATAGATGCAACAGTCAGTGTCCACGCTTCCATTCCGTGGAGCAGAACTGTAAATATGTAGCAGTTCAATAGACGGCATTTTGTTTTTAATGATAGGTCTCGACTGTTGAAAATGGTTTTCATTTTAACGAATGCTGCTTTTGTTGTTATTATTCGCTGTTTAATTTCTGTTGAGTGGTCCCATTGGCTATTTAAATTGGTGTCTAGATATATATATTGCTCGACTCTTTCGATATTCTGTTGGTTGATTGTAAGTTGAGCGTTTAGTATTGGTTTTTTACTAATTGTCATAAATTTGGTTTTCTTTATGTTAAGAGCTAGTCCGTATCTGTTGCTGACTTCTGTTATGCGATTTGTTAATATCTGTAAGTCATTCAGATTATCGGCAAAAACTATAGTGTCATCTGCATAACTAATGTTATTCAACCATTCACCGTTTATTAGTATTCCTTTCGCACAACCGTCTAAAGCTTCCTTAAATACCCATTCAGAATAAATATTGAACAACAATGGAGACAAAATACAGCCCTGTCATACTCCACGTTCTATTACAATTTTATCAGTTAACTGGTCTTCTATTTTGATTTTGGCCGTTTGATTGTAGTAAATGTTTCTGATAATTCTAAGATCTTTGTTGTCAATTCCAATTTATTGCATTAGAGTCATTAATTTGTCATATTTTACTCTGTCAAATGCCTTCTGGTAATCTATAAAGCATACGTATATGTCACAATTTACATTCCTGCATCTCTGAAATAGCACCTTTACAGCAAAAAGGGCCTCCCATGTTCCCAGAGCATCACGAAATCCGAATTGTGTTCTTGTTAGTTGTTCCTCACATTTTGTATATATTCTTTTGTGAATGACCTTTAGAAATGTTTTAAGTAAATGGCTCATAAGGCTTATAATTCTATAGTCTTCGCACTTTCTCGCATTGGGTTTTTTTGGAAGATTTATAAAAGTTGACACTAACCATTTTTGGGGAATTATGCCTGTATCATATATATTGTTAAATATATTTGTCAACCATTTTATGCCATCATAGTCCATAAGTTTTAAGAATTCTGAGTGAAAATTATCAGGGCCTACTGCTTTACCATCTTTGGTGCTTTTGATGGCATATTTTACTTCTTCAGCTGTAAATGTCCAGATTCGCAATTGGTGTTTGTTGTAATACCAGTGGTACTTCGTATATCTTCAAAAGTTTCTTCCACGTATTTAATCCAAATATCCCTTTTATGCTCTATTTCCAGTACTATGTTTCCCTGATTATCTGTCAGGAATCCAGCGTTCTTGTGTTTATATAAGCCTGCCGCTTCTTTAATCTTTTTATGGAGGTTAAATGAATCATGTTTTTGTTGTAATGACTCTATCTCTGTACACTTCGAGCTAAACCAATTTTCTTTTGCTATTTTAATAGCCCTTTTTATTTCGTTATTTATGTTGTTGTAGTAATTCTTATTATCTTTAGCATTTCTTCTGTCTTCCATCATACATAGAATCTCCTCCGTCATCCATTCCTTTTTATTTGTTTTTTCAGGTTTTAAGTATTTCTCTGTTATTTCTTGACTTACTTTAAATTTTCTAGTTCTACATCTGTGTTATCTGTTTCTGTACGAGCCCATGGTTTTTCTGTACGAGCCCACGTTTTTTCTTTTAGGCGTTTTTGTACCTTTTCCTTTACTGTTTTATTTTTCAGTTGGTTAATATCGTACTTCATAATTTTTGGTTTTTAAACTTTCTTTAAACTAAGTTTCATTTTGGCGATAAGTGTATTGTGGTCCGAATTTATGTCGACGCTTTAACAGATGTTATGGAGTTTCTAAATCGTTTGTTAATAAGAATATAGTCTATTTGATTTCGTACTGTGTGATCTGGAGTATCCTGGGGAGATTTCCACGTATATAGTCGTCTTGGAGGAAGATCATAAAAGGTGTTTTTCACTACGAGCTGTTCTTCAGTTGCAAATTCAGTCAAACGGTCTCCGCGTTCATTACGTTCCCCTAGACTAAAGGATCCCACTAAATTTCTACTTTGTCCATTGCCAACTTTGGCATTAAAGTCTTCGATTATTAGTATTATTTCGTTTTTCCGAATCCTTTTGACAATATTAGTAAGGTCATTGTTAAATTCTTCTATGATTTCTTCTGGGGCGTCCGCTGTAGGAGCGTATATTTGAATAATGTTTGTTTTTATGGGAGTTGTATTTAGCTGAACTAAGAGCATCCTTTCTGATACAGGTACAAAGTGACTGACACAATTGGCGATTTTATTATTCATAATTAGGCCCACTCCATTTATATATTCGTTCTTAAGATTTCCTGAGTAGAATATTTTGTGATCTTGTGATAACTCGGTATCCCGTATCTGTCCAGCGCATTTCGCTTATTCCCATAATATTAATCGAGAGTCTTTCCATTTCTGGAATGGCATTATAGATTTTTCCCGCCTCGTACATTGTTCTAACGTTCCATGTACCTATCTTTATGGCTGTTCGCAATACTCTTAGAGATCCATCATCTAGAATGTAGTTTGATTCGTGAGGATTTTTCTTGATAACGACCTGTAAGGCCTCACGGTTTGAGCTAGATTTACCTTCCCTGTCGGATCTTGAATTCCGATTTTCATGATCAGTAGTCGGAATCTTAAAGTTTTTTATCACCTTATGCCGTTCACTAAAAGTCTTAGTTCCTCCGCCTTCGAAGCCGATTTCTCAAACTCCAGGATAAAAGAGTGCCCTAAGATCGCCGTATCACAGCCGTTTAACTCATAATGTGAGTGTCGCCTGTGAGTATCTGGAATTAAGCCTACAGGATTTTTACTTCCCACAGCCTTAATCCAGTAATGACATTACTGCTGCCTAATGTCATATCCTCAGTTGATCCGCGGATACTTATTTGGCAATGCCTTATTCGTACCTGTCCTGCATATCTGCAGGAACTTTTTCTATCAGCCATATGGGACGTGCCGTGTCGAGGTTGAGGATATCCCCCGCCCAGTCTGTCTTCCATGAAGTACAGAAGAGCCCCTACTCAGTTCAGAGCTCCTCCTCCACGAAAGCTGAGACCGGCCACGACAGTATTGACATTTTGAAACAACGAATTGTTGAAGAATGTAAGGCAATTTCTCCCGACACATTTGAATAGTTTAGCAATAGGATGCATTACTGTCAGGAAGTAGGTGGTGCACATTTTAAAATATACGAACTGGTTCTTAAATCTATTTTAATTAAATGCAAAACTACAATTTAATTATCCACATAACTTATTCATCAAAATCAGCTTAAACAAAATTAGTATGATTCAATAGGTATTTTTAATACATTTTAAACGACATATCACCTGCCATAAGGTCCCATTTAAAATTATCGGTCACAGTGGCTCTGTAACCTCAACTAGGACTATTAGGTCACCTGTTATGAAGCTTACGTCTGTTTATTTCCGCCCTTCAAATTTCACTATTATAAGTATAACTGCTTAAAAGATACGAGGGGGAGGGTACTTTTGTCTAGCGCAGTACTACAATATATGTATAAAATAATAATCGAAAATTTAAATGTTAAAATATTAATAACGATATTGGATATGAACTAAGTATAAGGAGAAATAAATGACAATGGGAATATATGAATCGAACTTTGCTAAAAGATCGAGATCATAATAGGTGTTAAGTACTTTGTAACTTAAAAATATAGTCCAAAGAACTTTGTGATGAAGATATAAAAAGGGAATTGACCACCAACTACTCTATTCCAAATTTAGAAGTTGCTTACAAGTTGCCACGAGTTTAAACAGAGCAAATGTGAAGATAAATCATATTCTGATATAAGAGTTAACATAAGAAAAAATAAGCCAGCTATAAAAAAAATGAAATCAAACTAAAGAGATATAATAATGTGCTAATTTTAGAATTATTTAAAACCCACGTAAATGGCAACTTTATATTTTCGCATCATCAATACATGATTAATATTTTAAAAATTTTCTATGTCCTGTTCTTCCTTTTAATGGAAGGTTAATTTTGGTTTTCTTGGCCAATAAGTGAAGTTAGATTGTCCAATCTTTTCTATTTCTTAGCATTTGTTTGATTGTTCCCCAATTTAATCCAATTCTTTTATGTTCTCATATGTGGATTTTTAGCAGCTATTATCCGGCATTTCTTTTCTTTTTTTTCCCGTCTGATAGACATTTCAGAGCCAGTCTGGCTATGTTAGTTTAATCTTTTCTTATTTTATTTTCAATCCCTTTAATTTTTTTCTTTGAATGGTATGTTCAATAACGTTTGTGAATGGCATTTTTTTAAGCTTAGTTTTATAATTATTGTTAGTGATCTTTTAACAAATATTTATAACACTTTTGTGGTTAGTTCTTCATGCTTCTAAGTCAATTTCCATAGTGAATGTGTTCTATATTTTTTCTTATTTTTATCGAGCATCGAGGATATAACGCTCATTGAATGTAGAACTATCCTTATTCCATTTTTGTCGAAAATGGACTTTCAACGCTATCTCCCTTAATGCAGACTGCCGAATATGAGTTCCATAACTAGGTTATTGCCTTTCCACTCCTCCCCCACCCAATGTAAATTTTCTATACTGTCCCAAGTCACCCCAAGTGTGCACTTCCTATTAACTCTCAGTGCAGAAGTATCTTTTAGAGATGATCTATACTAAGTCCTTATTTAGTTTGAAAAAAGTCGATATTGTTATTTAAATTATGTTTACAATGACTTCTAGAACTCAGAAGATAATATTGTCTGTGAACAAAAAAATTAAATATATTTTAAACACGTAATTATAATTCATATATTTTTTATTGTAGACATTTAAAATCTGGATAAAATAAGTGCAGCTGAAATAACTAAGTTACAATCGTTACCTTTTTTGATAATTAATAAGAAAAACAAAGAAACTTCTAGAACAGGTAAAGCACAGAAAAATCTATTTAATTTAGTCACCATTCTAATTTATCGATTTTACTGTAGAATTTTTCTATGGAAAGTAAATGGAAGTAACACTCAGCTAATAAATAAAAGGGCGTTGCTGCAAGCTTCACCTCTATTGACCTCACATATAATTTCAGGTGAAAACGTAGAATTAGGTAATATTTAGAAAATTAAGTTTTTAATAAAGTCTATGTACTATTTACTAATATTTTGTAGATCTTAAAAACCAAAAAACCTCTTCAAATGAAGATGTTCCTCGACTAATGCAAGAAAGTGTTATAAGTCCCATCTCTTTCTTAGTTCCTTGGGGAACATCAAGATATTTTTTTCATAGTAATCCTATCACGCTAATACATCAGTCAAGTAATATACTGGATAAAATTCTTAATTCCAAGATAAAAGGCAGCTCAAATTTTTAATCAGTTCGAAGTAGCGATATATCCCTAAATGAACTCAATATTTTAAGGGTAATACTCCTCTCTGAATCTAAAGAATATCTATTTGCTTCTAATAGTGATAGTAATAATCCTGATTATAGGCCAATAAAAGAAAACTACCCATTTCAATATCAAGATCTAGTATATAAATAAAGTTCATTAGATTGTGAAAATCTAGGTCAATCGGTGACATCTAAGCAGTTAAACACACGCAAACGACAAATAAACCCAAGTCAATAGAGGAGAAATAAAATTAAGGCATCCTCTAACGTGGTGAACAGTATGCTGATTGAAAAGGAAACGTTTATGCAAGCAAACAGCAGAAAAATGTTTGCAATAATTGTAGAAATAAATGCAGCAAAAAGATTTCAGAAGAAGAAAGACGGCAGATTTTTCAAAGTTATTTACAAATAGGAGACATTAACAGACAACGTAATTTTATTGCAAACAATGTAGATTTGACAGAAAAGGTCACAACACCCTTGAGAGAAATTAGTCAAAGGAAGGAGAGCAACGAAAAAACTAATATGGAAAATGAAGACAACACAGAAAAAATTAGAGAAGGAAAGCGGGTATTTTCTTACAAATACATGTTTTATAATCGTGGACAGAAAAGTTTGTATTTAAATCTTTTTTTTAAACCATTAGGAATTAGTGCCCAAGTTGTTAAAACAGTTAGAAAAAAATGAGAAGTACGGGTACATTTTCAGAAGATCGTCGTGGTAAAGTATACGAAAACTCTAAACTAGATAATTATGTCTAGCAGTCAATAAGAGACCACATTAATCTATTTATAACTGTCGAAAGCCACTACTATCGGAAAAATACATCTAAATGTTTTTTGCATTCGAAACTTAACATAGCCAAGGTGTATGGTCTCTATCTTGAATGTTGTGAAGAAAAGAATATTAAACCTGCGACTGAAACTATGTACAGAATAATATTTAATACTGAATACAATTTATCGTTTTTCATCCCTAAAAAAATATGTGTGATATATGTAATAAATATACAGAAAGTACAATGGAAGAGAAAAATGAAATGGAAGAAGAATACCAGTCAGAATACATACTAGAAACACGGAGGTTGCTCGATAATTAAAAAATGCGGATAAAGAAGAAGCTAAGCTAAATAGTGAATTATGTGCAACAGTTTTCGATTTGGAACAAGTCCTACCTGTACCAAAATGCAATATTGGCCGTACTTACTACAAACTAAAATGGGCGACTTATTAATTAAGGTTAATTTCATTAACCATAAATTAGGCAACGGGACAAAACAGTTTTCCTTCTACTCAGAAAATTGCGCTGGCCAAAATAGAAACAAATTCCTGTTTACTATGTACAGTTTCTTGGCACAAAAGCTTAATATTGTCATTAGACATACTTTCTTGGAGAAAGGACACACGCAGACCGAAGGAGACTCATTGCACAATTTGATAAAGAGAGCATCTAAGCATATTCCCATATTTTCCCCTGATCAGTGGTATACATTAATGCACACGACCAAGAAAAGCAATCCTTATCAGGTGGTCTAAATGGACAAAGAAAAATTTATGGATTTTAAAGTTCTTACTCAAGAAATCACTTTGAATTGGTATCGTGACGTAAATAACGAAAAAGTGCATTTGAAGAAGATACGCATTATAGAGGCAAATAGCAAATTTCCGAACAAAATTCTTTTCAAACTGATTATCATGTGCAATATAAAATGATTGCTTTATTACAAAAAGGTAGAAAGTCAATTAATATCGATATAAATAATGTCGAGCTAAAACCGTTATATAAAGATTTTCTTCCATTGACTAAGAAAAAACATGAGCATCTACAATTTTTATGTAACAATAAAGTGATACCTGACAAGTACCATGATTTTTATGCTAATTTACCTTATTCAGTTTTACATACAGATGATTCAGAGTAATAATTCCCTTATATCTTAGAAATCCATACTTATTTCTTTTTGAATACTTACCTGGTATATAAGATTTTTTGTACCCTGTTTAGAAAAAAAGTTACTTTTGCAACTAACAGGTAGTATTATATCTATATTAGTCACCTAACTAATAGTTTTTGTTCGTTTGTATCAATAATAAATTTAATTATTTCATTTCTGATTTTTAATTTCCTTTCTTAAGCTCACTGTATACAAATCAGAAGTAGTCGTCTAAGTCCATTATGTTCCTGCTCGATTTAAACCTATATGGAGATAGCATGTTACCTATAACGAGCAATGTATTTTAAGTCCACAAATTGGTGATTAACTGATTTTATCGGAAAAAACAGAAACTTAATCGAAGATAGATTTAAAAAGTTACAATAAAGTCACTTTATTTTTTAAATGTTTTTTTTAGTTTTACAGTAAATCAGAAAAAATGCTCTCCTGTAAAATTAGCATTTTGTGACTTAGGATAGTTCTGCATTCGATAAGCGATAGGTCTTTAAGATTTTTCTACACGGGAATGGATCCCATTGCCTAAAGACGAAATTGATTATTTAATTTTAACGATGCCAAGGCAGTGTCAATATAATTAATAGTACTTAAGGAAAGGCCGATTATTAAACAAATGTGTTTTTCCAATAAATTAGTGCCCTTCTTAACTTTTGTTTGATTATATTATCATAGAGAAATTATACTACACTAAAATTAAGATGAATTAATTGTTGACTAATCAGGCATTATTAACGGTATGCAAAAACGATGCAAAAAAGGTAACCACTTTTACCCCCTGGCTTTTCCCTCAAACGCCCCCTCGTAGGGGAGAAATGGAAAAAATCAATTTATCAAAAATCCGTAGACCGTAGAAAAAATATTTTAAATAAAAAAATGTATCTAAGATAATTTTAACCCGAGAATACTAACCTTATTTTTACTTTTATTTACACTAACCATCTTAAAATTTACTACGCTAAGAAAAAAAATGTGGTTACTGAAAAACTATTCTATTTATCTCAAAAACCACAAAAAATCATAAATTCTACATTCTAGAACTACACTACTGACAACAAAGGGCGCAATGTTCACCACAAAATTGACGTCCGCAGTGCTTACAATGATGGATTGTCATTCGACGTTTTTTAAAAGGACAAAATTGACCCATGGCACGTTTTGACACAGTAGGGCATATTTGTTCTTGCTGCGGCTCAAGTGTTAAAATATTTTTAATAAGCAACTTTACCGAGCGATTCAAAGTTGGCCAAATTATCACGATGCTGTAGCCAAGGTTTCGTCAATTGTTCACACAAAATGACCATAATTTTTTTTCTGGTGATGGTTTTTTTCTGCTGTTCTTGTTGGTTATGATTAAAAATTATTCGAAAGCTTATGCAAGCTATAGTTATAAAGCCATAAAACAGGCAAATATGCCATCGTTTTGTTTTTCTGGAGATGTTCATGTTTCTGCACATTTGGCCAAATGTCTCTACTCCGTACTTGGTTGCATTATAAAATTTAATAATATCTGGCTTTCCAGTTGGATAACATTCCACTAGACCGTTGTAGATTGTCGACAGAAGAAGCACAGTCTTATTTACTTTTATCGTGTAGGATACTATTGTTTTTTCTCCATCGAAGCAAAATAAGGAATGACTAATTTCACAATTTTTGAGATTTATCATCTCGGGAGGTATTTCTTTTTTATTTTGCCGTATAGTACAAACTACAGTTAAATTGTAAAAAGGTTTTAAGAGCTGTGATGCTAGCGATACTGACGTAAATCTATTATTCATGGTTATGTTACGGTTACTTCCGTACACACCCTAGAGTTAATTGTTTTACATCTTATTCTCCTAGAGGCAGTCCATTAGTTTTAGTTCCCTTTCCTAAATACAATTTTGCATCGAAAATATATTTGGTATCTACGTTATTCATCATTACTATTTTTAGTCCATATTTGGCTGGTTTGTTTGAAATAAACATCCGGAAAGGACATCCTCCCCTAAAAGCCAGTAGCTGCTCATCGATTGTTAGGTATAATCTGGTCTTATAGGACGTTTTGCAGTTCTGTATAAGATTATCCCATATTTCACGAACGGCTGCTAATAGGTCTGTTTATTTTCTCTCCATTTTAAACAATTTATCATCAAAACGTAAACATTCTATAAGAAATTCAAATCTTTTCCGGCCCATAGTGGCTTTATATATCGCACCAGAAACTTTTTGGGCAGCAGCAAAAATAAGTAGTCCTAGGAGTGCATGCAACTGGTCAATACTCACTTTCGAGTTTTTAAGTTTTTCGACTTTATATTTTTGTCTCCTAACAGAAATTTCAGCATTTTTATATCCTACAATTTTTGCCATAATTAAATAATGAAAAGTATCTGAGGGAGTTTGTGCTTTCTTGGTTTTATCAGAGGGCCTTGAACAAAATTTGCGAAGATACGTTTTGGAGTTTTAGTAGAGGCTTTTGGTTGAGAGGACAACCTGTGTCCATTATTACCTTTTAGACTCCACGGCAACCCAGTTTGCTTCTCTTTAGCTGCAATTTATGGAGATTTTTCTTGGTTTGATGGAGTTTGCTAAGCACGACATTGCTTTTCCTTGTCGGTTTTAGAGCCATTACTTTCTTCTCTTAAAAATACTGAAGTAAACTGTTTTTCCAACTCATTACCTTTTTAACAACTTATTTGTTTCTTATTACTGGATGGAAAGTCATGGTCGAAATCTGAGTCATTTTCGCTTAATGGTTCGAACTCTGATTCAGATGAACTGAATGCTTCTAGAACGGCATCTTCGGTTTCAGAAGTTCTTCCAGGCACAATTATTGCAACTCAGTTTCCAACTCCCGCTGCGTGAGAGGTCTGTGCATGTCTCCATTTTTAGTATTTATATTATTTTATACTAAAAAAACAAAACTGATATTATCATTGTTTCTATATTTCCAACGTTATTACTTACCTTCGCAATATTTACAAAGTTGTGCTCATTTGCACGCACTAATAATGTAGGCGTAACTTTACTTAAAACGTTTCGATATACACTAATGTAAAAATAAATGAGCGGGCGAGAGATACTGATGTACCCCTTCCATAATATCCTACAACAACGATATTGGCGTTGTAAAAATTACGATGGTTAAGATTCTAAGGTTAAACAAACATATTTATTAGTTTTGTGTAGAATAAACTGTTTTCTCAGAAACAATGCTTGGGGCGACCGGTGATTTTAAATATCAGTTTCGTGCGCGAAATCAATTTTAAATTAAATTTGTATCAACTCGACGGTAAAAGTTTGATATCTTTTGATTAGAATGTCCTATCGACAAAAGTCAAAATGCGTTTTGAAGGAGAAGAGTGCAGCTTTTGTATACAATTTTTATATTTTGTCACAAATAAATTCAGTTTTTATAAATGTGTTAAATGAATAAACGTTGCGCGAATTTTTGTCATTGTTTATGATTCTCATCAGATCAATAAAATTTATTATTTTCATTGACCGGTCAATATAAAATTTCCATTAATAGATCCTAATCTTTAAAACTTATGCTATGAAATTTCGGTTTTGAGTTTTGGCAATAAATAAAGCCATTTGAAATATGAATAAAAACGCTGAAGTTAAACTTTCACATTACAAACTATCTAAAATGTTTAAAATTGCTTCTTTTTAATTGCATACATACGTTTTTCGAAAACTAAACAACTTTAGCTACAAACTTCACTGAATATTACCACTGTGGAAACATTTTACATGATATGTGATCGTTTGTACTTCTTCTTTTTCTTCTTCGGCTTTTCCCATTATGAGTCTGCCGTTTTCGTCCTCCACAGCACTCTATTCTCCCAGCCACCTTCTATGAGATCTCTATCTATCATAGCATGTCCGACATGTTTTCCATCTTGTAGTAGGTCTTCCTCTTCGTTTTCTTCCCAGTCACAGTTTAATATTCTTTTCGGCCACCTATGCTCTGGCATTCTTTGTACATGCCCGTACCACTGCAGGGCTCTGTTCTCCAACTTTTTTGCAATTGAGCATTTTACTTCAATTCTGTTCCATATTTCCTCCGTTCTTATTATATCCGCTCTTGTGATTTGTAGACATCTTCTCATAAAGTCCAGTTCAACTGTTCTTATTTTATTTCGTTTGTACTTTAAAAGTTTAAATTCTGCGTTTTTTAACCCTACATCACTTGCACCGTTAGAAAAGATCTAACATTTTTAAATATTTCACCATAATTTTCGAAATATTGCTTCTTTTGGGTTCTGCAACCAGAAATACTTCTATGAAGAGTCGTATAAGACTATGTTAAATAATGATGGGAGTACCTATTATCTTATATCCCACAGCAGTTGTTAGTTCAAATCTAATACGCGAGCGATCGCGTTCATCGGAGCGTTAGAAAAAATCTAACTACGCGAGTGTTGGCGTGTGTTAATTTTTAGAGAGATCACTTAGGAAAGGTTATAATATTATCATGACAGGGAAGACTTTTAGTGAAATACTTATAGATTGTTGAACATCTGTTAATATAAGCGCTATTTTGGTTTATTGCAGGTAAATATGGACAAAAAAAAATGGAAAACCAATTACTAAAATGGTATAAAGAGATAGACAGTGATGTGGAACTACTAGATTCTGATAAGGACTTAACTGATGTTTGTTCTGAACACAGTATTTACAATACAGATTCTGAGCAGTCCATACAAGATATATCCAGTGATCCTGAAGATGCCATGGAAGAAAGCGGCAAAGATGATAGTTATCCAAGATTTTATGGCAAAGAATAAACACCATGGTTGAAACATAAGAAACACACTCCCAAAGGTGAGACCAAAGCTTGTAATATTGTTACGAACTTACCTGGGGTAAAAGCAAAATCAAAAGGTGAAAAAACTATATTAGAATGCTGGAAATTGTTTTTCTCAGATGCTATGATCAATAATATTGTAAAATATACAAATTAAAAACTGGATTTAATGAGAGTGTTTTATACTCGCACTAGGAATTGTCCTGCTGTTGACTACTAAAAAAAGGCAAGCATTTATCGGACTTTTGTTCCTTGCTGGGGTAAAGAGGGAGCAACATTTAAATACTGATGAACTCTGAAAATTAGATAGCACAGCTCCAGATATTTTTGCAACTACTATGTCCAAGCAAAGATTTCACCAAATAATTCAAGCTGTAAGATTTGACGACCCTACTAAGAGGCAAGAAAATTCGGCAGTTGATAATCTTGCACCCATTCGAGAAAAATATGAAATGTTTGTCACTAACTGTTTATCTGCATACACTCCCGGATTCTGTGTGACCATAGATGTAATGTTGGACGCGTTCCGTGGTCGATGCAAATTTATGCAGTATATAGCCAATAAGCCAGTTTTTTGCATTTGTGGACGCTAGAACATTTTTCTTGAAATTTACCCCGGCAAACAACCTAAAGGACCATATCAACTACCCAACGGTACATCTAGTGTAGTAAAAAGACTTATACGACCCATAAGTGGAACCGGTCGAAATGTAACTACGGATAATTACTTTTACTCTGTACCCTTAGCCAACTGTTTATTGAATGATCATTGCTTGACAACAATAGGTACTTTGCGTAAAAACAAACAACAAATTCCCCTTGAGTTGACAAACGTAAAAGGATGACCTTTATGTAGTAGCATGTTTGCATATGGTGACGATGGAAAAAAGTGTGTACTTGTATCATATGTGCAAAAAAAAAAATAAGAATGTACTACTACTTTCAACACTACACAGCGATGGTTTCATTAATGAAAACACCAAAGAGCATACCATGAAACCATGATACCATGTTGATAAAATTAAGGCAGAAAACTCGGTGACCCGATTTAGCAATCGCTGGCCGTTTGTGTTTTTTACAGGCTACTAAATGTTTCAACTATAAACAGCCAAATAATTTACAACACTAATATTGTAAAATCTCGAAGAAGCTACATTGCGGAGCTTGGCAAGCAACTTTTAATGTCCCATCTTCAACGACGTTCCAATATCCCAAATCTGCCTTTTCAGTTGAGGCTCAGGATCTGAAATATAAGCGGAGAAAAGGTTTCTCAAGGGGTAACTCCAACTATAAAACCAAGATGTTCTTTTTGCCCTTTAAGAAAGAACAGGTTTACCCAACATAATTGTATGAACTGTAATTTGTCGATAGATAAAGAGCACACTTGTTTAACAAATTTTACTTGCCACTGCAGAAGATGAAGAAATCTAATTTTATGCTTAATGGGTACATTTTTTTTGGAATAAATCCCCTTATATGTTTTGTTCTAGGGTAGTGTGTATATTTTTTTAGTTTACCTAGTAGTTTTTTTTGCAGTTTTGTTTTAAAAAAATATAAGTTTATCGTTTTTTGTGAGTTATTAGCCAATAAACTTAACCAATAAGTACTAATGACTCATTAATTCGACCTATAACCATATGTTAGATAAAATCTAACACGCGAGTAATGGGGTAATTTTTTGAGGTGCGTGTAATGGAGTGGAGTGTTAAATATTTCAAATGCCTCATATTTGTTGCCAAAACTCAAAACCGAAATTTCATGGTAGAGGTATTAAAAACTAGGCTCTAGTAATTGTAATTCCATAGTAACCGGTCAATAAAAGTGATAAATTTTACTGATTTTATGGGAATCGTACAAAATGGCAAACAACGCACAACATTTATTAATTTAACTTCTTTATAAAAATTGCCTGTATTTGCGGTAAAATACACAAATTGCATATAAAAGATGCACTCTTCACCTTTAAAACGTTTTTTGACGTTTTTTGCCCAAAGGACATGCAGGTCAAAAGATATCGAAGTTTAACCGTCGAATTGATAGAAATTTTATTTATAAATTGATTTCGCGTGCGTAATTAACATTCGAGACCACCGGTCGCTTCAAGCGTTGTTTATGAAAAAGCCGTTCATTCTACACAAAAAGTGTTAATAAACATGTTTGTTTAAAATTATCTTCTACATTAACTATCTGAACTTTTTATTTAAAACTTTGTTCTACGGCTTACAGATTTCCAATAAATTGATTTTTTCCGTTTTTTCCCATATGAGGGGGTGTTTTATGGGTAAGCCGGGGATTAAAAGTGGTGCTTTTATTCTTTAATCTAACTTTTTTGCATCTTTTTTGGGGTACCAAAATTGACATTCTCAGCAAAATTTTGCTTGTACGTATGATCTCCCTGGTAAGTCAAACCACTGACAACTATAATATTTAATCCCAAAATAATATATTATTATACCGACTAATAGTTCGCACGTGCATCGGTAGAGAATTATTAAGACGCGCCGGCTGACAGATGAATGCTAATATTCGATCGAATATTAGCATGCATTAAGATACCACATTTGTTATTACCAGAATAACAGGTAGTTTATAGTTTATAATTTCACTTACTGTTAACATAACGGCACTTAACCATATTTGATAAATAAAGCTCGGGTTTATAGGCAACAAAAATTGAAGAAAAAGGCGCCTATATAAGCAAATATTTTTATTAAAAAAGGCAGGAATATTAACATTTAGGCAAAATATAGGCAATAAAGGAATATAACTTATTATTTATTATACAAAGTGAATTACCGTAATATTAACTTAAGGCAGGTATATTTACACATCATAATCATAACATTAGTATAAATAAACTAGTAACTAAATAACTGTAAATTAATAATTAAACATTGTAACCCCTTAAAATTTTATCATTAAAAGAAACAACTAAATGTTTTTCAATATTTTCGGTCTTAAAACTATGTCTTCGATCACTTAAAATTAATTTGTACTTTGAAAACGAACGTTCGACATCGACAGATGTAATTGGAGCATATTTCAGAGCGGCTAATAAATCTGGCATAATTTGAAATTCCTCGGAAAATGTCCCATTCAAAACTTTAGCAACATTAGATAAAAACGAAAAATTTTCATTCTTGTCGAAAACATATTTCATTTTTTTTTTAATTAATTGACCGTTACTTCCAGGTGCCGATTTAATTTTCGTCTTTAAATTATCTATTAATTTTACTGACTCACATAAATTTATCTCTTGTTTTTCTAATAAGGTAATTGTGGTAACTATTAATTTATAATTGTCATTGACATAAGCGAGTTCCTGTTTCAATTTGGGATTTTTTAATATTTTTTTCCTTCTCGAATGGCTTCGGAAATATCATCATCAAATTCTGACATAACTAATTCTATTTCATTGCAGTGATCAAAGTAAAAAAAACTTCGAGCCAGGTTCCCCACCTTTTAATTACTAGTTTAGGTGGCAAAGGGACACCGGGAAGTCTTTCTTTATATATTTGCACCCTTAACGGAGCCTTTACAAAAACTTTTTTCATAAAATTTATAAAATTATTTACCAACGGAAACAGATTTCTTATTTCTTCAGCAATTCTATTTACCCCGTCAGCTACACAAGTGCAATGAATTAAATTAGGATAAAAAATCTTTAAATTAACAGCAGCTTTTAACATATATGCGGCAGCATCTGAAAGCATTAAAACTATTTTATTCACTGGTATAGCGTTTTGGTAAAAAGAGGTTTGTTAAACTATCTTGTATAAATCAACTTATTGTTAAATTGTTTGTTTTTTCCAATTCTTTAACGGCAACTAAATAAGGTTTTCTCGCAGTTTTCGTTCAAAATTCCAATCATTAAATTAGCTATATACCTGCCGCATACATCTGTCGTTTCATCCACGATAATATACAAAAAATTGCCCTCTAACTCCCCCTTAATTTTTGAAATACATTCCACATAACATTTTTCCACAGTATGTTTTCTCAATGTACTCTCGTCCGGTAAGGATTTATTAAGATATTTTTCGAAAAAGCATTTAAAACTAGGGTTATTAACTTTATATAGAGGAATATTGGATGCAATCATCATCTGGCATAAATCAAATTTAAATGCGTCTTCCTCCTTTTTTTTGAACTGCTTAAACTATCCCTCTGAGATATTTGGGCTAACTTAGAGGAATTTAATTTTTCCAAATTACGTTTATGAAGTGGGGTTCCACAATGCTGGTCAATAAACTGCTTTTTTCTACCTGAAATCCGAGAATTAAAAAAAAAATAATTAGAATTCTAAAACCGCTTTAGAATTTAGTTATGTTGTGGGGCGAGAAAAAATAAAACTTACCGATTTGCCGCATGGTTTACAAAATGCTCCATTTCCTTCTAGAGAAAGTTCCGAATAAGGTGCGATTCCATAGCCTTAATTTAGATGTCATCTTTTCACACAAATATCTAAAACGTTTTAAAACGTGTTCTTTCTTTTCGGTATACGCAACAAAACTAAACTAGGATATAGCAATTTGTGACTAAACTCTAATACAGTAGCCGACTGTACAATTTAGAATAAACTAATAAAGCTTAGGGATTTCCAAATAGTTAACCCTCAAGTCTCGATCAGGTACATTTTCCTAGAAATCTGTTATATAAACAACCCATTGATATTTTATTATTGACCCAAAATTTTATTATAGAATGGTTTAGTAATAGAATAATATCATGGGTAGTACCATGAAATTTTAAAAAAGGCACAAATAGGCAGAATTTACGAAAAAAGGCAAAAAGTGCAAAAAACAATTATAATAGGCAAAATAGGCAAAAAAGGCATTTTGCCTATAATCCGAGCTTTATTGATAACCTTTAAAGATTTGGCTTTAGTTAATCAGTTTTGCTCAGAACGATAAATAAATACGTCTACTTGGATACATTCAAATATTCATGAATAAAACATAAAATATCGAGAAATTAGGATTTAAAAGAAAACTCAAAAGGCTTTAGAGCAAGTATTTTTCAGAAAAACTCTGATATAAATTAAATTGTCAGTTATACTTTTTATCATAAAAGAAAACGAAACGAAAGTATGACTGTATTCCTAAGTTAAAATATATTCAATAAGTTCTGACTCATCGAATGGTAAATTCCGACCGTTCAAAGCTTTCGTTTCCGCATCAAAGTCTTTCGTGTTATCTACGAGAAGATTAGATTTCCCCAACTTTTCGTAGTATTCAACAACTTCAATTACATTGTTTCTTGACAGCAACCCTTGTAAATCCCCCGACAGATGATAACGATCTGTGTCTCGTCAAAATCGCAACAATTGAAACGTTGAAATGGGGGAAATTTCGTCAGTTTAGATTACCGTTAAATACCCGGTAGTCCGGGACCGGCTCCCGGCAGTCCTGGCTCACTCTGACCAACCGCAATCCGGTGATCCTTTCCAGCCACGGATGTACACCCCATTTCCTGTGTCCCTAAATTTATGTGACTTCATTTATTTTGGGATGCGGTCCTCTACGAACGTTTCTTGTTCTATTTGCACGAAGTGGCATACAACGATAAAAAATTAATATCTCTTGTTTTGAATATAATATTTGCCTGTTTGCGTTTAGGTTTCAAGAGTGAAAAACAATAAAATGGTGATTGTACAAAATGTATAAATTACTGTACAATTCGAACGACAAAAAAACTTTGCGCATAGATATTGAAGTATATTATTAAAGCTACTTAAAAGTTTTGTATATATTCTCAAAACTAAAATGTTTGGAAATATATTTCAACGGACAGTTAGTCAAGTAGTAATTACATTGACTGTTGGGGTTCAATGTATACTCAGAATATATTACTGTTGAAATTATAAAGGACTTCAAACGCTTGACGTTCGCTTTGAGTAATAAGAAGTACACTTTAAATAATTACTATGAAATCTATAAACGTCCAGTAACGTCTCTACAAATCTCAATATATAATGGGGCTCACATCGTCTGGTATAAAATAGCTCGGTATCCATCAAGCAGAAGATCAACGAATGAGTTCTTTTAAGTATTTTGTATCTTATCACTCTCTCTTGTATTTGTATCATATCACTCTCTCGATCACTTAATTTAGTACTGTTCATTATTACAACTGTCTTGGGGCTCAGATGTCCAGCACTCGTACCGCCGTTTTAGAGTTTCTAATCGTCCATTTTACTGATGTCATCTCCCCACTCCCTCTATCAATACGATTATTGTATATATCGATACGATTATCGTATATATCGATACAATTATCGATATTTTTTGATCTTTAAGAGTGTAACCAACAATGCATCTCAGAATTCCCATTTTAGTTTTCACTTAGGGCTTCATCGTTGCATATATGTCTGGTCTGGTCTCGATCGTATAAATCATCACTGATCTTACGCAGTTTTTATATTATACTCTTACTTTATTTTACTCACTTTGGTTGTTTGTCGCTACTTGATATCTCTTTTGTTTACTGGTATTAGTAAATAGCTATGTCTTCTCAATAGATCTAACCATTATAAATTTTTCTGCGTTGTTTTGAAAACTGTATAGTAATATTTGTAGATTATTTTTACCCTTCAATATAACCTCTGAAATATGCACCTGGAAAGTCAAGACCATGTACGAAGCAGGCAAAATTAATAATGCCATCCATGAAGTGGAAAGACTAAATATCGATATAATGGGCATCAGTAAAATGCGATGGCCTGATGCTGAAAAATGTCAAATAAACGAGCCAAAAGTATATTACTCCGGAAATACAGAAGGTCAACATAAGTATGGCGTCAGAATAATTTTAAATAAATAAATAAACAAATACGTTACGAATTTTGTTCCAATATCCGACAGGATCATGCTCATTCAATTGGATTTATTTCCAGCAAAAACCAACATAATCCAAATATACGCACCCACAGCAGACAAATCAGACGAAGTAATAGAGGCTTTTTATTACAATTTAAGGAAAGTCCTAAGTAAGTTAAAAACCAATGAAGTAACGCTAATAATTATGGGTGACTTTAATGCCAAAATAGGTAAGGGTAATTATGGTGAAGTAGTAGGTTCATGGGGTCTGGGTGAGCGAAATGAGAGAGTAGAACGCCTACTCATATTTGCTACGAAAGAAGAGTTGGTAATCACCAATACACTCTTCAAATTACCACACAGAAGGTTGTACACATGGCGCTCACCCGGTAACACGTCAGAAAATCTCATAAGAAACCAGATTGACTATATTTTAATCAATAACAGATTCAAAAACTCAATAACATCAGTGAAAACCTACCCTGGTGCAGATATTAAGTCAGACCATATCCCATTTAGGTAACCCACTCGCTAAGTTTCGTCTGAAATTTAAAAAATCCACAAACCTAATCCTATAAGATACATTCTCAAACAACTAAGAGATGATGACATAAAGCAAGAAGTACGGGAATATCTGAAAAACAACATATCTAAGTCAGAAGTAGTTAATGATGTTGACATAGAAATAAACCACTTAGAAAACATTGGAAAGGAAATATTGGACCAATACCTGCGATCAAAAAAAAAAAAAAAAACCATGGATGACCGACGGTATATTACAGATGATGGTCAGAAGAAGAGAATCCAAGCGGAAAGACTACGTTGCATATCAATTTCTAGACAACGTGATAAAAAAAGCTGTCAGAGAAGCTAAAAATAGAAATTTGGAAGAACAGTGTGAAGAAATCGAGATATTGGAACGATTCTTTCAACCTCCACAAAAAGATCAAATAAGCAGCAGGCATCTATAAATCAAACAGGCCGGGACACTTAACAGACGCTCAAGGAAATGTAATAGTTGATATTGAAGAAACAAAAACAACATTGATGAACTATGTGACAACAACGATAGGAATGCCACCATTACACAAAATAAAAATGACGATGCCACCTATTCTCGAAGTGGAAGTAGAAGCTGCTGTAAACAACATCAAGAAGGGAAAAGCCACAGGGCCAGACGAGTTCTATTCAGAATTTTTGAAACTTATGGATAAAGTCTAAGTAAAAAGGCTTACCTTGATCTTTAACAATATATACAAAAATGAAAAAATACCGTAACAGTAGCTAAGATCAACTTTTATAACAATCCCTAAAAAACTCAATGCCAAAAAATGTAAGGATTATCGAATAATAAGCCTTATGAGCCATCTCCTGAAATTTTTTTTAAAAATTATACATAAAAGTATATACAAAAAGTGTGAAGAACACACAATTCGGCTTCGGGGATGCATTGGGTACTCGAGGGGCACTTTTTGTAGTACAAGTTCTCTTTCAAAGATGTAGAGACGTGAATTGTGATATATATATATATATATATATATATATATATATATATATATATATATATATATATATATATATATATATATATATATATATATGTGTGTGTGTGTTTTTGATTACCAGAAAGCGTTCGATAGAATAAAATATGACGAACTGATGAAAATATTCAATTCAATTGGTCTAGACAGCAGAGATCGCCACATAATAAACAATATCTATTACGAACAAACTGCAGCTGTTAGAGTTGGGGATTAGTTAACAGACGATATAAAGATAAAAAGGGGTGTGGGAGAGGGATGTATATTATCCCCATTATTGTTCAATGCATATTCAGAGCACATTATGAACCTAGAGCTAACCACTACAAGACTTTTCAGGGCAGCAGTCAACAAAGTCAGAATAGCCATGTTAGTGTATAACATCCGTAACGGATAGGCACCATAAGAAGATAACCTCTTTCTGCTGTTTTAACTTTTTGTATGATCTCATTGATTACCAAATTGAAGACAACTGCACTGAGGCTCTCTTCCTGCCTATTTGGTATTTTATTAGTTAGAGAGTTTTCCGATTTTATAAATATTGATGTCCATTTCTTCTCAAGGCCTTAAATCCCAAAGCCTACGTTTTCAGATCTTAATAGGTTATGGAAGCAAATTATATATGACGCAGTCTTGTACGCACTATGAGACAGCTGATGAAAATCGTATCGACCGTTAACATATTTGATCGGAAGCCTCGTTGTCTTTCACAAATTCCGGGTTTTTTCACTTTGAGCGATATAATTTTTGTCATCAGTATCATAACAGTTTGTGATGACAAAAATTATATTTGTATTGCCAAATCGCCAAATTTTATACATTGCTCAAAATCCATAAACCAATTCTGTCAATACGTCCAATAGTAGCTTTATTTAGATCCAATACTAAACAAATATCCGCTTTTTTATAGACATCGTTACTAAAGCTTACGATTTTGAGAATAGGTATTATATAGGTATTAGAGATTGTTGTTTTATTTCTTTTGACAACTTTATTAACATATTTCTGTTTAATAACATTTATTTCTTCTAAATTAATAAATTATATCAACAAACTTTTGGTACCTCGAAGGGAGCAAAGTTTTCTTCTATTATTATTGCTGTTTATGTTATGGATTATGTGTTAGACACTGTCATTTCTGTTTTATCCGTTAATATTGGACATCATATTGGCTAAAAAAAACTGATAAATTACTAAAAACCTTCACTAGTTTTATTCCAGAAATCCTATTTACTATAAAGATAGAGGATAATTACTAATTTTTTATAACCAGTCTGAACATAAGGATGATATCGGATGCAAATAATTATATTAAAATTGGTTGGTATTTAAAACATACTCATTAAGGGGATTTTAATTCCCATTGATATCACAAACCGTCCACCAAAGTCAGCTTATTGAAACAAATGAAAAGCAGAATCATCAAATTATCAGATCCTTCATTACCTAATACAAACCAAGAGATATTAAATAATTAATTTATCACCAATTCTTAGTTAAACATATTAATTATTAAGACTTGTAAAACACAGTCCATAAAGAAGACTAAACACCTTTCCCGGCGACTAGCACTGTTGATCCCGATGGCCCAATTAATGACAGGGTCTCTGATACTCATTATTCTGGCCTTACAACTCTGCTTTGATCCTAGCCTCCTTAAGAATTTCTGTCCAGTCGTTCCTATCCATCGCCTTTCGTCGCTAAGCACGTATTCCCATATTCCTCATGTCTTTATCGATGTTATCGATTAAACCTTGTTCTGGGTCTTCCTCTTCTTCTTCTCTAACCAATGGGTCTATCAAGGAACGTTTTTTTAGCCGGGTCATTGTTTCATTCGCCTTAGTACTTTTCTTTAGAAACATCTTACTATGTTTTCATTACTTTTTGTTAGAGTCAAGGTTTCTAAACCATATGTTAGGACTGGGTGAATTATGGTTTTGTAGAGTTTTATTTTTGTATTTCTCGATATAATTTTGGATTTATTACTGGATTATTGTGGAATATTTTCAGTGTTAAGGGGCGCTTCCAGGTATACTGTAGCGGTTTACTTTGCCTACCAAATTGGGTATCACTTATAGGGGGTTGAAACTGGGGACTAAACAATTACTGGGCTGGAGATAGGGCAAGCAAACAAACCGAAACGTCTGTGAACGGTCACTAATATATATATATATATATATATATATATATATATATATATATATATATATTGTGACGATTGCGGTTTATAGAAAATAATTTATAAGTTATATACTACATAATATTAGATATAAAAAAGTATTTGATTATTTTAAATAAGTTATATACTAGAGAATTTTATAAAAATATATTTATGTGAGGGCATTTTTAATAAATTAGCATATAATAATTGTAAAAAGTTGTATTTTAGTAATTTTAATGTTGTAAATAGATTTAAGTGAGCCATGTGCCTAGGCAACCAACTATACAGTGAGTGATAGACAGATATTTATACTCTGAAGTGACGTTTAAGAATATTTACGAATATAAGTGGGGTTATATTGTTTGAAATGTGTATTTTATTAAATTAGAGTGTTAGTTACTAATTTGAATGTTTATTCTGATCTGAAAAGCCTAAATGTAAACAAAATTATTAATAGAAAAGAATGGAATTCTCTGGATCAGCGGAGATGACCATTGTTTACAGTCGAACATTCTCGATATAATGATTATGGCGGTGGATCGAACAGATATTTTTTCGAGAACATCTATATAGAAGTTAATAGAACGATTGGAACATGATCTCTTACCAGATGGTTCTGGAATAGAAAAAAAGGATATAAATACCCGTGATTTGGATTCAAGATAGCAGTTTTGGCAGTTTTTAGTTAGAAGTCAAGCAGTTTATTATGAAAGTTAGTAGAAGATAGACACAATTAATTAGTGAAGTCAATTGTTCACAGTTTTAGTAAATCAGTCAAGCAGTTTTATAAGAAATATGAAAGTTAGTTGGAGATAGTCCAATTGTTTAATATAGTGAGTTAAATGAAGATTAAAAATTATGCATATAATTTAATGCACATTTATAATTATACACAAATAATTATTGAAGATTAAAAAAAGTATATTGGAAGAAATTAAATTATATTATGGTTGGAGATTAGTATAAATCAACTTATAATAAGTGGATATTGGTATATTGAAAAGAAGAATAAATATAAATGCTGTTTGCTGGTTTGGTTGGTGGTGTATAAATGCTGGTGAAGAAAACTATATCTTAAATTGGTAGAAGCTGATAATTGGAAAAAGTATTTTCACAAAAAACAAGGATAACTGAAGTACGAAGACATTCAGTGGTGATTAGAATCTATATAGTAGAAAACATTTCATTTAGGCATTCAGTGAAAGAAAGGTACAAAATTTTGTTAATATAATTTAGTTAGTGTCATAACAATTTCAATTTTGAAGATAGTTTTGTTTAAAATTTAGATTGTCTATAGAATTTAATTAGTTTTATAAGAACATCAATTTAAAGATAGTTTATTTTAAATTTACATTGGCTAGGTTAGATATATATGTGTGTTTCATAATAGTTATAATAAAGATAATTTAAAAAAGTACTTACAAGCTAATTCTTTGAGAACCGCGATAAAAACCCTATATATATATAATATTAAAAATACTCATTGCTCATCATTCAAACAAAAAACACATCATAACAATTTGGCACCCAACGCGGTGGCTCTCTATTTAAAAGAATTAGTTTGGGAAGATAAGTGCTCTCATATAATTAAATTAATTATCAGTAGAAAGAAAAAGTATAGATTTTAATTTTAATTATATTTGAACAAGTAAAGTCTCAAAATGTCTCAAGGAAAGAAAGGTACAAGAAGCAAAAAGAATGAAGAAGATGTGTTAGTAGAAACACAACCTATACAAGAGGAGAGTTTAGTTCAAGTTCCACAAGATACTGCAGAAATGAATCCAGAAAGAGAGGAAAATGTCAATATGGCAGCTTTGATGTCATTAATGATGCAGATGAACAAGACAATAGAAGAGAATTCAAAAGAAGTCAAAGAAGACATGAAAAAAATGGAACAGAAAATGAAAGAGAATATGAAGAAAATGGAAGAGAATACGAAAAAAATGGAAGAGAACACGAAAAAAATGGAAGAGAATTATAGAAAATTAGAAAAGAAAATAGAAGATAATAATAATAAAATTGTAAAGCAAATAGAAAAACAAATGGATAAAAAACTTGAAGCTGCAGAGAAAAAAGTAGCAAATGAAATAAAAAGTATACGGAATGACTACAAGAAAAGGATAGACAATGAGAGGACAGAAGTAAAGAGGATTATTCAAGATAATAAGATAGATATAGAACAGAAAATAGAGTTACAGAAATGTAACTTAGAAGTAAAAATTAACGAAGACAGGAGAAACACAGAAGAAAAATTAGACGATATACAACAAAATATCCAAATAAATAGTAATCAAATAAGAAATGTGGAACAGAGAATAGATGATATTTCACAAATGAGAGACATAGGGAGACCTTACTTAAATTTAACAAATGAGACTGGGATTAAATTCTCTGGTAATATAAAAAATTTGCATCCTAGAGTATACATAAATAGTTTAAAACATAAATTAAGATTGGTGAATAATATTAATGATATTAAAGATTATATTAGAGTGACATTAAATGACAATGCAGCAACTTGGTTTGCTAGTATTGAGAATGATTTAGATAATTTTCAAACATTTGAAAATAAATTTTTAAATTATTATTGGGGTGAATTAGAGCAAGCCAAGTTTAGAGAAATTCTATATTTTGGAAAGTATAATCACAATTTAAAATCAAATATGGTAGATTATGCATTAAAACTGATAACAGTTGCAAAATATTTAGAACCACCACTTAGAGAGGATGAAACAGTCTTAAATGTATCTAGACATTTTGATGCTGATGTTGTCCAAACAGTAACTGTACAAAATATTCAAACAATAGAAGAGGCAATATGACAAGTAATAATAACAACAGAAAAAACAATAATAACTTTCAATATAATAAAAATGATATTCAACAATATAGACAATCATATAACATTAATACTAGGTATGGTAATAATTTACAAAATTTT
The DNA here is from genome assembly GCF_040954645.1 of Diabrotica undecimpunctata. NCBI lineage: Eukaryota > Metazoa > Arthropoda > Insecta > Coleoptera > Chrysomelidae > Diabrotica > Diabrotica undecimpunctata. Next base: position 101,276,112 of record NC_092810.1, read on the forward strand.
AATAATAATAACAGTAATCCAAATAGACAGAACTTTAATAATAATACTAGTTATAATAGACAAAATTTTAATAATAATACTAATTATAATAGACAACATTTTAATAACAATACTAATAATAATAGACAAGATTTTAACAATAGAAGAAATACAGAGCGACCTAACTATAACAGACAGGTAAATTGTGTTCGAAGGAATAGAAGCTGCGAAGACAGGGAACGAAATAGTACAAGGCAAGAAAATGTGAGTGGAAGTCATAGTAGGGAAAGACATAGGACATCAGATCCAAGTGGTCAGATACAATCTGACAATTCTAATAATCAAAATTTTGTGCAGTAAACTTTCTGAATTACAAGTTAGGCCATTGCTATTATGAAAAACCTTCTGAATTTATTTCTTTAGATGAAGAGAAAATTATTGAATCTATTAATTTAATTTATATAAATGCTTTGTCCAAAAATAAAATGATTAAAATTATGATAGATACTGGTTCATAAAGTACATTAGTCTCGGAGAATTTTATTTTTAATACATTAAAACTATCAGATATAATAAAGATTCCAAAAATTAAAATTATTGGTGCAAATAATAAGAAGTTGGGTGAAATTGATAAACTAGCCAATTTTAAAATTAATATTCTTAATAAAGAAATTAATATGCAAGGATTTATTGTCAAGGATTTATGTGTTGATATATTAATGGGAAATGATGAATTGCAAAAGAAGAAAGTAAAGATAGATTTTGAAGAAAAAATGGTAACTTTGGAAGGGCAAATAATTAAATTTATGCAGAAAGATGAGGTAGAAGAAGGAATAAGAGTTGATAGGATATTATTAAAAGAAAATAATGATGTTTATGAAGAAGAAATGTATTTTGATGATAGGGAAATGTCCCAAAAGAATGTAAAGAATAATTATTGTAGTGAATATTTAAGGAATGGAAATTTTAAGCAGATGGATGCCTACGAGGCGGAGTGCGTAAAATTGGAAGCAAGGAATAATGAGTACATAATGAAGAATAATTTTATTTGTAAAGAAGAAGATATGATAAAAGTTTTAAATTGCCCTGAAGAATATAAATCAATAGTCATTTCCATATTGCAGCAACACAAGGGACTTGTCAATAAAGAAAATAGAATTGCACAAAATTATATCCATAGTATAAAAGTTAAAGAAGAAAAAGATTTTAAAACAAAATCATACCCAATACCATATAAATACAGAGAAGAAGTAAACAAAACCATTAATAATATGTTAGAAGATGGAATCATTGAGAAGGCAGATACACGTTTTATCAACCCTATAGTAGTAGTGCGTAAAAGATCAGGTGAAATCAGGTTATGTTTGGATGCAAGGAATATTAACAAGATCACTGAAAAGCAATTTGAAGCACCAATGAGTATAGATGGAATACTAGGAAGAATTACAGGAATGTCATTTTTCACTAAAATTGATTTACAGCATAGCTTTTGGTTAATACCTCTAGAAAGAAAAAGTAGACAGTATACAGGATTTCAGATAGATGAAGTAGTATATCAATTCAAAGTAGTACCATTTGGACTTCAATCATCTTGCAGTGCTCTATGTAGATGTCTTCATGATATTTTGGATCAATATGAACATTTTGTAATTCACTACATTGATGATATATTAATTTTTTCTAAAACGGCTGAAGATCATGAGAAACACCTAAAAATTATAATAAATAGATTAGACAAAGTTGGACTAAAAATAAATCAAGAAAAATGTACATTTTTTCAAAAAGAAGTCATATATCTAGGTTATAAACTTAACACTAAGGGAATCGAAATGGATCCAGAACGGACACAAGTCATTCAGGAATATAAAACACCACACAATTTAAGAATTTTAAGAGGATTTATTGGAATAATTAATTATTATAAAAGGATGATACCAGATCTAAGTATAAAAGAAATTCCATTACTTGAACTACTGAGAAAAGGTGTAAAATGGAGATGGGATCAGAGAAGAGAACTAGCATTCCAAGAAATTAAAAACATTTTTCTGTCAAATTTGAAAATATACTATCCTGACTACACACAGCCATTCATATTAAGAACAGATGCATCAATAGAGAGATTATCAGGGGTATTATTACAAATACATGATGGGGTCGAATACCCAATACAATTCATTTCAAGAATTACAAAGCCGCATGAAAAGGGTTACTCAGTTTCAGAATTAGAACTAGCAAGTATAATACACTGTGTCACAAAATTAAGATTTTATTTGTTGGGTAATGAATTTACAATAGAAACAGATCACCAAGCTTTAACGTCTATATTAAATAACAAATATGGAAACAGTAGAATACATCGGTGGAGTCTAATACTTAGTGAATACTGCTTTGAAATCAAATACATTTCTGGAAAATCCAATATAGTGGCAGATGCTTTATCAAGGTTAGAAAATATACCACAAAAAGGGCAGCGAACAATAAAAATTGGATTAAATCAATTAGTAGAAAGTACTGGATTATATTCTAAAGAAGAAATTATAAGAGATCAGATCAATTTGAGTGAAAAACAAAAAGTCCTTAGGAAAGATGGGGTATATTATAAAATAATAAATGGCATAGAAGTATATGTAATAACTAGAACTTTAGCAAAGAAAATATTGAAAAATTTACATAACAATTATATGCATATTGGTTCAAGAAAGCTATGGATGCTATTTAGGAACAATTATTTTGCAAAGAATGACATAAGTATAGCAAAAGAAATTACTACCCAATGCCCAATATGTCAACTAAACAAAGAAAAGAATTTAAAAAAAACTTACTGATAGATCCATTTCATAGATAGATGGTAGATTTCTTTGTTGTGAATAAATTTGACATCATACTTGTTGAATTTTGTACATATGGAAATTGTTTGGTACCCTAAAAATCATAATTTGGGGTTAGATACAGAATTGATTGTGTAAATGTCTTTATAAAAAGTGTAAAACTTACCAATTTATATTGATGAAAGTTATTATGAATGGAAATAATTCCTAGATTTTGTCTATAAATAAACATAACACAATATAGATTATATTTTTAATTAAGGTTATATTTTATTCTCTGATATAGCATCCATTTGACATGACAGTTTGACCATAGAATAGCCGAACTGTGATCCGTTGTTCTCTACTTTGATATAGACAGCGAACAGGGATGTATTTAACACATTTTAAATAAAAAAAAAATTGAATTATTAATTTATTAAATTTAATAAGGTATGAGAAAATTAATATTTAAAAAAATAATAAGTAAATTATTTATTTTAAATATTATTTTTGGGGTATTGTGACGATTGCGGTTTATAGAAAATAATTTATAAGTTATATACTACATAATATTAGATATAAAAAAGTATTTGATTATTTTAAATAAGTTATATACTAGAGAATTTTATAAAAATATATTTATGTGAGGGCATTTTTAATAAATTAGCATATAATAATTGTAAAAAGTTGTATTTTAGTAATTTTAATGTTGTAAATAGATTTAAGTGAGCCATGTGCCTAGGCAACCAACTATACAGTGAGTGATAGACAGATATTTATACTCTGAAGTGACGTTTAAGAATATTTACGAATATAAGTGGGGTTATATTGTTTGAAATGTGTATTTTATTAAATTAGAGTGTTAGTTACTAATTTGAATGTTTATTATGATCTGAAAAGCCTAAATGTAAACAAAATTATTAATAGAAAAGAATGGAATTCTCTGGATCAGCGGAGATGACCATTGTTTACAGTCGAACATTCTCGATATAATGATTATGGCGGTGGATCGAACAGATATTTTTTCGAGAACATCTATATAGAAGTTAATAGAACGATTGGAACATGATCTCTTACCAGATGGTTCTGGAATAGAAAAAAAGGATATAAATACCCGTGATTTGGATTCAAGATAGCAGTTTTGGCAGTTTTTAGTTAGAAGTCAAGCAGTTTATTATGAAAGTTAGTAGAAGATAGACACAATTAATTAGTGAAGTCAATTGTTCACAGTTTTAGTAAATCAGTCAAGCAGTTTTATAAGAAATATGAAAGTTAGTTGGAGATAGTCCAATTGTTTAATATAGTGAGTTAAATGAAGATTAAAAATTATGCATATAATTTAATGCACATTTATAATTATACACAAATAATTATTGAAGATTAAAAAAAGTATATTGGAAGAAATTAAATTATATTATGGTTGGAGATTAGTATAAATCAACTTATAATAAGTGGATATTGGTATATTGAAAAGAAGAATAAATATAAATGCTGTTTGCTGGTTTGGTTGGTGGTGTATAAATGCTGGTGAAGAAAACTATATCTTAAATTGGTAGAAGCTGATAATTGGAAAAAGTAATTTCACAAAAAATAAGGATAACTGAAGTACGAAGACATTTAGTGGTGATTAGAATCTATATAGTAGAAAACATTTCATTTAGGCATTCAGTGAAAGAAAGGTACAAAATTTTGTTAATATAATTTAGTTAGTGTCATAACAATTTCAATTTTGAAGATAGTTTTGTTTAAAATTTAGATTGTCTATAGAATTTAATTAGTTTTATAAGAACATCAATTTAAAGATAGTTTATTTTAAATTTACATTGGCTAGGTTAGATATATATGTGTGTTTCATAATAGTTATAATAAAGATAATTTAAAAAAGTACTTACAAGCTAATTCTTTGAGAACCGCGATAAAAACCCTATATATATATATAATATTAAAAATACTCATTGCTCATCATTCAAACAAAAAACACATCATAACAATATATATATATATATATATATATATATATATATATATATATATATATATATATATATATATATATATATATATATATATATATATATATATATATAAAGTACCTATATCATTTAAATAAAAAACTTAATTTCAGGGGCGACCTTTATTTTAATAAAGAACATAATAAGGAAAGAGAAACTACGCATGGGTTTATAAGTTTATACATTACTATTACAAACTTGCTTTTTTAAGGGAAGGCGTAAAATACCCCTTCAATAACTCTATTATTTTAATATCCAAAAGTTAATTTTTACGTGCCATTTGGTGGCTTAATACCGCAGGTTTTTTCGTTCGCGTACACTTGTTGTTGACATTAATGAAGTAAACAGGTAGCACCTACCACTAAAAGACATAAGCAGTTAAGGGCAACAAAATTTATTAGACTTTGTCGGCTAATTAAAACGAAATTCGGTTGGGCCATTTACGTTTCCCCAAAAGACAAAACTAATTTGGACCCGAAAAGCTGCCTGTATAATTCGGTCTACATAAATAGTTAAACAGCCAAGCCGCAATTTCATTAGGGTTCCAAGGGAAGGCCTATTTGGGGGAAAGTGTTGTGGATAAGTATGACCAGTGTGAGTTATGCCAAAAAAAGAAAGTGGGAATAAGGAGAAAGAAAATTCTTATTCATGTTTGTCTCCCTTAACCTTTGTTGATCTAAGATAATTAAATCAAGGGTAACTTTATTACAAAATGTCACATAAATGTAGGTACATATGTATACAGTGAGTGAAACAATTATGGAATAAATTCATTTTCTAGAGAAAAGGCACTATGGAGACAAATCACGAAATAGGTCAGTTTTATTTTTAAATTAAGTATGATTTTGAATATATTATCATACTAGTGACGTTATCTGTTTGGACGTAATGATGTAATTGATGATTCTTTTTAATAAGAATATCATTCATATGCTAGCTCGTATTCTAGCTCATTTTAAAGGTTATTACTTCGGCAAATATGCAAATAAAAATGTAGAAAATATGCGCATAAATATGCACGTGTTTACCCGAAAATATGCAACTATTTTACAAAATATGCATACAAATAAATAAAAAAATCGTAAAATAGTAACAATTTTATTAAAAAAAAAAGTGTTCATAACTAAATATTTCCTACTATTCATTAAGATTTACATTTATTTTAAGTAACTACATCATTTTTAAGTATGAATAAACTTATTTAGAATTATGGTAACAATAAATGACCAAGTGGTGTTCAAAATTTTCTAACAAAAACTTGTGGCTTCTGTCTGAGTACATATATTTATATATGGAAAAACTTCGTTTAACATCAACTGATGTAACGGGAGCATTTTTCAAACTAACCAAAACATTTGGTTCTAAATTAATTGTTTCCAAAATATTTCCAGCTAGAACACTGACTACTTCAGAAAGAATATGGTAACCTTTATTTTTTTCCATAGTAGCTTCAAATTTGTTTAAAATATCTTTTCCAATATTACCTCTAACGTTCCGACAACATGACGCAAATTCTTTTATTAATGCTGTAATTTCGAACAATGACAGTTTTGGTGATTCTAACTGAGTAATTGTTTTTTGAACAAAACTAAAATTTGATTTTATAAATGAAAGTTCTTGTTGAAGCAAGTTACTCTGAAAAGTTTGTTTAGAATCCAAAAGAGATTGGGAACTTTCATCTGTTAACGTATCAATTATGTTCTTTATTTTAACAAAATGATCTGCATAAAAATTAGCTGCTTCTAACCATGTTCCTCATCGCGTTAAAATAGGTTGTGGTGGAAGAGGAATGTTAGGTAGCATTTCTTTATAAAGTTGAATTCTTATAGGAGATTTAAGAAATACTTTTTTGACACTGGATATCATGGTATTTACAAGAGGAAACTTTTTTCGTATTTCCTCTGCAACTCTGTTTAATCCATGCGCTACACAAGTAACATGTATTAAATCTGGAAAAAATATTTTTAAATTTTGTCCTGCTTTCACCATATAAGGAGCAGCATCCGATAAAATAAGCAGTAATTTATTAGAAGGAATAGTTGTCGAAAGAAAAAAAGTTGCTAATGTTTCTTGTATAAAACGCGAAATTGTTAAAGCATTTGTTTTCTCAAGTTGCTGGCATGAAATAAGATGAGATTTTGGTAAGGTATCTTCTTTAAGAACACCAATCAATAAATGAGCAATATACTTTCCTGAGTAATCAGTGGTTTCGTCTACAGATATGTAGAAATAATTTTCTTCCTTAATATTAATTAACACCGACGAGTATAGCCCGTTCACATTATTTCTTCTTAGAGACCGATCACTTGGAACATTAAGTTTGCAATATTTTTTTAGAAACGAACTAAAATTTACATTTGCTAATTTTGAAAGCGGTATGTTTGCAGACACTAATGCGCGACACAAGTCTTCATTAAAAGTTTCTTGCTCATCTAATTTTTTTGAAGTAGATTGGAAACATTTAGCCATTGAAGTTTGATGTTTTCCTCCTATTTTTCCTTTTTTTGCAATGTGTGAAGCAGTTCTCACATATTGGTCTATCTGAAATTTTTTCTCACATGCTATCTATAAATAAAAATAAAAACCTTTATTTTAACCCAACCTTTAAAATATAAAAGTATACAAGGTCTCCAGCTGATTCTCCAAGGGAAAGTAAATGGTAAGAGAGGACCGGGAAGAAGACGCATTTCCTGGCTTCAAAATTTGCGAAAGTGGTATAACACGACTACCACTGAACTGTTCCGCACTGCAATAAGCAAAGTGAAGATAGCCGTGATGATCGCCAACGTCCGGAACGGATAGGCACTTTAAGAAGAAGAAGATACAAGGTGTTTTTGGTTAATCAAATAACTGGTTTGGAAAAAAAACACTCGCTAAGTGTTTTAAATGCAGTATTAATCCACAAATTAGTTTTTGTTACTAACCATTAGTACATTATATAACTTATTTTAAAATTCAACAAAAGTTTTTTTTTTGTTAATTCAATTACAATAAAAATAATTGTGTTTTAGAATAGCTGACTTCATAAAAAAAAGTAAGGGTGAAAAATTTTTCTAAATACACACCATTGTATTGTACCATGGACAATTTTTTCTCACTAAAGGAAGCTATTTTTCATTTAAAAACAACCTACGAGTACTAAATTTCAAGTAAATACGTTTATTGGTTTTAAAGTTATTGTTGTTATTAACTAAAAGAATTTAATTTTTTTTAATTTTAACACCCTGTATCTCGAAAAGTAAATAAGTTTGACCCCTCATTAACTATATCGTTTTATTCAATATTTCTAGAAGTATCTACAGTCAAACGTTGTAAGTGTCATTTGGAAACACCCTGTATGTATGAAATATTAGATATTTAATAGAAAATATTAGATACTTACAATTTTGCCACAGACTGAACAGTAGATTTTTCCCATATCCATAGACAGCTCTTTATAAGGTTTAATCCAAGTTGAAGATAAGCATAAAATACTGCATATTTTTGCATAAAATACTGCATATTTATGCGCATATTTCATACTTTTTTATTTGCATATTTGCCTAAGTCTAGTAATAACACATGAAAAAAAAAATTAAAAGAAAATTACAATTATGTAGACAGAATGATTTAATGATAAATAGCACGTTTTCAGCTTATAAGCATTTACAACAACTCCGTAAAATTTAGTTCAAATTAAATCGCATGAAATATTCGGAAGGCAAGTCAAAAAACACAACTTTAATAAAAAACAGGTCCTACTCTTTAGGAGCCAAGGAAAAATTCAAAGTTTTTAACAAAACTTTTAGCAAACAAACAAGTTAAATAATAATAAAAATCTTTTTCACCTGATAAAAGGACGGCAGGTCGTTATTGGCTCAAAGGATTTCTAAAATGAAACCCCAAGAAATTAGAAATCGTAAAGCAGAGAATGTGAATTCTCCAAGAGCCTAAAAATAAACAAATTTATCGTAAATGGCCATTTTAAAATTTTTAGGAAATTACTCAGTGATAAGTGTTTGTTGGATAGAAAGGATGTCACCTAACGTTACATCATCATTAAATAGTTTTGGCGGAGAAAGGTGCCAAACGAGTACACATAGCGTCAAATGGACATGGACAAAATGTTACAATAGTTTCATGTGGTAACGCTATGGGTGCCGCTATTCCTTCTGCACTTTTATTTAATGGCATACGATTTAAATCAGAATGGTCATATTTATTACCTCCTGGTGAAATTATAATGATAAAACCTAAAGGTGGCATGACAAAGAGACCTTTATAGATTGGTTCCCAGCAATACAACATATGAGCTTCAACTCATGGATAAAGCTGTTTTTAGATCTTTTAAACACTTCTGAAAATATGAGGTTTTAAAATACTAGACTCAAAATAACGATCGCTCAATAACGAAGCAACGTTTCGGAACCATTTTCTTCATAGTATGAGATAAGTCAATGTCACATGCTAACATCAAATCGGGATTTTCGGCAACAGGCATCTATCTTCTGAATCCAGATGCAATAGCAATAGCGACGTTTGCTCCAAGTACAGTTACTTATCATTCTATTAGACCTGATAAAACCATCATCCGAGATTTATCCACTTCGAGCACATTCTTCTCATAGGCAGTCACCTTCTCCAAGTACGTCGAAGGTTGGAAAAATTAAAAATCGCTCTGCCGTAAAGTCATCGACAATCAACAGTGATTCTGATGATATAGTGAGATAAAAGAAAAACATGACACTTCATTTCCAGATATGCTAACCACTCCATATATGGCACAAAAATCTACAAGAGCAAAAGGAAAAGTCACTGTCAATAGTAGAGCCCAAGTTGTGACAAAAGATCTGTTCGACACGGATAAAATCCATATCACCCGTAAGAAACCCAATTTACCTACAGTATCCAAGAAAAGTTTTTCTAGTACTAAGAAAAACTGGTTTTGCAAGGCGTATAACGACGATAGAGTAGCCGATATAAGATTATGCAGCGTATGTTTATGTTACTTATCTGAGGACTGCCTATTTTCTTATTTTTCTTACATTATTACATATTATTACATTTGAAATAATAGGTTACCGACATTGCCAACAAGGATTTGAAATATAACCAAAGTGATTTTTTTCAATTGTCCATTAAATATATAAAAATACCCAAGTTATTATTTTAGTCATTTTAAGATAATTTCAAGTATTTCATTGAATAGTTTAACTGGTGACATCTTTTTTAATATGACTCTCTATCCAACAAAAAAATTCTAAACCTTAGCTTAGAGATATTACCTTCAGATACCTTAAAACTATAGTTTCTTCCCTCAAAATTATATGTTTAAAAAAAAAATACATATCTCATCTTCTGTCTTTTATAACACGATAATAGACTTTACTCTTTCCCACAATTCAATTTTTTAATTCTCAAATAAAAAAATATATTTAAAAAATTCTCCTTGCCACAAGACTAATATGCCAATATCAATAAACAAAGTAAATACAAACAACTTAGCGACAAACCGACAAAAGTTGGAGAAACTGAATTCATGTCAAATAAATAAGAAAAATAGGACAAGTCCTATTTCATAAATTTCTTCATGAATTAATTCGTGAACCCATTAACGTTAAAATTGGATATCTAATTGTGCTTTGCACATTTTCAATTTAACCTTGAAGTTACTTCATAATTTTCTTGGTGAATCTATTGTTGGTGTAAAGCTGCTTCTACAAAGTCTACATATTAATCACATAATAAATTGAACGTAGTACACACATGTGCCAATTTAAAATGTTGGTCCTAAGACCACCTATAATGTAATAGTACACAAAAAAGGACCACACCCTGGTCATTTCAAATTTATTTGATCATCAAAATTATTTTATATATCATTTGGCTGATTTTTGGAATCGTCATATTAAAATCAACGAATACATCACCTCGTATAAAGCGAAAATGTTAACTTATTTAGTTGTCTCGCCTCGCTGAAATAATTGATGCCAGTCAGTATATTGCATTAAACGAATATCCACTTTAAATGGCACATTTTGTCTTTTTTTGTATCAGTATAAATGAAACTCGCCCGTTTCCGTACGGCTCACCCGTAGGCTTCCTCAATTTGCAAACCCGCACCGAGCATCCATTTGAACTGACATCTTCCGGTAACCGGAGCAACGTGATGGATAGCTAGGAATTAACTGGTATACATACACATGTAGAGAGTGATACACAAAGTAAGCAGGAAGTACACAAACCCTGACAGTGGCAATGCCTCGAAGGTTGATCGATCTATTTAAACATAATGTTTGTTTAAGAAAGTTAGGGACCAGAAGGGTATCACACAAGTTAGATATACATAATATGTCAATATCTAATAACTGACGCTGACGCAGGGAAAACTTCCTGGTATTTAACAATCCTACGAAACCGTTCCAACTACCGCCAACAGAGTACTTCGGGGGATAAATTTTAGTCCGTTATTCCTATTAACCCAGATATTGCTGAAATTGTTTTTTCTTGTATTTTTGAAATATTTAATTTTTAGCGTCATTAATGCCCACAAAAGTAAAATTTGAGACATTTTTTTGCTAAAAATACGATACTTTTTTCAAAAAGCGTGTTCTTTGGCATAATCAATGGCTTACACTAACAAAACATTAAGAGTGTCCAAAAATTAAAAATTTTTATTTATAATTATTACAATTATTAAAGGAAAAAATCCCAAATATCTAGTTTGTATGATATTTATAGTGATTGTCACAATGCAACGGGGGATCCAATCAATTGCCATCTATAGTGCCTGTGCTTAATTTTTTATGACTCCTATTCCTCCTATTTAAGCTAGGATAACAATAAAATGATATTTTAGTCTATTATACAACTTTCATAACAAACAAATCACTTTTGGAGAGTCGCTGAACTTTAGCGTAAACTCGTCTTATGAAATCAATCTACGTGTAAATATTAATCGCCAAATTCACAGCCAATATCAATAAGGGCAGGTCTTTTTGCCTCCAAATAAATATTGTTCTATCTGACATATAGTTATCTGGAGGATAGACATTTATTAATAGAATAAAACGTACCCGTCTTTCCAGGTCAATTTATGGTGCGGTTACTTATCTGTGAGATAAATAATATAAAAATTATTTCGGAACACGCCAAGATTTAATTAATTATCAAAGAAATTACAATAATATTTTAATGTCTCTTTTGATTATACAATTTTTGGTGGTAGGAATAAATTAAATTATATAAAGAAAAATTTAATAACGAATTACAATAATAATACATGTATATTAATGATCGTTCTGAGGATTCTCCATAACACTAAAATATTATATAAGATTAGTTCAAACATCTTCAACTTCAGAAAGTTCAATAATGTCTTCATGTAGCAAAAAGTAGTTTACATTTTATAGAATAGACATATAAAATGTAGCTGTAGATTAGAACCAATAAATCTTTTAGAAGTAATGGATTTTAACAAGAGCTATGAGTCATTCCGATGCAGTACACAAGTTTACCTGTTATTTACAAGGTCAAAGCTCTTGTCAAAATCCATTACCTATAACTCTACAGCCACTTCCATTGGATCAAATAGTACCTTTACCTTCTCTTCTATACATAAAAAATTCTGTTATATATATTTAGTTTAAAAAGGGAATTGATTATAGAAATTTTCTTTTATAACCTTCGGAGTACGGAAATTACTTTACTTACTTAGATAACGATGATGGGTCAAGTATGATCCATTCTCATTTTATTTATAGGGATGTTTTAAATAGTCAGTATAATTAAACAGTATCTTTAATTCAACAAAAAACAAAGAAACATAAAAATTTTAATCCTAAATTATTGTATTATATTTTTTAAGATGGTTCACCATCCTGGTCTTTTTGGCAGTAGTTGCATTTAATTTAGACAATATTTACTTCTTCGTGTTTTGAATGAGTATTACAAACAAATCTTTTACACATGTCACACATTTTTGAATATTTAATGTCACTACCCCTACAAGAATAACAACGACCTCGTTTTGTTGCAGATTGTTGCACTTCCTATTTGCTTTTTTAAACTAACACTGGTGGTCTCTATTGCAGCGATTACGGATTTATGGTACCCGGTAGGTTCTTCTTGTATTGCTTCAGCTCTTCGGTTTATATTGGGTGAGGTTAATTGTTTTTCAAGCTCCTCAAGAAATAGTTTTCTGCGATGTTTTATATTTACTTGGGTGTTCCATTCCGGATTTTTCATATTCCATAGAACGAAAGCATTGTAGCATGCAATATCCAAAAAGTTAAAAAATATACGCAAGGGCCATCTTCTTGTTGCTCTTTTACATGTGTACTCTCGGATCAATTTATCTAAAATATCAACTCCACTTTTAGTTTGGTTGTGATTCAGAATAGTCTTTGGTTTAAACTTTTGGTCTTCACCAGAAAGGCTTGGTGTTACATATGAAGTTACATATGAAACTTAAGTAATGTTTCTGGTAAACAAAAATTTTAAAGAATGCAGTGAGCGATATGTCATTTCAAACAATGATTTGGGTAAACTCTTCCTATTTTTTATGATAGTACTCAAAAGAGTTAAATTTTTGGATAAGAGTTCTTCAGATAAAGCAATGTCGGTAAAAAAATTATCAGTTGTAATATTTTGACCAGACCTATACCAATGTTCTGTAAGTGTTTTGACAACTCTTGGGCCTTGGTCACGTTTAGATTGATCACCAATCTTTTCAGTATATATCTCAAAGTTACAGCAATAAAAATTTTTAGCGTCACATAGGGTCCAAGTCTTTATACCGTATTTTTTTTGTTTACTAGGTATATAAATCAGAAATGGGCAACGTCCTCTAAAATCTATAAGCTGCTCGTCGATAGTACAAAAAGCAAATGGTTCATATGATTCCCTACAATTTTGGGCAAATAGATCAGCGATTTCTCGAATAGGAGCTAATTTATCTCGTCCTCTTCTTTCTGCTCTAGTATCCAAATTATCAAAGCGAATATACTTCAAAATACTTATATCTCTATCCCGGCTTAGAGATGCTTTATAAATAGGACGCGTAAATTATTTGTCTTGGACCATAAACTATGCACCTTCTCATGAAACTCTCTGAACCTCCACATAATATGAGAATACCAAAGAAAGCACCAGTTCGACTAGATAAACGTCAATCCAATCCTTCATTTGTTTCTCGTTCTTACTGTTACGCAGCTCAATATTTTGATTTTTCGTAGTGAGACCTATGTTTTTCTGTAATAAATTACATGCCAATGTCTTACCCTCTTTTGGAGCTAAATAACGACATGTTTGTCCTTCACACATAACATCAGATACGTTAGATCGTCCATTATCTGTATTTTCAGAAGTTGTCGCTAAAACTTTCTAATTATCGAGTTCAGTAATTGATAAATTACTTTCATGTGCTTCTGGCTCACAACCGTCATTATCGCTCACTTCCAGCTCTGCAATGTCATATTCTTCACTATCTGATAGGAGTAAGGCATACAACTCAGCTTCACGCAAAGGTTTATTCTTTCTCCACATTTTGATATAATACTGCACACTTCAAGATTAATGCTTGAATTAAATTTATAAACAAACGTGAAATACCGCTTTACACCAAAGTTAGACCTCTCCTCTCCGACGTTCTCATAGAATATACCTATTAGACACTACATTTACTCCCAAGGTTAACTTCTATCTACTAATATTTCTACAAACATAATCATTTGGCCTTGAATTCGTTCACTGGTAAAACAGATACGGCTGCGTTTTACGTGTACCTACAAATATATTGAAAATATTCTTCGAAATCCGAAGACCAGGTCAGGACTGACCCGGCGTCGTAGATGTTAAGCAGAGGAAAACTGTAATTTGCATGTTCACGAAGGATTAAGAAGAACTTACGATCAATCGGATTTGTAAAAAGATTATTTCATATAATATTAGGAAATCAGTGAATATAGGGTCACGCTTGACCCAGTCTTCGTACTCGTACGGATAATCAGAATCTCAAAGTAACAACCGATTTCTATTATCTCTATTTAAACTTATTATCAAAAATACAGAATTATTTATACCGACCTGGTAGGTACCTACAAAATCAAACCCAAGAAGTATCATGAAATTATCAGAATTTAAAAACAGTATTCCATATTATATTCTGTGAAAGATTTAGTATTATAAGTTTTGAGAATTTTGTGCCAAATTCTGGATATTTTGTATACTTACTCTAAGTCTTTTTTTACAACTTAATGTATTTTATAATCATTAAAAGATTCTGACGACCTAGGTATTATGTGCATATTTTTCATTTTGGGAGCCTATACTGTTATTATTTAATTAATAGCACCAATATCTCGTGGAAAACGTTAACTAATCCATTTTTTTATTCATCAAGATTATAAAAACCTTAAATATCTAAACAAAGTAAAGAAAAAGAGGTAGAATACTTATTTTTTTTATTTTTTATTAAAAACTATTTACAATATATTATCGCAATATAGATCACTGTCGGTTTACTTAATCTAAACTAAATCTTAAAAAAGACTTTATCGTTACAAAAATTAAAAATGCTCCATTCTGCCCCTAAATATTATATTCTTACACTAAGTTTATAAACATTAAACATCATACTCTTCTACTTCATTAGATCTTCTAACATTGGATTCATGTCTCTCACTCACAATAAACAACAATATTTTGGTTACATTTTTTAATTTCGCGATAACCTACAACATAATAACAAACTACAATAAACACAATTTATTTTCCAGATAAATTCTTATAAGGCACTTTATTTGGAAAATGAATATTTTATATTTTATGTCTCAGATAAATTTATTCCCGACAGTTGGTAGTTCAGATTTCTTTCCTAGGTGGCATAGTTACCCTACCAGACAAACAGTTAGACTTGTCGTCCTAACCTTTTATATGGATAGATTATTTTAGATGTAGTGCTACATTACATTAATTGCAATAAATTTTACACTTTGGTGATAAGCAGCACAAGAAAATAAGTAAGGACTCGGGTCAAGGCTGCATCCTCTCCCCTTTGCTGTTTAACAGTTATGTAGAAAAGATATTTTTACTTACACAGCAGAATGAAAAAGGTTTTAAGATAAATGGAATTCTTATAAATAACTTGCGATATGCCGATAATGTCGTTGTCATAGCAGACGATATAGAAGAATTAAAAGAGATAGTAAATAATATTACAGCGGGAGTGAAATATGGTATCAATATTAACATGACAAAAACTTAATTAATAATAACCAGCAGAAAATTTCATATGCAAGCACAGTTACAAAGACGGGTAGTAATAGGTAGAAATAATCTTATATATATATATATATATATATATATTTAGGGATTCTACAGTATTCACTGCCTTCCCTCGCTCAACCGTTTCCATCTCTCTCTGTTGTTCCATTCTCCATCGTTTAGTCCTCTCTTACTCATGGCGTCGTCTACTTCGTTCCTCCAGGATTTTCGGGGTCATCCTCTTTTCCCCCTTTCTATGGGGCTCCATTCGGTTATTCTCTTTATCCATCTGCTATCGCTAGTTCTTCTTACATGTCCATACCACTTTAGTCTTTTTTGTTCTATATATGTTAGTATGTCTGTTTCTATTGATGTTCTTTGCTTTATTTCGTCATTACTTCTCCTATCCATTCTTGTTACTCTGCAGTTAGTTCTCTTACATTGTCATTAATCTGTAGATCTTCTATGTCTTCTTCACTTGTAGATAGGTACTCTGTTTTCGCGAGGTTAATATCTAGGCCAGCCTTGGTATATTCTTCTTGTAGTTTCTTCATCATGTAGCTGAGGTCGTCTTGGTCTTGTGCAATCACTACTTGATCGTCTGCAAAACTTGAAGAACAAAAGAAATAATTTTACCAAATTCAATAACTACTTCTGTCAGTACGAGACTTCTTTTCGTCTTTGTATTCACGTCTTAAAATGCTACACATGGCCAATAATAATGTAGGGTGGCGATATCTGGTCACTTAAAGTAGGATTGCTAAACTGTATTACGGCGTTTGAATATAGTTTCCCAGAAGATTGCTTAAAGTTCCATGGGTCGAGCATACTATTAATGAAGATGTCTTAAGAAAAGATAATACCCAAAGAAAGCTTCTTAACATCGTTAAACAGAGAAAGGTCTCAATCGAAGGCTATATTTTAAGAGGCTAAAAATATATAATGGGTAAAGTTGAATCAAAGTATACTTATGGTTTAGAAACATAACAAACTGGTGCAACACATTTGATATTAACATAATAATAAGAAGAAGAGAAGAAAGGTCTAACTAGACTTAGAAAGGCAAATATGTAAACAAGTGAAGAATATGCGCATAAATATGCACCAATTTACCCAAAAATATTCATTAAATATGTATCCTTTTTAAAAATATGCATTAAATATGCATTTTTTTAGAATATATGCATACTGTTAATAGAAACATATATGTGATTTAACGATTGTTTATTCTATTAATTAGAAAACAATATAAATAAAGTTAAAAACTAAGTAGGTAATTGTAATATAGTAATTAATTTTAACGAAAGTAGTAAAAAAGAAACATACTATTCCTTTGAATTATAGATACAATAAATAACCAAATTCTTTTTAAAATTTTCCAAAAAAAACTTATGGCTTCTCTGTACATAATATATTTGTAAATTAAGAAACTTCTTTCCACATTAACGGATGTAATGGGAGCATATTTTAAATTTACAAAAAAATTGGTTTTAAATCTATTTCTTTGCAAAAATTACCAAAAAGAACGTCAGATTCTGACTAAATTTCTGAAAACTATTGATTTTTTGAATCCTTGTTTCAGATTTTTGAAAAATATCTTTTTTAGTGTTACCTTTAACATTTGGACAAGCTAATCAAATGTCTTTTGTAAAGGCTATGCTCTCTATCAAGTACAACTTTGACGATTCTGAGTTACAGTTTTTTGAAGCAAACTAAAATTTGATTTAATGAATGAGAGATGCTGCTGAAAAACGTCATTTTTAAACATTTGTTTAGCTTTTAGATAAGATTAGGAACTTTCATTCGTTAAAGCGTCAATTATATTTGTTAGATCTACGAAATAGTCTAAATAGAAAAAAGCGGCTTTCAACCATGTTCCCAATCGTGTTAAAACGGGTTCTGGCGAAAATGGAATATTTGATTTTTTTTATTAAATTTTCAAATTTGTAATCTGCTATTTCGAGCTATTAGTAAATGTGAGTATTGCAAATATATGAGAGGAGAAATTATCCACTGATAACACTCCCAATACTAACACTAACAAATTAAATTAATGTAGGATTATATACTAAAATTGAAATGAAAATTAAAATTTAAAATTGAAATTAGTGGATAAAATCTGTTGGCCACTGTCTCTTCAATCTTCGTCTAACTTCTGATTGGAGGATGTAGTTGTCTTGCTTCCTCGTTGGGGTGGGCTGGCAGATAAATAATTTCTTGTTAGTATGCTGATTTCGTCTTCAACGAACGTTATACCAGAGTCATCATGCAGTGTTTTGTTACTAACGTAGCACAGCGCGTTGTAAATCATTCTGAGTATTTTGGATCGGATTCTCTGAATGATTTTGGTATTAGAAGGCTTTGCACAGCCCCATAGTTGCACTCCATACGTCCATATAGGCTTTATTTATGCACTGATACAAGAGAAGTTTATTATCTGTAGAAAACTGTGATTTTGGGCCTATTAGCCAATTTATTTGACCTATTTTTATGTTAATTTGGAATTTTTTTGCCAAGATGTGTGCTTTCCAAGTACATTTCCCAGGTATTTGACTTCTGTTTTTACTGGTAGTAATATATTGTTCAGTCTGATTCTCGAACATATGATGTTCCTGTTGGTGAATGTAATTTGATTAGACTTAGTATGGTTTACTTTGATTTTCCATCTATTCATCCAGCCTTGTAGTAGGTTTAAGTGTATTTAAAGATTTCCTGATACTACTTGGGAGGTCATCATCGATGGATATTATGGCGGTGTCATCTGCGAACATGGCTACTGTAGTCGCTTTTCTTGTTGGGATATCAGTAGTGTATATGAGATACAGGAGGGGACCCAGGACACTTCCTTGAGGGACACCGGATTTTATGGGATAGTAATGAGAGGTTTCTGTAAGGAATCTGACTTGAAAGTGACGTTCTGTGAGGTATGATTTTAAGTGTAGATAGTGAGGGGTGGGAAAGGATGACTTAAGCTTATACAGGAGGCCGTCATTCCAAACACAGTCGAAGGCTTGTTCTATATCCAGGAAAGCAGCAGTGCAATTTTTTTTCTCTTATATGCATACATTAATGTTTTTAACAATCCTATGACATTGTTGTAGAGTTGAATGGGCTTCGCGGAAACCAAACTGGTGTGTTAAGATCACTTAATTAATTTCGATGTTTTCTGAGATCCTTTGAAGCAGAAGTCTTTCTAAGATTTTTGACATTATTGAAAGTAAGCTGATTGGTCTATATAAAGTAGTAATATTTAGTGGTTTATTTTGTTTACTAATCATAATTATTTGTACGAACTTCCAATTAATCAGGTAGTAGGCTAATCTTATGACACTATTATATATCATTGTTAGTAGGACAATTGCTTTTCTCGGTAATTTTTTTAATATTAGCCCGGTGATCATGTCGAAGCCTGGTGCTTTGTAGTTATTGCATCTAGAAATTTGTTCTTTCACATTATTAGGAGTAAAGCACTTGATTGGTAGCATCATTGGGCATGGAGTGTCTAAGAAGTTTTTAACTTGTTCTTTGTTATTATTGTTATTAAAATCAGGTGCACCAAAAACGTGTGACAGATCTGCAGCAAAGATTGATACCTTTTCTTGTTTAGTTTTTCCCCAGCTTCCATTGGCTTTCCTTAGAGGTTTGTGCTGTGTAGGCCTCTTGAATGATTTTGTTGCTGTTCAGATACTGTGATCTTCTTTTGGCAGGCTGTTGATAAATAGTTCAAATGTATCATTCCTCGCATCTTGTAGAGCAGTTTTAAGTTACCGTGTTAATCTATTGTATTTATTATTATCTACAGGATTGCGACTTATTTGCCATATGCGACTGGCTCTTCTTTTTTGTGCAACAAGACGTTTTATATATACGGGTATATTGGCGTTACTTGGTTCTTTGTCATTCTGAGAGGGTGTAGCTATTTCAACGGCTGCATGTATAGTTTGGGTGAGAAAAAGCACAGAATTATCATCTCTTTGCTTTAATCTTATATTTAAATTTAAATTTTCATTTATGTAAGACTCGAATACATTTCAGTTGGTCTTTGATGTTGTCAACTTAGGAATATTCCGACGTTTTATAATTTGCGTAGATAGTGTGACAATTATGTTAGTATGGTCGGTGGACAAATCCCAGGATGCTTGTATGTCAAAATAATTTAAGGCCATGCTATGGAGAATGAAGAAGTCGAGTAGATCTTGGACTTTATTTGGATCTGATGGTCAGTAGGTGGGTTGTCCTGTAGATAATTGTCTTGTCTGAGATTTTTTGCCTTTGTCGTACATAGTCTCGACCCCCAGTCTGTATGCTTGGCATTCCAGTCACCTCCAATTAAGAATTTGTTTGATAGATTTTTGAAGAAGTCTGCATATTCTGTTGTGGTGATATTATGCCTTGGAGGGCTGTACATTGCTGTAATGTCAAAAGACCGTGGTTGAGAACTGATACAGATTACTGCAGCTTGTATTTTTTACTTCTGATACATTGTTTCCTCATAGTGTGGTATGGTGTTACGTACAATAATAGCAGCGCCACCGTATGCTGTTCCATCAGGATGGTTGGTGTTGTATATAGAATAATGAGGGATCTTGACCATCGTCCTGCCAGTGAAATGAGTTTCCGATATTAGTAGAACATCAATTTTGTTATGTTTAAGGAAGTTAGTAACTTCTGTATTATGATTGTAAAGGCCATTGGCATTCCATTGTTGAATTCGTAGTCACTTAAGTTCCATTGCTGGATTTATTTATTACTGTGGAAAGAATGTTTAAGATCACGCTATTTTGATTTATTAGGTGTGAAAACATAGCTTTGAATTCGTTAAGGAAACTCTTCAGCATCTTTCCAATGTCACTGTTTGTATTACTTACATGTGTTCCACTTGTTATTTGAGCGTAAGTTGCATGATTTTGGTTGTATGAGTTCGTATTATTATGGACATTATTAACATTTTTTTCACCTTTTGCTTGTGTGTAAGTCGCGTGATTTTGATTGCTTATGTTCGGATTATTCTGTACTGTATTTTTGTTATATTGCAGTTGATTGTTCGCTGGAGTGTGCTATGATACTCTTCTTACTCTGTTTTTTCTTGTAATTAACTCTTAATATGCCATGTATCCTTTGTAATTTGCGGTGTGTGCTCCATTGGAGAGAGCGCATATGGCAGGTATGTGCGTAGGTTTTTTACAATCGGCTGACATATGGATGCCTCCACATTTGTAAAAGTGATAAAGTCTATTAGAGTATGTCTTAGAGTGTCCATTATCCATACAATTGGCATCTGGTACACTGGACAAAACTATTCTTTTTATATGGTAGCTCAATAACTATTTTCACGTTGTTTATAAATTGAATTTGATATATATCACTAGAGGTCATTACTTACTCTGTGTTTTATATTATTTACAATATGCGTACTAAATGCTCATGTTTTTCTATTTTAGATTACTAATTACAATTACATTGTTTTGCTGTTTAAATGTCTTATCAGTTTTCGGTATGTTTTAGAGTCCCGGAAATTTATTTTTATTTTGTTGTTTTTTAATGCTGTACAACAGTATGTCTCTGTTTTTGTTATTTTCGATAATTATTAACCATTTTATTGTTTTCAGTAACACCATATATAAAAATTGGTGAAGGTTTAAAGTTTGCTGGAGGTTCGTTGGTATTTTCTGTACTATTATTGTTGTCGTTTTCGTTTTCATTTTGTAGAATCTGAAACTTATTGCTGATTACTACCGTGTCTTCGGTTTTTGTTGGTTTCGGAGGATTAATTTTAGGTTTTTTGTTACTATGTTGTATAGTTTGCCATTCGTGGATGTCCAATGACTCAATGTCGCTAATTTTCCCTGAAGATTCTTCACTTTGTAATGTATGTGTCATTTCAATAGAATCAGAAGCTTCATTTTGAGATGTAGATAATGTGGGATTTATTTTAGGATTGTGTTAACAGTTTGAGGAAGATTGTAATAGTAATTGGTTAGGAACATAATATATTGTTGTTAGTGGGTTGTTTGAAATTTGTGCTGAATTTGGTTGAAAATTTTGTGGAAAAAGAACAATTGGGCATTCTTGTTGAATTTGCTGTTGCTGATATTGAATATTTATAGGTTGACCATTAACAGTAGCAGTATAAAAAGAAACACTCACCGATAAATCTGGTGGTGCACTCACTTTAATTGTTAAAACTGTATATTTTAATTTTTAAATAGTTTATAAATAATATATCCACTTGATACACGATAATGACCGTAAAAACGAGGCCGGAGCCCGTTTTTAATCACCACTAAAACTTTCGCCTAATTCGTATCGATGTTTACAGGTCAAGAGTCAAATTAATACTGCGGAATATTTGTAAGCATTTTTTTTATAAAGTTGAATTTTTAAAGGATATTTAAGGAATACTTTTTTTACGCTTGATATCAGAAAGTTTTTAAAAGAAAACTTTTTGCTTATTTTTTTCGCAACTCTGTTTATTCTATGTGCTAAACAAGTAACGTGTATTAAGTTGGTATAAAATATTTTTAAATTTTGTCCTTTTTTGACCATATATGGTCCTGCATCGGATTAAAAACGCAACAATTTATGGATACGAATAGCAGCAGAAATGAAAAAATTTGACATTTCTTCTTGTGTAGAACGCGATATTGTGGCAGCGTTGGTTTTTTCTAATTGCTTGCATTAGATTAAATACGATTTTGGTAAGATCTGATCTCTTAGAACACCAGTCATTAAATAAGCGATATAATATCTTCCTGACGAATCAGTGGTTTCGTCAACACACACGTAGAACTAATTGTCTCTAATATTAGTTTTAATATTATCTATTACTGACGAGTACAACGAGTTCAAATGGTTACTCTTTAGAATGCTTTTACTTGGAATATGCAATTTACAATATTTTTTAAAAAAAGAAGTTAAGTTTTTATTGGATAAGAATCGGATCTATCTGAAATTTCGTTTAAAATGCAGTAAATTTTTTAATATAAATAACTACAGTTAACACCGATTGGTTTCTAATCTAAAACTTAAGGCATCAATAATAGAAATCCTATTTAAGTAACTGCACGATTATTGCCTAAAGTTACTGATATTTCAGCAATAGTTACAACATTTTATAATAAAATATATGTATACTTCATCTAATTTACTTACCGTTGCACGTCATCCGCGTCATAGCCCGTGAGGTCACATGATACCAACACGAAATATTTAGGCGGTAGATATGTTCTTTATTAAAATCACTTTTCCGAGTACACTGGCATTACAGCGACTAAAGATATATTATTATATTATACGCGTAGAAATAATTTAAAGATTTTTATTAATGTTAACCCTAAGAAATACACAATAACATGTTTCATTTAATTTGTATAAATGCACTATAAAGCGTTTTTATGAAGAACATTTGTTTAGAACACGCTGTAACTGTAATCGAACAAAGGTGATATTTTGGCATAAATTGGTTACTTACTTACTTACTTAGTCCTAAGCCTTTCTACCGTTAGGTGTAAGGCTGGTGGGGTTAAGATTTGCACTGTTGTCTCCATGCTATCCGGTCTTGTGTTAGATTTCGTGCACTTTCCCATGTCAATCCTTTCTTCTCAACTTCTTTTCTGATTTCGTCTACCCACCTAACTCTTGGTCTTCCTCGTTTGTTTTTCCCTTGCATTCTCGTTTCAAACACTCGTTTTGTTAATCTTTCATTCGACATTCTACACACGTGTCCGAACCATCTTAGTTGCCCCTCTACTATTTTTTCGTTTATTGGTTCTAGTTTTAGGTTTTGTCTGATTGTTTCGTTTCGTATTTTGTCTGTCCTCTTTCTGTTTGCTATTTTCCTCAGGAACCTCATTTCCATAGCATTGACTCGAGATTTTTGTCTCCCAGTCAATGTCCATGACTCGCTATTATACATGATTGTAGGTCTAACTACTGATTTAACGACTGCCGTTTTTACCTTCTCCGGTATTTCTTTTTTTCCCAAAAATGTTGTTTTCATAGTGTTAAATAAGCTTCCTGTTCGTCCCATTCTCTCATTTATTTCCATGTCTTGTTTACCGTTTGATTCAATTATTGCTCCTAGGTATTTAAAATGTTCCACTTGTTCTAGTTGTTTTCCGTTTAATTGTATTGCGTGTGTCTTTCTCTTATTTGAAATTATCATTGTTTTTGTTTTCTCTGTATTTATTTTCATATTTATGTTTGACAGTTCTTCTTCTAGGATTTCAAGGTTGTTCTGAAGGTCTTCTCTGTTTTCTGCTATCAAAACCATGTCGTCTGCGAATAGAAGCTCTGATAGTTGAGTCTGTTTCATTTGCCAGTATCCTAATATTAGTTTTCTCATTCTTCTCTTGGCTTTCTTTATTGCTGTATCCAGTACCACTGAGAACAGCAGTGGGCTCAACACGCATCCCTGTTTGAGGCCTTGACTTGTAGTAAATTCTTCGGATTCCTCGTTGTTGGTTCTCACCGTATTTGTATTATTATTGTACATATCCTTTATTACATCAATTGTTATCCTGTCAACTCCTCTTTCCTTTAATGTCCTCCATACGTCCTTTCTTTGTATTCTGTCAAACGCCTTTTCCAGATCAATAAAGCATATATGTATTTCTCTATTTTTATTGATTACTTTCTCACTTATTTGTCTTATTGTGAATATGTGGTCTTGCGTGCTTCTGTCCTTCCTGAATCCACATTGTGTATCTTCCATAGTTGGTTCTATTTGGGTTTTTATTCTTGTTTCTATTATTCTTGCGAATACCTTCCCAGGAATACTTGATATAGTAATACCTCGGTAATTATTACAGTTTCTCTTGTCGCCCTTTTTGTGTATTGGTAGTATAATGTCTTTCTTCCAGTCCTGTGGTATTTCTGCTCTTTTTATGATATCATTCATTAGTTCTTTCATGCTGTCCACTCCCTCTATTCCCATGAATTTTATCATTTCCGGGGTGATATCATCCTTGCCTGGTGCTTTGCCTAATTTAACTCTTTCAATTGCCTTTTCTAGTTCCTCTGTTGTTATGGGTTCTACTTTTTGTTCTTCATTAATTTCTTGTATCTCCACTATGTTGTCTACGTCTGTATGAGTTAGCTCTTTGAAATGTTCTCTCCATCTTTCCATTATTTGGTTTTCTTCTGTTATTACCTTTCCATTCTTGTCTTTTATATTCGGCATCATGTGTTCTTTCTTTTGTCTGAGCTGTTTTAATGCGCCATAGAAGAGTTTTTGGTTTTCTCTATAATTATTTGTCATTTTTAGTCCAAACTTTTCCCATGACCTTTCTTTTTCTGCTTTTACAGCTATTTTAACCTCTTTTCTTTTTTCTTTATATGCCTCATAATCTTCAGGGCGCTTTGTACTTAGATATCTCTTCCATTTTTCTTTTTTGTTCTTTACTTTCCTTCGTATTTCGTCCTTATAAATTGTATACTTCGTATTTATAAATTGGTTACACTTATTTGAAAGTTGCGCTGTTGACTAATGTTAATAAGTAATGAAAAAAGTGTTGTTTTTGTTTAAGTGTTCCATTTTACATCTTTATACGACGCATACAAGCGGCTCAAATTGTTTTTAAAAAGATTATTTTTTAACTCTTGTTTCGTTTCTATTTATTTACATTACATATTAATTTGTTTTGTTGTATAATTCACTTAATTATGTGACCTATTTGATTTAATACGGATTCAGGATTTTTTTATACTTTGGCAACTATGTCAACTTCGATCTCTGTCAATGATAATGACGTGCAACGGTAAGTAAATTAGATGGACTGTACATAACTAGGTATTGATATTATATTAAAATGTAATTATATTATTTCCGTTTTATTAACGTTAATTTATAAAATCATTAAACTATTTTATATAATACTCATATCAAATATAGAAAAGTATTAAATATTCATAATTTTGCCACAAATTGAACAGCAAACTTTGTACATATATATGATAGCTCTTTATACGAATTAATCCAAGTGGATTGACATTGGTTATTATTAATAAGCAAAGGCCTACCTGAAGTAGAAAATATCAAATCCTTCAAAATCTAGAGAAGCCCAAAAAATAATAAAAACTGAAATAAAATAGCTGATACAAATAATAAAAAATAGACATTGGGATCAGAATAAATGTGGAGGTTTATAAGATATTAACCAAAGAAATGACAAAATTAAGGAAAAATTATAACATTTGAACAGTTAGACCAGCAGAACTAGGAATGAAGAAGTACTGAGAGCAATGAACACACGCCCTCATCTGGTCAATACTATCAAAATTAGAAAGACGTCATATCTAGGACATATAATGCACCATAGGGAACTTGAGCATTTCCAGGTAATATTGGAAGTTAAGGTTGAAGGTAAAAGGGGCATAGGACGAAAGAAAAAATCTTGGTTACGAAACATCAGAGATTAGACCCACACAAGAGGAAATTAATTAATTTATCAAGCCCAAAACAGAGAGAAATTTGCCATATTGATTGCAAATCTCAACAGAGAAGGCACTTAGGAGGAGGAGGAGGATGTTATAAATATCGTATCGCATTAGTGTAAAAGAGTTTAATCATTTCATTACAAATTATTAAAAATACATGTCTTCATTTTTTGCCTCTCCTGTAAAATCGCTTAAAATAAGTTACAACCTTGTTCGATGGGGGTGTCGATATTACCATAAAAAAAATACCTTGATCATTATTGCAACAGACCGTCTTTCATTAATTCTACAGGGTGTTTCAAAAAAAGGTAACCCCGTTTCTAGGGTAGGTAAAACACTGAAAAATAATTGGGGTTTGCTTAGTAAAAAAATTTTTGTAACGCCATCCGTTTTCAAGATACAGGGCGTTGAAGAAAAAAAATTTTACGCATTTTTTACGATTTTGCCGAAACTACTGACAACATTGTAATGAAATTTTATACGAATATGTTTTGGAAGCCGATACATCCCATGAATTTGTTTTTATATCTGATTCTCATAGAGGGCGCTAGTTAGACGGATCGTACTAAGTATTAGTCAATATAACTTTATTAAGAGTATAATTATTAATCAAAATTTCAAGTAAACTTAAACATCATTCAATTGTACACGAAAAAGATACTCTTGGTAAAACTCGATACTGTGTACCGTTTTCGGAATATTTTGATTTGAAAATTATGAAGTAATAATAATTGATGCTGGTAGTAATGATAAAGTTCTAATAGGTATACCTCTATTTTCTCCAAGTGTGCCATGGAAATCTGACATTTATTGATTGTTATGACGATAAATCAACAATAATTAGAGTTTTGAAACCTTGTTATTTGTAAAATCAAATCAAAATGTACTCAAATGTTGAATACATGTTATAACCTTAGACGAATGTTTAGGATGTTCTAGTGCAGCTGTGACACGTTATGCACAAAAGTTTTCTAGAAGAAACGTACCAAGTAAAAAACATTTAGAGCTGTTGAACGACGTTGTCGAGAAGCTGGGAATGTGAGACCAAATAAAATAAATTCTGGTAGACCAAGAACAACAAGAACAATTAATAAAGAAAATAATATTAATAAACTTACTTAATCAAGTCCCAACAGTTACCGTAAGGAATATAGCAAGACAAACAAATACTTCTTCTTCAAATACTTGGCGGATAATGAAAGAACATCAATTACATCCTTATCATTACAGACAAGTCCAAGAGCTCTTGCCAGATGATCTACCGGTTAGAGTGGATTTTTGTGAAACATTGCAACAAAGGAGAGCCCACAATCCAAATTTTTTAAAATGCATTCTTTTTACGGACGAGGCCACCTTTACGCGACAAGGTATGTTTAACTCCCATAATGCACACTAATGGTGTGATGAGAATCCAGGAGTCGAAAGGGTATTACATTACCAACACTCGTTTAAAGTTAATGTTTGGGCAGCAAACAGTTTTAGTTTTAAGCAGTTTTAAATAATTCCTTATTCGAGATATTAGAAGATTTAACGCTAAACGAGCGAAGATCTTTATTTTTTATGCACGATGGAGCTCCACCACACTTTGACAGAAGGTGTCGTAATTGGTTGAGTAATCATTTTCCGAATCGATGGATTGGTAGAGGTGCAGAAGCTCCGATTCATTGGCCTCCTCGGTCATGCGATTTTAAACCTTTGGACTACGCAGTTTGGTCGTATATTAAGGAAAAAGTCTATGCTACAGAAGTAAATCCACGCCAAGAATTGGAAGAAAGAATTCAACGTCAATTTAATGACATCATAGCTGATCCCCTACCGTTTAGAAGGTTAATGGAATCTTTAGAAAAAAAAAATAGACTTGTGTATTCGCGAAAACGGAGGGCATTTTGAACAGTTACTGTAATTGAATTTTATTTTATGTTCTTAGTCATTAATTTAATTTTCTTCTTGTGAGTTTTGTTTAATTACTAACTATTTTATACCAGCATCAATTATTACTTCATAATTTTTAAATCAAAATATTCCGAAAACGGTACACAGTATCGAGTTTTACCAAGAGTACCTTTTTCGTGTAAAATTTAATGATGTTTAAGTTTACCTGAAATTTGAATTATTAATTATACTCTTAATAAAGTTATATTGACTAATACTTAGTACGATCCGTGTAACTAGCGCCCTCTATGAGAATCAGATATAAAAACAAATTCATGGGATGTATCAGCTTCCAAAACATATTCGTATAAAATTCCATTATGATGTTGCCAGTAGTTTCGGCAAAATCGTAAAAAATGCGTGAAATTTTTATTTCTTCAACGCCCTGTATCTTTAAAACGGATGGCGTTACAAAAATTTTTTACTTAGCAAACCCCAATTATTTTTCAGTTTTTTACCTACCCTAGAGACGGGGTTACCTTTTTTTAAAACACCCTGTATAGTAGCTGCTAGTTGTAAAAACATCTTACAAATAAAAAGCAATTTGAAAATCAAATCTAAAATTATTAAAATATTTAAACGCCAGTTAGCATGTTCTGACATGGTTAGAGTTGGTCTTTCACTATCTACTTTCAATATACCTTGTCTGGAAGGGTTCAACACACATATTTTTTCACACACAAGCCACACATATTTTTTCGTTTAAGATTAAAATTTAAACAGTATACGTACCTGTTTAATTGTTAAATTACAAAGCAAAAAATAAAACAGCAGTCACAGAAATATATGATCCGATTGATGTGACAAGTTAAAGCATTTTTAACACTCTTAGTGTTGGGTGACAAGCTGATTTAATTTACATTAGAAACCCTCGGAAATTGAAGTTGAAACATAAAAACCGACGAGAGCCATTCAAACCGGAAGAAAGGGAATATTAACACCAATTCTTGCGTAAATTATCCTTATTTGCATGATAACAAAATTAACATTTCAAAACAAACAGACCTGAATATTTTACACAAAATTACCATCTTCCAGCAAGTAACATTAACGGGCAGTGCAGTCTTGGTTACTTAATCGGGGTTTTATCTTAAAGTAAATATTTTCACAATTGACTATTTTGAAAAGATTATTCTTGTACTTGTTTCTGTTGGCATGCAGACAAAAAGCAGAAAACGTTTTTATTTTTTCGTAGATGTTTTACTCGACTGTGTTCATTTATCAATAAGAAAGTTAAACAGACAAAAGTTAAAAAGACTTTTAGAGTATGACTTTCACTTTCTACTCTAAAAATTACGAATTTAACCTATTTTTAAGAAGCCCTTTCAATCCCTTCAGTGGCGTACAATTTTTTAAATAAATACTTTATTTTCTTTTAGACAAACATAGTTTGCGTAGAATTGGTCAGTTCATTAAATAAAATAAACAAATAAACTACTAAAACACTAAACAACCTAACAACAAAACGAGTAACATTTAAAATTAAAGAAATTCTTTATTTGAATAGAAAATGTGTGCAGTCAAAAATTCCTTCAGCAGTTCGGTTCTGCATCGATAAATATAATGTCGTATTCAAAGTGGGCTCCGAATATTTTAAACATTAACAAAGTTTAATGTAAGTTATAAATTGTAAATCTTAGTGATATATTGAAATAAACTCTAAGTGTACAAATTCTTTACATAATATCCAGTTAAATTAGCGTTAAAGTCAGCAAATTGCAATTATTTGTTATTGTTGTCAATAAACAAATCCAGTTTTACCAGCAAATAACCGCTTTTAGTAAAGACCGATATACCTGTTTTAGCAGGTGTACAGGGTCGGACTTACTTTCACAAACGTTTATCGAAATGAATTCAAACATGAAATCATACAACAGTTCTACAATACAAGACCATCAAAATCAAATAAACACATCGCAGTCATACTCTTCGGCAGCGCCGAGAGTGCAATTTCCTTTAAAGTCCCAAGCAATTATCTTTAGTGCCTTAGAAAACACCAAACTTCAAGACTACCTTCTCCCACTTGGAAATATAATTCAACCGAAAAATATA
This sequence comes from Diabrotica undecimpunctata, assembly GCF_040954645.1. Taxonomy (NCBI): domain Eukaryota; kingdom Metazoa; phylum Arthropoda; class Insecta; order Coleoptera; family Chrysomelidae; genus Diabrotica; species Diabrotica undecimpunctata. The sequence continues at coordinate 101,306,578 of NC_092810.1, forward strand.
ATCTTCTCTTCTAGATCATCTAATAATCGCATATGTATGTATTTATCCGATAAACAAATAGTGGACGATTTTATGAATAATCATTGTCAAATAGAAATACAAGATGAAATTGTCAGAGCAAGAAGATTAGTTACACCAGCGGAACGACTTGTGCTCTCCGGCGTATGTCCTTCAATACCGCACGACTTGCGTATCAATGAGTTACAAAAAATCGGCATAGTTCCTGTCTCCCCCATGACCTTTCTCAAAATAAGTGCCTGGGTACAATCATATCCTTAGTTTTTGAAGACAAATCTATATCAGTCCTCACAATCTAACACTACCAGAGTCATTTACTCTTGTTTTTGACAACACGACATATAGAATATTCATTTCTCAAGACAGTTTAGTTTTCTTTGGATGCAAGAAGCCAGGACACATCGCTTCACAGTGCTCCGAACCACTAGCTCAACTAAATCCTTGCCAAAACAATGAAACATCGATATCCAGCGCAACAAATATATCCTTGCAAGCATTCAATGACAGTAACCCTTCTCAGTGTGAACAAATGTCTATTTCTAATATTCCGGAAATACCGAACAAAGTAGATGCATAAAATAAGGACAGTCACATAATTAATCAACAAAAAAAAAATTGATGAAATTATTTCACCTGAAGCAGATCCATCTTCAAAAGAATGTAACATTTTTCCACCACCTAAAGTTCAAGCAAAATCTAAAAAAGCTAAAATTAGTTCAGCAAGCACTTCTGAATGCTCATTTTCTCTCTTACTTAACCCTGCCAAAAATTTCATAGAAAATCACGCTCTACCTTTCCGTCTAAACGTGTTGATCAACTTAACATGCTCCTAATAAATATCAAGGGGTCAGCAAATCCTATAACCACAATTCAAGAATATACCACAGACCTACCAGTTTTGTTTCATATGCTCAGTCAAGTTTATCCCCATTTAAAGGAAAGATCCATAAAACGTAAATTCACGTACATAAGGAAAAAATCTATAATTATATTAACAGTGAGGCATCGGAAGCGGAAAGTGACACATTTCAGTTAAGCCAACATTAATTAAAAACTTCCCTTGTTGTCTAGTCCTTTCTGACCTCAGCGCAGTCAAAGCTATGCAAAATATATACCCTAAACACCCCATTAAGAAAATTATCAGGGCCGAATTAATGAAAGCTCAAGAAAATTTCATAAGAGTCCACTTCCTATGGTTACCATCTCATACAGGCATAGAAGGGAATGAAAAAGCAGATACTAGTGCGCGTAATGCTATCACCAGTGACACATCAGAAACAGAGTGTCGGAGTATCGCACGCGATCTAAAAGTTTATTTCAAAAATATGGTGTTAAGTGCGTGGAATCGGGAGTAGAATGACTCTAGTTCGAAACTCAGAACCATCAAAAGTGATATTTGTTATGGAAGTCCAAAGCCAGAAGTAGAAGATGCCAAACTATTATTACACGTCTGGACACTGTAGGTATACTCATGCCTATCTCTTCTCAAATAGTGAACCTCCAAAATGCGAAACATGCAATACAGTAGACAGTATAAAGCACTTCTTGATAGACTGTCCTAAATATGAAAATCGAAGACAGTCTTACAATTTGATAACCTGAAAGCACTCCTCAGCAAAAGTTTAGTTCCGAACAATTTATTGGGTTACAAATGTATAAATATGTTACACAAAATTTAACTTAATTAATTGTTACAAATGTTCAATTGTTCACAAATTGTAATTAATTGTTACAATGATTGATTGTTACAAATGTTAAATTTAATATTATTACAAATGTTACAGGAATGCCGCTAATAACCTTTGGGTGGATGCGACTTTGTTTCTTTAAATAAAAAACAAATTCTTCAAATATAGTTTAAAGCTTGTCATAATTTTACACAATTTTATATGTATTTCTAATATATTAAAAAGTCTTTGTCCCAATATAATAGGAGACCTGAAATATAATATTCTCGCTGCATAATGTGACAAGTAAGGTATCTTTATATATAGTATTTAAGTTATGAACTTGCCAATTGGTTTTAAAACTTTTGAGGTTATTAAATACAAATATATGTCTCCAAAATATAAAGACAGGCCAACGGCAATATTATGAATTCTTAATAGTATTGTCTGCAACTAGTATTATCAGGGATACCAACAATGGACCGTATTATTCCTTTTGACAAGATATAAAGGCCAGTTTTACAAAAATACAATACTACCACTTTACACTTAATCTTCTGAGACTCCCTATTCTTAGGTAATAAAAACATAATACATGGATTCAAACCTTCTAGAAAGTATTATCAACACATAAATTAAAGATAAGTGACCTATATTTTAATATATTTTTAATGGCGTCAAAATTCAAAGTAAAACGGAATGTGCAATATATAACTGGAATTCTGATAACAAAGAATCATGTCGATTGCCTAATGAAGCTTCAATAATAAAGTAAAATTATCAACTTTATTACTTACGGTAAAATATAATATATCCTCTATGGATATGGACAATTATGGTTTTCACCGATTGTAGATCAGTGTGGACAAACTTACTTTTATCCAAACCACAAAAAACCTAAATATTATTGAGATAGAACTTAAATGTTTACATTATGATATTACTTCTTTGGGCCGTTCAATTATTATTTGTTGGGTAAAAGGACACTCTGGAATATTGGGAAATAAAGTAGTCACAAATTAGCTAACTCTGCAGCTTTCACATAATATAAACAACATACTTCTACCAGTAAAACACACAAACACACAGATAATATCAGTATTTATAAAAACAATTAACAGAATAAGATCAAAGAGGTATCACTGATAACCCGTATTGCTCCTGTGGTAGAATGTCAGATCTACTTACAGCACCTTATATTGGAGTGTGGACAGTACAGACAAAATATCAAAATAATGTATGAAAAGTTAATTGAACTTAATTGTCAACAAATATATTAGCGTCTCTAAATGTAGATTATATAGGCTTAGCTAATAAAATAATTAAAAACTGAAAAAATGTGTCTACGAATACATAAGCCTTTGTTAATTAAAATTATAAATAGACTTGTGTCATTCAAAAATTGTAAATATATCATACAAAAAAAAATAAACAAAGAATAATAAAAAAAAATAAATAATAAAAACAAAAAAAATAATTAACTAGGGCTTATTCCCAATAAAAATATTAAATTAGTTTTGTATTCATTTTGGTTTGCGAAATTTGGCGCGTTATTTGGTTATTTGCTAAAGTTTATGACAACTCTAACGCGGACTCGGTGTGCACTATTACCTTCTAAAATATATACAAAAAAAGAAGAAAACATTTTGAATGAGTCGATGTAACAAAATAATTAGTACAATAATTAGTTAAGCTAGGAGATGTCAAGTTCACAATAAAGTAATACAGTTTATATTTTTAAAAATATAATTACGTTTGTATCAAATCTCAAGAGGACAACAATCTCAAAATATTACTCTGAAAGGACTCGAAAACTACTTATTGTGGATCAGGATCTAATACATCGGTTTGCTATTTTCGGTTTTCTTTTGATATATCGAGTGTTTACTGTCATTCTAGAACACTGTGCTAAATACATATTTATCCAAAAAATTGGCCTTCTTCGTAATTCTTTTTATGGATTTATTTAATGTCGTCCGAACCACTGAGGTTATAGACGACAACCATGAAAAATACATATTAGAACAAAGAAATGTAAATATTAATTACATACTAACATGGAAGAAGATCGATATATGTAATTTGTGATACAGACTAGATCTTAATTTAAATATCTTTAATGCCTCTAGCCGTTAAAAACTTTATAATATTGTTTAGATGATTGATGTCTCTACGAAGCTCGCCTATGTCGCTGGGAAGGTTGAGTTTAGTTCTCGTTTCCTGGAGAGAGAAATTTGGCATTCGGTTAAAATATGTTTTACTATACTGTTAGTTTGTCACTGTTTGCAGTATGGAGGATTGTCTCTTGTAATACGGTAAATATGTGTATGGCGGGTGTGACCAAGTCGAAGTCGAGAAAAGATGACTTGTTTTTTTCTAGGTAACACAAAGGCTTGTTTTTGTAAAGCATTGTCTTTAATTTGCCTTAGTTTTTCGGAACACGCACCATTTGTTTTGCCACGCAGAACTAACTACGTTTTTTAAGCACAATTTAAGATCACTTGGCACTATTTTATTCAATTGCACTTGACCATCATTTGTCGCTGCTTCGTGAGCTAGATGGTCCACAACCTCGTTACCGTGTATTCCAATATGAGATGCAACCCAGATTAATACCACGTGTTTGTTTTTCTTTTTGCAGAATTTTAAAGTTCTTTGTAAATGTCTTTATGAATAGGATTGCTGGAGTATATGTTTTGGGTGTCACAAAGGGCATTCATTGAGTCAGTTATAATTGTATAATTTCTCTGGTTCGTTTTGTTAATGGATTTTAGAGCTTTTAGGATTGCGTATAGTTCTGCATTGGAGATAGTCCAGTTGTTATGCAACCTAAATTTAGCATTATCAGTATTACAGAAAATGGCTGTGCCAACTCCGTCCGTTGTTTTTGATGCATCTCTGTAGATCTGTCGGTAGTCGCTAAATCTATCCCTAATATCTTTGAAGTGGTTTAGCTGGTGAGGATTGATGTTTATTAAATTTTGATAGATCAGTGATTACTGGTGGTTTATTTACAGTCCATGGAAGAGAAGGGTTTTCGGAAGGGTGGTATATTGTCGGGAATATTATGCTATATTTATGAAGTAATCGGTTAATTAAAAATAAATATCGATATCCTGATAAAACCTGATCAAAACAACGTAATTAAAAAGGTTATTGTTAAAAAATTGTATATTAATCAATGGAAGTCGACAATTCACGTCCAATAATATTTACTTATATTATTATTATAATAATAACCATATTTCAATAATTAACATATTTAAATTCTTTAATGAAGCTTATGTTGTTTAAAACTAACTGAAAAACAATTTTCCAAGCCAAAAGAAAAAAAAATATATATAATGTTCACTTATTGATTGACATAGTATAATTTGACATTGTCAAAATATAGGTTATTTTTCAGGTATATTTTTCGTACATTTATTTTTAAAAATTTAATTTTAAATTAGTATATAATGGCAAAATTTGAATGTTATTTTGAATGTTACGTTCGTATAGACAATAGTGAGTGGCAGTAATTGGTTTCAAATTTCAATTTGCTTCATCTAAAACTTGCTGCATCATATTCTCAAAGAGACCAAAACAGATAAAAGAAATACCTACTCTAAGACTTGGGGGACAGACACTTAAATATGTAAATACAATTAAATATCTAGGTTTAATATTTGATCCAGCTCTAACCTGGAAGAACCACATCAAATATACATACAGTATGATGCAAATGTATGGAATAAATTCATTATTTCAGAAACAGACGACTTTAAAAAAAATCTTACAACACGTGAGTTTTAATTTTTATATGGCCGTCAACTGCTATATTATGTGTATTGGACATTACGTCATCAGTGTCGGTGTAATGACGTAATCGACGATTTTTTAAATACAAACCGAGGTCACGGGACAGCTCATTAATGTAGAAGAGTTGAAGGAGCGCATCAGAAAGGAAATTGCATAAATAACACCTTGTCATCTAAACCGATAGGAAAGAATTTATTGCTCACCTTTCACATTGAGTTATTGCTTAAAGTCGTCAATTTAAACATTTGTTGTGATTTAATTGTATTTAAGTAAACATTTGTTATAAGTTAATTGTATTAATAAACCAACAGTTTTAATTAACCCTGTAGAAATAAATATTCAAGTGATTACATCGTTGCAAAGACGATAAGGAGACCTTTCAAATGAGCTGTAGGGTGGCCTCGGTTTGTATTTAAAAAAATCGTCGATTACGTCATTACGCCGACACTGATGACGTAATGTCCAACACATAATATATCAGTTGATGGTCATTAAAAAATGAAAATTGAAGTGTTTTAAGATTTTTTTTAAAAGTGGTCTGTTTCTGAAATAATGAATTTATTCCATACTTTTGCATCATACTGTATATCAGCTATATGTCAAAAAAGACTAAACCTCTTGAAATGTCTTTCTGGTACGAACTGGAGAGCGGACGGTACAACTCTACTCATATTATATAAAAATCTGATCCGCTTCAAGATCGATTATGGATGCCACTCTTACTCGTCTGCTTCAACAACAACTCTAAAATTTTAAGACACCATTCAAAATAACGCTTTTAGAATAATAAGCGGTACATTTAGAACAACCCCTATCTTAAGTCTTTAAGCAGAACTCGGTGAACTACCATAAGATTTAAGAAGACAGGAATTAATGCTCCCATATGCATCGAAGCGGTACTCTTTACAATATTACCAAGCCATTCGCTGTTCGAATATCCAGCACGCAAAAACTCACATTCCCTTTTACGAAAGATGCAGACGAATCATAAATGAATTAAACCTTAAAATCTATCCTAGCAAGATGTCAACTTCCCCTCCTTGGCTAATATCTTCTCCTCACATAAATTTGGATCTATTATCAGAAATTAAGAAAGAAAGCAATCGTCATCTAATTAATTCTAAATATCAAACCTTAATTTCTCAATTTTCTTCCTTCAAACAGTTATTCACAGATAGATCTAGAACAGAACGTTATGTAGCATCTGCCTTTGTAACAAAGAATAAAATAAAGAAAAATATAAACTAGCGGAGACTAATGCTATTTATTTTAACAGGAGAACTCTTTGCAATATATAAAGCCATATGTCACGTTACAAAATGTCCTGAAACTAACTTCTTAATAATTACTGACTCACTAAGTTCTCCAGAAATCATCTCAAAAATCTATTCTTCCTATTCTGTAGCCAAACGCATTAGACAAGAATTGCACAACCTAAATCACAGACACATTGCTGTCCTGTGGGTGCCATCTCATATTGGAATCACGGGAAACGATCTGGCTGATAAATATGCACGAGAAGCCTTAGAGAACACAACTATTGAGTTCTATCCAAAAACTCCAGCGACAGATCTCAAATCATATTTCCACAGCAAAATGGTTAACATATGGAATAGCAGATGGCATAAAAAGCAGGCAAAATTACTTGAGATAAAATCAATATTTCAACCATGGTCTGATAGTTCCACCACTCGTTTTTCTCAGGATATCATCACACGACTGCGGCTTGGTTATAGTCGCCTTACACATACACATCTAATGACAAGGGATCCCCAACCGGAGTGTTATGCTTGCGAGACCCCGCTAACAGTAAAACACCTTCTAGTGGAGTGCCCGTTACACAGTGCGGAAAGATGTAAATTCGGAATCCCGGAGAATTTGATAGAACTATTCGTAAAGTGTGGTATCAAAGTAATTATCCAATATCTAAAAGCCATAAACTATTTATACAAAATTTAATTATTACGCTATTCAATTATTGTTAATACTTTTTGTCTTTTTGCTAATAGCCTTACAGGCTGATGCGAGTTTGTAAATAAAAAAAATTGGTTCCAGAGTGCATAAGGGGTTTTTGATGTTTTAAATTAATGTTTGACTACATAGTGCTAAAATTATGTGCAGTGTCTCAAAGATATTCACAGAAATACTAATTATCCAAACAGATGAGAATATTTTGCTATTTAACATCAAAATTAAAAAACCTTAGCAACCTTAGTAAACAAATCATGTCCAAAAGCACGTGCCAACCAGTTTAAATTGATAAAAAATACTTATTATCATAACAATAGAAGTTATAACGTTATCAAGAGCTAGTTTTAATACATTATTAAAAACAAGTGACGTGTTACTCCAAACATAATCCGATTAATTCAAATAATCTAAAAAATTGTTTTTTTAAATAAAGCTTGCATTTTTCAATGTTTACTCTGTTCATATAGGAGTAGTTATCTGCAAATTTTAATTTTTATATATTCAGCATAATTAAACTGGATGATGAGGAATTACAAAATAAGTTTTTTTGTAACAAAACATCTGGAACATCACATTAAAATTACATTTTCAACTTTTTTGATCAATAATTCAAAAAACTTTTAAAAATCACAGAGCAAAACAGTATTTAAAAATTACAAAGTTTAACTGTATGAACGAGAAAAGTTAAATTGTGTTTAGTTTAAATTTGTGTGGATAATATTTTCAATAATATTTGGAACCTGTTCTGCAATAACAGTTTCAGCCACAAATGTAGGAAAGCGTGGATGTGGCAAATTAGCATAATATGCCTATCTACTTCTACAAATGCATTATTAAAGAAATATCATATTTTATTATCGTATTTTTATATAAGGTTACTAACAACTATCTTTAATAGCATATTATGTATATGCAGAATAAACCCTTACTTTTTATTATAAAAGTAACTTAGAAGGGCGTATATGTTTGTGCAATATTTGAAAAGTATGTTTGTAATGGTATATCTAAAAGCTTAAACTTATTCCTGAATAAAAGTATTCCTGAAATTTCTATTAGGTATATTTTAATTGGATCAGTTTAGAGATCTTGGTCGAATCTAAATAAATTCTTCCTAATATTCTTGAAAATCTTTTGAATGTAAAAAAACATGGAATTTTGGAGAAGTAAAATATACAAATATTTAAGAGTTTTTATTTGTTGTCGAATAGTGGTTTTCCATTTGACCACAATGGCTTTTGAAAATTTGACAACCCTATACTAATTGTCAATATGTATTTCAAAAAATGTATCATCTGCCACATCCTTTTTTATGTACTTACAACACTGCCCTGCTAAGCTGAAAGGACCTATCTGCCAATTGTGCTGTTTTAAGAAAAATGCAATTAACTTTAGTATACTTTATTAAGTTATCACCCATCCGTAATAAATGATATCAAACTGTAATTTTGAATGAACTTGATTTGTGTATATACAAGTGATGGAATAATCCACGGAAGTAATTAGTTTAAAGCATACATGAGTTTTGATAGATAGGACGGATTAGCTTAGTAGTCTACAAACCCATGAGAGATTTTTAATGGGTTATTTGAGCCAGAATGAATCACATATAAAATATTACTACAATATGTAATAACAACTATGGAAACCATGCCGTCAATTGCTATCGGTATATGTGTCACAGAAATTAACAACTTACCACTCAAGGGGGAAAGTTTTTTTCTCCAAAAATTTTTATACTGAATTAATAAACTGAGGTAGGTAATACAAAAATAATGATTGGCGATCTAATACCGTACAAAAATAATGATACCAAGAGCAGGGAAAATTTTTTATTTTCGAAAATTGTTTTCCCCATTTTCAGTAATTTGACGTGACCTTCATTCACGGTTGAGAAATGTAAGGCGCAACGGTTAATTTGAACACTAATGCTTTGTGTACCGATAAGACTTGGCGGCATAGTTTCTAAAGCTGTTATTACATATTGCAGTATTGATTTGTATATGGTTTATCACATAATGGTCAATGTGATATCACATGGGTCTAATCACATATAAAAAATATCCCATGAACTTGTAGTCATAGAGTTGTATTAAAAATCTCAGATAGAACAAGATTTTTTAACGAACTTTTATTGCACTTATAACTAGACCTATTTTACATATAAAAAAACTTAATACAGCCCTCTAATGTTGTACAAACCTTAAAATTCTCCATTTTTTTCCTCTTCAGCAGCACCGCCTACCGGTATTTCTTTCGAAAAGTTCCTCCAGGTGACTGGAATTCCTTGCAGGTTATTTAGAAAATTTTGCTTTCTCCCTTGACTAATTCCGCGGTTAGATGTTTGTGGAGGTGCTACACCAGATTTAAATGCATTTTCAATTAAAAAGTTCAGTTGTGTTTAATCTTCTGTGTCATAGGAGTTTTTATATTTTAACGTTTTCTCGCCCCTTGTAAAAAATGTGAGCAAAATAGTATTGAGATAGCATCGTGGTATTAACTTTTCTAATTTGTATTGTGAACAAAAATCTGTCCAATCATAGATATTTTTAATCTTTAATGCTACAACATCGGTCTGTTTTGTTGAATTTAGAACATAATAAACATAGTTTTTAAAATCCCATACAGTTTTGGCCCTCTTTAATAATTTTTCGAACTGTGGTGAAAATCGTCCGCGGACATTAACGTGTGTCCGCGCTAAAAGTATTTTATGACTAATTGTTTTAAGTTTTCTTTTGTAGCATTTACTATATAGACAAAAAACCTGAACAATCAATAATTCTTGTTCTGCCTCGAGCAATTATCCAGCCAGAGTGTTATGGATTATTTATATCTTTTATTTAGGAAAAATGTGTAGAAAGTAGACACTATATCTTCTTTTTTTTTCCTGATATTTCTTCGTGCCACAAAATTTCTAAAGGGCGGACATTTGTACCTTTTTAAACAGAAACAAAACTTTCGATAAAAGCAATTATGCGCCTAGTAAAAAAGTTTTTTTTTGAACATGCGATTCCGCATCTTTTTTTTTAATTTTTTTCTGACAATAATATATTTATTTCTGTGAGATACATAGTTTTCACCCACCACACAATTGTCTGTTGAAATAACATGATTGGCTTCGGTCTTATGGAGATCATATGATGCACACTGGAAGCACTCTTCACAGCCAAGTTGTACAAACGATATGTTGAGTTTTGCAATTTCTTGACGATAGAGCCCATAACTACCCTGACAATCAGGATTTTTTATTTCGTAGTCATTGTACATCGTTGTAATTGAAATATCCGATGATAAATATAGACGATTTGGAGCATGCTCCCGATGATAATGAAATACGGTAGGTCGAAAAGACTTTATATGTTTAACGATCGGTTGTTTGTCAATAGAATTCAGAGCTAATCGGTGCCTTATAGGTCTTGTTTGTCTTATTATATTACTTTTGTCATAGCCTAACGTAACGAGAAAAAAAATTTACATAGTTGTATATCAAATCCGTTCGCATCCCGTAGGTAAAATTTGTACGAATGTTTGCAACGCGAATCAGTTCCAACAGCATTTTTCTTCTGTTTAGTTGTTTAATATTACCGTGCACAAACAAACGTTGAGCTTGCTTGTAAGCTCTTAATACTACTTGTTCATATCTTTTTATCTCGCTTCATTTATTACTTCTGAACACTTCATGCAATCATACATGCATTCTTATTTTTTTATAATTGTTCAATTTTTGGTGTACATCTCAGCGTAATTATTTTCAGCAATGTATATGGACGAAGTGACCATGTAGTAGACCATAGACTAAACTAATTGATAAAAAGACGCATCTTCTTTGACTAAACTTTCATTATCAGATATAATTGTCGCCGTATAAGTCGCCATTTTCACCACTGATACAGCCTTCTTCTGCAGACGCTGCAGACGAGGACTCTCTACAAAAATCTGACTTGCTTTGGATCGTAGTAGGAATCATTGTTAACATTTTTGGTATTGACAAGCTTTTGTTTTGCATGTAGGAGTTCTGTTAGTTGACTATTTAAGGCAAGAATAACCATTTGACGGCCAGGGCTGGTGGAAGCCTTGGTGATCATACTAGAATAAAACAAAGCAATACTTTATACACTTTTAATATGTTACTGAATAACTTTTAACTTACCTAACTACTGCAATTATGAGTAAATTTCATGAACACTCAAAAGTGAGTTTTGTATGTTGGAGATTTTGCAGTTACATTTTTAATAAGTTCTAGCTCCAGTACAGTAAATGCAATGAAAATAAAAACGGAACTAAATATAAGAGATATTTAAACAGTCATGGAGTTACTATTATCTGGCACAATAAATAATAATGATCAATTGGGTACTTACTTCGAGGTATAAACCAAATTCTCTACACTAAAAACTAACATTACCAGCAACAAACACTTTTGATTTTTATTTTCGGTTATGATGTTTTGAGATACAATCATAGACATAAAATACCAGATAGACTGACTGCTGCAATATAGTCGCGTTACCCCAGTGCGACACAGAAAACTGACGCAAAGCAGTCCCTGCATCTCTATCTAATGGGCCGGGTTTATGGACCTCGTGACCTTTTCATTGGTCATTTATATCACGTGGTCGATAAACCTAGCAAATAAGAAAGGGATGCAGGTACTGCTTTGGTTCAGTTTTTATCTGTTGCACTGGTGGAATGGACTAATATTGCAACGCTCAATATATATTGTATTCTATGTCTATGGGTGCAATGCTAACTATGTCCTATCTGTTATTTTGGGTAACATAACATTTTTCAATACTGACTGTCCTGTCTGTTATAATAGGACACTTCAGGTTTGTTAAGATCAGATAGGACATAATGCTGATTAATCAGGTTTTAGCTTGAACTTAGGACAACTAACATCACTTCAGAATAGCTATTTAATAATAGATAGGACAGCACAGTTTTGAAAGAAAGGTAAAGCATGCTTTTCGCTACCACTCAATACCGTTATTACGAAAACTGCGATTTTGTCAGATAAGAGCTTTCAACTCAGCAGGGCAGCACACAGTAAGATATTTTTTTCTAATTTTAATCAAAATGTATGTATAAATAAGTGGTTATACCTCTGTTTAAATTTATTTTGCTATTTGTTATTGATTTTTTTTTAAAAACTAACTGCAAGATTTCACGGGGAGTGTGGTTTAGGAGTATATGAATCAGTAATATTACTTGAAAAAAGTTCTGAAACTGTTTTCTTGTGGGATGTTTAAGTTAAATATTTTATTTATATAAGATTAAAATAAATGAACAAAATCTATATAAAGAAAGAGAAGATTATTTTAAAGGAAGCAATATTTAAGGGAAAGTCAAAAATTTAGGAGGGAGGGCAATAATATTTTTTATTTAGATTAAACATAAATAAATCAAGGGTATTTTGTAAAAAAGTTTGGCAAGATAAACTGGTTACAAGTGCTCGTCAGGTATTTGTGTATCTACGGGCTAAAAATTTCCAAATGGTAAAGATCACCGCTTAATTATTACTCATATTAAAGGAGATAAATGATTTGTTGATAAGGGTTGCTAGATCTTATTTCAAAGTCTACGAATGACTACCATGAAGAAATAACTGCTAATGTTTTTGGAGAATATTTCAGTTAAATGATAGATTGTATACTGACCAATTCTGTAATAGTCATGAACAATGCCAGTTACCATTTAAGATGGAACCGTTACCAAATGGAGAAGGCAAGAACTCTTGGATTGACAAATAACCAAATAAATATTAGTGCTAGCAGAAGGTTTACTCAAAAAAGAGTTATTGCAGCTATGCAAAAAATATTTACCAAAATTTTAAAAGTATAATGTAGATGTAATAACAAAAGAACATAAACTTAAAGTGTTGCAATTACCACCTTATTACTGAGAACTGAACCTCATAGAACTAATTTGGGCTCTAATGAAAGGATATGTTGGCAGAAATAATACATTTAAACTTCAAGATGTTCATCATTAATTATCTGACTCCATATAAAAAATGTCATCAGACATTGGAAAGTCCGACCAAACAACTATTAATACTAATCCAAAAAATAATGCAACAAAACAGAATTCTCCAAAAATAGAGATCAAGCATCCTAATACCTCTCTTCAAAAAGGGAGACAAATCCGACTCGGAAAATTACAGAGAAATTAATTTATTAAACAAAACACTAAAATTAACAACCAAAGTGATAACAAATAAACTAATTGAAATTACAACACTAGCAGAAGAACAACAAGGTTTTAGGTCGGGAACATGCACCGACGCTATATTTAAAATGAGGCAAGTGTGAGAGAAATCATTAGAATACAACAAACCGACATATCTATGTTTCGTGTCTATGTCTACTCGTTTTTCATTATTCACTTACTGTACGGATATAGAGATACCTTTAGGAATAATCGAAACCATCGAAAATATCTACCAAAACAACACAATAAAAGTAAAAGTAGAAGAAGAACTAACCAACCCTATTGAAACTGGCAATGGCATAAGACAGGGAGATTCCCTGAGTCCTCGATTATTCAACCTGTTTATGGATGAAATAATAAAAAAAGTAAGAACTAAAAAGGATACCAAATTGGAGAAAAACAACTCAAAATAATCTGCTATGCAGACGACGCAATACTACTTTCCCAAACTAAAGATGATTTGCAACGTATGCTGCACGAATTTAATATAACCGTCAGAAAATTAAACATGTTAATTTCCTCAAATAAGACAAAATTCATGGTTACAACTGCAAATTCACTAAGATATAAATTGGAGCTGCAAGGTCAGATAATAAAACAAGTGAATGAGTTTAAATATCTAGGCATTACATTATCTAGCTACGGAAAGCTCGAAACTGAAGTGAAAGATGAAGTGAATAAAGCAAACAGAGCCGCAGGCTGCCTGAATGAAACAATATGGAGAAATAAAAATATCGAGAAAGAAACGAAAGGCAGAATTTACAAAACAGTCATCAGGCCAATAATGACTTACGAGGCAGAAACAAGACCTGACACAGAGAGGACTGAAAGTATGTTAGAAACAGAAGAGATGAAAACACTTATTATATACACAACAGTAGAGAAAAGTTAATGTTATGAAACTATGGGACAGAGCTAGACGTTCAGATATACGACGCAGATGCAAGGTGGAGAACACCAAGAAATGGGTAAGAAATATCAGACAAGAATGAAATGATCATATAAGCCGAATGACAACAAATATAGTAGTAAAGAGACAAGAGTCGGTTTCCCAATAGGAAGAGGATCAGTTGAAAGACCACGAAAATAATGGAATGACAACTTACTGGAGGCACATTGAAAAACAGACAGAGTCATGTCTGTATGAAAAAAAGAAGAAGAAGAAGAAGAAAAATTGGCAGAAAGCTTTAAGACGTCTTATAGCGGACGAAAAACATTCTGGAAACTCGATATGTCTATATGACGCTAGTATCCGAAATATATTTATAATTAAATTGTAAGGAAATATCCTAAGTCAATATTTAGTATTTTTATAAAAATGAATGTGGGTACGTAATATTGACATTTAAGTTTTTTTTATATTAAAGTAATTTTATGGTATCCGTCACTGAGTCGTTCAGTTATTGCCTAATCCCTTAGGGTTTGCTTATTTTTATTTTATGATGCATTGTATTTAACGTTTGTCGGGGTGGTCATATTAAAATCGAGTGAAAATTCAGATAAGAAGTATGGAGCTATTACACAAGGAATACTCCGAAAGACACTTAAATATTGATTGTATCATGTGTCCCATTGACAAATATTCGAACAGGAATTCATTGTAGTTCTGCCTTAACTTATCGTCTAACTAAAGCCTACGCTCTAAAGTGTAAAAGCGATTAGTAGCATTTTAGGGTAACCTAGTTTGGAAACAGAGTCCTTGAGAGGTAAAGATACAATAAATCCACCATCTGCTTGCCTTTGATAAGTATTTTGGAAATGTGATTCGCAATCCTTTTCTTCTTGAGACAGAGGTTTGGAACTGGAAGCATTACATTCTTCTAATTTCCAGAATCGATTAAGATCAGAACAAATTTCAGCATGCAAAAGATTGCACTGTGCATAGTGGTAGAAGACATTTTAAGAATAAGACTCGAGATTATCCATCCCAGCTTGTTTTTTTGTAGAATCGGGTTTTACGAACCTAACTTGACTTGACCTAGACATAAAAGTACCCAGAAATTACTCGCACCGATTAAGATATCTATATGTGATGGACTATTGAATTCTTAGTCACTCAATCTAATGTAAGAAGGTATTTGAAGCGATAAAGTATCTATTTTGTGACTAGGCATTTTATCACAAACGTTGTCTGTGACCAAGCACATTAGAAATGTTTCAAATGTAGAAAATAGAGATTTAATTTTAAGATTAGCACGATATTTGATATTTGAAAATATATGATTAATTCTAATGAAAGAAATATGAGTATTAGTCTTAGGAAGACCTAGTCTATCTAGCAGGTTAGAACTTACAGAATTATATTGACTTGCTCTATCAAGAATGGCTTTGCAAGTATAAGCTTTATTATGTTAATCAGAAACTAGAATTTGAACTGTTGCAAGTAGAACTCCTTTGTTTTCCACTCTAGTTTAATATAAAAGAGATCTTTGTGACTTTTTGAAGGATTGGAAACTTTTGATGTTTCTATGTGTAGTGTTGAGTGATGTTTTCTCTTACAGTGTCTGTATTTGCCATATTTACATGTACTCCTCAGATGTTCAATATGTAAACAGTTTAAGCATAATGATCGTTTTTTGGTTTCCTCTATCTGTGAATGAACATTAAGCTTGAGAAATTCCTTACAAGAAAGCACGTGAGAATGTGACAGACTGATTGGTAACAACAGAATGAGTTCTAGATGCCTTGTTTGAAAAGTGAGAAAAATATTGTTATTTATAACTAGAATGTCTTATAGCGTTTGTAGATTGCTCTATCTTTTTAATACATTTGCCTTATTACTAGAAAATGTCATGAAATCTCGAAAAAAAGCATTATTTGTTTTATTTTTCTCCCAGTTATAAGCAGTATCTGAATCTAGTTTCTCTAAAACTATGTATGAGAGGAGAGAATCCCACTTTTCTATCGGTTCTTTAAGAGACTTTAATGAACGCAAATTGCTTGCAATAGTCTCTACTAAATATCGTAAGGAAAAAGAAGAATTCTCTTTTAGTTGCTTTATACTGAATATCGACCTAATGTGATTGTGATTGAATAATTCCTTGTTTTCAAATCTACCAAGAAGAAGATTCCATGCAATTATAAAGTTTAAACCACTAACTGACAATGAATTAATGACCTTTTTTTACTACCAGAGAGGCATGATTTTAAATAGTGATATTTTTATATCTCACTGATATTTCTCTTCTGAATTATTATTGAATCAAATGAATCACGAAATCTTAACCAACGCTCGTAGTTTCCATTGAACTTGGAAGCTGAAGAGACAGGATTTTAATAATTCCTGTAATATTTTTGTAGCTTTCTGTGCTGATGTAGAATTATGATTAGAAGTAGAACTGCAATGTTTAATAATTAGTTGAATACTTCTTATCGTTGAATAGCAGGATGACTCGAAGTCTATGCGTTGGTTTATTTCTTCTTCGGATACTTAATCCATAGAAGCTCCAATTTCACGTTGGACACCTTCAAATTCGCGTATTAAATGTTTTGCATTATCTTGTCTAGCTTGTAACTCAGTAACATATCTACTTGCTGTATTAAAATCATCTACGAATTAACTAAATGTAGTTAAACTAACTATGATAGAATTTCTTTTCTTAGGTAATTTATCAATAACTTTTGACATTTTAAAATACTAATGTATCTAGCAACAAATGGTGTAACTAAGATTTTAAACACACTGTATATATCTATAAAATTATTAATCAGACCGTTAAGCTAATTTAATTATGTATCTAGAATTTTAAATAAATATTTGAGGATATTTTATTATATTAATATCTTAAAGAAACTAAACAAATAAGAGCTATTATCATTCAGATCCCAATTATGATAATTATAAACACTTTATGTTAAGATAAGAAAGTAATTAAAGGTTTAGCTATTCACGCCTTTTAAAATTCGGAGTTCGGTCGTTTGTGTGTTAGGTGAGAATTACAGTCGATCAGATAAGCAACGGCTGCAGGATTTGCACCGTATCACAAATAATTGAATTGGTCATTTGTCCAAACTGCTTCAATAGGAACGACACAGAAATTCGATCCAATATGGCTGGTAATTTTTGTTTGATTTCCGAGCTATAGACGGCATCCATCTAGGTATCTGGCTAGTAAAGGACCATAAGTTAAGGGGCTATTACACCGGGAATGCTCCTAAACACTTTTTAGTTACTAATTTAATTTGAGGAATGTTGAACAAACGGACTTTATTTAGCGATCTTTATTATACCTTTTGAACACACCTTGCCCGTTGAGGGTTGAAGAGAAGTCAAGTACATTTTACGCTGTGGCTATATGCACACAAGCGTTAGAAGCAAAGCCGTCTTAATGTTTAAAAATTACAATACTTAACAAGGGTATCAATTATTACGTTTTTTCTGTATTGACCAACCCTGTGTTTAGATCTTTGCAATAAAATTTGTGCATAAAATAAAATCAATAATTTTTAAATATAGTAGAATCAAATAGTTGAAATCAAATTTGACGATGAGCTATTCGAAAGAGTCAAACTCGGAAAAGATACTTGCCAAAGGTAAGTTAGATCCCCGCTTAGTTTGTTGTGTTACCAACGCAGCGGAAGCCAGCGTTCGATTAGTTAACTGCAAATAAAAAGAAAAAGAGAAATGTTATACTACCGTTGATTTAACTATATAACTAAAAATTCCCATTTGTGTGTAATCAAGTCAAAGTTATTAAGCCAGATATCAAAGCGAACAAAAATCTATTTTTGTGTTTCGTTTGTGAAGTGTACAACAAAACCGTTTTAATTTTATTCGTGAATATAAAGTGGAGCGGGAGCTTTAAAATTTCTGTTTAAACTTCGTTTTAAGCTGACTTTTATTATAACTCTGTAAAACTGAATTGGTTTTGTAATTTGTGCTTTGCCAAATGCACAATGGCAACTTTATCTAGTAAGACAATTTGGCGAAAGGAGAAGACTTGTATCCATTTTAATTATTATGGAAATTTCATTTTAGAGGAGATCTGATTTATAATCAGAATCAAAAGTTAAGGAAATCTTTTTGCTTTTGACAAATTTAATAATAAAAAGTTATCCTGTGCTGAATTGCTAACTGAATAATGATGGAGTATAGATTTAAGCTTAGCATAAATACTTCTGCGTATACTTTTATTAATTTCTGTTAGATTGATATTGATTTCAAATAAAAAGAGTTAAAAATATATGTTGACTCCAAGAATACTGTAAATCAATACGGAGACTGATAAACAGGATATAAAAGACATTTCACATATATACTGGAATCAGATAGTAAAAATTAAAAATATAAACCCTTTCAGTCACGTTACAACAAATAATAAAAATAAGAATCTAAAACTTGCCAGCCGTTTAGATTATTTTTTTAAGATTCTTAAAACACCAAAATTTGGTTGTAGCCCTTTTGGTTTTTTATTTATTGAATTTAATTCTACAAGGACCAAATTACTTTGGGGAGTCACGGTAAAAAAGTTAAGTAAAATCTAAAATATATTAAAATATTACAAAAGGAAAGATAAAATAATATTATTTTTCATGATACATATAAAAGCAGTTCCTTTGCTTGAACATACAAAGATGTACCTTACATTTTTATAAGCAGTTTTCGATTCTGAATCTACTAGCATATTTATTGTTATCAAAAAACAAGACAAATGCATATATTCATCGTACAAATCTCCGAGGAAGGATTTAATTCCGTTGGCTTTTAACAGATTAAACGCTACATTTATTTTCGTTTGAGAGACTTCTACGTTTTGGTGACTCTATGTGGTATCAAATATTCTGCAATCTTCTTCTGATGGTTTCCTATCCAATTGGTGGACGTTGGCGACAATTCTGGCATACTCTTCTTGGTCTTGTGTGGCTCTAAAGAGTGCATGGACATCGAGGTTTGTCCAATCCCTTACGTTTTTAAGCCATGAGCATTTCTTTCTTTCGATGCCTCGTTTTCCTTCTATCTTCCCTTTCACAATAAGCTTTTAAAACTGGTACTTGGAATTTAGAATTATATGACCCAGATAAGCAGTTTTTCTTCAGTTATTGGCAGCAATTCTCGTTCTCTGCTGCCCATTCGATTTAATACTTCGACATTTGTTTTGTGACCTGTACAGCAAATTTTAAGTAGTCTTCTAAATACCCACATTTTCCATCCATCCATCTAATGGCGCTACAGCCCAAATCGGGCCTTGGCCTCCTTCAACAGGCTTCTCCAACCATCTCTATTTACCGCTGTTCTTTTCCATGAACGCGTTCCCAGGCAGTTCCTGGCATCCTCATCGACTTCATCTTCCCATCTCTTTTTAGGTCTTCCAACAGGTCTTTTTCCCTGCATTCTTGCATTTAATAATTTTCTGGGGATTCTATTCTCATGCATGCGGACCACGTGCCCTGCCCATCGTAATCTCTGCAGTTTAGTATGTTGTGCTAGAGTTGGTTCGCTATATTGCTCGTATATTTCTCTATTGTACCTAATTCGCCAGTTGTTGTTTTCACTTATTGGGCCCAGGATCCTACGTAATATTTTTCTTTCAAACACATCTAATGTATTGGCAGATTTCTGTGTCACCACCCATGTTTCGCAACCATAACTTACTATGGGCCTGATTATTGTTTTATAGACCCGGAGTTTTGTTTTCCGGTGTACGTCTCGCGATTTGAATATGTGGCCCATCGCGAAATAGGCTTAATTTAATAGCACAA
This sequence comes from Diabrotica undecimpunctata, assembly GCF_040954645.1. Taxonomy (NCBI): domain Eukaryota; kingdom Metazoa; phylum Arthropoda; class Insecta; order Coleoptera; family Chrysomelidae; genus Diabrotica; species Diabrotica undecimpunctata. The sequence goes on from NC_092810.1 coordinate 101,326,941, forward strand.
GCCTTCTATTTATTTCCGGTTCTTCTTCATTGCTTGCGACCAGATCCATTCCTAGGTATGTGAATCTATTTACATGTTCTATATCGTCAATAAAGTGTTGTTGCACCGGTCTATTTGATCTGGTTTGTATGAGTAGTTTTGTTTTATTTGTATTTATTGCTAGCCCTACTGCTTCTGCACTCTGTTTCAACTCAACGTAGGTTTCTTCCGCTGCATTCATTGTTCTGCTCATTATGTTTATGTCATCTGCGTATGCTGCTAATTGGGTAGACTTGTTTGTAAGTATGTTATTTCCGCTCACCGTCAACCGTCTAATTACATATTCCAGAACAAGATTAAAGAGCGTTGGAGCTAGTCCGTCGCCTTGTTTCAGTCCTTGCGTTATCGTAAACGCATCAGTGATCTGTCCCTGAATACATACCTGTGCTTCTGTTTCTGTCATTGTCATTTGCACTAGTCGTATTAATTTTGATGGTATGCCAAATTCTTTCGGTATATTAGGTAGAATTGTTCTATCTATTGAATCATAGGCTTGTTTAAAATCTACAAAGAGATTGTAAACGTCCATGTCATATTCCCATGCTTTGGCTAGTATTTGTTTAACTGTAAATAGTTGGTCAATGGTAGATCTATTTTGCCTAAACCCTGCTTGATATTCCCCGATGATTTTTTCCGTGAGAGGTTGTAGTCTTTGATTAATGATGTTTGTGAGTATTTTGTATCCCGAACAAAGTAAAGAGATGCCTCTATAATTCTGACACAACAGTTTGTCTCCTTTTTTATGAATAGGGCAGATTATACTTTTCTTCCATTGTTGGGGAATTTCTTCTTCTATCCATATCTCTCGTATTAGCTGGTACATCTGTTGTATCAAATTCCTTCCTCCTTGCTTGAGTAGTTCTGCCGGTATTTTATCTATTCCCGGTGCTTTATGGCTTTTTTGTATGTGGATTGCCGTTTGGACCTCCTCTAGCGTTGGGGGTCTAGTTAATTCATTTTCTTCTCCATCTTTCCCCAGTTCTTGTTGTTGTACCTCCTGTCGTGCCTGCTGCTGCCACTGTTGTTGTAATGGTAGTTGTGTCCCTTTGTTTAGTAATTCCTTAAAATATGTCATCCAGGTTCTCTTAATTTCGTCCATATCGCTAATGATTTCACCTTTCTTATTTTTGCAGAGGCTAGTCCTCGGTTTGTATCCTTGTCTTAGATGTTTGATAAATTGGTATGCGCTACGTGTTTCGTTTTCCTTAAACTCTCTCTCTATGTTTAGTATCCGTTGGTTTTCATACTTTCTCTTTTTCTGCCTGCACAGTTTATCTGCTCTTCGTCTTTTGTTCTCATGTTCTGTTTTTCTCTCTCTAGTACGTCTGAGTATGTAATTCTTATGCGCTTTATTTCTTTCCTGTATAGCTTGTTTGCATTCTTCATCGAACCATGTTTCTTCTCTCCGTTGTGTCTTTGTTCCTAAGACTTCTTTCGCTGTGTTGAGTATGATACTGCTTATTGTGTTCCATTGGTTTTCTATTGTGGAGTCTGCTCTGTTTTCTTCTAGTAATTTTTCATCCACTGTTCTCTCAAATCTTTCTTTTACCTCAGAGACTTTTAGGTTGTCTAAGTTTAGTTTTTCTTGTTTTGTATATTTTTCCTTTACCTGTCGACTGATTTTGCATCTAAACCGTGCCTGTACTAGCAGATGGTCTGAGTCACAACTTGCACCACGTCTGCTTTTTACATCTAATATACTCGTCGCCATTCTTTTTTCAGCCAGTATATGGTCTATTTGATTGATCGTATTTCCGTCAGGTGATATCCAGGTGCCCTTATGTATGTCCCGATGTGGGAAGCATGTCGAACTGATAATCATATTCTTTCCAGCTGCGAAATCTATTAGAAACTGACCATTCTCATTTGTGTCTCTATGCAAACTATGTTTCCCTATTACCCCTGTGTATTCTTCTTCTTTTCCGATCTTGGCGTTTGTGTCGCCTATCACCATTTTCATGTCGTTTCTTGGTATTGAGTCATAGATTCGTTCTAAATCTTGATAAAAGGCTACCTTAGTGTCTTCTTCCTGTTCATTTGTGGGACAGTGTACATTTATAAGGGTTATGTTAAAGAAATGCGTTTTTATCCTAAGCTTGCAGATTCTTTCATTGATGGCTTGAAAGTCTGTTATCAGGTGCTTCATTTTATTATCTACGATAAAGTCTACTCCAAATTATTTATTTCCTTCATCTTTACCGCTATACAGTATAGTGTGTGTTTTAGTGTCCCGGATACCTTTTCCCAACCATTTAGTCTCTTGTACTGCAGTGATTCCTATTTTATATCTTTTCAGTTCGTGTAGAAGGATCCTCTGTGCTCCTGGTCTATTTAGCGTTCTGACATTCCATGTTCCCAGCGTAAATTCCATATTCCGTTGCCAGAGTCGTCGTCTTGATATCCGTCCATTCCGAGGCCTATCTGAAGGTTTCGTAGTAGTACTTTTTTACAAGAATAGGTTACTGGCCTATCACCCAACCCCCTTTTCGGAGGACCATTTCTCCCTTCCTCGTCAGCCCTGACCCTACTTTCCATTGGGGTTGGTTACCCAATCTCCGGTAAGGTTGCTCAGGTTTGCCGGGGTTCACCCGTGTGATTGAGCCACACTTCTTGGAGGTGAGGATAGGAATTGAGTAGGAGTGGCTAGAGGTGTTATCAGGAAGCAACACCTTGTATTGCGCATCACTACTCCTTAGAACCCCACATTTTAAAGGCGTTAAATCTGTTTATCACACTGTCATTTTTGGTCGAGATTTCTACACCATATAGAGTAAATGTAACATTTTACAAAGCGATATCGAAGCCTTTAGTTAAGGCTGCTGTTGCTTAGCAAGGTTCTCTTATTAGTAAATACTGTTCTGGCTTGCTTAATCCTGCTAGGTATCTCTATGTCTGGATCTAGATCTTCAGTTATCCAACTACCGAGTTATCTGAACTTGGGGACCTTTTGGATGATCGTATTGTTTACTCTTATATTTAATTGCATATTTCGTGTTCTGCTAACCACCATTATCTTCGTCTTGTCTATATTAATATTTAAGCCCAGTCGTTCTCCTTCAGTGTTTATTCTATCTATTAGTCGTTGTAGCGCTTCTTGGCTATTAGCTATTATGACTGTACCATCAGCATAGCGAAGATTACCAATTGTCTGTCCGTTGATTTTGATTTCATCTTCAGTGTCACTTAAGGCTCTATCGAAAATCCTTTCAGAGTAAAGCATAAAAAGGAGGGATGATAGAACACAACCCTGTCGTACACCTTTTTCGAATAAGAGATATGATTTAAATTCCAGTCCTACTCTCACATATGCCACTTGATTCATATAAAGGTTCTTTATGATTTTAAGGTCATTGTCATCCATCGAACGTTCCTGAAGCAATCTTACTATTTCTGAATGATTAACACAATAAAAAGCTTTCTGGTAATCTATAAAGCATAGGAAGATATCTTTTTGCTGATCTCTGCATTTTAGAAGTAGGACAGTTAAGCTATAAAGTGTTAATCTTGTGCCAAATCCTTGTCTAAAATCGAACTGTGTGGGGCTAATGTCTCTTTTAGATCTGTTGTATATTCTCTTGTGAATTATCTTTAAGAAGAGTTTTAGGACCTGGCTCAATAAGCTGATCATTCGGAATTGGTCCCAACTATTAGCGTTTGGCTTTTTTGGGATTGGTAAGGAAAGATTGAAGCCAATCCTGTAGTATTTGACCGGACCCATAAATGTCACTAAAAAGATCTACCAAGGCCTCTATATTATCTTCACTCAACATTGTTAAAACCTCTATGTATATGTCGTCTGGGCCTGGTGCTTTTCCCCATTTGATTCTGTTTGATTGCCCTTATAACTTCTGACTTCAATATTTTGGGGAAGGGTTCACTTTTATATTTACTTTCAGAGTTTATTCTAGTGTTGTCTGAGTATAGTTGCTGTGTGTAATTTCTCCAATATTGAAATAGATCCTAGCGATTAGCAACTAATTTATTATCCTTCACAATACTGTTAAAACTGCAAGGTTTTGTATGACCTGTCACTTCTTTAACGAGTTTATGTATCCATAATGAGTTTATGTATGTTAAAGTGGTCATGTTTTTCTTCCAATTCCTCTATGTTTGGCACACCTATCTAGCAGCCACTGTTCTTTAGCTTTGCGACACTCTTTTCGTATTTGTCGGTTAATCTGCTGATGTTTGGTTCAGTCTTTGTTTTTAAATGATCTGCGGTCGTCCATCATTGATAATATTTCATCAGTCATCCAATTCTTCTTTTTGTATTTTTGCGAAGCGATCAGAGATTTGATGGTGGTTACGATAGCTTTTTTAATACAATTCCATTTGTCTTCTATACTGGCCGGTTGTTTAGATCTTGCCGTGATATCCACTATTGCCTCATTTAATTTTTCTGTAAATTTTAGTTTAACGTTAGGTAGCTTTAAGCTGTTTATATCAATTTTCTTTATGGATTTTCTTTTAATTTTCTTAAGCTTAATTTTCAATTTTCCTATTACAGGATTGTGATCAGATCCTAAATCTGTTCCAGAGTAAGTTTTTACTCCTTGCAATCCACTTCTGTATATCTGATTAATTCATAAAAAATCAATTTGATTTCTGACGATGTTTTCATGCGTATGCTGTGAAGACTGCCAGGTGTAGAGTCTCCGAGGAGGCAGTTTATACCAGGTATTCGCAATGACTATTTTTTCTTCTTGACAGAACTGGATTAGCATATCACCTCTCTCGTTTCAACGAGACTATTGCGGAATAGACTAATATTCTGTAATAGTTTGTCGAAATTTCCAGAGATCGAGAATGTGCAGCTCAGGTATTCCAATACATTTATCTTAGGATTTATACTCTAGTGGAATTAACATGCTCGTATAATAAAATAATATGATGATATAAGGTTGAATAATCGAATAAATGAATTTTATTCAAATAAAAGGCAGATATCGAGCACATTTAATTTATTAAATCATTTTTTTTAGGAGGTAAGAATCTTTAAAAGACCTCTGGGAAGGTGTCCCAGGTGTGTTGGATTCGGATGACTACGCCTTACCGTAGTTGACCGCCTACCAACTAAACTCACCTCCTCTTTCTCCAACCGACGGGCCTGGGACCGCTCTTAGCGAGCATTACCATCTGACCCGTCAGCTTTACTCATAACTCCCATCTGTCACTCTCCGTCTGCGCTCCGTGATTGCCATAGCAACCCAGTCGCGCCACCCTACCCACGATTGCACTGGAGTTGGTTTGTAAGGTAACCATCCTTGTGCAGAGCGATAGGCAGGAAGTAGCGACCGAGGCCGTTATTTCAACCATCGAAAGATCAGATAACAGGTACAAGCAACTCCAGACATTCATATTCCACCCCGCTAGGTGGTACATTCATTTCTCCATCTACACCAGCCCATTATTTAGTAATAGGCTGCTCCAAAAGGAGACACACACCTTACACTAGATACAAGTAGAGACAAAGCAACACGTATGTAAATTGATTTCTTTAATGTAGTCAAGTTCTTTGGGAATTCATTTAAGATTTCGGCGTCGGTAGTGGAAGCTATATAGTGGCTCACCCCACTGACGCCGACAGATAAGACACATTATAATAAACAGTTCACCTTTGTTGCCGTCTCCTCTCTTTCTCTTCCTTGTGTTTTACGGTTTCTGTCACAAAACCAATGATCAAGTCAAAGATTATTTTATTTTCAATTAATTGCCTTATTCATTAGTTCATGTGGCTCTCCTAGATGTGACCCCAGGACTAGCTGTGGCACGGTTCACCCCACATTGTATGCAGGGCATACGAATACCACATGATGCGCGTCATCCACCACTCCACATTCTGGACACAGATCGTGTCTCGGTCTTCTTTATTCTATATGTTTAAGACCGGAAAGATTTATGTCCCATCATAAATTGGGTTAAGTAGTTGACACGTTTGTGTTTACACTCATACTACCTTACTACATCTGGGAGAGCCCTCGTCCAGGCAGCCTTGTCTTTTTCCTTTGACCATTGGTCCTGCCAGATTTCCAAACTCCTTTTTCTTTCTTGTGTTCCTAAACCTAAAGCTCCATTGTCCCTTTGGTGCATCCGAAGCCTTTCATTAGCCAGAATATGCACCGGTACAGCACCGGCCACTACTTGTAAGGCAATGGTTGATACGGTTCTGTACGGCATACTCTGATCAATGGTTTCCTGTGCGTTTTAAGACGCATGTCTTTATATTTTGCTTTTTTGAGGATCTCGTGCCACACTATATATGCCACATGCCCCATATAGTAGGATGGATATAATTGACTGTAGAATAACTGATCTTTTGTATGAACCGGAGCCTCCTATATTCGACAATATCTTATTAAGGGTCGAGGTCCTCTCTTCCGCCTTCCGACATGCTTCTTGTATGTGGTATCTGAATGCCATTTTGTCGTCTAGTATGATTCCCAACTATTTTACGCTCTTCTGGGGTCTTAGGTCGGAGCCTCTGAACCGAAAATTTACGTTTTTCTTATCCCTTTGGTACCCTCAAGATGATAACTTCTGTCTTTTCTACTGCAAGTTTTAGGCCATTTCTCTCTATCCATCTCGCAGTTTTTTCTATTGCTTTATTTACTTTGTTTATGATACCCCAATTCATATCTTCTATAAGTAGGGCTAGGTCGTCTGCATATGCAATAGCCCTTACTCTTTGTGTTTTGGTTACTTCTAGTATCCCGTTGTATAAAATATTTCATAGTGTGGATCGTAGAACCCTTGGGGTACTCCAGCAGTCATTTTTATCTTATTTTTCTCCAATATGCATACGCTTCTTTGCGATAAGTAGTCCCTTATTATATTGGACACATATTCCGGGTTCGACAATTTTCTCTACGATGAGACCCCATTTCGTTGAATTGAAGGCGTTTTTAATGTCCAATAAAACAAGTACCACCCATTTCTTTTTGCTTGTTTTCACCGTGTTTCTTATCTAAATCGCGGCGTCGACTGCTGATCGACCTTTTCTGAATCCATATTGTTGGTTGTACAGAGCTCTCTTATCTGCCAACACGCTTTCCAGACTCTCCTTGACCAGATTCTCATAGAACTTACCAAGGCACTCCAGAAGGCATATTGGCCTATAAGAGGATGCTGAATCGGTGGGTTTCCCAGGCTTTAGGAGCAAAATCAGATTTGCTTCCTTTAGTTCTCTGGGAAATTCTTGCTTCCGCAGTAGATCGTTATATATTTTTCTAATCAAACCTGGTTTCTCTGTTGTTGCCATCTTTAGTGCCTCTGTTGGCAGTCCATCGGGGCCGGGAGCTTTCCCTGTCTTGATTTCATGACCAGCGGTCTTTATTTCTTCTTCTGTTAATTCCTCCGCCACCGCAGGGGAGACCTTCAAGAAGGTTTGTTCCTCCTTGCTGGGAAAGAGAAGCATCACCATCTCGCCACTGGTCTTCGTCTACATTGTATGGGGCAATCATCTTTAATGACTTCATTGTTATTTTATATGCGTCGCCCCATATGTCGTCTTCTAAAGCATTTATTAGCTTCTGCCACCTTTCTTGTTTTTTTCTTTTTTTATTGTTTTATTGAGATTCTTTTTTACTGGTTTGTATATTTCTTTGAGCTCGTGGACGCCCTGGCTTCTCGTAAACTTCCTGCAAGCTCGGAGACACTCCTCCCGTAGGCCTTTAATCTCATCCGTCCTCCATTAGGGGGTTCTTTCTTTGTTCCTTTTCTTTACGGTGGCCAACTCAACAGCGTTCTTTAGTGTCTTTCTGAGTTGGTCAAGGTTAGATATTTTCTCTTCGTTTATTTTTCTGACCTCTGATAGGTTCACGTGCTTATTAAATGTTTTCCCAGTATATCTTATCGGCTGTCTTATGTTCTGCCCCTTTACCTTAATTTAATATGTAATGTATCAGTGGTAGGTGAATAATTGATCATCGAGGACGTGACGAAAAGTTACGTCAATGTGTGTTTGGCTTGGCTGGCCCCCCTTATAAAAGTTGGTTTATTATTATTAAGTACCTGGGGGCCAGCCTGGGCTATCCATTCGTTTCATATCTTTCCTTTTTCGTCATTTGCGGTAGAGCCCCATTGTCGATATTTAGCATTTATGTTCCCGGCGATCATATTTTGTTTTTCCCTAATGTGCGTGTTCATTATTTCGTCTACTATATTCTTATATTCTCTAATCCTAATATTTGGAGATATATAGCATGCCAGTTGGCTCCATTATTGGGCACCCTACCCACCCTATTTTTATTGATCGGTGTCTTCTCATTTGTTCGACTCTGCCTGATCTCGCGGAGATTGTTGCCATCTATTGGCGCCATTTATTTTCTCTAGGGGTTCTAACCTCTACGTCGCGCGTCACTTTCGGGGATGCCTGTCCATTTTTGGATGGCTCTCTTTAGGATATTTTCATTTATAGATGGGTCAATGTTAATGACCGTGAAGAGGTTTTCTTTTCTCCTCACGGAGAGATGCTTATGCCGTTAACTTTGTCATTTAGTTCCTGCTTGAGTTTCGTAGCCGCCCCTTTCCCTGTTAATTTTACCGGTATATCTCCTCCGTTGGTTATTTTTAACTGATCAACTTTCAGTCCAATTTTTGTCACGTCCATCTTGTCATTTATTTTCTTAATGACTTCTGTGTATGACATACTACCAGTACGTATTAAGGGGGCTTCTTCCGCTGCCTTTATTTTACACGCTTCCATCCCCCCAACCAGAATCCCGCATGTGATCTCTTCTCTTCTCCCTACAAATTCTAGAGTCTTTCTCATTCAATCCTTTTCTACACTTAAGTGCTCAAAAACCACTTGCACTTGTTTAAATGTTTTCTCGCCTTGTCTGACAATTTTTATAATCTTTTCTGCCAGATTATATTCTTCCACGCCATCCCCTTCGTTATATTTTCCCAATTTGGTGACAAAGGTATACCATTTTTCTTCTACTTTGGAGATTCTTATTCTATTTTCGGTAAATTCAACCTCTCCCTCTTCACATTCCTCCAATATTTACGCCAGTTCTTGCCTGACTTTTTTTTAAATCTTTAAATTTAAACTAAATCTTGCCCAAGTAATTTTGCTTCTAGAGCATTTTCAGGGGCATCTAAAATAAGCCAATAAACGTTTTTTCAACTGAAGAAAATTAATTAACCTTAAAAAAACTCGAAGTTTATGGTTGATAAAAATTTTTTATGTAATATAACGTTTTAGACTTACTTCGTCAAATTTGGGCTATCCAACAGTATATTAAGAATGTCAAAAACATTAAAAATTATACATTAACACAGCACGACATAAGGACAAACAGTTAAAAATTAAAAAGACGGCGAAGCTACACATTGGTTGGCATCAACACAGAGAATGGCTTCTCGTCTTAACGGAAATATGTCAAAGTGACATCTGACATATGACAATTTGGATGCGCAGTCACAATTATGGTGATGTGATCTATACATTTCAAAATTCTGTAAAACTGAGCATTGACTAAAGGTCAAACTGACACTACTATAGTAAATCAACTGATGAAATATAAAATTATATAGATTAGTTTAAGTAGATTGCATAATCCAGATCTCACACTCAAACCTGCCTGTAATAATTAGGGTGTTAGTTTGGAGGCAACTTAAGTGGACGTAGATTATGAATCCAAGAAATAGACTAAACAAGGATAGTGGATGGTTGACTACAATACAGTAAAAAAGAAGAAATCGAACTATGAAATTAAACTACTAATAATTAAAAATTAAAATTGAAAGCAGAGGTATAAATGGGGTATAATCCAAATAGTTCAGTTAAACCTACAGTCAATGGGAGAACCATAAAATTAAAATGTCTAAGCATTACTCAAGACCAACTGACCAACAGTGGGAGATGTTGAAATATTGAACTCTAGAGATGGTATATCTAAATTACGAAGAGATATTGAGTGTGTAATCAACGCCAACTATAGATCAATTGAACCGGAGTAAGCTAGTTTTGTAAATTATTGAAGAATAAAATAGTAATTTTAATCAAAATATGAAATTAATAAATTTTTAATGGGTATACTTAGTGCAGGAAGCCTAAACATCCAAACTGGGTCCCCCATGAGGTGAAGCTGCAATAAAGTTTTTAAAAATAGGTTTAAATTTAGTACAATTTAAATTAATTTGAGTATTAAGACAGTAAGAGTTTTAATTTTGTGTTTCCCTTGTAATTTCCAAATCTTCCAATAAATCCAACTCCAAGTAGTTTTTCTTTCTACCTATGTCATGTAAAATAGATGAACCAATATTAATGTTAAAATTATGTTTACTGGATAATAAATGTTGACCAAAACTGAAAGAGTTTAGTCTTTTTAAATGTTTTGAAAATCTAGTAGATAACTTTGGAATGGTTCTACCTACATAAGAGGCATCATATTATATCATTTTAATTTATAAATACCACTTTTGTCAATTGTGTTCATCCTATCTTTGGTGTTGATTAAAAAGGAACCTAAAGTGTTGTGTGACTTAAAGGAAATTTTGATGTCTTTAATAATTGTAGAAGTAAAAAAGTTTTGATATTTTATTGGAAATGTTGTTAATATAAGTAAAGAAGAAATATCTAATGTTATTTGAAGCATTGTGTTGAAGCAAACATTGTGATGAATAAGCAAGCTTTTCTGCAATTTTAAGTTTGGCACTATTAAGAAGCTCATGGATAATGTTGGGATCGTAACCATTATTGAAAGCAATTTGCCTGAGAGTATTAGGTTCTGAATTGAAGTTATCATTAGAAAGTGGAAATTTGAGTAACTTATGAATGTAATTGTTGAAAGCAGCCCTTTTATGTTGGGTTGGATAACTAGATGTTTCATGTATAACATAAACTGTTTGAGTAGGTTTTCTGTAAATATTTTACTCTAGAGAATCTTTATAACGACATATAGTCATATCCAAGAAGTTCAACTTATTGTCAGATTCTGGTTCCAGTATGAAAGAGATGTTAGGATGAAGGTTATTAAGATCATCCAGAATCTGTAAAGCATCATCTTGGGTTCCCTGTATGAGAGCGATACAATCATCAACATATTATCTTGACTTAAAAACGATTTTGTTGTTGTTGTTAACAAATTTCTGTTCTAAACTCCCTAAGAAAATATCAGCTAGAAAAGGTGATAATGGAGATCTCATCGATAAACCTGTTGGTTGTTTATATATTTTTAAATAAATTGGAAGAAGTCCTGATCAAGACAAAATTAAAGCATAGTTAAGATGGCATCTTTGTCTTTTGCTGGTACGTTGAAATTGTTTAGAAGGTTGTGTACGAAAGGTAATGTTTTATTTCTTGGTACAGAAGTAAACAAATTGGAACAATTAAGAGAAACTTAATAAAAACTTTCTTCTATTTTAATGTTATCTAAACGTTCTATTAGATCTATAGAATTTGTAATGGAAAACTTAGGTTTAAAATTAGTGATAGACTGGAGTGTTACAGAAACTTACAACAGGTCTTATGGGACGATTGTGTTTATGGATTTTAAGAAGTCCATATAACCTAGGTGTTATATGGGATTAGATACAGTAAACTTTCTGCTGTTATATTTAGTAATAGTATCATTACACAATTTAACCATTGCTTTTGTTTTATTAATAGAGGTGTTAATGGATTTTTTTTTAAATCTACAAAAATGTTATCTGAAAGGAAAGATTCTACTTTCTTTATGTATTGAATTTGTTCTAAGATTACAACACAATTTCCCTTATCAGATTTGCTAAGTACTAGAGAATCTCTATCGATATTTTAGTAAATCGTTTTTAGAAAATATTTTTGTTTTTTTAAAAGGGTGATTTCTATGAAAATTACTTTTGTACTTACATTGTTGTTGTTGAAGTAAGCTAATGCAAGAGTTTCTCAAATATTGTTTAATTTCAACATTGTTTATCATACCTTTTATTAGAATATCCAGCTCAACTGCAAAGCCTCCTAGCACTGAGTCAATTAACCTAAAATTCTGACAAAAAAACTTAAGGCCTAATCCTAAAAAAGTACAATTCATCCTCTGAAAAGTTAGTGTTGCTTAGATTTAAGGCTCTAGGATGAAATTGGTAGCCTGAAAACTACCTAAGAGTTGAGGTACTTGTTATTGTTTTTGCAAAAACAAACGGTTTAATTTGTTGGTAAGACTTTTCTTCTTGGTGAATTGTAAGCGAGAGACCTCATCTTCTATGTGGTTAAAGGAGTCGTTAACGGGAAACCAAGGATGTTGTTGCAAAATTTGATCATAAGTAATTTTAAGGTTCACATTAATATGATCAAGCTCGGTATAGTGCTTCTTTCTGCAGCATTCTATTGTATATAATAGTAAGCATTAGAAATGCTTTTCTCGGTGGATGTTTAAGAATTCACCCATCGATTAAATCGTATCTTGGGGCTTTGTGAGGGTTAGTACTCATTATTATTGTGCAAACATCGAATGGAGAGAATGCTTTTATTGGAGGTGATAGTTGGCAGTGTGCATCTAGATATTTGCTAACTACATTATCATTTATGTTTTGACCTATAGTTGAAGTAAATATATTTTCTAAATATTATTCATATACATTAGTTTTTACATTATCAGTCTGCATCCAACTTCTATCAGGTTTTCTTATTGGAGTATTTGGTAGTGTCGGTTTTTTGAATTTTTTAGTTGCTCTTCATATAGAGTGGTTATCTGGAGAAAGATTGTTAATATAGAAATTAAAGGTGTCATTATGAGCTGAGTTTAGCGCTAATGTTAGCTGGTGTATTAGTCTATTTAGCTGTGTCTTATCGAGTGGATTTCAAGACCTTTGCTATTTTGCACGCGCTCTGTTTTTTCGGTTAGAAATTGTTTGATATGTAGCGGTACATTGTTGTCTTTAGGAATGCTCTTTTTACTTATAGAAGTAGATTTTCAAGTTGCGTTTTGTATTGCAGTCGTGATCTTTTATACTGCTAATTCTAGCTCATCAGGATTCTTTTATTTAGTGATCTACATGGCTGTTGATTGTATTAGTTGTATATATATATATATATATATATATATATATATATATATATATATATTTATATATATATATATACATATATTTATATATATATATATATATATATATATATATATATATATATATATATATATATATATATATATATATATATATATATATATTTGGAAATTTTACAGTATTCATTGCCTTCCCTCGCTCAACCATTTCCATCTCTCTCTGTTGTCCCATTCTCCATCGTTTAGGCCTCTCTTACTCATGGCGTCGTCTACTTTGTTCCTCCAGCATTTTCGGGGTCGTCCTCTTTTCCTCTCTTATGGGGCTCCATTCGGTTATTCCCTGGATCCATCTGCTGTCGCTAGTTCTTCTTACATGTCCATATCACTTTAGACTTTTTTGTTCTATATATGTTAGTATGTCTATTTCTATTGATGTTCTTTGCTTAATTTCGTCATTACTTCTCGTATCCATTCTTGTTACTCTGCAGCATCTTCGCAGGCATTCCATCTCTGTTGATACTAACTTACTGCTGTTTTTCTTGTTTATGATCCAATTTTCAGCCCCATATGTCATAATACTTCGCACTAATGTTTTATAAATCTGTGTTTTTGTCTTCATATTTAGGTGTCTATCCCACCATACTGAGTTAAGTTGTCGGATTGCTATTCTTGTTTGTCCTAATCTTTGTGTAATTTCTTCCTCTGTTTTTGCATTTTTCGTGATTATAGACCCCAAGTATTTGAATTTATCCTCTCCTTTGATTTTTACGTTGTCAGTAATCTGTAGATCTTCTATGTCTTCTTCACTTGTAGAAAGGTACTCTGTTTTCGCGAGGTTAATATCTAGGCCAGCCTTGGTATATTCTTCTTGTAGTTTCTTCATCATGTAGCTGAGGTCGTCTTGGTCTTGTGCAATCACTATTTGATCGTCTGCAAAGCTTAACGTATATAGGTATTCGTTCCGTACCGGTACTCCCATGCCTTCGCATTTTCTTTTCCATGTAGTAAAGGCTTTTTCTAAGTATATTTAAAATAGGGTTGGAGATGTGGAACAACTCTGCAGGAGCCCTTTTGTTGTGGTGATGTCTCCTATGATTCTTGTTCCCATTTTAATGGACCCTTTATTTTCTTTATACAGAGCTTTCGAAGCTTCTATGAGTTCCGTCTGTATTTCTAATTTTTACATTGCCTCCCATAGTTCTAACCTTGATGCAGAGTTATACGCCTTTCTCAGGTCCACAAATGCCAAATATATATCTCTATTTTTTGCTTTTTTCTTTTCCAACAGTTGTTCCAGTGTGTAATATGTGGTCTATGCTTGATCTTCCTGCTGTGAAGTATTAGTTGTGCCTAATGATATTATTATGGTGCTATGGTCAAAACTAGGCTCTGCTTTTGAATTTGTATAAGGTGAACCTTTAAATACAGCAAAATTAAAAAGATACGGAATTTTGTTGTTATCTGCTGGCCAGTATGTTGGTTGTCCTGTGGATAAGAAGACTGAATTGTTTTTCTGTAATGATCTACCTTTCGTTGTAGTTAGTCGTGATCCCCATAGAGTATTTTTGGCATTCCAATCACCTGATAGCAGGAAGTGCGAGCCAAGGGTTAGGAAGAAGCTTATTATTTCAATTACATAGTTTTTTGTTTTAACTCATTGGTGTCTTTTATTTTGTAACTAAAAGTTATATTCGTTTACAGTATTTTCTGGCTATTAGTAAAAGATTATAGTGTTTTATTTCTTATATATTTGGAACTCTTTTTGCCTTATTATTTATCTGTTTACTTTTTGTTAAACAGGTTGATATGCAAACAGTTTACTCTATTTTAAGTTATGCGATTTGGGCTTATTCAGGCCATTTACAATTTTACTTGTTTATTAAAAAACGTATTCATAAAGAATAATTTTTATTAATTGACTGTTTATTTTTATTTGTTGTTCGTTTTTGTTTCTAAAATCAATTGTATACTTCTGTTAGATAACTCGTTTTTTGTCAAATATAAATAAAGAAGTTAAAATTGAAAATTCAGATCTGTAAAAGGTCTCTAAGTCACAAAAGAATAAATCTTTCATTTTAAGTTTAAAAATTAATCAATGTTTACCTTTACTCAATATTCTAATAGCGCTTTTTGCTGTACCGTTACGTTTAAGTGTACAAATATTTTACTAACCTTAAATAATAAATGCTTCGTTTTTAGCTGGTAATGATTCAAGGCATAATTGGATAGTATGTCTTAATCTTTAGGGTGTAATTGGAAATATATTTTATAACGTGCGAGTTTCTTTAATTTGTGTACATTTTTCTCGAAATGTATCGCAATCAATAAAAAGATACAATGAAAATAACAATCAGTTAGTTATTATTATTATTTTTTTTTGAATTTATTTTTATTTATTTGCACTACTCTTCAATAAACAAATAGGCTTAAATAAAATTTTTTAATGACATTTTGTTCGGAAATAATACTAGATTTAATTCTTTAAATCACCCTTTCTTTAATCACCATCCTTTAGGCGTCTCTTTTTCATAGAAAGATACACTACTCTACCTCGTGGTGATAAAGGCCATTTTTCTACTTTGTCTCGAAATGTATGTCAATATTTATAATCCTGATCCTAATTATACAGTGCGAAAACCACTTCTGGAATAAAATTGTTTGTGTTCTTATTTTAGAAAATAATAAAAAACGTTCAGATACCTTAACTTTTAAATTTAAATGTGCGCTTTTTAAACATAAATTTGAATGTACAGGGTGATTCAAGCAAGTCTGGCATAGTCCATAATCTGTATTTTAAATGAAACACCCTGTATATTTTTATGTTTTTAAAAGCTCCTTAACAACCTAATCTTAACGAACTATATCATGTAGGGTCTATTATGAATAATACAAGGTAAAATTTTGAAATTCACTATAATTTTCTTCAAGACAATTAATTCATAAAATACCCTAGGTAATTGATTCGATTACATCAAAATAAATGCTTAAAATGATCTCCATCTTGTTATTGGCAATAACACAGTCTCCTATAAAACCCGTATCTGTCGTCACGAACTTTGTTCAAAGTTTGAGGTGAAATATTCCGTATTTCTGTAGTTATCCTTTCTTTGAGGTCTTCAATGCTAGTTGGTTGTGTTGCATATACTTTGTTCTTAAGATAACCCCACAGAAAAAAATCCAAAGACGTAAGATCTTGCGACCTAGCTGGCCACTTAATAGTACCCCTTCATCCAATCCATTTATTGAAGAAGATTTCATTCAAGTAATTTCTCACCATTAAAGCATAATGGGGTGTTGCCCCATCCTGATCCTGAAGGATCGGATCTATTGGATTGGGATATAAGTTAGCCAACTGAGGAAGAACATCGTCTCTTAGTACGTTTAAATATTTTTCTGCTTCAAATTACCATCTACAAATATAGGACCAATAATATGATCTTCTATAATCCCTGTCCAAAGATTTAACTTTTGAGGATACTGTTTATGTGTCCAATGTCATGCATCCAATGAGGATTCTCCGCTGACCAATATCTACAGTTTTGTAGGTTTACCTCTCTGTTCAATGTAAATGTTGATTCATCAGAAAAAATAATTGTGCCAGGAGCTATTTTATTTGTGTTGATTATCATTCTTTCACAGAAATCCATTCTACGATCTAGATCGTCTTCTGTTAGCTCCTGCACAAAAGCCAATTTATATGGATGAAGTTTTTCTTCATGGAGACATCTTAGGACAGTTGTGTGACTCACATTATTTTGACGTGCAATTTGACGTGAACTTGACGTTGGATTCTCTGCGACACTTAACAAAATATTCACTTGTACCTTATCTTCAATGAAGTTCGGTTTTCTTTTAAATGGTTTGACATGTCAAAGTTCTCTGAATTGTGCATAAATTTTAGACATACTACCTTGTGCAATATTAGGCAACTTAGTGGATACCTCTGATTAAATAAATTTGATACTTCAACCTGACTTCTACAATTCTCCCCGTAACCGATTATCATGAAAATCTCAATTCGGTGGGTCTCAGTTAAATATTTCATTCCTATTTCTGCAAGAAATTAGCTTTTAATTAGGAATTTATTATTTTAATCTAAAATGTCAAAACACCAACAACTGATTGATAACAATCCGCATTATTTACAGATTTAGTTTAATTAGCAGACTATCTAGACAGTTTTTACCTATTCATGACAAAAAATGTTAACACGGTTACTAAACAGAAATTTTTCCCAATATACTGACACTTAGAGTAGAAGTGTATTGTCTGTATTTAGCTAATTTAAAATAATACCATAACACGTGATAAATTATTAATTTCAAAATTTCACCTTGTATTATTCATTATACATGATATAGTTCGTTGAAATCAGGTTGTGAAGAATCTTTTAAAATCAGAAAAATATACAGGGTGTTTTATTAAGAATAAGGATTATGGACTATACCAGACTTGCGTGGATCACCATGTACATTTAAATTTATGTTTAAAAAGCGCACATTTAAATTTAAAAGTTAACGTGCCCCAGAGTTTTTTATTATTTTCTATAATACGGACAAAAACAATTTTATTCCATAAGTGGTTTCCACGCTGTATGTTAAAACCATTGTAGTTTTATTGCTGGTAATCGTAAGATGACCTATTTTGTAAGTTAGATTTCAATGTAACAAGCGGGCAGTTTTCCGTGTATTGTGCGACCTTGTGTTAATTAGTGTACCTTTTTGCTAATTTGATTTATTGTTTAAAATAAATACATACATACATTTATCCAAAAGTCCTAAAAAGTAGCATGGATAAAGTCTCGGGTGGCAATTTTGCCACCTGAAAATAAGGTCATAAGGGAGTGTAGGCATATACATAATTTGATAGAATTAAATAAAAGGTATAGATCTAAGGTAACGACTCGTATTGTGTGTACATACTGATCACAACTTGGGCAGACTTTTTCTAATCAAAATGGATTATATTTTGTTAACAGACAACAATATAAAATCCAATGTTATTGGTATAAAATCAGTTGGTTTAAACGCAATCTCAAGTTATGTTTAAATCATACGATAAAGCTAATTATTATTATTTTTCAGATTTAGCCATACGGCTCACACTTTCTCTAAGGGGAAACTTAACTCATCCCAGATATCTAGGGTATCAAAAGGATTGAGCTCTGGTGGGACTCTTGTTATCGAGCCCTAGGTGACTTGGTATGCTGGAGTATCTTTCAAAAATTTTCTTACACATCTGGACGTTGCGAGGAGTACAGCTTTCTGCATTGCCTTATAGAGATGTTCTTAGATCCAGCTGTTTTATGTTCTCTAAACGGTTTTTGGGAATCACATCAGTAGTAGATAGAATAGTAGGTACTGCCTAGGTACTTTCCATTCTCCATTGTTTCCTGATTTGTATTTTTAGATCTTTGTACTTAACAATATTTTCGTTGTATTTAACACGCAAATTATTGGTGTTGGGTATCGCCACATCAATAAGTGTTGTTTGCCTAGTAAGTTTATTAACTAGTATGAGATCTGGTCCATTACGAACCACTGGTTAGTCTGTGAGCTCAGTGTGGTCACAGTATAGCTTAAAGCTGTCATTTTCAAGCATGTCGGTTTGGAGAAGTCCCAGTTTTTCAGCTAGTTCTTGGTTGATAATCTTTCTTACTGATTCACAGCGTTTTGGATGGTTTCTTGGGTTTGCCATCCATATCGGCATCATATTGGATTTGAGGATAAATATTTAAATAAATAAACGTGGTGCGATTTTTGCAATTTTTTCTAATTCTCATGAAATCAATACAGTGTATTCCTTTCATTGATTGGCTACTACACAGTTTTGATAACTAGAGCCTAACCTTCGAAACTTGTAACATGAAATTTTAGTTTTGAGTTTTGGCAACAAATGTGATGCATTTAAAATATGCTTAAAAAACGCTGAATTTAAACTTTTATATAACAAACTATCCAAAACGTTTTTACACTAAAACACTAGTACCTTTTTCAAAAGAACCAAACTTCTGCTATAAACTACTCCCTAAAACGTCTGCTTGACGTCTGTTTTTTATTCATATTTCAAATGCCTCATATTTGTTGCCACAACTTAAAATTAAAATTTTATGTCACAGGTTTTAAAGACTGATCTCTAAAAAAGGATATTTAATCAATTTTATTGATCTCGCGTAAATCGTAAAAAATGACAAAAATCGCGCCACGGTTATTTATTTCACACCTTTATAAAACTGGGTTTATTCTTTAACTGACATTTAAAATTGACGGTCGCTTCAAGTTGTTTCTGAGAGAACGGTTCATTGTGCACAAAAAGTGTTTATAATTGTCTCAGCTACATTTTTTTATTTGAAAATTTTTTTTCTGCGGCGTACAAATTCTTGGTAAATCGATTTTTTTTGCTTTTTTACTCCCCTACGAGGGGAGTTTTAGGAGGAAGTCCGGAGGTAAAAGTGGTAAACTTTCTTGAATCTTTTTGGGGTCCCAAAATTAATATTCTGGGCAAAATTCAGCTTGTTCGTATGATTTTTTTTAGGGGCCTCTCACAAGAAAAGGCCAAAGCCTTCAAAGATATATTACAGGCAGCCCTAGTTTCCCCTTATAACCCAAACTTCAGCGAAAGATCCAAAAGAGACGCCAAAAGAAGAGTGAAAGATATATTCTATTACCCTTAAGAACACTTGGGACCACATCCTCACCATATTACACATCTTACATCCTTACATATTACACATCTGCCTGACACCGTCAGGCAGATGTGTAATATTGGAAAAACACAGCTCCTGGCCCTGATGGCATCCACAGAAGATGCCTCAAAAATCTTCCAGAGAATATTATCCCGTTGCTCACCAAAATAATCAATGCATCTCTTACGCTGAGTTATTTTTCAATTCCACGGAAAGTGGCCAGCACAGTTATGATTCCCAAGCAAGGGAAAACCCTCAAAAAACCTGAATCGTACAGACCCATTTATTTATTCAGCACCATAGGTAAAGTCTACAAAAGTATCCTTAACCCTACAGCAGGCGCGCCAACTACCGTTTCATAACCGGGCGCGCTGTGTATTTTGTACACAAAACACATTTTAGTTGATTTTACCAAATTTAGTGCGTTTTAACAAAATGACAACCACGATTTACAAAAATAGTTTATTGTTACATAAAATAATAAACATAAAACATGTACCTACGGGTTACTTCACTCGATTTCTTCTGATTGCTGCCGTTCATTGTTCTTACATTTTACGCAGGTAATTGTGGCTTCTAAATGCATTTTACATACAAATATTCTACATAGCCTACATCTAACTGTTGTGCTGGAATTTTTTGAGCCTAGACATATTGCACAACGTCCACGTTTTCTAGAGCTTTGCACTTCTGTTCTAGTAGGTTCTTCACATGATTTATATTTCATTAGAAAACCTTGAATATCCTGAGGAAGATATTGCATTGTCGCTCTTTCTGAAAGATGTACTTTCATTAAACTCAAGCCTAAATTCTTTAGAAAAATTCGGCGACATATTTTGGGATTTGTTTTATTGGCACAAAACAACACCTGCGCGTTGATACCCGCCATATCCATTAGAGAAAAAAATATAATTAGTGGCCATCTTCTGGTTATTCTTTTTACTGAATATGATGCACACATTTGGTCAATAGTATTCACACCGCCTTTTGTGGCATTATAATCTAGAATAATTTCTGGTTTTTTAGTTTCGACGTCTACGGTGGCAGTGTCATGCATCGTGGATAAAAGTATGACCGACTTACTGTTTTTTGGAACAAATGAAATCAAAGTGACATTTTTCTTGAATCCAAAGAGTGACGTTCCCACTTCTTTTTGTTTGGGGTAAAAATTCAATAGGTATTTCCCTTTTGTTTTTTCTCAAAGTGCCAATTGTAGTTATTTTATTTTCCAAAAGGGAAATAACTAAAGGATAACTGGTATACCAATTATCGGTTGTCAAATTGCGATTTGAACCTTTTATATAATCAATAAGCCTATCTACAATATCACTGGGAGAGTTTGATACAGCATAAGGCCCCTTAGGTTGCCGTCCACAATAAACCTCTAAATTTCCAACAAGTAAGTTTGTGCATCGCCCAAAATGAACAGCTTGATACCGTATTTTGCTGATTTATTTGGTAAATACTGGATGAAACTACAACGTCCTCTGAATCCCTCTAGTTTTTCGTCTATTGTAACAAATTCACCAAGATTATAGGAATTTTTACAGTTACTAACAAATACGTCCAATATTTTTCTAATTGGTGCAAGTTTGTCATATATTTTCCGTTCATGTCTTGTGGTTTTGTCATAAAAGCGCATTAAACGTAACAAAAATAAAAATCTTTTGTAACTTATTACAGCTCTAAGAATTTCTATACTTGTTCCATCAGATGTCCAAAGTTCAAGTGCGTTAGTATGGTTAGCCTTTTTAGTGCCTAGGAGGTAAAGCACTCCCAGTAACGCCATGATTTCACTTTTTGAAGTATGTTTCATATCTCGTTCTCTTTTATATTGAACAGATTCTTTTTTACTATCAATGTACAAATTAGTAAATTGTACGATGTTCTCTAATATATTATCAGAATCTATAATTTTTTCAAAAGCTGAAAGTTCTGAGGTCACTTTTAAAGCCACTGCCTTTGGTCCTGGAAGTATTTTAATAATATTTTTCTTTTTAATTTTTGATTGCGACGACAGCGGAGTCTTACGCCATGCAGTTTTTTTATCTTTACCTTGAAAATATTCGAAAGCAGTCGTACTTACTGCAGTATTATCCTCGAAGTTACTGGCTCTGTCGTGGTCATTATGTTCTTGTTCAGATTCAGAATTGTGGTCATCATGGTGTATTATTTCTTCATATGTCTCAGATTCATCGGAATATTCTATTTCACTAGTTTCTGTTTCTGGGTCTTCATTAAGAATTTTATATAACTCAGCCTCAGTTAAAAACTTCTTTCTATCCCTGCAAAAGATTAGACCCATCATCGAATACAAGGCATGCATCTACGCCTTTCTGAAGACCTACGAAATCAAGGCCATCATGGCTACCGAAAGAAAAATCCTCAGATTTTGCGTGAGGCGGAGCAGACCATACCCATCAGCACACATACATACACTGGCAAGCATAACACCTATTAAGGACAGAATCATATCCCTCAGCAATCATGTCCTTTGAACCATAACAGGCTTGGACAACCAAGCAAAGCGAATATTAAAGAAACCTTGAATTTTCCGAGGGCAAATATTCACCAGGCTTCCTCAAAGAAAAGTTCCGTTCCCTCCAGCTAAATTTTTCCACAACACTGGACACGAACTTCCTGATGACTATTTTGAAATTTTAGAATCAACCCCTATCAAATATCGCAGCTAACTACTGCACGCCAAAAATGCTGATCAAGAGCCGTTCCATTGTATGACTGGTAACCCCTGAAGTACCTCCTTCGACATGCTTGGCACAAATCACCCAAGTTCCTCTTGTGCGCTTCTAGCACATTACAAACACGCCAACTTCTGAACCCCAGCTCCTTGGTAGTCTACTACTTCTCCACACAAAACAGCATTCATTACGTTTGTCACATCACCACTACTCCACAAAAAAAAGGAGTACCGCTTCCTTAAAGAAGCGTAAAGCTTGAACAAGGTTAAAACTCTGGAACTAGGGGTCTCTGACGACTGGACTAATAATATTATCGGCTTTATATATTTTCAATATATCCATAAGCCATTCATGCAGCACTTAATTAAAGGCCTTCTTGTAGTCAATGAAGTCAGAAAAAGGTTCTGTTTTTTGGTGTATACCTGGTTAGAAATGAGTCGGTAATAAGTTGTTCTTTGCAACCCATGGAACCCTTACCGCCTTCTTTCTGTTAAGGCTCTATGATTTTGTATATGTTGGTAGATACCAATAATTGTAATTTATCTAACCAGTTTTAAGTATGTGACCAATTTATACAAAGTTGGAAGACACGTAATTGGGCGGTACTTGGCTGGGTCTTGAGGGATATTTTAATCCTTTGGTATTAGATAAATGGTTTCCTGTGTAAGAAATAATAGTATTACCTGTGAATAAGAGGTAACATGAATAATCAACATTGATAATGACTCATGAATACTCCAAAACTTCTTTAGTCAGAAGTGTTGAACTCTATCTGGTCGAAAAGATTTTCAATTATGAACCTTTTTGGTGGTATTTGAGACTTTTTTAGTGGTAAAGGGTTGGTGAGGAATAATATTGTAATGCTGTAAGTTGTTCGTTATGTCTTTAATCTATCCAGCATTGGTGTTATGAGTAGCTGACGTTGAAAGTTTATTTCCCCAAAACTTCTGAATTTCTACTTGGTTTAGGAATGATTTATATTTTTTTTACAGTGGAATTAAGTTTCCTACAAAACGCCTTCTCTGAATGCTCAAAAAGTATATTGTCGCAATTCCGGTTGTTGTTAGCTTTGTATCTCCTTAGGCGGACTAATTAAATAGACCGTTTTTGTTTTAATATGTCCAGGCATTGTTGAGGTGTGTTGTTTTCTGGATCATGTCGTGAGTGTCTTGAAACGTTAAGCAATATTTCTTCAGCTCTCTTGATGATTATTCTACTTCTTACTCCTCGTATGTAATATGTTATTGGTTAATTGTCCTATGCAATATGATTTTGTTGCCATTTAAGGCCTATTAATTTAGAAATTATGTAAATATAAGACTTTTTTTGTCGAATGTATATTACAATTTTTATTATTGATAGCATCAATAAAGCAATCTCTAAAGCCATCAGACGGGATATTAGAAAATATAACAACGAGAAAATTATAAAAACTATAGAAGACAACAAAAGCATGAAAGCATTGAGGAGAAAAATGGAAAATTGCAAAAAAGAAATCTTCCAACTTAAAGACAAAAATGGAAATATTATCTCAGATAGACCAAGCATATTACATATAGTGGAAAGTTTCTATGAAACATTATATAGAAGTCAAGTTATTCCAGAGTTCATCGAACAACCAATACAAAAGGTACATAATGTAGGATCGGAGGATATACCAAATATATCACGAGAGGAAATTCAACATCCCCTCAAAAATATGAAAAATAATAGAACTCCGGTGGAAGATGGTGTAGTCATTAAGACAATTAAATTAGGAGGTCCACTTTTGATGTCCCGAATCCAAACACTTTTTAATCTATGTATGCATAGTGAAAACATTCCAAGTAAATGGAAGAATTCGGTTACAATTCTCCTCCACAAAAAAGGGGATAAATCAGATCTCGAAAACTATAGGCCAATTAGTTTGCTTAACCACCTATACAAGCTCTTTACTCGAATACTGACAAACAGATTAGAAGCAAAACTCGATTTCTATCAATCAGAAGAACAGGCAGGATTTCGAGCGGGACACGGAACAAACGACCATTTGCAATGCCTTAAAGCTCTAGTTGAAAAGTCTATCGAATATAACAGACCCCTTGCTCTTATCTTTGTCGACTTCCACAAAGCATTTGACACAGTCGAAACAATTGCCGTGGCTGCACAGTAAATTAACATATGCAAATATTCGCATGTGTGGGTTTCTGTGATATAAATGGGTAGGACTTTGTAGCGTTTGTTGCTTTCTCTAACAAGATGCATTTCCCGTGACCTGAGATCGTTTGTAAGGAGCGTTATTAATTAAATTAGCAATGGTTCGGACAAACATTTTAATAATTGATTTTCAAACCACAATCAAAACTTTATTTGAGTTATTTTCCCATGGTAGTCCATTAAAGCCGATTTACAGGAAAATACAGCCTCTGCACCCTAAATGAAGAAAGTTTGATTACTAGCTAGACTTATCTATATACTATTTCATACTAGATAGAATTATCTATCTAAAAAAAAATTATTTCAACACCGTTATGTTTTGCATGCCATGAGCGACATATATATTTATTCTAAAAAATCCAAGTTTAAAACATAAAAACAAAAATTTTGCTCTTTGCACAGCAATATGAGACTGTTCCATCAGTTCTCGCCTTGGGTCATCATTTACAATACTGCGATAACTAGTAAACATTTTTTTTTCTTCAATTGAATCTATAAAGAGGTCAAAGTCACATATACTTCTAAGAAGAATTAAATTTGATTTTACGTTAACAATATGTTTAACTTAATATTGGTAACTTTTTTAGGCCTAGTACGTTTTTAAGTGATGATGTTAGAGTTGCGCCAGCGATTTCTGCCAATCCAGTTATTTTGACCTAATTTCCTTGCTGCCATTGTCTCTTGGACCTGAACATTTCAAGATCTCTTTGGCTGTCTATTATCTGTCCCCTTTCATTATTTGAAAGTGTCTATACCACATAAAACGATTTCTATTAATTGTGTCGAGAATGTTGCCTTCTACTTGTATCCTTCGTATGATCTCATCATTTCTTACGTTTTAGAGCTTGAACATCCCACAGCTTCTTCTGCAGTATCATTTGGGATTAAAGCGATTAATTCCGGTACTATTTATTAATAATACATCTTTTGTTGCCAATAATTCCTGTCCATACTTATAATTATTCCCATAATTCCCATTTTGAGGGAATTAAGTAAATAATTTTACCATAGAGTGATAATTAGTTGGTCTCTAATATAGACTGTTTTGTTTATTTATATGCTGTTGTGATAAAATATGGATTCAGTTAAAACATATACTTTCGTTATTTTAAATAAAAATCGCCTAAATAAAATAAAATACCACTAAATTCGCAAAATTTTAATCTTCTAGCAGGGCCATCTTTGTTTAATTATCGCACTAAATTTATTTTATAGTACTTCTTCTCTTCTTTTTCTTCTTCTTCTCCTTATTCTTTTTATATAGAGATATATAGACATGACTCTGTCTGTTTTTCAATGTGCCTCCAGTAAGTTGTCATTCCATCGTTTTCGTGGTCTTCCTACTGATCGTCTTACTCGTCGTACTCTTCTATTTCTAACCAAGATCTTGATGTTCTCCACCTTGCATCTTTGTCGTATATCTGTACTTCTAGCTCTGTCCCATAGTGCCTTACCATCAATTTTTCTAAGTATTTTCATCTCTGCTGTTTCTAACATCCTTTTTGTCCTTTCTGTGGCAGGTCTTGTTTTTGCCGCGTATATCATTATTGGTCTGATGACTGTTTTGTAAATTCTGCCTTTCGCTTCTTTTCCGATATTTTTATTTCTCCATTTTGTTTCATTTAGGCAGCCTGCGGCTAAGTTTGCTCTATTCACTTGATCTTCCACGTCAGTTTCGAACTTTCCGTAGCTAGGTAATGTGATGCATAGATATTTAAACTCCATCACTTGTTCTATTATCTGACCTTCAAGCTCCAATGTACATCTTTGTAAATTTGCTATTGTAACAATGCATTTGGTCTTTTTTGGGGAAATTAATATGTTAAATTTTCTGGCGGTTATATTAAATTGGTGCAGCATACGTTGTAAATCATTTTCACTTTGAGAGAGTAGTATTGCGTCGTCTGCATAGCAGATTATTTTAAGCTGTTTTTCTCTTATTTGGTATCCTTTTTTAGTTTTTACTTTTTTTATTATTTCGTCCATAATAAGGTTGAACAATAGAGGACTCAGGGAATCTCCCTGCTTTATCCCATTGCCAGCTTCAATAGGGTCGGGTAGTTTTTCTTCTACTTTTACTTTTATTGTGTTGTTTTGGTAGATATTTTCGACCATTTTGATTATTCCTAGAGGTATCTCCCTTTCATTTTATAGTAATAAGGATGATATTTATGTTTTTTATGTACTCTATTCTACTCAAGAGCATCGTTCACTAGCATGAAGCAAATTTTCACCTCTAAAAGCCTCACCCTACCTCTCAAAATTCGACTTCTGAAATGTTATGTATTCCCGGTTTTGTTATATGGAATGGAGGCGTGGACAATGACCGCAACAATGATGAAAAAAGTAGAGGCCTTCGAAATGTGGGCTTACCGACGTATATTACGTATATCCTGGACTGAGCACGTGACCAACGAAGAGGTACTACGCCGGATAGGTAAAGAGAGAGAGGTAGGAATAAGTATAAAGAAAAGAAAGTTGGAATACTTGGGTCACGTTATGAGACATAATAAATATAGAGTACTACAACTGATCATTCAAGGAAAAATAGACAGCAGAAGGGGTCCAGGAAGGAGAAGACACTCGTGGCTCCAAAACTTGCGGCAATGGTTCGGATTGTCATCTGCTGAACTATTCAGATCTGCCGTAAACAAAGTCAGAATAGCCATGTTGATTGCCAACGTTCGGAACGGACAATACTCTATTATTTAAGTTTGGCTAGTGTCCTGATTAGATTAAAATCTAGAACTTGCACGTGGATTATATTGGGCCTTTACTAACACGTTCAGTTCTAAATTTGATGATATACTTTTTTCCCTAAAAAGTGATTTATAATATTTTCAAATTGATTAAATTTTAGTAATATCTTAGAAATGCCTGATAGGCACAGGGATAGGTAAACGTATAGGTAGATTCTGTATAGGGATACTTGTTACTGAAATATTTTTTTCCGTTGTTTAATTCTCTTTGACTAAAAAATGAATGCTTTATTAAAGACTATGAATAAACTTTATTTTAAACAGTAAGTACTAATAACTATATAATTGGCATGTCTATCTAGAATATATGCTATGTTTTCTGTGCTACATGAGGTTTACCAAGCACTTAACAACGATTTTTACACTGCCACTGTTTTATGTGACTATGTCAAAGCTTTTGCTTGTGTAAATCATGACATTTTAATAAAAAATTTAATTTCTACGGAATTTGAAATATTTCTTTAAATTGGTTTCAATCTTATTTGAGAAATAGTAAACAACTAATAAGGGCAAATTATACTGACTTTACTCACAAAAGCATTGTATGTGGAGTATCACCAGGTTAGCATTGGGTCCTCTAGTTTTCTTTTCCTTTATAAATGATATCACTTACTTAGGTAAAAATCGATAAAAAAACTTTTGTTATTATAATATACTATATATATATGATATATATACTATATACTAATGATACCAGTAACTCCTTATTAACCTAAAGTAACTCCAATATTGCAACTTTTCATGCAATTATAACTTTTGATCTACTTGCAATAAAAACCTGGTCCGACTCTAATTTACTTTCTTTTAACGTGGATAAGACAGTAGCATTATCGTATAATGTAACTTTCTAACCCTTGCTTTTTAATAACAGCCAGAGCAGTATCGTTGATTCTGTAAAATTTCTTGGTATTTTTATAGACAGTAATCTTAAATGGTCCCTTTATATTGATACGTTAATAAGAAACTATCCTCAGCCTGCTATACAATAATATATGTTTCAAAGAAAATCAATTTATCATCTGCCAAAGTTACATATTTTTTATTTTTTGAGTCTTATTTTTAATATGATCCTGCTTTTTGGGGTTGTAGTATAGCTGTCCAATCTAATGTTATTTTTAAATTAGAAAAAAGAGCGATACGGTATCTGTTTGGCCTTAGAAAAACAACAAATTGCAGAAGCTACTTTAAAAATCACGGGATTTTACCGCTTCCCACTTTATACATTTTAGACACGTTTGCTTAACTCGTAAGCATCTACATGTTTTTCCAGCAAGACCTAATCATGCAGAAACTTTCAACCTTTAATTTTTATTTACTGATCCAGTCCTAAGAAATTTTATTATATTCTGCAAAAAAAAACTATACAATCATCTCCCTTTACGACTTAAATATTTTATATATTTCCCCACGTTCCGTAAAATGAGAAAATCCGATCTATCTGAAAGACCATATTGTTCAGTAGAAGAGTTTCTTAATGAAGAACTAGGAAATTACGCTACCTTTATGTACAAGTACCTAAAGTTTTTTTATTATACTGCCCTACTAAGCAAAAAGGTGGTATCTATACTTTGATCGAAAAATGAGATATTAATGTCTAGTCAATAATTACACCTTATTCTAGCTACTAAAGTAAACTTTTACGAATATTTTTATGAATATTTACAAATATTATTTTTTAGGCTATATATTTAGGGGTATCTACAAAGCATATGTTATATACTAAGCAATTTGGCGATAACTACTGATATTAGGCAATAATGGTTGTATCTACCTACACGAACTTATATGCAGTTACGGCAAGACCTGCTTAGTGCACGTCACTTATTGTTAATATCGCTTATAATTGTATATAATAAACAGAGCACATTCATTCGTCGTATCAAGTGGCCTACAGAAAAAATAGGATTTCATTTAGTTTATTTGTTTATTTTTGGGGTAATTCAATATAGTAACATTAAGTAAGTAAGTTCGTGTAACCTTCTGGCTAAGGTCTAGTGTTGGGGTTTTCAGGTCGCGCAAGTGCCCTTAACATGACTTAACGACTACTTTCGTAGCCAGGACCGACGGCTTTACGTACCCTCCTAAGCACGGTGGCAGCTCAGTTAAATTAGAAATTGAAAATTTTGTCTGTGCCAGGATTCGAACCCGGACCCTCCAGCTTGTTAAGCCAGTAACATAGCCACTGAGCTATGGCTGCCACTATAGTAACATTAAAGTGTGTATGTAAAATATTGAATTGTAAATACATATTAAAATATTGAACAGTGACTTATTTACTACAGATTCAGAGGTAAGTTTTGCTACCATAACCTCAAATTATAACGTGTAGGCTGAGTCTGATTTCTTTTACACCATAAAAAAGTACTACGAGTACAAATTGAAGATACTAAATAACGAAATAATTTGTCATTTATGAATGCATTTTGTTACAATTGAATTTTTGCGTTTATTAATTAAATTATAATTATTAATTTAATTATATATTTAAATTGTAGAAGTCTACCTCATAATAAATTGGACCATATAGTAATAGAACAACTTATAGAATCTTTCAACCCATCGATATCTCATTATCGCACGAAACATGCACCCAAGCGACGTTATTTACCAAGCGATGTAAACATTAACCCATTAGTTCCCAAGAGTAGAAGAAAAACAATTTTTTTTTGATTGCATTTTATTGCTAAAATTATATCTTAATACTTAAAAGTTCTTAGTTTTTTAATAACAAAATGTTGCGTATACGGGATAATAGGAAAATGAGATTTGTCAGAACAAAAAAATTTTTATTTACTGTGAAATGATTCAAAGCAATTTGGATGTAGATGTATTTTACACTTCGCACACACACACACATATATATATATATATATATATATATATATATATATATATATATATATATATATATATATATATATATATATATATATATAATAATATATTTATATATATATATATATATATATATATATATATATATATATATATATATATATATATATATATATATATATATATATATATATATATATAATACCCTCTCCTTGAACGTTATCGTCGATGAGCGGTACTTCCATTTTTATAAGGCAACTGCTATGTAAGACTTAAAATCTAATTGTGACATTTTGGTTTTATTTACCACGTTATATATTTTCCACGCATTAACAATAACACTATCCATCACATTTATAAAAAGGGGCCACCACCATTTCTTTCCTTTTACCTTTATTCTGTAATTTGATATGCCGTTATTATGCAAATCAACACCACCCATATGTTGATTATACTCAACTATCAATTTTGGCTAAGGAATTAGTTGGATTTTCTTTTCTTTTCTGTCATATATTTTTACACCTGCAAGAAGTTCAATGGTACAATTATTTGTTGCAACTGTCACTTCAGAATTGTCATTTCATCTAACTAACAATACACTTTGTTCAGAATCGTACGAAAAATCGTACGTACCGTGATTTTGTTTTTTAATATTTTTTACACTTTCCATTGTACTATTACAAGTACGGTTTTTGCAGATCGTCCGACTAGCGTAAAATCCTTTTTCTTTTAGCAAACTGAATAGCTTGTAAGATGAGAAAAAGTTATTAAAAAATATGCTATGATTAGATTTTCGTTCAATCATTGACAACAAATCCAGCACAACGTTTTCTCCTAGACCCAACTTGTTTTCATAAGCACTTGTTTTTCCATCATAAGGTAAAAATTTAAATAAATAGCCATTTGAACTACATAGACACCATAGTTTCAACCCAAACCTAATTGGTTTTCCTTTTATGTACATCTTACAACTATGTCTTACAAAATATGGCACCATTTCCTCATCTATGAATCGATTATGAGAAAACACTCCAAACTGCATGTTCTTTTTATTTATCCAATAAAATTAGAATTATTTATTATAAAAATAATATATTTTATTATACAATTTGTATTTTATTTAAATTTGTTTATTTTTTATATTTTATTTTGTGATAATACCGATTTATGCAATTTCACTAAACAATTGTAGTTTGTTATATTTTTACTTTTTGTAAGCTTTGTTTATAAAATTGTATAATTTTCAGTAACAATAAAGCATATTTCTAATTCTAATTCTAATATGCCTCAAAAATAATCTTAATTGTATTTATGGTTAGATTTTTTAGTCAATAATCCTGATGCGTATGTCACTAGTATTTATTGGTTATTTATTAAACTTAAGTTAATAATTGGGGCTAATTAGAAAAAGGTGTTATTTGACATTTACTAAAAAAAGTCGGCAACTAAGTTAACGCTATTTGACTTAAAACTGTTGAAAACATGCTGCTTTTAAAAACAATAATAGCAACAAGCTAAAAAACTAGATCAAAAACAGAAAAATTCCAAAAATTACTGAAAACAGGACTAAAGTTACTTTTTACAATAACCGGAAAGACATTCTTATTTATTTGCTAATAAATTTTCAATTACTTCACCCAAGAATCTGCTAATAAGTTATTCATTAAACCATCATTAACCCAATCCGATCTAAATTGCTATTGTCACCACTTCATATTTCAGAAAGCCTCTCCAGAGAATAGTGGGGCATAGAATCAGCAGACAAGTAGTATTATGTCGGCAAAATATACACCTGCATTGTGACTTATCACTTTCATTTAGTTTAACAACCCCTTTGTTCATATGCATTGATCTAATTTCTCTCAAATTCCCTATAACTGTAACAGCTCCGAACCGCAAACATTTCAGATGGCGTAATTTAATTTCCTTAGTTTAACATCAAATGGAATATATTTTGGGGATCTAATTTTCTAATTTTAATTAATTAAGAAAGTTTACGGTGTTAATAAATGGTGTAGGTAAACGGTATCATAAATTAAAATATGATTCTTAATGTTATTTTTGAGATATTTAAGAGGTTAGGACATCTAAGCCTTTACTGAAGTAAAGTACCTTGGGGTACAATACATTATTAGTACATAAGACGCGACGCTTATCTGGAATAAGTAGATAAAACGAATACCGAAGAAACCGGTGATGACCATCAGTGACTCAAACTAGGAAAGGTGCAGTTACCAGCTGAAGTCCGTTTGAAGAGGTTTACTCTCGGGACACTGGAACTCACTTAAAGCATGGGTGTATGTTACCTGAAGTAAAATTTAATTAAAATATTAAACATCAAATAATATTTATAACATCATGTACAATCTTTGGTAACTTAATATATTTTAAAGGGTTTTTACCCTAATATTTTGGTGGCTAATTTTAACCTGATGATGGAACTGTTGTTCTGAAAACGTTCGTGTTTTTGATGTAGCCCTTTTAAGTGTTTTTTTATAAAATATACCCATTTACAAAGATTAACCTCTTTTTTGTGATACGTGGTATACAGCCAGCTGCAGGAATTATTTTCCTTGTGGATTTTGTAATAGTTACATCAGGACATAGTAACTTCATTAATAAAATCACAGATAAAAAATGGATAATACCTACTGACGATATGGTATCTAGATAAGACCTAAAATATCTTTCCAATTAAACATCTGCCAAAGTGAGGGATGAAGCAGAGGAAACAAAAAATCAGGCTGCAGGATTTTATTTGTTACTCGGGCGGATCTAAAACTGCAGAAGGCTAGCCTATAGGAATATTAAGTGGTAAAAGTATAAACATATTTATTCCACTAGTAGAATGTACCATGCAGTTTAGGCAGAGATTTGTGCAATCTTGTAAAGTACAAGAGAAATTAAAACGACGACTTTTGAATTAAAGCATATTAGCTAGTCAAGCGGCTATGAAACTTAAAAGAACTGAGGCAGCCTCTATGAAAGTTTAAATACTAAAAAGAACTAAATAGATTCCTTCTCTTCATTAGTTGAGTTCTTGTCGGGGCGTGGTGATCCTCTAAACATTATTGGCTTGCTGCCTCCATTGGCTGTGATCTTTTGTCATATGAACGGCTTTATGTAGGGATTTTCCCACCAGAGTCTTCATTTGGTCTACTCATCGTGTTGGAGATCTTCTTCCTGATCTTTGGCCTTCTACTGTTCCTTCTACTGCCAATAGTTTTATGGTCTCTGTTTATATAAAGCTTTTCCAGAATTGACAGGTTGGTTTTATGTTATGTCCAGGACATTCGTGGAATTCTTCTATAGACCCAAATTTTAAAGTCTCCGATCTTATTCCTATAGATTTTTTGAGTGTCCATGTTTCAGCTGCGTATGCAGATATAGGAAAAATAAGGGTATTGATCAACCTGATCTAATTTTTCCTTGTGACAGTTTGGGTCCGAACCGCAACAGCTCTTGCAGTTCGGGTCATTGCTAGTCTACGCTTGATTTATAAGGAGCAATCGTCATTGTTGGTATTCAGGGAGCCCAAGTATAGAAATATGTCTACCACTTCGAGATTCGCCTCTTGGTGTATGTGCGGTAGATTATTATTTGCTCTATCTACCGTCATTATTTTTGTTTTTTTCGGTGTTGATCTAAAGTCCGGATTCTGGGATTATCCGACTTAGCCGTTCAGTGATGGTAAACATTTTGACTTCATTTGCTGTTAGTATAAGTGTATCGTCTGCTTATCTTGAGTTTTTCTTCCTCGTATAGTGATTCTTTCATCCTATTCATCATCATCATCAGTAGATCGACAACCCTTTCTGGGTCCTGACTTGTTCTAGGATTTTCCGCCATTCTGTTCTGTTCCTTGCTTTGTTTTTCCAGTTGGTAATCTTAAGTGTTTTCAGATCTTGTTACACTTGTTCCATGTATCTAAGTTTGGGTCTTCCCTTTGACCTTCTTCCTACTGGTGTTTGCCTCATAATATATTTTGGTGTTTCAGTCTCCAACATTCGTTCAACATGGCCCATCCAGCGTAGACGTCCGATCTTCATGGATGTTATGATCTCGGGTTCATTGTATGCTGTGTATAGGTCAAAGTTATATCTTCTGCGCCATATGTCATTTTCCTTTACCCCCTTATATATGTGTCTAAGGATTTTTCGTTCAAATGTGCCTAATAGATTTTCATCGCTTTTTGACAGTGTCCATGTCTCTGATCCATATACAAGGACCGGTTTTATCAGGCTCTGTATATTTTGCATTTGG
This sequence comes from Diabrotica undecimpunctata, assembly GCF_040954645.1. NCBI lineage: Eukaryota > Metazoa > Arthropoda > Insecta > Coleoptera > Chrysomelidae > Diabrotica > Diabrotica undecimpunctata. Next base: position 101,361,406 of record NC_092810.1, read on the forward strand.
TTTTTCTTGTGATGTTGTTAGATCTTAGATGTTTAATTAGTCCATTATATGTTTTATTAGCGATATGTATTCTTCTCTTAACTTCTTCACTGACATTGTTATCTGCGGTAACTAGTGAACCTAGGTATGTAAAATTTTTCACGCTTTCGATGTTATAGAATATACTTTCTATTGTCAGATTCTGTAGGTTTCTTTGGCCTGTCGATGTACTGGCCTTCATGTATTTGGTTTTTATTTCATTAATGTTTAGGCGACTGTTTTGTGCCGCTGTATCGCATTAAATGCTTCTATCATCTCTCTTTCGCTTCTAGCTATGATATCCACATCATCTGCAAATGCCAATATTTGTACACTTTTTGTTATGAGATATTGTTCCTCTGGTGTTGACTTTTGACTCCCTGATCATTTTCTCTAATGTGATGTTGAATAGAATACAGGATAGGGCATCTCCCTGTCGTAGGCCCGTTCTCACATGAATTGTATCTGTTGGTTTGTTTTGATTTCGAATTTTGCTTTGTACTTTAAGTGTTTCTTTTATGATATCAATGAGTTGAGTAGGATAATAAAATCATTCAGTGCATGGATCAGAAATTCTCAATGGATGCTATCATAGGCACTCTCAAAGTCAATGAAAAGATGATGTGTGTCTATATTAAATTCACTAGTCTTTTCCAAGATTTGCCTCAAGACGAAGATCTGATCTATTGTGGAGTTCTGCCTGCGGAAACCACATTGATATCCCCCAACTATTTGTTCCGCATATGGTATCAATCGATCATACACAATATTTGACAGTATTTTATATGCCACAGTCAGTAGCGTTATTGCCCGGTAGTTTTTACATTAAAGCTGATCTCCCTTTTTATGTAGTGGAATAATTACCCCGGTATTCCAGTCTTGTGGCAGTTGTTTATTATTTCATATGTTCACTATTAGTTCGTGTATCGCACTCAATAGGGAGTCTCCACCTCCCTTTATTAATTCTGCGCTAATATTATCTAATCCAGGTGACTTGTTGCTTTTCAGTCTAATAACTGCTTCTTGCATTTCAGCCACTGAAGGGGGGGTTGTTTTTCTGGTATCCGTTTGATCCAGTATAATTCCATCATATAGTGGATCTTGTTTTTTCAAACTTTTTCTTTAAAGAATTTTGTCCATCTTTGTAGTATTTCACTCTGTTGAGTTACTATATCTTCCTCTACACATCATTGTTCTTGGTTTAAATTCTTTTCTACTTTTGTTAAGTTTTTGGTAGAATTTTCTGGTTTCTAATGGTTTATTTAGTTTTTTCATTTCTTGGGGTTTTTTTTTTCTATGTGTTCTCTTTTCTTTCTGCGATGTATTTTCTTCTCTTCCCTTCTCAGCATTCTATATTCCTCCTCTGCCTTTCGTGTTCTATGTCGTTGTTGTAGTCGTTGATATGCATTATTTTTTTCTCTCTGTTATGTTACGACACTCTTCATCGAACCATCGAAGAAGTGGTCCTTCAGTTGATTTGGGCTTTTTCTCCCCAAATCTCCCCATTCATTCAATTTTAATGTCATACTTTGGGCATGAATGGTATGCAGCTTCTAGTTTTTCATAGAATATTTCTTTGACATCGTCTTTCTTTTCCTCTGTAGGGGCATGCACATTTAAGATGCTGTAATTAAAAAATGTTCCCCTTAGTTCCAGGATGCACATTCTAGGGTTCATAGCACGAAAGTCTCATACAAGGTGTTTAACCTTTTTATTTACAATAAAGCCAGTACCTAGTGCGTGGTCTTTAGCGTCGCAACTATAGAATATAATGTGGTGTCTTTTGTCAATGGTGCCACTCCCGGTCCATCTCATTTCCTGCAGAGCTGTTATATCTATTTCATATCTATTCAGTTCACCGAGCAGCTTTTGGAGGGCTCCCGATCAGTATAGGGACCGGATGTTCCATGTCGCGATTCTTAAATCATGTACCGTTGTTAGCCCTATGCCTAACCCCCTTTTCGGAGGACCATTTCTCCCTTCTTCGTCAGCAATTACCCTACTTTCGACTGGGGTTGGTTATCCAATCTCCGGTAGGGTTACTCAGGTTTACCAGGGTCCACCCGTGTGATTAAGTCACACTTCTTGGAACGTGAGGATAGGAATTGAGTAGGAGTGGCTAGAGATGTTATCAGGAAGCAACACCTTATATTGCGCATCACTACTCCTTTGAACCCCTTTTCATTCTATTCGTCTAGTACTTTTCTCATTATATATTTAGAATAAATGTTGTACAAAAATGGTAGTTTGTCCAGTTCTTTTTTTGTTTTCATCGCATCTGAATATAATTCCATGTATTTGAACTTTAGTTTAGTTTTTATTATACAAATGTTTTATTAAGTTAACTAGGTTGTAGCGATAAGACTACCAAAGAGAATTGAAATACTATTATAAAAATAATACCTCAATTAATTATGGGAGCTTATCGTCTATGCTTCGCCTAGCTCAGTATCTCAAGTGTGAATTCGTCTTGTCTTAAACTAGGAATTAAACTATGAACCCTCAGCTGATAGCAAATAAAACAATTATTTAACTAGATATATTTATTTAAAAAAAAATATTTAAATAGCAAAAGATGCTGAAAATGCTTTACAGTAAATAAAATTTGGCGATACTTATGGCATCATGGCATCGATGGGCTGCTTGTTACCAATTATCTGTAGCCTCCAATTAGGTAATTAGGTCTTCCAGAGCATGTTATCCCATATTATATTTGTTTGGCCTCCCAATTAGGTGGTTTCAAAAATATCCCATAAAATCTTTAATACAGCTAATTAGCCCAACAATATAGCCAATAAATCTTGAATACTGCCAATAAACTAAAATATAAGTAACAGCTTGTATTAGAGACACATCAAAAGGGGTTTAACTTCCTTGCCATTCTACAAAATTACAATGAAACAAATAGCAGGTGGCAAGGATAAAATGAAATATAAAACATGTATTCTTAAACTAATTACACATTTTTAGTTGAGAGTTTGTACTCTGTTACCATAACTAATTGTACTAAGTATGTTAATTTTCTGCTTTAAGCTTACATTCAGACATGATATGACATTGAAAATGGCATAAAAATCTAGCCAAATAGTTTTTCTGCACTAGATAAGAAACATTTATTTTTATACGCCCATATTTTGATCATCCTCTTTTTAAGAGCTGAAGTGTCGTACATTGTAGGAATCACCCCGTTACTAATGATCTAGGAAGTCTTCAAAACGGAGGATTTTAATTTAAAACAATTACGATGACGTTATTACGTTAGTGTGTATCACCCCATGAAATACATTTTTTTTGTAGATTGTAAGAAAAAAATACAAATTAAGGTGTTTTAACTGTTCTTCAATATTTATATTTAAAAAAAAATGAATTTATTCCATACTAATGGATACATATTTTCTTTCCTTATGTTAGGTTGACTTATTTTATTATTTACATAGCATATCGATTACATTTTTTGTTTGTTTAACTTTATGGTAATTATGACTAGAAACTGAATCGCCGCTGGCCATTCATGGTTAGCCTCAAGACAGCGTAACGTTCGGATCCAAAGTTTAAAGTTTAACCCATTAACGCCGAGAAAAATTTTTTTTGAATTTACGATTTTTTTATTTGGACTTTCATAAAGAAAGGTGTAAAATTAACCTACGTTTGGAAAAAAATAAATTTTTATTTCAAAATATACAAAAAACATGCTGTCACCATATGGGCCCTGTAGGCGTTCCAGGGTATACACAAAATATTATCTGAATTAAGTGTTTGTGTGAAATTTCATAAAACATTCTAAACATAAACCAACATCGCACTTGATACACATTGTAAGCTCTTTGCTTATACGATTGAACCCGGCACATCTTCTTCTTTTTCCTTCTGGCACTACTACTATGTAATGGTTTAACCCATCAAATCTGATATCGTCTCCAACACGGCTGTTACTTCCAGCAGCTTTAGGCATTCGACCTGGACCTTTAGCTGTCGTTTTGTAATTTGCCAAATATGTCTAAAAATCACAGCAACATGTAAGACTACGTAAATATGTAGTAAATTATAACATTACCTGAGCAATACTTCGCCTAAACTCCAACTGGCCGATATTTCTACCACTTTTGCGGTAGGGAATCCAAGCATTTTGTATAGATACATCAATAAGATATGTGAATATCGACCAGTACCACTTTTTTGATCTTACACCAATACGATAACTGAAACAATGTATGTTATTATATTATTATAATCAATATACTTTACATACCAAGATACATTTGCATCCATCAGATCGGTGCCTTCCATGTTTTTATTGTATTTGGAAATTACATCCGGACGTGGTATAGGTACGTTTCTTTTATCTTTCATTGAAAATCTCTCCACAGATTTCACTGGAGTAACCCCAAAACACGTACTGGCCTCTGTTACCACATTATTGTCCATCCACCTCACATAAAGAATACCATGGAATACCATCAGTACTGAATTTGCTTTAGCGTCACTTTGTACCACAGTATGTAATTGCTCATTTGCTAAATCTTCAGATGTGTCCTCCACTCTCGTACCATTTGAAAATACAACTTCAGCTGGAGCTAACAGTTGACGACTACTCAAATTTTCAACAGTTCCACCCTCATCTTCATCCCCTGAATCCTCATCGGTCAGATCCTGACAGTCAGGTGGCTGTATGTATATATTAGTGACTTCGTTATCAGATTAGTAGGCGATATCTAACGCTTCTTGAAGAGTTATTCCTCTGAAACTAAAATTATCGTATAAAACTATAGGTTAATATATATTGTCCGTAGTACGCCTACTGGTCCCATATGGTGACAGTGACGTTTACGAGGAAATTATGAAAAACTAGAACCATATATTTAGAAAATCAACAAACAGTATTGCGAAAATACGTTTTTTAAATAAAATCGATCGCCTAGATATACAATAAAATAAATAAGATCCACATAATTTAACTTACCGTAACGGGATGTCCATATTTTCGTCGTCGAAAATAATCTGTCCAATAAAAAATAGCACAACCTCTCACTCGCGAGTACAACAAGCAACTGATCTTGTCAGGCGCATCCGATGAGCATTTTGAACGATTAGTTATCAGTCAGTGGCTTTCAAATTAAATTTGTCAGTTAGTACACGCACATAAATAGAGGGCGGTTTTGTGTCCCCATATGGGACCCGTAGGCGTTAATGGGTTAACTAAAGTTGGATGCTGATAGTTTTGGTTATGAAACTGTCAGGTTGTATAATGTAGATTAACTCTACTATTGGAGAAATGGAAAATATATACCCACAAGGTACGAATATAATAGCCATTATTAAAAAAATATATAAAGTTTTTAAAGAACAATAACTCAGCAAGTCGCATCTAACTATGGGATTTTTAATTTTTAAAAGTCTTTTATATAAAAAGTCGTTAGATTTTTACTGATCTTTTTTCAAGTAAATTCTATAGTCTTCTAGTGTTTAAATTTTTATAGTTCTTTCTTGGTAAGTTTAAATCAAACTACTTAATTGCATTTCATCATAATATCAACAAAAAAAAACGGCAAAAAAACGAAAATTTCAGCTAATAACTTGTAATATACTAAAAAAAATTAATTGAAGGTGATTACTTGGCAACATCGCACTTAAAGCGACGAAATCATGTTCCACTTATCAACGTTGCAGGAACGTACCAAAATAATTTTTAATTATTTATTTAAACACAGTAAAATTTTATTGTTATTATAGAAAACCTAATACAGTACTTCAAAAAACAGAAACCGTTGCAAAATACCTATTTTTTAATTATACTAAACAATCTGAAATTTTGATATACGATCTCGTTATTACACTTCATTCTCTATTTATAGAATTACTGTGTGCTGTAAACGGTATATGTGTTTTTTTTAACTTGATTTGAAAGTTTCCTTGTGTTTCTTTGTTTTATATTCTATACAAATTAAAATAAAGTAAGCTAAACAATTATCATGTGAATGCGTATATATAGTAGTGCATTTTTTAGTAAATTCTCGAACTACGAAAGGAAAATGGCACTAACTACTAAAGAGTTAATAGCTTTGTTAGAAGAAGACAGATTGTGAAGATGCTGATTCACTTTAATGTGGTTTATTTCCCGTCTGATTCAGATGAAGTTTCCGAGGTAGAAGACATTAATCATAATATTATTTGTGAGGAAGGAATAAAATCGGATTTGCAGGTACATATGAAATACAAGTGATTGGGAATTTTCACGATTCTCTGAACCAGGCAAGAATAGTAAATCCAAATTTGTCTCAAGTTGGGTAACAACAGATACTCCTTCGTACCTTGTAGTAATTCAACATCAGTCTGATTGATATTTAGAAAATAAAGCCAACCATGGAGGCAAGTTTACATTGCAGTTTTTTCACTTTTTATTGATAAACAAGTAATTGAGAGCATTCTATAGTTTACAAATATTTATGCATCGTAGAATAACCTCCAAGATTTTAAAATGAATGACATTATATTTAAAAAATTTATTGGCATATGTATATTTTGTATATTATCTAGATCACACTCTGCTTCAAGTTAATATGTATTGGTTGAAGGATGAGAATAAAGAAGTGCACATTATAAGAGAAAGCATGAGCCGACATAGATTTTGTTTAATCAAATATGAAGAGAAGAGAATAGTGAAGAAACCGCTACATCAGTGTCAAACTAAGTACATGGACGGCAATCTAAATTTGCTTTACCAGATGAAACCAGATTCGACAATATTGGCCACATTACAAAAAGAGAGGATAGTGCAAGAATGTCGGATGTGTAAAAGTAGTATTATTTATTTATGTAAAAGATGTAGAGTGCATCTACACCCCGAATGTTTTGAAAATTTTATTTACATTTAAAATACGATATGTTCCTTTATTCAAAATTGCACTATTTATCCTTGAAAATGAGAAAAAAAATCTTTTTCGTTATAAATTAGTCTTAATTTATGTGTTTTTAATCCAATCTAGTAAATTAATCGTCAAATTTCTCTTTATTTATCGTATCGATCGTTAAGTGTTTAATACTATAAAAACAATAAACTTTTTTCAAATTTTCTTTACTTACCTCAAAACTATTTTAAAGTTAATAATAAAAGTCTATTTAATAAATATATTCCCAAGAAATAGAACACGCTACGCTTATGCACATATAAAACGTGAAACGAATAAACTAAAATGTTATATTTATTTCATTGCCATTCTTTCCAAGAACGTAAATATATATAGACCAGAGAAATGTTGATAAGTTTACCGATGCATCAAACTATTCAATGAACTTGTCGAACTATACGCTCGTGAATCGCACCAATTTGTATTGTTAAGGGGGCAAACTTTTATGAGACTATCTTAATTTTTCACTTATTTACTTGGGCGAAGCATACACAATAAAAATGACCCCGGTAAGAATTTACTGCTGAGATTTTACATGGTTGCCGTTAGCACTTCGTTCAATTTGTAGATTAGTCACCTTTAATTGATCATTGTCGGACTGTATTCCAGGATATGCTGAGGCGACCGTCACTGAATGTTTGCATTTATCGCATCTCGATGTGAATTTTATGTCAGATGATTGATTGCCAATTTTACATTGGCCACATTTCCTGGGATTTTCAATCGGTTCTGCATCTTTAGAATCTTCTAAAAATTTTGTTAGTATCATATATGGCTAGTTGAATGTAGTTTTGTAAACATGGGTCGGAAATGTACAAAGGGTGTAACGCTCAAGGGTCATGCGGAAAGATTTTCCTTTTTTCAGATTAATCGACATTAGTATAAGACAGAGCTTATGGAGCAAATAAGAGAGTTTAAGAATAAAGACGCAGAAAAGTACAAGGAACTCCACAAAAAGGTACTTAAAGAAATAAAATTAGCAAAAGAATACTGGCTGTTAGAGAAATGCTTAGAAATAGAGATCCTACAGAAAAAACATGATATATTCGATATGCACAGTAAGATCAAAGAAATGGCAGGAATATATAGAACAACAATTAATACTGCACTGTTTGATAAAGATGAAAACATTCTATTCAATACGCAAGAAAAACTGGACAGATGGCAGGAATATATAGCAGAACTGTTCAGTGAAAACCAACATATTGAAGTATATGACAACGTCGAGAATGGACCAACAATGAAAAAATCAGAAGTAAGATCTGCTATAAGACGTCTAAAAAACAACAAAGCGCCAGGACCTGATGGAATATATGCTGAGGTATTAAAATTGATAGAAGATAATCAACTTGGCATTATGACATAATTATTTAACCGTAAATATAAAACAGGAACTTTACCAAAAGATTGGTACATGCTTCTTTATTCCATCGGCAATCGTTAAGACGTTCGTTATGTCCAGCCCATTTCCATTTAAGTTTAACTACCTGTTCGACAGCATCTTTTACTTTTGTTCTATTACGAATGTCTTCATTGGTTTTATGGTCTTTGAGTGAGATACCCAGTATCTGTCGTTCCATAACTCTCTGAGTTTTTCTGATCTTCTCCATATTTATTTTAGTGAATGTCCAGGTGTAATCTCTATATGTAAGTAAATGTAGGATACAGGAATTAAACACTTTGGTTCGTAGTCTTTGAGGCATATATTTTTATTTTTACGTACGTATGAGAGTCGTTCGAATGCTGATCATCCCATTTTTACACGTCTGCTTATTATGGTAGTCTGATTTTCTTTGCTTACCTTGACATTTTAACTGAGATATGTACATTCATCTACGTGTTCTATCTCTGTCCCTTAGATGTTTATTATAGATTTGTCGTCTTTGTTTGGCATTATTATAGTTTTGCTGAAATTAATTTTCAGTCCTTTTTTAGTGATTCTCTGTGTAACCCGTCAATCATCGTATTCAGTACATTTCATGTGTCGGTTTCTAGTACATCATCTGCGTATCTAAGATAGTTTAAGTATCTTCCGTTAATAGAAATTTCCCTCTTTTCCCAGTCTATTGACTTACAGATATCTTCTAGGGCAGCTGTAAATAATTTTTGAGATATTGTGTCTCCTTGTCTTACGCCTTGGTTGATTTTTACTGGTCTTGTTTCGATTCCATTATCCAACGTCACTATCATTTCAGCTTGTCCGTAAATATTATGTACTGATATTCTGTACCTGAAATCGATCCGGTTGTTGACTAATGCTTCTTCTATTGCCCACAGTTCTACGCTATCAAAAGCTTTTTCATAATCTATAAAAGCCAGACATAATGGGAGATTGTTGTCGTTAGTCTTTTCTATTAGCATTTTCAAAGTATATAGATGGTCACAGTAGATGTACCCTTTTCTAAATCCGGCTTGTTCTACAGGTTGTGAAGTGATAAATAATGGTTTAATTGGATAATAGTCCACGTGGTAATATATGCTTTTGTTTAGGTCCACATAATGTAAATCAACTTCAACTATAATGCTAAGGAAGGAGGAATGAAAAATAGACTAAGGTAAATAAGTTACTGGAATTTTTTATATGTATAAAATACATGCCAGAAGAAAAACTAGAGTGAACATTTCATCTTTTGTTTTAACTTTCTTCAATGAGGTAATGCTAGCTCACTGAAAATGGTAGTAGACTTTCCATTGAAGCCCTTTAAGGTCTTCTTATGACTCCTTATCGACCCATAGACCAACACGCAGTACTCCGTCAGCAGTTGGTTTCAAGCCCCGAATCGGATAATTGTGGTTTTTATTTCAAGTCAGAAGACAAATTTTTTAAATTCTCAGGTCTTGGTAGAATCATAAACAGGACATTTTATTTATAATATTTTATGGGAGTTTAATTTTTAACAACACAACTTACGATAATGCCCTAAAAGTATTTATTAAACAGAATTTATTTTCCTAAATAGATGAAAATAATGATTGATAAACGGTTGGCACACAAAAAAAAATTGAGTTTAAAATAAAATCAATTATTAGATAACACATGCAAACAAGCGATTGGAATGAACTGTGCTAGTACAATTCTAATCCATTTTAATCTGCAATTTAAAATTGAGAGACAAATTTAAAAACCACACAAACACGGCAGTGACCAGACTGATTAAAAATAAACTAGTGGTTTGTTTGTCGATTAAATCGAAAAATGCCAACAAATTAGCTCAATTAAGGCCACAATTCAAATGCAGTCATCAATAACTAAATTTAAAACAAAAACATAATGAGTTTTCTAATTACTAATAAAACAATAAAGTTTTAGACTGATGAGCGATTTTATTTTATTTTTGAAATATATAGTATAATATAAAAAAAATTCGACGCTCCCATTGATAGATTTTTTTCTGATCTTTTTCTGCGGGTGCCAATCTTCTAGTGATGTGTATGACCATATTGACCCATCTTATTTTACTTGCAGAAGCTCAAAATAGATCAGTTGACGTTAGATGAGTCCATTTCTTAGATTGGCCAGCCAGAATATACGCCTGCGTCCAGGCCCACTCTTGACCCCAATCTTGTCTTTTTTTTAATTTTTTTTAATTGCCGTATTGCCAGATTCCAGTTAGAGCCATTAGTATCCATTGAATTCTGACAGGCAACGGTGGGAAAAATTGTTTTGGACATGTACGTCACGGAACAAGATACCCTGGCATCTTTCGACCGAGTAGAATACTAGGCTAAAAGACCCCAGGGTAGGGCCGGATTAACCGTGTTCCGACTAAAAACTTAACCACCGTCACAGAGAGGTAGTCTTACCACTCAATGAATAAGTAAGATAAAAAACTAAAAATTAAAAGTAACCATACCTATTACCGTAAATTAGAAAATATTTCAGACGTTAGGCCATAAACTAATAAATAATATTAACCATAAATTTCAGATTTCTGGCTCAATTTCCTCCTCTGTTCTCCTGTTCTTTTTTCTTCATCACCCCATAAATCAGACAGTATACTTATCTCCATTCTTTCTCTAATCTCAATATTATGTTTACAATGTTTCTTTCATCCATCTCTGGCAGTTAAAAATGTGGGCGGGAGCGTCCAGTACCGCACAAACAGTACAATCTGCAGAGGCAGATTTGCCTATTTTATTTGTGAAGGTGCCAAAACTACCATGTCCGGTCAGAAACTGCGTCAGGAAGTAGTCTAGTTTCCTGAACTTACATTGCCACCACGATCGCTCGCTCTTTGTACAACAAAACGATCGGTATCACCGCTCCAATAACATATAAAGCCTTATTTGAAACTGCCCTAAATGCGCTAGATACCCTGAGAATGCTCGCCTTTGCGAAGTCTCAATCGGCTTAGCGTATTTCGCAGTATTTAGTACGATACACCATACGGGAGCAGCGTAGGTTACCACCCACTTTAAAACTCCATTTAGCACCTGTCTTTTGGTGCTATCTGAGCCTCCAATGTTTGGCATCAGCCGAATCAATGCCTCCAGATTTTAGTTCTGCCTTCTCTACCGACTTTTGGACGTATACTCCGAACCTAAGTCCTTCCGACAACCAGACTCCCAGACACTTAATTGATTTAACTGGTGCAACCTCCACACCTTACACTATAAAGCAAAGAGAGGATTTTTCCCGGCTCCCTTTGAGAACCAACACTTCAGTTTTCTGAGACGCTAGCTGTAAATCGTTCTCGCTGATCCACCTACTAATGCGACGCAGGGCTGTGTTAGCCGCATTAGCCATGTCCGTTTTCTGACTTGCCTTTGCAACCAGTGCGAGATCATCGGCATAAGCTACAAGAGTTTGCTAGACGTGAGAACTTGGAGAAGATCAGCGCAGGACTTTTAAGGTTGGGGGCATGGGTTTGGAGAAGGGCGAGGCTAGATTTGCTTGATTTTGATGAAAGTTCCGTGAGATTTTCAATCAGTTATCGGTGACTTCTTTGGAAACAGTCTTCGCTTCACTGCAAATTTTTCCACACGTAATTTCGTACCTGGCCTTAAAACGGCTCATCCACCCATTCAATGCTTTCAAATTATCATAAAAGGTAAGATTTTTAGTAAAATACCTGTATATTGTTGAACGTCTGTTATTATAAACGCTATTTTGGTTTATTGCAGATAAATATGGATTAAAATATAAAAAACCAGTTACTAAAATGGTACGAAGAGATAGACAGCGATGTGGAACCACTAGATTCTGATAAGGACTGAAGTGATGTTCGTTCTGAACACAGTATCCACAATACAGATTCTGAGCAGTGTACACAAGATCTACGCAGTGATCCTAGAGATGCCATGGAAGAAAGCGGAAAAGATGATGTTTATCCAAAATTTTATGGTAAAGATGAAATACCATCGTTGAAATATAAGACAAACACTCCCAAATGTAAGAACAAAGCTTGTAATACTGTTACGAACTTCCCTGGATAAAAGCAAAAGCAAAATGCGCTAAATCCATAATAATGGATGCTGGAAATTGTTTTTTTCGGATGCTATGATAAATAATATTGTAAAATATAAAACATAAAAAATACTAACTACTTAAGAACCTACAAACTTCGTAAAATGTACCTAACAAAAAATAAAAATTAGGAAAGCAGATTAATGAATTAAGGGCTCAAACATTATACCTTCTTGTGCTTAACAGTAACCAAATCTATTATACAGATTTCTCCTCATATTTTTTAGTAGGGCTGGTGTAATACTTGCAGAGAAATGAAGTATTTTTGCACTTAATTCGACTAGGTTTGTGGCCCTTTCAAACTGATGCACATAAATGTTTTCTTCGAAAAAAAAATCGTTAGGCAAAAAAAGAAATCGTTAGGCGTTAAGACTCAGGATCTAAGGGGCACTTTAATTATACCACGTGTACTTATCAGTCGATCAGGAAACGTTTAATTAAGGAAGTCAATAGTTGCTCTAGAGTTGTGAGCGGAACACCCATCCTGTTGGAAATAAACCTCCTGAAAATTAACGAAAAGGTGTTGAACTATCGGAATGACATCATTCTGTAAAAGTTGTAAATATTTGTGCCCGTTTAGGTTTCCGTCGATAGAAAATAGACCAACAATATATTTTTTAAAAAGTGTACATTTTCATTCTGTTTATCTAACATAAATTCACAAAACTCCATCCGCCTAAAGTTATCTTCCGGAAACAGTTCTTGTTTCCGGTTGTATCCTAAAACAGTAATACCCATTCCTTTTGAGAACTCTCTGGACATTTCGAACATTCACGTTAACTTTCCTAGCAATTTGTACACTATTGCAGGGTTCACTAGCTTCTACAAAAGCACAAATATCAATATCCCTGTTTTGTCGCTCCTCATCGACAGTTTTAACACGTGGTTCATTACCTTTATGACACTTTTTACAACTGTTTACACATTCTGAAGTTTGAAAATGTTTATTGGTATTTTTAACTGTTATAACACTTGGTGAAGGTCTATTTTCGAAGGCAAAAATAAATAAATCAATTACTTTGCGTATCGAATGACCCTGAAAGTACCACGTTACAAGTTGCACTTTTTCTTGGACAGTATACAACGTAATAGGCATTTTAATAATTACTTGTTTATTCTTTCAGAACTTCGTTTGAAATTTTTAATGTCAATGTGACAATTACGACAATTCGTACCTACTCTAAAATGAATATAGAGGTGGACTGTAACATGTCACAGTGATTTCCATTGTGTTGTATGGTCAATAAAACAATATCGTGATCTGTATATTGGAAGTATATTGGAGAAAATTATTATTCTAACATAAATAAACAAAGTTAGGTTAGAATCGACGTGTGAGGTTGTCTGATACTGATTACTAGATTACCGCAAGGTCGAGATAATCAACCAAAAAAGAAGATGTATTTGGTGACTTTTCTAGTAACTTTCTTGGGTGTAAATCTGTCTTTTTAGTTTACTTCTTTTGGTTAAAAAACAAACCATAGTAAGGTCCGAAACGTCAGATAATATATAAACAGAGAAAGTTGACAGTTTGAATAACAGTACTATTTGAGCTTTTAAAATTAATATATGTTATTGAGTTAAAGTATTGTTATATTGTTGGTGTTTGAATAAACTATTATAAAGAATGGTAACAATATAATGATTAAACAAATTAAATTTTGCTCACCCTCTATTTTGGGGTGAAGTATAATTATAATGTCCTAATATATGTCAAGAAAAGACAGGTCAAACTGAATAAAATGAGCTCATATAACAACGTCTGCTCTTTCGAAAGCAAATAGATTTTTTAATTGAAAAAAGCAACTTTTTGCAATAATTCCTGGGATATTAAATATTTTTAAATTAAATTTTGACGGTTTTAAAAGGTATTCTAAGTCAACTATAAATAAAAAATGATCTACATAAATTACGAATAATTTTATATAATATAATATATTTTGTTTTCTAATTTTTGAGCAGTGTATATTTCACAAAAAAAAATACATACACGCGAAAGAATGTAGTATAAGATATACAATAAAACCGGTCTAGTGAACTGAATGACATTTGAAATTTCCGAAACAGACAGAGTAAGAGTGGATTTTGTTTGTGCGTGATGGGAGTACGAGATTGGCCTTCCTCACTATCAAAGAGAATAAAATATAGTTTTGAGGTTTGGTATTTCCCCGACCTCGAATACAATAGTCGCCTGGGGGGATTGTTGAACAAGAAGACTTGTGACTGGATTGAAAATGCCTCTCGTACTGGATTATTAAGATGTGGAATCTGCTTTGATGTCTAAGACGCCAGTGCTGATTAAATCCAGAAAATATTCTACCTACGTGCGATGTGCTCGTTATGTTTAGGCATTTTCGTGGAATAAAGTCGAAGAATATTGTTTGGGGCTTATGTTGGAGTCTTTGTGCCTGGTGATTAACTTGTAAATTTCAATAGCACGCAAGATGACTTGTTCGTATTTTGTATGTACGATTTACATATTTATTCGTCTTAGTATTGATGCTGAGAATATTGGGGATGCTCCAATTATTGTTTTCCTAAACATTTGATTAAAATCTATATAAAACATTTTCTGTTTTAAAGAAAAAGATTAATTATTAATACGAACATATTTTCATTACTTTCTTATCGCGAAAATTAACTAATTGTAAAACGCTATATTTTGCAGCATTATTTATTATTTTGTATTTAAAATTGCTTAGTGTTAGTAAAGTGTTAAATGTTAAATACTAAAATTTTCATATAAACTATGGACATTTTTTTTATTAATAAAGTATAGAAAACCTGTTGTTTAATGTTAATTAAATATTACATGGGTAAGAATAAGCTTCCACATTAACTCACAAATTATTATGTTTGCCAAATTCAAAATGCAAAAACGTAATTATCAGTCACATTTTTCCAAATATGCAAATATTCATGAGTTTGTTTTGTCTTTGCATTTTTTAATTTTGAGTCGTTCTGTAAATTAGATGACTGGACATCGTCGATGCTCTTTTACGCCAGTTACTAGGTCGCATGTTTAAAGCCTAACGATATGCTATTGATAGGTGCTGAGAGTATTTTTTTTGTAAATCGTTATACTATGATTGGTTTCTAGTTGGCAGAATACATTTATAAAATTTTTGCTGAATTTAGTCTTTTTTAACACGTGACACTCATAGGCGTCGTCAGCACTAGATCATTAATGTTTTATCCATATGCTAAGAGACTCACATCTGCTTCTTTGATTTTTAAATGGCAGAAAGTCATTATTGCTAAAAGAAACATTTCCTGGAAATTTTAATAGAAAACATATCCGTGGCTCTCGGATAAAAGGGCATATCTATGCAAAATGAAATTGTTCAGGAGACGAAACTGAAAGTTCAACATTTTTCTAAAATCAAATGTGTTACTTTAGCCATTGTTTTGCATATTATAATCAAAGAGAATCTAATAAACTAACTTTTTCTGTATATAAACAATTTATACCTTATTCTAATTTAAAGTTATTAGTAGTTTTACTTATCAGGGTACTCACATCTATTCTATTATTCAAATGTAAATGTTATTATGGATGACATATACAATAGTTTGTACTACCTTAATGCTGAAAGGCTGATAATAATAAAACGGCCTATTTACTATTAACGGTTTCTATTGTAATCAAGAATGGAAAAGAAGGTGAATATTGAAATTAAATTATTGTGCGCTGCAGAAAGGGGTCATTCATCACTTTCTTCTCCATCCAATAAGACGTCTTCAACGTTTTCATCCGATGGAATAGACTTATAGTAGTGGTGGACTACATCGGGTATAAGCGGCAGCATGTCAATGAGGTCCTTCTTCTTATTAGCTGAGATTGCGAGAGGACCATCGTAGGACAGTTCAGGGTTCAGATGGCTGCAAAAACGGCCTCTACGGCGATAGTTTATTGTCTTAAACGACGAATCCGGATCAAGTGTCTCCTTGTAAAGGACTTTTCCTGTCTCTTGTAACTTGTTTTCTTGTCTCTGTAACAAGTTCAGCCCGTGAAATATCCTTGCGTAAACTGATAGGCTAACTGTTTTGAACGTTCCATCTATCTTTGCCTTATATTCGGCATAGCATTTTATTATAGTGTAATGCGATAGCAAATACTTTTTTCTGTGTCCCTTCGGAAATAGTGACTGCGATACGATGGTATCGAGAGTAGGTGACTTTTTACCCTTTTAATTTCATCATTACATATTTTTTTTTGAAGGTGCATGTTTACCACGCTGCTCATCCTTGGGTATTCCTAACGTACTTTCGGCTACTTTTTTTATAGCGCTTGTTAAAAACTTTTTCGTTTCACTAAAGGTAAATAGGAAGCATTTCTTACAAAGTGGCTAAAGATTTCAACTAATGCTTAGGCTGTACTTGGGTTAAACTGCGATTTTTTTTTGTTTTCATCTGTTTTTCTTTCAACACATTTAAGCTTACAAGAGTCTAGTGGCTTGAAATATCTTGCTAATACTGGCTTTTCTTTCTCTGTTCAATATTGGAGTCCAGCATTCCGTTTTCTTTTTATTTCACTGCGGATTTTTCTAGCTTTACCTTTCAAGCTAATCATTTTTTTTTCTTTTGCGATTCATTTAAGGAAGGGGTAGCAGATTTTCACGCAAAGAGCAGGAATCAGATGATTCAATGTCCACTGGTCTCCTAGCAGGTGGTTGATAGACAGAATCATCATCAGAATCTAATGCATCGAAGAAATCTGAAAATACTGTGGTGTCGGAATCTTCTGGGTTTTTATTGTTCGCAAGATCTGCTGACGTAGTAGGTGTAATGTCGACAACTCTAAATTTTCTCCATTACTTCCGTAAATGGACCTGCTTTTTGCATATTATCTGAAAAAAACATTTTATATTGTATAAAATCTTTTTTTTTAAGTTAAGCAGAAAATTGCAGAAAATTTAAGAAATTAAACAAGGAAAAGGAGAAAAAACAGTGGAAACCAGAAAAAATATTTGCCAGCATCAGAATATTCCGTTGTCGATGTGGGAGACATAGCGTCCACGCGATAAACGTCCCCCGTGACTTGTGCATGCACAGTGTCCATAGGTTGAGTCTCCTCCGTGACTTCTACGGATGCAGAATCGGCTTGCATATTTCTAAGATTGCAGTGTTCCAATTCTGAAGTGGAATATGAAGCGTCCGTATCTTGATTTTCCTCCATTACTTCTCTGGATGAAGCTTCGTGTTGCATATTATCTAAAAAAACATTCACAACATTGTATCTATCTATTACAAAAATTTTTTAAAGCCAAGCAGAAAATTATGCAGCAAATTTATAAAACTAAATAAAGAAAATAAAAGATGAAATCAGAAACATATTTACCAGCAGAAGAGTATTCCGTTGTCGACGTGGGAGACACACATCCGTCCACGCGATGAGTGTCCCCCGTGACTTTTACATGCACAGTGTCCATACGTCTGGTCTTCTCCGTCACTTCTACGGTTGTAGAATCGTCTTGCATAAAACGATTATTAGTTTTGCAGCGTTTCGATTCCGAAGTAGCAATCATAGAGTCTACATGCTGACTTTGGCCCATTTCTTTTTCGGCTACAGCGTCATTTTGTGTATTATCTGAAAAAAATAACTATTCTTGTAACATCCTTTCTACTTATACACTTGTGCCCCACTAGAATCCGAAATTATTTACTTTAATCAATAAAAACATGCCACTATCTCATCGCAAATTTAATAGAAATAAAAATAATAAGACCGTTGAACGAGTCCTTTTGATATGATCTATATTTGGGTAAAGAGAAAAGTAGGTCTTAGTGAAATACTAACCAATATTAATTTTCGACAATGCAGCTCGTAATATTCTTTTACTCTTTTCATTTCTGAGGGTCTCCGCATCATCTTTCCTCTCCCTCCCACGTGATGATTGATCTATTTTTTATTATTCCGCTATTAATAATGTTTTATTATAATAATAGTTAATTAACCCCGCACGCACGGTAGCCTAAGAGGTTTACAACTACACTCTAGAAACTCTAGAACTAGACTAGACCGATAGAAACAAACTATATACTTTTTTTTGTTCTGCTTTTCTTCTTTCAGACTCGAAAGGGAAGCGGCATGGTATGGCCAGGCAACCAAATCGTTGTTGGAATGTAGGTTTTCTGCCAGTGACCGTTCTTAAACACTCAACAAACGATAAAAGAAAACGTATTTGGAAGATTAATAAAATTAAGTCAAACAAAAAATTAATGAAATTACCGTTATTACATTTGAGTAAATTAACGTGAGTCGTGATATCTTCGTTTTTTCACATATATTTAAACACTTAATACTGATTAAATTTGGTTAAATGAAATTATGTCTAAATATCTTCTTTTACTTTAATCATAATTAGTAAATTTTGTGCATCTGATTCCAGTAAACGAGAATATCTCTAGATATCCCTTTTTACCTAAACGCAATACTTGCATTCTTGGTTCATAATGATTCAAGTGAAGAGAATTATCTACTAATATAACATTTTACTCGAATTTATTTTGTAAATACATTTGGAAACTAAAGCATATCTGATTCTGAAATTATTCCTCTTTACCCCATTATGAACTTTGATTTTGTTCAATGACTCTCTTTTCACACGTCAAAATCTAATAAAATTAAAATCCACAAGGAAAATAATTCCTGTAGCTGGCTGTATACCACGTATAACAAAAGAGGTTAGTCTTTGTATGTGGGTATATTTTATTTTATAAAAACCCTTAAAAGGGCAACATTACAAGCACGAACGTTTTCGGAACAACTGTTCCATCATCAGGTTAAAATGCAGGTTAACATGCCTGAGCCACCAAAATAGTCAGTTGCCAACCGTAGTCCGTTTGAAGAGGTTTACTCTCTGGACACTGGAACTCACTTAAGCATGGGTGTATGTTACCTGAAGTAAAATCTAATTAAAATATTAAACATCATATAATATTATAAACATCATGTACATTCTTCGGTAACATTTTTCAATTTAAAGGGTTTTTACCCAAATATTTTGGTGGCTCAGGCATGTTAACCTGCATTTTAACCTGATGATGGAACAGTTGTTCCGAAAACGTTCGTGCTTGTAATGTTGCCCTTTTAAGGGTTTTTATAAAATAAAATATACCCACATACAAAGACTAACCTCTTTTCTTTTCTAATAAAATTGTTTAGACTTTAGATATATCCTTTTACCCAAATGAAAAGCATAAAATTTACTTTATTTTCATATTTTTAACTTATTTCGGGAAAAAATTCGAGATATGCCCTTTTACCCGAGAGCCACGGATATTACAATACTAATATTAATAATTACAAATTATTATCATTATGAAACTGTACAAAACAATTTCCAATTTCCAACACAAAGGCCAGGTTTCTTAGAACAGAAGCTGCACTCAAATATCGTGTCTTTTCTTAAATTATTCTTTGAATATACCTTACATCTTTTTCTCTTTATCCGACCTTTACTATCAATGTTTAAAATTTTTAAAGTGTTGTGCTTGTCTGTTGGTTGTTGTTGCTTGTATGCTGGAGTAACCAATACTATTTCAGAATTTTTTAAAAGATCTCTGATAATTTCTAAACGATATTCATATAAATTCATTTTTCTACCAGTGTATGGAGAACAACTTTTGTACAAACAATAAGAATTTAATAACAAAACTTAAAATATGTGAAAACCTATTTTTTATACCATCTGAGCGTCTTTCGCTCACGTTGATAGTAAGCGAGCATTTGATCTTTGCAATCAATATTAGTCTTAAACTTAATATATTTGGATATAGGTAGGGGTTTTATTTTTATTTCGTTTCTTTTGTTTACAGTTTCGATAAAATCATTTTTAAATTCCGTAGACATGTACATAACTTATCTTTTATCTCTCCACTTTTCTACTAAAATGCCATCTTTGTATTGCCCTACTGTATGTCCTTGTGCTAGTTTAGCTTCTAAAATTTTTTAGGGTTACTTTTTTTTTTGGAAATTAAAGTTCCTGTGCAGAAGGTATGGTTTTGTAAAAGCGTTTTTGCTAAATCAACACTTCCATAAAAATTATCCATAAAAAGAGAATGTCTAACGTTAAGTTTATGTCGCATTAGTTCTAAAACTACTTTTTCAGAGTGGCGTTTTCCACCTGCAGAGTCATAAAGTCCTGTATATAATTTCATACAAAGCGCTAAAATAATCTAACACGCCACAACACCATAGTTTCATTAAGGGATAGATTTTGTCCTGGTTGATATATTTCGGCCATTATATTAATAAAGCAATTTAAAAGTGGTTTAATTTTATAGAGGTTATCTTCTATTGCGAGTGGAGGGTTATATCATCTTCTTCTTCTTCAAGTGCCCTGTCCGTTGCGAACGTTGGCTATTAACATGGTAATTCTGATCTTGTTTGCGGCGCTTCTGAATAGTTCGACCGATGTGAGCCCGAACCACTTTCTCAGATTTTGGAGCCACGAGTGTCTTCTCCTGCCTGGCCCTCGCTTATTGTCTATTTTTCCCTGGACAATCAATTGCAGTAGACGATACTTATCGTGTCTCAATATTTGGCCTAGATATTCAAGCTTTCTTTGTTTAATTGTATTCACGATTTCTTTCTCCTTTCCGATTCTTTGGATTACCTCTATGTTGGTGACATGTTCGGTCCAGGATATACGAAGAATGCGTCGGTACACCCACATTTCGAATGCTTCTAGTTTTCTCGTGAGCGTCTCCGTCAGCATTTAGGCCTCCACACCATACAGTAAGATCGGGAAAATGTAGCATTTAACTAGACGTAGTTTTAGGGGAAGAGACAAATCCCTGCTTATAAGGAGCTTTTTCGTATTGCTAAATGCTGCTCTAGCTCGTTCTATTCTCGCCCTAATTTCTGTGGCCTGTTCCCATTTTGCATTTACGTTGGTGCCAAGGTACACATAAGAATCTACATGGTCAATAATTAGTATGTTACTTATCCGTAACTGTCGAGCAGGCTGTTGCTTCCTGCTTATCAGCATCCACTTTGTCTTCTTGAAGTTGAGGCTCAGGCCGTATTCCTC
Source organism: Diabrotica undecimpunctata (assembly GCF_040954645.1). NCBI lineage: Eukaryota > Metazoa > Arthropoda > Insecta > Coleoptera > Chrysomelidae > Diabrotica > Diabrotica undecimpunctata. The sequence goes on from NC_092810.1 coordinate 101,382,834, forward strand.
ACTAACTGAATAAACTCTTTTCATTACCTGCTGTAATTTGTCTATGGTACTGGCAAGGATCACCGTGTCGTCGGCATATCTTATATTGTTCGTTAACTCGCCGTTTATTTTTATGCCCTCATTTGCATTTTCCATACATTTGTTAAATATTTCTTCGGAATAAATATTAAATAGGAGTGGGGATAATGTACACCCCTGACGGACACCTCTTTTGATCTGCAAACTTTCAGTGAGTTCGTTGCCAATTTTTGCTCTTGCTGTTTGATCCCAGTATAAGTTTGCCACAATTCGAATGTCCTTGTCGTCAATACCTGTCTTTCGCAGAATATCTATCAATTGTTCATGGTTGACATTGTCAAATGCTTTTCTAAAATCCACAAAGCACAAATACACGTCCTTATCAACGTCTCTACACCGCTGTATAAGCACCTGGAGAGCGAAAATTGCTTCTCTAGTTCCAAGTCCTTTCCGAAAGCCAAACTGCGATCTATCAATATTTAACTCACATTTATCATATTATTCTTCTATGAATGATCTAGTGAACGCTTTAGTGATATGATTGATCAAGCTTATAAGCCGGTAGTCATTACAGATCTGGGCATTTGGTTTCTTCGGGATTGTAATAAATGTTGACTGCAGCCAGTTCTCCGGGATTTTACCGCTATTATATATGTTGTTAAAAAGTTCAACTAGATTAGGTTATATCATCCTTTTGAAATTTCCTTTGTGTTTCATATCTTCGTTATAGGTAATTTCAACACTTTTGAAATTAAACACCCTGTGTATTAACTTAGCTAGGCTTAGTACCCTTATCTTAATATGCAAATTATTTTGAGGGAGTCTCATAACCAAGAGGTGAACAACATTTAGCTGATATTGTAACGTTTTTTTATATAAGATCTTGATTTAGTACAAATAGTTTTTTGTGAAAAAATAATATAACATACATACAAAAGCAATATTTGGTTTTGGAGTAGTTCCCGCAAGTGTTAAGCTATCTAATAATATTACTTTGCTTTCTGTTTAAAGAAATATCGACTATAATCCAAAGTTTGTGTTTAGTTTATATAATTAAAAATTTAGTTTAAAATTATTTGTATCCAAGAGAGTTGTATTACCATATTTTCAGATTGCATGTCAGGCCCGACTCGTCAATAATATATTTCGCGAAACCTTCACCGCAAGCTGATATCAATACAGTATCATATTTTATTCGGAGAGTGTGAAACCGACGTCGTTTTTGGGAGTTTTAGCTCGTTAGGGTGTGTTACACTCGTTTGACGTTCTGATCTTCCAAATCTGCCTTGTTTGAATACGATAAACTTGAGGAGAATGTTTCGCAAGTTGAAAATGGAGACCACAAGAGCCGACTCTTATGTAAAGTGGGTATGTGTATGCTTAGGTTTAAGATTATCCGATTTCCTGGTAAACACATATGCTAAGTTGGGGTCGCATACTGATATCAGATATGTATAATTCAAAATACCCTTTGCTGTTTCTTAAATAAAATTTTATCAAGCTGTTATTTTATAAGAGAATAATATTTTTATTTTTGAATGCTTATAAATACATAGGTAATATATTAAAAAAATAAGTAATTCTGTTGTCATTATATGAATATAATGACGTAAATATATGGTAAATATAGTGTAAAAAAAATTTCAACAATTCTAGGACTTTTGTCACAGTAAAGTATATACATTAAAATACTTGAGATACACACAAAAAAGTACTAAAAATCTTAACGGTCGTTCCGTTTTTTTAACATTTCAAGATGTATAAAATATCTCTATTTTTGTTTTTTATAATATTAAAATTATTGTTTTCAATATTGCAAAAAGTCTTTTACTATTTGTGTCTTTTTTTGTCAACAATTATTTGATCAACAAGGTTAACTGTACCAGTGTATTTGTAATGATAATCTAACGTAAATCGATGTTTTTTGTTTTTCTCTCCCTAAGAGTGGGGTTTTAGGGTGAAGCCCGGAAGTAGGAGAGACAATATTTTTTGAATCTTTTTTGTGGTCCCAAAATGGACATACTTAGCAAAATTCAGCTTGTTCTTATGATTGTTATAGGTCTGATGACTGGAGTAATAGTATAGACCAAATATTTATTTACACAATAATTCAACATATTCTTAAGGATAACCAGTCACTTATTCTAAAACTGGACTCCTAACAAAATATAATGAAAACATGTTAGGATGTTTCGAAAGACAAGTACTAAGGCGAATCTATGGAGCAGTGAATGACAATGGAGTGTGGAGAAGACGATACAACTTCGAACTTTATAGAATATACCAGGCACCTAATATTGTAAAACATAGTAAGATAGGACGTCTGAGGTATGTAATGCGGATATAACAAAATGACACAGCTATAAAAACGCTTTTTGATAGACCCATTGGTCAGAGAAGAAGAGGAAGACCCAGAACAAGGTTCCTTGATAACATCGATGAAGACATGAGAAATATGGGAATACGTGCTTGGTGTATTCTAAAACTAGATATTCTAAATCTGGATAGTATGCTATAAATATTCTAAAACTAAATACTGCCTTTTTTTTTTAATTGCTGTATTGCCAGATTTCAGTAAGAGCCTAATAAAGTATCCATTGAATTCTGATAGGCAACGGTGAAGGAAATCTTTTTTGAACATCTACGTCGTGGAACAAGACACCCTGGCATCTTTCGGCCGAGTAGGATACTAGGCCAGAAGACACCAGGGTAGTGCCGGATTAACCGTGTTCCAGCTAAAACCTTAACCACTGTTCCAGAGAGGTGGTCTTGCCAGTTAATAAACAACTAAAATAAAAAACTAAAAATTTATAAATAACCATACCTAAATATAACCGTAAATGAGAAAATATTTCAAAATACTGCCACTTGCCATTGTCTTTTATACATATACAAAAAAAAATATTAAATTTTCTTTTGTTGTTCAAGATACCTTTTTTAATTTTTTTTTAATAATGGTTGGAAAACATACGTTTTAAAACAATATTTATTTTGCCAATGTTAAATCATATAACTGTCGTGTAATTATGTGATGCTAAGACTTGATGGATGAAGTTACCTCACTCTGTTTTAATATTAATCTCGCAGCCTTACCTAACGATGTAATTTTTTGATGAGAGACGAAATTTAGCAAATAGCTTTGTAAAAGGTGTTAAATAAATATACTGATAAAATTCTTAAAAACAAAGTAGCTGTATATTTATAGAAAAACAAATCATTACACTCACTATAACCATAGGGATTAAACTCGTACAACGGAATATTTTTATAACATTTTCACAATAAAAGACAAACCGAATCCCTTCTTTTTCTGGTATTTATATATATATATATATATATATATATATATATATATATATATACATTAAATATATATATATATATATATATATATATATATATATATATATATATATATATACATATATATACATATGAAAGTAAAAGATTGCATTTCATTTGAATCGGAACTCCACCATTGCTTTACACGTGTTTCGAGTTATTCAACTCATCATCAGGAGCACTTGTGGAAGTTCAACTATTTACTATCAGAGAGAGGTCTCTGGACTTCTTGTTACTTCGTATAGATGTCGCTGTTAGCGTACCTGAACTTCCACAAGTGCTCCTGATGATGAGTTGAATAACTCGAAATACGTGTAGAGCAATGGTGAAGTTTCGATTGAAATGAAATGCAATCTTTTACTTTCATTTAAACGTCTTTCTCTACGTAAAGAGCGAAAAAGATAGTAATTTTCAAAGGTGAATCGTAGATGCATGTTGAAGTAAAAAGATAGTTCTAGCGTCGTTAAAAGTCTCTAGTAAGAGGCTTTGAATTTGCGGTTCACCTTACTTCATATATACATATATATATATATATATATATATATATATATATATATATATATATATATATATATATATATATATAAAGTAGTTAGGTATTATTGACTGACACGTTATGTAAAATAAAGTTTTATTTTGAGGTTGCAGTCATTAATAGGGCAGGAAAGTAAAACTCTTTGTTCTTTATTCAAGCTTTCGCAAAATTTATTTGCTTCTTCAGGATATGCTAAAATATGGTATCAGTAAATACAACGAAATTAGAACTAAATAGCATTGTATAAAACTAGTAAAAAAACTTACAACATGAGGTTAATCCATTAAATTTTCAAATTTGCAAAACATTAAAACTTAACTTATTTTAAAAATTATACAGTTATGTAAGTACAATATTCCAATTTAATTTAATTTTGTAAAAATTCATTTTGACATTGATTGTTTGATTTATGTCAGAAAGACACTCGTTTCTGTTTATTATATTTTTTGTTGTTGATAACTAGCTCTTGATTGTTATTATGGTTACGTACAACGTGGCGCCAAAAAACAAAAAAAAATTTAAATATTCATATTTGGCGCCACGTTGTACGTAACCATAATAACAATCAAGAGCTAGTTATCAACAACAAAAAATATAATAAACAGAAACGAGTGTCTTTCTGACATAAATCAAACAATCAATGTCAAAATGAATTTTTACAAAATTAAATTAAATTGGAATATTGTACTTACATAACTGTATAATTTTTAAAATAAGTTAAGTTTTAATGTTTTGCAAATTTGAAAATTTAATGGATTAACCTCATGTTGTAAGTTTTTTTACTAGTTTTATACAATGCTATTTAGTTCTAATTTCGTTGTATTTACTGATACCATATTTTAGCATATCCTGAAGAAGCAAATAAATTTTGCGAAAGCTTGAATAAAGAACAAAGAGTTTTACTTTCCTGCCCTATTAATGACTGCAACCTCAAAATAAAACTTTATTTTATATATATATATATATATATATATATATATATATATATATATATTGCTATGATTGTTTATTTTAACTTTAATCTTAGTTTATTGAGCCAATAAAAAAGAATTATAACTTATTTGTTATCAAAAGTAAAATAATCCTTATATTACCTGCGTTCGATGGATTCAAAAGATTTTCTAGTTGTCTTTTATCGGGGTAGAGAAGAAAGGATAAGAATACAAATATATTATATTACAAAGATTTACGTTTCTTTATTTTATATGAACGAATAAAACAATTATTAAATTCTGTCGTTATCTTATCAATCAGCATACAAGAAAATCAATCAAATTTTTATAATAATAAGATTATAAAGCTACATACATTTATATTACGTGAAAACCAATTTTACTTAAAATTTTCTTTACTTGAAACAAGCAACAACAAAACTTTAAACTTTTGATTAGCCTAACAAAACCTCAGTTCTTAAATTTGAATGCTAATGACCATGATGTCAAACCGATCCTTCACAGATATAAAATTCAATTGTACAAACACTTACAGCTTATTTTCTTCTTGAGTTGTATGTTGGAACATACCCAGAAAAGTCCACTCTCCTCAACGATGTGATCTCTCCTCTTTGGCACCTCGGCTCCTTCTTAACGTCTCTGCAAACCTCCTGCAGACTACACAAAAAACACCTGATTCACTTCTCCAAACTCAGCTAATTATTTATGACACCAGGACCTCCTTTTGTCAACTTGATGCCGTAAGAATACTTTCACATATACTTTATAAAATGCCCACGGTAGATACAAGGACCTCTTTTATTCTACTTGTTATCTCCTTCCGCAAACTATTCACTTCTTTTCGTTACGCCGGTATCCAAACTCACGAACCACACCCTATCTTGAGACAAACGACTGTTTCCTTTCGATGACCAAAATATAACTAACTCCTCCGGTCTCCTGATCGGCTCACAAATTCCCATTTAAAAACGACCGTCCAATCAAAAGCTCAAATTGTGTTTACCATGATTTTGGAAAAGCCTAATTTCAGTTTCAGAGAAAAACTAAATAGCTTACTTTAAAATTGGTTTTGTCAATACACAATCTATACATATTTCAAAAGATTAGAATATGGTCATTATTTAATACTCGACTAGACAAACAATGAAAATATTAACTAAGACAGGTAAAATGTCTTCTAATTCTAAACAAAGGTTTTTTTGATAATTTTGTTTGAAACGGAAAAAGGTCGTCTCTATTCTTATCTACACTAAATCCTATCCTTAATTACTATATACATTTTTGTTTATAATGATATCTTAAAATTTTATTCCGATGGATATTTTTATTTATTTTTCTTTGGTTGGGAAAGAAAAAGTATGACAATATATACATATATATATATATATATATATATATATATATATACATATATATATATATATATATATATATATATATATATATATATATATATATATATATATATATATATATATGCTACGGGTAAATCCTAAAATTTTGATAATTTCCACGACATATACCCACAGTCTCCACAGACCATGTTCCTTAACTCCGCCATATAGTCCTCAATACTTTCTCTCAAATATTCGTAATAACTCTCATGTTTCCGATCCACTAGTGAGCACTGGGAGTAATAATGTTTTATAAGGTTTGCACTGTTGCTCTTGACATATTTCTCACTCTTAGTTGAAAGCCTAAATCAAATAACAACGGTTAGCCATATTCTTTTTCTTATTTCCTTGATTGTATTGTTTCTGAAGTCAACTTGTGACCACAAGTAGTAGAACTCTTCCACCGTTTCTATAGTTTCGTGTTGCACTTCTATGATTCCTCTATTATAATTCTACAAGTTATTTTGTTGCATTACTGATATTTTTCTGGGAATTAATCAGAAGTCTGATGTTTTCTGCGGTGTTTTTAATATGCGTGAGAGCTTCAACTGTTTATTTCGTGTTCTTTAAATAATCATGATATCATAAGTATATACCAATATTTATACACTACATGTACGTATCGTACTCTTTAAATTTATTCGCGAATCTATTATAACTTTTTCTAACGGTAGGTTGAACAGCGTGCATGATAGCGCATCCCCCTGACGCAGTCCTCTGTTAGTTGTAAATGGTTCTACAAGATCCCCTTGTACTCGCACTTTACATCTAACATTCTCCATTGTCAATTTAATTAATTGTAACAAAATAATTTGTTGTTAAAAATTTAGTCATAGCCGAATATAATTGGAGTCTGTGAACAGTATCATACGCTGCTTTAAAATCTACGAATATGTAAAGGCAGTCTATGTTGTACTCCGTCGTTTTTTTCTAATATTTATCTGTTTTTCAAAGATCCGTTTTGGTAGGATTCTATTATATTGTGAGTAGGTATACTGTTTGTAAAGTAGGAGGGATAAAATTTTATTATTAAGAAGGAAAATCCCTCTAAAGTTAGAACAGTCAAGCACGTTACCTTTTCTGTGTATAGGGCATAATTCCAGTATTCCAATCTTCTGGCAAAGCTCGTTCTTGCCATATCTGTATTTATGTTATGACATTATGAACGTAGCAATATTGTAGTGGGATCTCCTACTATAAGTAGTACAAGTAGAACAATATTTACATTACAGGTTTTAATGGTACGATGAAAATGGTAACTACCACAATTATAGAGAATATAATAAAGGGGAAAGAAAAAATGGCTTAAAAATGTTCCATTTTGAGTTTTAGATGTTAAGTTTGTGTTTCTTTAATAACAATACACAATTTTATTTAGCAAAGATAGGGATATTTGTCCAACTAATTTAAAAATATAATTAAACGCTTCCAGTAGAAGGTTTGATAATCTATTTATTCTAAGTAATTAAATAAATTTATATAAAAGGAATACAATAAAATTAAAGTTGGAAAAACTTTATCCTAATCTAATTAATTTAAGTTTAAATTTAATTCATTTATTAAGCAGAATTTACCTTTCTTAACACAATGTACTTTTAAGAAATTGTATAAAATTTTAGCTATATGCACACTTTCATTCTGCTTTACGAGTTTTCCTTGAATTTATGTTAAATTGTGAATACTGCGGTGCATTCTGCTGGAAAATCTAAACCTGTAATGCTAACAGAAAGAGAACGAACAAAAATGAGAGAGAAAGAAATGAATCAAACAGATTTGCGAGAAACTTTCCAGCCCCACATGCATTTTACGAGGCAAACATGTGACGTGGGCTATTGTTGAGGTTGCTTCCGGATAACGGAGTCAGGGTGCTTTTTAAAATTATATGGAATTAAGCAGTCGTGAGCCCAGTAAGCAAAAGGACTGTTCTGTTTTTAATGCAGCTGCGAAGAGTTGGTATCAAAAATAAGTTGAGCGTTTAGTGGGTGCTGAATGTTTATGATTCAGTCCGTTTATGACTGACGGGATAGGTTATATATTCACAACTGTTTTTCTTTGTAATCTACTAAAAAAACGTTTTTATTTGAAGTATAGAGTAAAATAGTATCGAATTATGAATAAAAATAACAAAATTAAAATCATCAAAAAATATTTATTGTGTTGAAAATTACCTTAATTTTCAACCTGTTACTCGTAATTGACAACTATGATAATGAAGATATTTTATAGATTCTTTTTTATAGTAAGGATATGCATATATTACCAAAATACTTAAAGTAAAAGACAGTGGTGCTTAATTTTTTGATATTTTACTAATTTGTATAGGTAACATTGGCATATTATAGTAAACTAGAAATAAGTAATTTTACCTAAGTAGGAATTTTTAGATTTTTCGAATAATGGGGTGATGACTATACAAGCTAATATTCACTGGACCTTTACAAAAATATTTAGTGTGAATTATATGTATGTATTACGGTTAAAACGTGAATATCTTATAATACTAAAATTACCCGGATAGAGTTAGACTTATCCAAGCAGAGTGGGTATAGCTGCATATTTTTGAATATTTCCCTGTATTCTAAATGTATTTGATTAAAACTATATTATCCTGCTTAAGTAAATAACAAGCACTGCTAATTTGGAGTAAAAATGAATATGATTTTTATCGCTGCTATTTCGACATGTTTCTTACAATTCTTTAGTAGATTCGTAATAAAGAAAGTAGTGTTATTTATACCAAAGTTTAAAGTACACTACTTTATCCATTTGACATTAGATATATCTGAAATATCTCGGTTAAATCAAGAAGGTTTCAATCTCCTTTGCTTTTAATCCAGTCAATTTGGATAATACGCAAAGCATCTGCGTAAATCTAATTTCACCCAATTTTAGGGTTTACCCTAAATATATATATATATATATATATATATATATATATATATATATATATATATATATATATATATATATATATATATATATATATATATACATATGTCTTAATGTTCGCACTCAGGAATTAGAGGCAAATATTTATATCGCTGAAGCAGCTTCGTTAGAGCTTACAATTTTTGTTTAAACGTTTACTGTCGCCTCGATACAAGAGTCTTGACGGTCCGTAAGGTGTTGTACAATAGCTTATATATAGCTGATCTGTGGATATTTAGAAAATTTGCAGCTACGTAGTCTTCTTTAAGATTATTCTGTACTACTAGCTGACCATCCTCTTCAGTTGATTCCGAGAGCTGATCTTCAATTTCAAAATCACTTTTAGTGCCACTTATTTAGGAGATTTTTGATTATAGAGTCACATAAACAACATCTGATAAATCTTCTTCTCTGTAAGTGATCAAACGTGTTGCAAAGGCAGCTTCAGGTATAGCGTCTGGTTTAAACGGATAAATGCCGGTAAACGCAAAAACAGAGATAAATTTTGATGGTGTCACTGCTTTTAGCTAAAATAGAGTAAAAAATGTCTTCAAATCTCATTTTGGTAATCACCTTGCCAGGGTTTGTTGTTAAGAACTGTAGAACTTTTTGGTCTCAAAATGTCTTAAAGCTTTTAAACACTGTCCATAGGTTGCAACTCGTGTGATGTGTTGCTAGGAAAACAAAATTAAGTTATGTTAATGCGGTTATCTGCCTTAACTATGGAAACATCGTAAAGTCTTAAACATCGGAAACATACGTAAGTGACTTTAAGCTGCATCAAATTTTAGTAGGGTAGGACCAGGGTTTCTGAATCCAAAGAAATGGTCAAGCCACAAAACAAATGCTTCGCATCTCGTACTACCTTTATTTGTGACAATAGCTTTTGAGCCAAGAGGCAAGTAACCAGACCATTAAGGTTTAAACCTCTGGCCTTTAAATAGCACAAAAGATGATACAGGTTGACGAAACGCATTTTCGCAACCTAAAATTGACATGTTTTCTCCGTGCTCGCGTGCGTTTAAATGAATTCGTTTTGCTCCCTTTTAACAAAAACTATTTGTTCCTTATGAATTGTTACTCTGTATCCTTTTTTCGTACGTAATATATATGCTACCAGGTTTGTCAAATATTTTTAGCTACGTCTGAATGGCTACATAAAAATAACTTAAGACATATTCTAGCAGCTTTATTTAACTCTTTAGAAAACTGATTTAGTATATGATTTGTTGTAGCGTAAGAAAACACACCTTTCATTAGAATCTTGCTTGTAATAGGCATATCTACTTCAACTAATATGTAAATTCTTTCGACAAGATCATTTTCTTGTGCTGTAGATAACACCGGTGATCTTCCAAGCTTTCTTACGGGATTATGTGTTCTGTGATAAAGACCTAGAATGTTATAACGCTTGGCAGCCCCTTTGATTGACATTTCGTTCGCTATGATTAGCAGCGCCGAGCGTAGATCTTCTTCTGATCACTCAGCATTGTCACTGGTAATATTAGGAATTATTAGTAATGGCAATATTAGGACAAAATGATATAATAAAAAAATGTTAAAATTTTATTTGAAATAATTCATAAAATTCATAAAATAATAACCACTGGAGTGTATGTACTTAACTAATCTTAATAAAAATCCAAAAAAAATTAATATATCTTGCGTAGGGTCAACGGGAAAAGCAGGTTTATTTAAAAACGAGGACACGAAAAACAAACAACGAGCTTTTACATCTGATGGATACCATAGACTAAAACCCCCAAATAGAAAACACGTTGCTGATAGACAAATGCACTTACCACTGTTGCCACCTTAGTTGCAGCGTCGATACTATCTGTATTTCGAATTCCGAAGTGGAGATTCAAATGTCAATAAACTTATTTTAGCGATTAATTGTGGCTTATTCTCATTAAAATAGTAATTAGATCTTATCTCTGTCGTTGGTCCGGTTGGTGTTTATCTTCTTCTTCTTCTTTCTTTTTAATGACTGCTCCGATGTAATTGTAAACACTATTCCATCCTTCCGTACTTGTCGTCATTTTCACGATCATCTCTCTTACAGTAACAGGGTGTATACCTATTTCTTTATACATTCTGTTTCTCTCCACTGTATATCTATTATACTCCAGCACTGTGTGAGTAACAATGTCAGAATATTCGCAGTATAGAAATTTTTTTGTATTTGTCCTTCTAAACCTATGAAGATACGCCTTAAAACAGACAATCTGCCCAGTCCATTAGTCTCGGAATCAGCATCCTGGTCCACTGGGCAATTTTTTCCTTGTTATTCCACTCTTCTTGCCATTTTTTTATTGATCTTTCCCTTTCTTCGTTTTTTATAGCTGTTGTCAAATGCTCTGTTCTCTCATAGAGATGTCTTTACTGTTAACTCATGCAGAAGCACACAACCCGATATAGCCCACAAGCTAGCCCACGCTGTAGGCTCATGCTACTCGCAACAGACTCGTTCTGTCTTTGTTATGAGAGTAATATTAGGTATCTATATCTAAATAAAATGAAAAATATTATTAATTATTGTGTATTTATATAATAATTTTATTATATTCTATATATTTAAAGTGGTAATTTAATTATTAAATTAGCGTTTTGGCTTTTTTGTATTATGTGTGAAAGACAAGTTACATTTTCCTACTATTCTTTATATATTTTCTACTTTATATGTCCTGGGAGTGTACCCCCAAATAGGGATGGCGGTTTTTAACAAAACACCGGTTTTCGGTTATACCGGTTTTTTTTTGGTTACGGTTTAACCTGGCGGTTATAAATGGCCAAAAAAACCGGTTTTTCCAAAAACCGGTTTTCGGTTTTTTTTTTAATAAAATAGGTTACAAAGTTACATTTATAATGCACTTTAGTTTGCGATACTACATTTGACTCGATATCAATATAATCAAAATTAGTACTATCTAAACAACATCAATATAAATTTAAATAAAACACAATTTTTAATAAAACCATTTTATTCTACTAATTATTGTATTTATGTATTATTTTATTATTATTATATATATTTATTGATTAATATTAAGAATAATATATACATATTACAATAATATACAATAAAAGTATAATATAAGTAGAATGAAGTAATATTTTAAGTAAAAAAGTATAGGTTAGAAGGTTACAAATAGGTTATATTATATAAAATGGATTTAGCATTATGTTGGCCAGTATTTTTCATTAAGCCTATTGAGAAAAACTCGTTTATATATATGTTGGTCGGTTAAGCGGTTTATATCATCTAACACAATATCATTCAATGATGACACCAGTCTCTCTGATGCCACCGAACTTCCAACCAACGACATGTATGTTTTAGCTATAAAAGCCAAGCCTGGCATACAGGTTCTGTTCTGCTCCTAGAATGAAAACGGATCACTTAATCTTGGCAACAAAGGCTGCTGCAGATATAGAGTCAATCAGAACTGGAACCACTTTTCACCAACTCCAGATCGTGTGAAGTTCAAAGAGGGTTTGATTTTAAACTCACTTTAGCTTCTTCCTTCTGGGAAGGAGCAGGAAGGAGAAAGTTTTCCGATTTTGGTAAGATACGCCCTAACTTCCGAGCCTAAATTGGATGTGACTGTCTCCGCCATAGACGGATTCAGATATAGTTTTTTGAACCTCGGGTCCGTGATTGTAGCATGGCAAAGCAGTGGGTTTCGTAAAAGCTTAGTGCCTTTCTCTTGAAGGCTAGTTATAAGCTTTTGGCATAACTTTTGGGCTGTACTTAGGTTTGGCTTGAGGTTTTTTAAACATCTTTCGATAATAGACACAAGAGGGATAACATGACTAGCAGTAATGTACTGGGAACCCAAGATCCCCTTTGTGGCCTAAAAGGCGATAAAATTTCAGTAGCCAGATGTAAAGAACAGTAAACTAAAATTATTGTACTACTGCTCCACAGAGAGCGCTAAAATAATTCAGATTCTATTGTCATTGAATATATTATGAGAGTAGAATATAATATGCAACTATTGTATTTAATTAATGATGCAAATTTAATTTTTACCATTTAAAAATATAATCTCCTAAAATACCCACCAATTTTCCTCTCCTCCCAAACCCAAAAAATTCCCCACCCCAACCATTTCAACTTTTCTTTCAAAATTTTCCAGACTCTTTCAAATGGGATTTAAAAAAAATATATCAACATAAATATTTTACTTAAGAATAAATTGGATAATGCAATTCATCTTTTAATTTTACTACCAGCAAAAAAAAATTATCATGTATCACTTTTAACACGTTTGTATATTTGTATAACAGATACATTTTAACTCATTTAATACTTCCTGTATGGGTGTATCGTTTTTAAAACGTAGGGAAATCCTTGTAGATTCGTATTCGTAATCGGTAATTCGATATTCATAGTCAGAACATTATTTTTGGTAATCAGAAAAAGCCATTCTCCCACTTTCAATGTCAAGAGTCAAGTGTGAAAAATAGATGATGTACCAGATCGCTTCTTATGTAAATATTACGACTACAAATACCTTTTCAACGAAATATTATAATAAAACTTAATTGTTTCTGGCTGATGTGAGTTTGCACTTTCAGTTTGTTTCTGTATTTATAAAATAAAATAAAATTTGAATTATGGTTTTTATGAAATAATTACTTGTGAATAATAATTATGATTGGTATCCAAAATAATACCTAACCTAATCCTAATCACGGTAAAAACCTAATAACCGGTTTTTACTTTAAAAATAAAAAACCGGTTATAACCGGGACAGAAAAACAACCGATAAAACCGGTTATTGCAAAGTAAAAAAACCGGTTTTCGGTTAAAACCGGTAGGTTTTTCCCATCCCTACCCCCAAACCCCTCTGAGTACGCCACAGACAAAAATGGACACCTTTAGGCATGGACATATTTAGGCAGTTGCCAGTATGAATGTTATGTCTCTGGCATACACAGTGTTTATATATTTTTTCGTCATAGTCGTATCATTTCGTCATCTTTGGTAATGTAGAATAAATAGTTAAACTCCTGGATTTCCATAGAATCCGGATTTTGACAATCGTTGTCTCCGGATAGATGCGAGTCGCTGTGCATGCCGTAAATTCAACACCTACTACTTTAGCGTCTCACTGACAACTAAAAAAATCATATATACCGATGCGATAATAATAGCCATACGGACAAGCGGTTATAACTAAAATTACTTTACGGAATCTTGAAACTGGTAAACAGGCGGCATACAGGATTGTTAGCGCGCCCTCCAAAGTGTTAATGCATAAAATTCAATAAATAATTTTTCATCAGTTTATGATAAAAAAGTCGTGTCTCTAGTCCATTGGACCCACCTTGTCCGAATAAGCGTTAAAAGTTTAAATATGTAAGATGTATGTTCATTTATTATATTCTTGAATGATCTTGTAAATCTAATAAATAAAAGTTTTTAGCTTGACAAGATGTCTAATTAATACATTTTTTGTTCTTCGTTGGTAGTTTTACTGTTAGAAAATGTAAACTTTATTTTATTAATTAATTTATTCAATATAGTACACAACTAATGACAGTGTCTTTTAAATATTTTCTACAGGCCTATCAAATTAAAAAAACATTAAACGGTCAATAATTAAGAAATTTATTGTCAATTTAAAACAAATTCGAAAAGTTTTTATTAAATTTTTAACTAGTATTATTTGCAATTTTGTAGTGTCTCTCCTATTTCAAATTCGTGATATAACTTTATTATTCTACTGAATACTCTGCCATTAACATACATTTGACACTGCATATATTCATATTAATTTCTCAGCGTTCGAATTTACCTTTCAAATCGATCATTAGGAAGCACACAGTTCAGTTAAGTAAACTGACGGCCCCAATCTACTTATTTCGCTTGTATGATTTGAACATTTCATCTTAATTTGCCCATTATAAAGAACTAATTGGCGTGATGTCTATTTCATTACTCGGTATAGTGAAGTATCTAACTCGGAAATTTCGATAGCCAATTGCGTAGAAATACATGGGCAGGATACACTTCGCCGATAAAAATGTTTTCCCATATTATATTGTTTGATTTTTCTCGGTAGAAATATAATTAGACGTATGTATATTTCTATATTTATTTACATAAGCGGTCCGATAGCCTTAATGCCCGATGGCGCCACAATCTCAAAAAATATCTACTATCGTGTAATTTACGTCAAAATGTCATAATTTTACCCAAATAGGACTCGTAGTTTTGTTTTGACTGCGTGTGAAGGCAGGCGTGTCCGTGGATTTTAGGAAAATTAAAAAAGAGCAATATCAGTCGATGATTCTATTTTTGTTTTTAGAAGGAAAATTGCGCAGTCAAATCAAAGAGCGCTTAGATGCTGTATACGGTGACCCTTTTTGCTTCGATTTCCACCGTCAAAAGTTGTTTAACATGTTTCAACGTAGTCGCAGGTCGGTTTTTGATAAGCTATAACTCGATGTCCCGAAAATTGTTACCATGGAGAAGAACGTAACAAAAATTTAAGATCTCGTATTGACAGACTACTGTCTAAAAGTGCGCGAGATAGCTGAGAGAGTAGGCATCTTAAAAGACCACGTATATCATAATATGATACCATTGATATGATATTATCCTGCATAAAATTGTGAGCCTAAAAAATCTATCGGCGCGATGGGTGCCGCGTTTGCTCACTACGAACAACAAGCGCATCGGAAGAAGTTTATACGTCATTTCGCAAACGCCGATAAATTACGGATCCATTGGTATACATCAGAGACCAAGGAACAGTCGAAACAGTGACGGTACAAGACAAACGTGCTCCCAAGTAGGCGAAGATTGTCCTGTCGGCCGGAAAGGAGATGGAAACTATTTTCTCGGATTCGGAAGAGCTGATCTACACCGACTACCTGGAAAAGGGCAAAGCCATAACAGAACTCTATTACGCTAAATCATTGGGCCGATCCCATGCCGAATCGCAGAAAAAACGACCCTATTTGGTAAAAAAAAGCGCTCTTTCACCATGACTACGCATCGGCTCATACCTCCACTGATGCCATGGCAAAATTGGTCAAATTGGGCTACAAACTTTTGTCTTATTCAACATTATCCCCAGATTTGGTACCGTATGACTTTTTTTTGTTTCCAAACTTGAAAAAGAAACTGGATGGATTAAATATAAGTCGAATGCGGAGGTCATCGCCATCACGGGAGCCTACTTTTCATACCTCGAGAAAACTTATTTTTTAGACGGTTTAAAGAAGTTGAACTAACACTGGGTCAAGTGTATCGAGCTAAAAGAAGACTATGTTGAGAAATAAATAGCAACTTTTCCAAAATTTTCGTTTTTCTTTCGTAGTCTAAGTACTTATCGGACTGCTCTAGTATATGTATAGTATTGAGTATATTTGTTTTATGTATAGTATAGAGCCTGCATTTTACAGCTTGCATTATGATGTTGTATTTATTTGATATTGTCAAATTTTTGAATCTACACGTTCTTGTCAGGCCGTGGAGTTTAGGGGTTTACATTGTAAAAATGACATGCACCCTATCCTCCATGCTATGGCATGCTGGACGAGCCATACAGCCTGTAGTCGACACCCCGAGGTATGAGCGGGAATACAAAGTGTAACAATACTCATACGCTTATGAAACGCACATGGTGGATCATAGGGGCCTTCACATTTTGCTCTTTTTTAATGTGTCTTGAGTGAAATGTCTTTAATCTTTCCTATCGGCCTCTCTTGGCTAACTCTTGTTTTTTCCGACCCCGAGTGGCTATTAGGGTAATCCGAGGGCGGACGGGTCACTATAATTCTGTCTTCTACATCTACTACTCTTCTCTTGACTAAGGGAGTAAACCCTAACAGAAAATCCTGGTCCTCCTGGTAGGGGGTTGGGACGTAGGGCCTGCTCCTCTACACCCGTAAAAAAACTTACTGCAAAAAATTCTAAAATCCAGCCTCGGAATACGAACGGGAAAAAACGAAGACGACCTAGCAAACGAACAAGGACTTTAAATATAAATACATGGAATATCCAAGGGTGGAGAACCAAGTCAGACGAAGTCATGGCAGAAGTAAAGAAAATAAAATCAGATATCACGGTTCTTACCAAAACAAAGAAAAAAGGCCAAGGTAGTGAAGACATAGGAGGTTTTATACATATTTATAGTGGAGTAGAGAAAGACAAAAGAGCACAAGCAGGAGTATCAATATTGATAAAAAAAGACTTAAAACGAAACCCGAAAAGCTTGGAGCAGATCAATGAGATAATTATTAGAGTCTCTATTACATGGAAAGGGCACGACCTCGAGATTATTGGAATATATGCTCCGTCAGAAAATGCATCAAACGCAGCTAAACAAATATCAAATATTCTACGAAACCTTATCGGAACTCATTGAAAATATAAATAGCCGCAAAGAAATTGTGTTGTTGGGAGATTTTAACGCTTGGACAGGAACAAAAACAAATGACAAAGTCGTAGGAAAATATGGTGACGCTAAAACAAATTAAAATGGGGAACACTTAATCGAATTCTGTAAACAGCACTCTCTGAAAATCCTAAACGGATTCTACCAACATAAAAACATACATAAGTATACCTGGGTTCAACCAACGAGAAACACTATATGGTAAGATTAAAATGTTACCTACAGTATCGACCTCGGCTACTACATCAAAATGACAACCAACTAGCTCAATCAAAACCCCTGGAATCGAATCTATCTAAATACAATATTGATGCACTGCAAAACGACTCGACATCATTCTTATATAAGCTGCGACTCAGCCAAAAATTGGCAAACCTGATCTACTCCTCAGTCCAGAATACTTATAAAGAGATAATCAATAAAATTAATGAAGCAGCTTACGAAGCGCTCGGCACAATCCAAAAGAACAAAAATAATACTCCATTGTGGTGGACAAATGACATCGCCAATGCAGTACACAACAAGAAACAAGCATATCAAAAGTTTCTACAAACAAATGATCCAGATGATAGACGAACATATGCAAGATCAAACAGAGAAGTAAAAATTTAGTAACTAAAGCAAAAAATATTTCCTGAGAAAGTAAATGCGAAGAACTCAACAAATATATAGGGTCAACAAGATCAAGGGAAGCATGGAAAACGGTAAAAAATCTAAGAACAAACAGAAAAGAAACGAGTAGAATAGATTTAATAGAAGAAAGATCTTCGATCGAACACTACTCACAACTTTTGACTGAAACAAGACCTCAATTCACGAACATCAGTTCAACAACATATGAACTGGAATTCAGTGAAGACGATAAAATAACAGTACAGGAAGTCGAGAATGCAATACAAACTCTAAAAAATCGGAAGTCATGCGGACCACAAGGTATACCAAATGAATTATTAAAACATAGCCCACAAGTATTACGGGAATTACTGGCGTATGTCTTTACCTTATTCTATAATGGACACGACTTACCACCGGAGTGGACAAAAGCACATATTAACAACATCTACAAAAAAGAAGATAGAAAGAATTGTTTAAACTACAGGGGGCTAAGTGTCATAAATTCACTCTCAAGACTGTATGGAAAAATAATAAAAAACAAAATTGAAAAAGAGATGACAGATGTTGAGGAAGAGAATGGCTTTCGTGCAGGCAGATCCTGTATGGACAGTATATTCTCTCTAAAGCAAGTTATCGAGAAAAGATTAGCCCACAACCTTTTAACTCATATAGTCTTTATAGATCTGACAAAGGCATACGATAGTGTACCACTTTCAATGCTTTGGGTAGCAATGGAAAAACAAGGAATAAGCAAAAAAGATATACAAGCAGTACAACAACTCTACAAAAATATGACGGCAAACATTAAAACTGGAAATAGATTAACTAGAGAAATTCCTATTAGTAAGGGCCTAAAGGCTGCTGCATCTACTAGCACCTACACTCTTCAAAATATATCTAAATGAGGCACTCTCAGTGTGGAGAAGAAAGTGCTGCAATATGGGCATCCCACTCGAAGATGATAGATTGTACACGATACACTTCGCTGACGACCAAGCCATTCTAGCTGAAGACGAGAGTGATGTAAGCTACATGCTTAGAAAACTGGAAGATGAGTATACCAAATGGGGCCTCACAATTAATATACAAAAAACTGAGTACTTAGTTGTAGGAGAAAAACCAGAAAGCCTACAAATCGAAATGGGAACTATAAAACCAACAGACAACTTCAAATACTTGGGAGTCCAAATAACATCAAAAGCAGGAAGTAGCGAAGAAATACACTCCAGGATTGGCCAAGCAAGATCAGCCACCAGACAGCTAGACGGACTATTATGGAATAAAAAAATAACATAATAAAATAAAAGAAGAATCTATAAAACAATAATAGAAAGTATTGGGCTGTACGGCGCCGAACTCTGGGAAATAAACCAAAGAAACAAATCAAAAATTAAGGCCATGGAAATGAACTACTGGAGACGATGTTGCCAGCTCACTAGACTTGATAGTGTGAGAAACGAAGATATTCGGAGAGAAATGGAAATCGATCTAGACATAATTGATACAATCGAAGCCAAAAGACTTAACTGGTATGGACACCTTCAGAGAATGCCTGAAAATAGATGGCAAAAAAAAATAGAAGAATGGACTCCGCCAACTAGAAGAAAACGAGGTAGAGCAAGACGATCCTGGAGAGACGATGTCGACGATGCAATGACCGCCAGAGATTTAACAACTGAAGATTGCTTCGACAGAAAACGCTAGAAATTAGGATGCGAGAAGCGGAGCCAGCTGTAGAAGACTGGCTTGTTATATATATATATATATATATATATATATATATATATATATATATATATATATATATATATATATACGTTCAACACTGATAAGCGAGCGGTAAACCTCGAATAAGATGAATATGATCTATATCTCGTTAGCTACCTAGGAAATTTGGCACCAAAATATACGTTATAATCTGCACAACATTTTTCTATAAAATGTTTTGATTGAAATGGAGAAACATGTAGAGAAACAAAAAAACAGAACAAATTTTAATTTTCAAATAATAATTAAAATATACTATGTTTATTTTCGAAAAAATGAGGTGCATCGAACTCTTCTAAATGACAATTTAAAAAAAAAATTGTACTAAGCTGCTCGTCGCATATTTTTTTCCAATTAAAAATATGTGTTACAAATTTCTTAATATATCTATTTAGTTAATTGTAAATTAAAACCTAATATTAAAAGAAGTTTTCTAGAGATTCCTGACCTGGAAGTTAACCAGTATAATAGGAAAGTATCGGGTCTTAAGTTAAGTGAATTTTAAGGTAAATATACCCGTTGAAAAATTACAAGAGTGAGTTGGTGAAGTTCCTGGGTAGAAGTAACATCAGAGACTCTGTAAGTCAGCTTATACTACATAAATTATTAGTAATAAACAAAAATATATATTTGACAACATAAGAAGAACTGTAGAATATTTTAAATACAAACAAGAATTTCTTATCTTTCTTGTTTTTGCACCGACTTAATTGCCTTGTTATAGTTTGGATACAGGACCGCATTCAGATCTAATGGCTAGTTTCAAAGTTTATTTAAATGGATGATATTAATTCCGAATTAGCTCAGGAAATGAGCTGTATTTCACCACCAACACTTAAAAAACCGTACTCATCAGTAAACAGTACTCTGAATTTTTCATCCAAAAAGCAAGCTATTGTATTTAGTTCATTGGAAAATGTAAAATTAGAAGATTAACTTGTATCACTAGGACCAGTTATTTCTTCAAAAGATATATTGTTCTCTTCTCGTATAGCTAACAAGAGGATTTGTATTTATTTATCTACGGAAGAAATAGTTTACAAATTATTTAATGTTTATCAAGGAAAAATCATAGTAAACAATCTAATAATACAAGGAAGAAGATTAATTATTACTCCTAGTGAACGACTAATATTATCCAATGTATTTCCAACAATTCCACGTAGTATTCTAAATTCAAAACTACAGAAACTAGGCTTTAAACATATGTCTCCCTTATCATTCCTTAGAATTGGCACATCTCGTTCCGAATTTCAACACGTACTAAGTTTTCGTAGATAGGTATATATTTCACCTTTAGTGGACCTAATACTTCCTGAATCCTTGTTAATTTGTCATGACAATAGAAACTATAGAATTTTTATATCTGTAGACCAATACTCCTGTTATATTTGTAAAAATATTGATTATATCGCCTTAAACTGTCCTTTAAAAAAACAATAACTCCAGTTCAATAATAAATAACACAGTGACTACATCAGACATTATAACCGACGTAACACAACACTCAGTACAAATTCATTCAGAACCAAATTATTTGGTACAAGACACTCAATCTAAACAATACAAAAATGAAGATGTAGATGTAAATAAACCAAGGCCAAAAAACGATAACCTGCTTACAAATGAAGGTATAAACGTTAACGAAATATGATTAGAAACTAATGAATCATTAATCACTTCACCAATTAAAACAGAACCTACACTGCAAACACAGAGCAAAAAGCTTTCTCCGAAACAGTTACACCACCTGAAACTACTGAATGCATTATACGGCCTGCTAAGGATACACGTTCAAAAAAGAAGAGAACCATCCCAACAATAGATCCTATTGATATAAGAAATTGATGCAGCTAACAAAAGTATTTTTTGACGACGACACAAACGAAAGTGTTCTTAATTACCAAGAAACGATACACTTTTGTAAAAACGCGTATGGTTCACCCGACCCATTGAGTGTTGCTCAAACTTTTACAAAATATATTGAGGGGTTACTAAAATTATTAGACAACATCTACTCAATGTTCAATGAAAAAATAATGAAACCACGTTGCACAAAGATTAAGTGCAAAATATCCAAATTGCTGGATACAAATTCCTCCTCTGAATTAGAGGGCGATCAAGTACAAGAATAAAAATTAACATATAGAACAAAAATGTCAATTCTTCAGTGCAACATAAAAGGTTATTATATACAACTAGAAATGTTTAAATTATTAATTACTAAACACTCACCTTCAATAATATGTCTCCAAGAAACGAATTTCATGAAAATTTATACATCTAGATCTGGAATAGCCAATGTGTTAGCTTCATCCTAAGAGTCATATTCAAGTAATGAAAATTTTTGTCAAGAGTTTTTACAATTTAAAACCAAACAAGAATTATAAGAATTTAATAATAATACATAACAGCAATAACCTACCAATAAATGCACCAATACTAGAGGAAGAGTTAACTGAATATATAAATTCTATTAAAAACTCTAGTCCTGGTCCAGATGATATTCCTATTATTTTCCTTAAAACTTTGTCTAAAAATGGATTTGCCTATTTACTAAAGATATATAACAAAATATGGCTTGAAGGAGTGCTTTCACATACTTGGAATAATGTTTACACAATACCTACCCTTAAACTTGGTAAACCACGTGCAATCCCAAACTCCTACCGTCCAGTATCGTTAGGATATGCAATGAGCAAAGTGCTCGAAAATTAATTAACCAACGTCTTATTTGGATACTCGAGCAAAGACCTGTTTTATCTAACAAACAAAGTGGATTTCGTAAATATAGATCAACTCTAGACAACTTAGTTGACTAAATAATCAAAGCTGCATAGCGGTAATTTTTGTTATAACCAGAGTATTTGATACATGTTGGCGCCATGGAATAATTAAAAGTTTACAGAAATTAGGTATACAAGGAAATATGGCAAATATGCTAAACTTTATTACTAACTTTTTAAAAAACCGAAGCTTTCACGTAAAAGTAGATGATTTCATTTCTAAAACAAGAATACAGGAAAATGAAACCCCTCAAGAATCATCGATTAGTGTTACTCTTTTTCTTATTGCTATTAACAATATTTTGGAAAACGATTCTCCACCAGTAAAGAGTAGGATTTAGACTAGAAGAAACATATAACTAATTAAATAAACCTTACAAGATACTATTTCTGCATTAGAAAATGGTCAATTAAATCTGGAATGAAATTTTGTTCCAACAAAAGTAAATGTATTTATTTCACCAGAAAACGCAATGTTTTTTTTTTTGTGGCTTTAGCACTTAGCTATTTAGCCAATTACATATTGAGATATAATAAAAGAAAAATAATTAATACTAAAGAAAAAAAAAGTGTATGCATATACTCATAAGTGCATACATAAGTGTACATTATACAGTGTATACATACATAAGTGTATAATCTGTACTATTAATTGCTAGTGCAAAAAGTGTATCTATTCGAGTCAAAAAACCTCATAAAATTCCTATAACTAAATCAAACAAAAAGAGAAAATTATATCAAGAAAAAACAAATATAAGGAACAACAGGGATACTCACTTCTCGTCCAGGGACCCATCAGGACATTTGTTTAAGACATTACTAGCAATAGGTCACGGAAAGAAAGGTAAATAAACAATTGGGTTAGAACAAAGGTTAACGAGCTTAGCTGAGATTGACTACAGACACACATTTGCACTATGTATAAATTTAATCAAACAATCATAAACTTTTTTATTATTAGTAGCCAACAGGTTATTTATTTGATATGGAGGGAATATTTTCAGAGTTTGCAAGTTGTTTAAAAGAGTTCCTGAATGCTGAAGATATTTGGAACACTTAAAAAAGATGTGGTTAAGATCTCCTTGTTCTTGACAAGTTTCGCATAAGTCTGAATTATATATTTTGATTTGAGCAAGATGAACAGGATAACAAGCGTGGCCAAATCTCAACCTTATTAAAGTTGTTGTATATTTACGAGCGGTATTGAAATTCTTGAACCATCTGGAATTAGGGATGTGTGGTTGTATATGCACGTATTGTGTTGTTGAGTGGTCGCAAAAAGTTTGCCAAGCGGTATTCCAACGATCTGTTTGATTTCTTTTAGAGATGAGAAAAGCATCAGGAACACAAATTCTCTCATCTGGTAAAATTTCAGCTGTCGAGGTTATTGCAGCTTTTGCAATGTAATCAACATGCTCATTATGTTTTATACCAACATGAGCCTTTACCCAAATAAAATTCGTAGTTTTATTTTTATTTTTAATGTTAACAAGTATGTTCTTAATTTGGTAAATAAAAGGATTAGAATTATAATTGGGTAGCTTTGTATTTTTGAGAGATAATAAGACTGATAATGAATCGGATATTATTAAAACTGCATTATTGTTTAAACTGTCGAAATATTTTAAGGCTTCAAGAATTGCAAGAGCTTCAGCACTAAAAATTGAGCAATTGAGAGGTAGTTTGAACATTTTTTCTATTGACTTGGATGGAATGTAGAAAGCACATCCGGTCCCTTCCGATGTTTTGGATGCATCTGTATAGATTACAGTTGCCATGGGCCATTTTTTTATGTAAGAATTTAAGATGCATGAATCTAATGATGGAATACTATAATATGTTGGTATGTGTATATCAGCTTCATTAAAAAATGCGAAATAGTCGTTAATCTCAAGGTTGCTAATACTGTTGGTATACTTATTGTTACACATGGCTCTAAAGGCCGTGCAAAGGGTTGGTGAATTTTTATGAATCCAGTAACTGTTTGTTAGATCCTCGGTATTTAGCGAGCTTATGCCAGAATATAAAGAATTGTTGATATATGAAATTTTCACTACAAATTTTTCACTTAGATAATCTCGTCTAAAATTTAAAGGAGGTTCTAAAGCTTCAACATGCAATGGAGCTATTGGAGTAGACTTCATTGCTCCCATACAAGTACGTAGAACAGTCCGTTGAAATACATCAATTTTATTTAAAATTTGTTTACTTGCTGATCCATAAAGTATACATCCATAGTCCAGAATGGATCTGATATAAGATTTGTAAAAAAGCAAAGCTGTTTCTACTTCAGCACCCCACCAAGTTTTAGAAATTGATTTTAAAAAATTGAGACCTTTATTGCTTTTGTCAAGCATATACTCGATGTGTACTTTCCATGTTAACTTTTGATCTAGAAACATACCTAGATATTTTATTGACTTACAGAAATTTAAACTTTGGCCATTTAATAAAATAGTATTTATGTTTGGAATATTATGTCGTGAAAAAATGCACACGTTTGATTTATTAGTGGATAAATTAAAACCATTTTTACAAAACCAGTTTGAGAAATGTTCATGTAATTTTCTTAAAATTGTAAGGGAAGGTTCATATTTACTCCTTTCTGTATAGACTAGGAAGTCATCAGCATATTGGATTGTTTTGTAAGTGATACTTGGTATATTAAGACTATGAAAATCGGCAGTATACAGATTAAAAAGAAAAGGGCTTAAGACTGATCCCTGAGGTAATCCCCAACTATTATAACGTGGTCCAAGAAATTCATTTTTATAGTTTCTAACGTATAAGCGTCTATTAGTGTAGAAATTAATTATGGTTTGTGCCAGATTTGTGGGTATTTGAAATTGATTGATCATTTTGTCTTTTAATCGAGGTAAACACACACTGTCATAAGCACCTTCTATATCTAGAGATAAAGTAGGCAAATAGTTATTTCTAGAAAAGTTACTCTGTATGTCCGTTACAAGTGTAGCTAGTGCATCTAAAGTTCCACATCCTCGTTTGTATCCAAACTGATTATTTGGTAGTAATTTTTTGGTATGCACCCACCATTCTAGTCTATGTTTTAACATTTGTTCCAAAGTTTTAAATACACAAGAAAAGAGAGAAATGGGTCGATAAGATTCTGCTGAATTTGGATCTTTTGCAGGCTTTAGAATCGGAATAACAATGATGTCTTTAAAAAAATCTACCTCAGAATTGTCTTGAATGATTCGATTTAAAAAGTCTAATAGAAAATGTTTTGCTACTTCTGGGAGGTTAATAAGCATGGAGTATTTGATATGATCGTATCCTGGACAATTATCTTTACGATCATTTATAGCGAAAATTAGTTCATTATAAGTGAAAGGTTTTAGTAGAAAATGATTTTTTTCAGATGGGGTTGAATCTATGTAGCTGGATTTTTGAGGGTTCGCAGTTGGTGGTGCAACTTTAATAAGAAAGTCATCAATCCATTTTTGATCGAAAGATTTTATTTTTGATATTGGTTTTCTGTAAATTTTTCTAGCTTGATTCCAAAGAGTTGTAGCTGGTGTATTTTTATTCAGGGAAGAGACCCATTCAATCCAATGTTTCTTTGCTATATTTTTTAATGTTTTTTTGGTTCTAGCCGAGATCTCCTGGTATTGAACGTAATTTTCAAAATTAGTGTTTTTTTTGTAATTTATTAAAGCCAATTTTCGTTGTTTGATAATATTGTCACAATCAATATTCCACCAAGGGGGTGGGTGCCGTTTACATTTATAAGGTTTATATTGGGGTATAGCTGCTTCTGCGGCCGTATTTATATTATTAATGAAGGAGGAGTACTGTTCAGTAAGATTATCCGAGTGACTGTTGTTCGTATCGTGCAAAATCTGAATCGTCGAGGTATATAACGCCCAATTGGCTTTTTTAATATTCCATTTATTTTTAGGAGATATTTTATTTTCATTAATTGCAAAAATTAATTCTATAGAAATGACATAGTGATTTGATCCTAGGGTATCAGAGATGACATTCCAAGATGTTTTGTTAACTAGTTCAGGTGAACAAAAGGTTACATCAATAGCTGAATCCCGTTGATCAGGACGTCTTAAAATCGTAGGTTCTCCATTGTTTAAAACAGTTAAATTTAAATCATCTGCGACATTTATTAGTTGTGATTCTGTGGTATCATTATTATGACAGCCCCATATAGAGTGGTGTGCATTAAAATCACCACCTATAATTAAATGCCCATCAAACTGCTCAAAAATTTTTACCCAATCTTTATATATTGTTTGTATTTTTGGAGGTTTATAAATAGATACAAAATTTAAAGACAAAGTTCCATATTTAACTTGTACAAACAGCACACACTAAAATATTTTCATTATAATTTATATTGATATTATGTTCCACAAATTGAAGAGATTTGTGTACTAAAATTGCCACACCAGCATAGCCATCGTTTCTGTCATTGCGTATTATATTGTAACCACTAAAACTATATTGTTGATTTTTTTTAAACCAAGTTTCGCTTATAAGCGCAATGTCGATATTTTTATCAAAAAGAAATTGTACCAGACTATTTTTGTTAGCTATAGCAGAACGTGCATTCCATTGCATTATATTTAAATTGCGTGTTTTACGATTAAATTTTATTGGTTTTTCAAAGTATCCTCCAATACTTGTTCTATACTACTTGTAATTACGTTAATATCAACAGGTTGTCTGTTGTTACTTGAAATTATTTTATTAATAAAGTCCATGATAAAAATTGATAAATTGCTAGCTATACTGCTTTTTTTGATTTCCAAACTAGAGTAGTTTGGTTTATTTGAATTTATTGTCAAAGGTTGTGAAGGTCCAAAGGTGAATGGAAATAATGGTTTTTGAACAGGTGATTGGATAGTGGGAGAGTTTGATTTTCTCTTTTTTTTTGGTTGGAGGTCTATCCCTCGCATGAGTTTGTTGGGAAAAGGAATTATTTTGATTGCCATTGAAATTTGTAGAGATTTGATTACGATTTGGATGAGATAACGATATACGATCGTTGTTAGGAAGTTCTGGAAAATGTTTGTCATAATTTGTTAGCGGTGAAAAGGAATTGTGACTTACTAAACTGGATAAGGATTTCTCAGATATTTCTTTGGCTTCCTTAAATGAGGTTTTTTGCTCTATCAGTATATTTTTAATTTTTTTTTGATTGTCATAAGAGGGACACTTTTTTGAAATAGATACGTGATCTCTGCTTTTACAGTGTATACAAAAAATCAAATTTTTATCACAATTGTGTTTATTATCTTTAATCTTACCGCAATTTATACACCTTTCCTGAGTACTGTTACATTGTTTAGATACATGCCCATATCTCAAACATTTGTAACACTGGGTTATTCTACCTACAAATTGTTCAACCGAAAAAAAAACTCGATTAAAAGCTACGCGATTTGGTAAAATATTCCCCTCAAAAGTAACGACAATAGATTTTTTAGGTACAAATTCGACTGTTTTGTCTTCTTTTTGGACTTTTCTATTTAACCTATATATGTTAGTAACGCGTGAGTCTGATTCGATATTTTCCATAAGATAGTTGATATCATAACGAGTATCCACGTCTCTTATTAACCCTTTAATTTCTAGTAAATGGTTCGGTATAAATGCTCTTAAATTTTCTGATTTCAGTAGTGGATGTTTTACTAAATTATTTGCCTCTAGAAGTGATTTTAATAACACTTTAATCCGGTTTCGGCCTATACTTTTAATTTCAAGAATGCTTTTAAGATTAAATTTTTTAAAAAGAATATGACCAACAGTCATTGGATGCAATCTACCTAAATTGTTACTGTCGGTACTTTCTATATATACCCAAATATTTTGCACGTTGTACTTATCTGAGAGGAGATTGAATGTTTTCGGTTCCAACTGCTTCGCTGTTTTCTGGACATCACTATCCTCACTAGATTTATTATTAATATTATTAACACTTAAATCACTGTTATTCATGTCAGTATCTGTCGTCATAAAAGACGCCCCTTGTTTATTTTTGTCCCCCATCGGGGACCGATATTATTTCGTATTAATTATCAGTTTACACTTTTTAATTATTGTTTTATATGTAAAAAGTTAAATCCAAACACCAAGTAATTAGGAACCGGCTCGGCCTTTAACGAAATTAACGACTGACTCGGTCAAAGGAACTATCGATACTGTCGAAAACGCAATGTTAGTAGTCCAGAACTTACAATCTTTAATAGCAAAATAGAATATGTTGATTGTATTAAATTCCTTGGAATTAATTTTGACAAACATTTAAATTTTAAGCAACATATTTATCATCTTAAAACATCTTGTCAACAATATTTGAACATAATATAAGTCCTATCTACTAAAAATTTGGGATGTGATCAAGATATCTTATTGACAGTATATAAAAGCCTTATTAGATCTAAAGTAGATTACGGTTCAATAGTGTATGGGTCTACCAGTCAATCACTTTTAAAAGAGTTGCAAACAATCTAAGATGCTGCTGTAAGAAGAGCCTTAGGAGTTTTTTGTACCACACCTACCGATGGCTTACTATGTTTAGTAGGAGAAATGCCTCTGGAATTAAGAAGACAATATCTTAGCCTAGCACAATGCTGCAAACGTTTCATCAAATAGTGAAAATCCCAGTGTCAGAAACAATATCTTTGCTTCTCGTTTCCACACAACATTAATATCTTAACAAAAAAGATCTAAACCCCTTTTTTATGAAAGACCTAATGGTTACATGACCAGCAATAATATTGTCTTCCGTAAACTATACCAAACCACCCTTTTTACCGCTCCTCCTTGGATGGTCAGAAAACCCTTCCTAGACTTGAGTTTAACAAATACTAGTAATCAACTTAATACTTCCTCTATGGTTAAACAATGTTACAGTAAGATTGATGAGTACCAGAATGACCAACATATTAATACTGATGCCTCCAAATCAGAAAAAGGAGTGGGATATGCCCTCATACACAACGACTACACTGCTTCATACAAAATCTCAAATTTTAGCACAGTATATACGGCAGAACTATTCGCAATCTACAAAGCATTAGAATTAGCACTAAACGTCAACTTAGACAGGTGCCTAATAATAACAGATTCCTTAAGTTCCATGAGTAGCTTAGGCACCATTTACTTAACTCATTCTTTGTTGCGATTGATAAAGAGCCATTTGTACCAACTTCAGCAAAAGAATGCGAATGTAAAATTTATGTGGATTCCGTCACATATAGGTATACATGGTAATGAAAGAGTAGATGCTGCCGCCAAATCTTCATTTAACAACGAATACTTGATAGAACCTACCTATAAGAAACATTTTCATCACTGGATTAACTCGACATTGAAAGAACGGTGGTTTCAAGAATGGAATCAATCTCAACAAAAACTACGAGACATAAAAACAACAGTTACAAGATAGAAGAATATGTGTAGCAACAGGAAAGACCAAATTATAATAAACAGACTGAGATTAGAACATACACCCTTAACACATGAATACCATATTACTGGAAGTGTTCTTCCAATATGCAGTAAGTGTTTTAACAGTTTAAGTGTCCGACATTGCTTAATCGAATGTCCTGCATATTCAAATGAGAGAAAAAAGTGTAACCTACCAGCAACGCTACGCGAGTGTCTAGAAGAAAACTGTGTCTATCCGTCTGTTTTAAGTTTTCTAAAATCAATAGAAATATACAACCAAATTTAAATATCAGTGCGTACAAATAAATGTCTAATCTTCTATTAACTACTGTACTTAGTTTAACTTAAATTTATGTATGTAAACATCTATGTCAAAATCTGTATATAATATGTATCCAAAAAGGTAAACAAATTGTAATACCAAGCGGCGCTAATAACCACTTAGGTTAATGCGCCTTAATTGTAAATAAAAAAAAGTTTTCTAGATAGTTTTAGATTCCTAAATTAAATTACCAAAAACTTAAATCAAATTTTATCTACGTGTGAGTGGCATGCTCTCTTGTTTAATCAAAGTATATGTGTTTAGTGCACACGAAAAATGATTTTATCATCATGAGAAACATATAATTGTTTGACAGTTACTTTTTGTTTTTGTGTAATGTAATAAATTTCTGGGAGAGTTAGAGAGTTAGAAACGAACAAATAAGAAACGAAATGAAAATGGAGCGAAATATCAATGATGACATAGAAAGAAAACAAGTAATCTGGTTCGGACATGTTAAAAGAATGCCAGAGTACAGATTGCCTAGAAGAGTATTGGAATGGATCCCTCCTGAAAGAAGAAAGAGAGGACGACCACGGAGAAGTTGGCGCAACGATATTCATGAAGCAATGGCGGCAAGAGACTTAGAAGAAGCAACTGCATATGACAGAAAAAAATGGAAATTGGGGGCGGAGAAGCGGCGACAGCCGTTATCAATCCGTTTTTATTATTATTATATTATAATAAATTTCTCCTGGCCTGTTTGGTAAGAATTCCAACACATGTCAATCTAAATGCGCATTCATCTATAAATCAGGATTTCCAATACTGCATCGGAAACCAATAATTAATAACTACTAGATAATTTAACTGTAGAGATGTGACGTGTAATCAATTTTAACTCTTAAGCTTGCTTATACTTTTCACTGGGAAAAGGATTGATTGCAATATGAAAGTTTGTAGAATAAACAGCTTATTTAGTTGGTCCGGCGAAACTGAATTAGATTTTAATTTTGTGCTGTTTTTATTAAGAAGCTCCCGTATTTAAAAAAAGATATTTTTAAGAAAAAATCAGTTATATTCTTTAGAACTTTAGTTTCGCTGGCTAACTCAATATATTTGATATTTGAATCAACTGAGATAAAACTTTGGGTTAATTTGCATTGGTTATAACTTGAGTTTATGAATTTTTTCCTAAGGGATTAATCTAACTTCCAGGTCGTTAAATATCTGTTAATTGCAGGTATTCTTCTTTTGCACAATTATTGGTGTTAACTTGCCACAAACCTATAACCTCAAATATTTTTACAATATTTTTTGGTATGAATGCTTGTAGACAAGCTTTTCCTGCATTTCCTGCAACGCCATATATATTGCCTATATTGCCAATCGCCTATAAATATTGATTTATCAGGCTTACTTAATATCCAGTCTTCTGCAGTTTTGAAAGAGTTCATTAGTGGTACAGCCAAACTACTCTCTCAAATTACGCAACCATGACATTCTTCTACGGCCTGGATTCCGTTTTTCTTCTACATCTAAGCCGTGTATCGTGTAAACTACGCCGTACTATACTTTGTTTCTGAGCTAATCGTACACTAAGTTGAAGGGCTTCACCCTTTGCAGTCTTCTTACTAACTTTGTATTATACAGGAGTTGGAGAGCCTCGATATTCACATGTAAATTCAATCTTTGTTTATGATGGTTGGCACAATCATTCCTTATTATCCCTTTAACAGTCTATATCTTTAAGTCTCGTTTTTTAAGGTGCCAAGGGGCATCGACGCTATTCCTTCATACTTTGTTCTGAAAGTTTTTTTTATCTTTTTAATATTGTTTTTGCTGGCACAACCTTAGAGCTAGGCAGATGCATTGGTTTGGTCTTATTCAATTTTATTCTCATCCTTATTTTTTGTTCCAATCGTCGATCTTGTTCATTGAAGATTGTAGATGTCTTGCAGTTTCGTCATTATTATTTTTCACTGCCCCTTTGTCGTCGGCAAATGTTACGATTGTTCCATTTTCAAGTTCGGGGATATCTCTAGTGTACAGCAAGTGGAGAACTGGGCCGAGCACACTTCCCTGCGGCACCCTTGCCTTATTTTTCTTTAACTCTGTATAGTTATTCTCCTGCTTTATTTTGAAATATGTTTCAGTTAAGTAGGACTCTAATAATTGTGAATACTAACTCAATAGTGCTCTATTTAATTTATGAATAAGGGCTTAATGCTATACCTTATCAGAGGCTTGGGCCAAATCCAGAAAGATAGCTGAACAGATTTATTTAAACTACTCTCTCTCTCTCTCTCTAAAGTCAAACTGATGTGGTGGGATTTATTAATCTCTTGTCTTCGATGATTATCTTTTCATTAGGATCTTTCCATATAATTTTAAAAGTACAGGCAATAATGAAATAGACCTGTAGGATAAAATCTCATTTAGCGGCTTTCCTGGTTTTTCAATCAATATGACTTCTACCAGTTCCACATTCTGGGAACATATTTTGGTATAAATATTGCATTATGATGGCCTTCTTTGGTAATTGTTTTATTATTTTGCCTGATATTAGGTCAAACCCTGAAGGTTTTCTGGAATCGATATTTTCTTTTATCTCTTTTGCAATTTCTTTGCTATTAGTAGATTTAATTTTCAAAAAATCTAGTTTAAAACTGTTCACGTTGACCAAGTCATTTCCTTTGTTTGGTTGGAACATGTTTTCGAGATGCTGTGCCAAGCGACTGACTTCAAGCAATTGTTCGAGCTTCCATTAGTGTTTTTGATGGTGCATTATGTAGTATAGGTCTTATGAGACGTTTGGTCGCCTTTTCGAGAGAATATTAACCACTTTTTTCAGCTGTCAACTAGCTAAGGTATGATTATTTCATTCTTGATATATTGTATTTCATGCTTGAGATGTTCTGATGCATTTTTTAAACTTGCATAGTCCTTGAGAGGTCTAGTTTCGTTCATGCTGCTTGCTAAATCTATTAAGTAGGCAATTCTATTTCTGCATATAACTGATTTTTTAGTTTTCAAAGGGACCTAAAAAATAAATAATTCCATTAGTTTATTTCTGAATTTCTGCCCATCTGTCCTTGAATTTACAAATTTAGGAGGGCAATTTTCCGCATTATTTTATTATTTAGTGTAACGATAATGGGAATGGAATAACCCGAATTCATATCCCATGCCGTTTTAATGCTTAATAAATTAGAACCAATATTCTTAATTATTAAAAAGTCAATCAGGCTTTTGAGTCAATACTACATGACATTTCCGTTGTCTGCAGGATTTTTCGAGCTCCCTTCTTTAAGTAATGGTTAAACTTGATCACTCTTTAGTATGTTTCTCAGTGTTATCACTTTCGATGATAAATGTATTTCCTTGGGAGTTAAAAAATGTTCTGAAGAAATTTGACTGTATTTTTTGTTTTGGAGAGTAACATACTGCGTAATAGGTCTTGGTTTTGATTTTTACAGCCTTAGCTTGTATTTCTTCTGTTTGCTATCCCATCTCTTGATGTTGTTGTATACTCTGTTTTATATTTATTGCGCAATTTTGTGTGTTGATTTATCACTGCTATTTAATGGGAAAAATACCGTCAAAATTAAAAAGTGTTACTCGAACATTGTTCCATCGATTAGAGTAATTAAATAATGTAGTTATTTCCAAAAAAATTTTAAAAATGCTAAAAATTAATATGGAAAACCGCAAAGTAAAGTTACATGAGACAACTGACACTCTAAAGTTATTAATTGACTATTATAAACATTTGGGTATGAGAAAGCAGTTTTCCAAAAGGGTGCCACGTTTTCCTACACCCGAACAAAAATAACAACGAATTGATGAATATTGGTGCTTTTTGATCATGTTTAATTGAAATAGGTTGGAGTTTTTGCATCGATATGTTACAATGGATGCAACATATGTATCCATCACTTCACTACAAAATCAAATCGGCAGTCATATAAGTTTACAGCAACCGGAGCAAGCCATCCAAACGTAACAAACCACCGGAAAGGTTATGGCCTCTGTATCTATCTCTATTTACTATTAAAAACATGAAGAAACAATCAAGACCGACTACAACATTGATTTATTTGAGCATTTGAAGGCCAAAATCGCAAAGAAAAGCCTCATATTTTCAAGAAAAAAAATGTTGTTTCACCAAGGTAATGCAACGTATCACAAGTCGATAAAAATGATGAAAAAATGCACGAATTGAGCTTTGAAGTGCTTTCGCATCCACCGTGTAGTCCAGATCTGGCCTTCCAGCGATTACCCCTTTTTTCCGATCCAAAAAAAGCTCCGTGGTAAGAGATATTGCTCCAATGAGCAAGTTATCGTCAAAAGTAAAGTTATTTTAAAGGCAAAAATAAACCGTTTTACAAGGGCGGCATCGCCAAATTAGCAAGAGTTGCAATACCTGTATCACCGCTAAGAGAGATTATTTTATTGAATAAATAATATTTTTCGCAAAAAAATGTTTAAGGTACTAGTTAGGGATGGGTTATTGACCGACGGATTACCTCCCATTTTTGCGGAAATGCTTGTAGTACATTGTACCAAAACTAAAAACCGTTAGGGGTCATATGCTTATAAAATAAAAAAAAAATGATGATCGATGCTTAATGTGTGGGCTTAAACATATCGCACAACATTGCGTTTTTGCATGCAGTCAATTCTCCCAGTAAAAGGAAAAGCTGGTAAAAAGAATAGAAGAGATTATACCAGAAAACATAATAAAGATAGTCATAGTCCGCAAAGAATATTTTAACATAACGCTAAAGACTATCACTAAAATTACAAAAATTAATGTAGAATATGAGAGTATCTAGAAATTAGGTACATAGTTAAAAACGACGTTAACGCTCTATGAGAGTATTCCCAAGTGTGCGGTAAGAGATAGACATGTTTAGTGGTTAATGTAAGCTTGGCACACTTCGCGTGAAGTATCTGAAATTCCACACTAATCGAAAGCAACAGAATTGGTCAGAAAAGTGTTTTTGCAGTTTGTAAAAATTTATTTTTAAGCCGAGCGCTTAAAAGAGAGATCCCATTTGGTGAAAAATCTACCTTTTTCTTTTTAAGAGTTATGTTATAAAAACTTTTTTGAAAAAACACATAAGAGACGGAACATTGGAGTCCACAAAACACACACTAAGAAATTTGTTTATGGTATTGGTGTTAAAACCAGAGCATTTCTTTGGAGTTAAGGCGGCAGACAAAATCCTCAACTTCAATCAAATAATCGAGTTCCTACTCGCGTACCATAAACAAATTTAAAACACAATCAAAATATGTGTTTTTGTAAAGTCCAATGTTTCATATAAAGCAAATATGTGGATTTTCAACAAATATGATCTCTGTTAGGTAGTAAATTTTTTTAAAACATGGCCATAGCTCTAAGGATGGCTTTGTAAGCGGAAAGCTCTTATCTAGTTCTTTATCGTATCATTCTGTTGTTAATTATTTTGATTTTTTTATATCTGTTTGATCTTTTATTCCGGATTTTTTTCAATAATCTGTGAACTTTTTTAATTGCTCTGAATATTGTTGCCTCTCTTGGGATGTTTTCTATTGGGTCCTGTCGATTTATAATTTCCCTTGTTTTTTTGAGAATAATTATGACCTGTGATCATGACCTAGCTGGACATGCTCTAGTTGTTTCGCTACAAGTTAATAACACTTATTAAAATATTACACTATTAATATTTTGCACCACATTTTTATATGTTCTAATTATTATTTTATTTAAATTAACTAACAAAAATACTTGCGGGAGGCATATTATGGTTTAAATACCCCATTAAAAAATACGCTCTGCAGCTCTGGAAACCCATTCAAGCTGTCTTTCCACTCTTTTTGTTTTTCCTTTTTCAAAACACGGCCTAGGGTCAGATCATCATGAAATGAAGCGCCACGTTTGTTTTATGCCTTTCCCTTAAAGACAAAACACTAAAGAATACTACTAAACACAAACGAGCTGTAATTTTCTGCTAGAGTCGATAAAGCACGGATTGGACAGCAGTGTCATAAATAGGGAGTGGATACTTGCTTACAAAAATGGTAAAAAGAAACTGAAGGCGACAGCAGTGGGTTTTATTTTTTACCCTGAAAGAGATGCAGTAAAACGGTTTACTGAAATTTATGGGTTCCAACATTGTAAACTAGATACGAAAAAGTATTACTATATTGTATTATTTTATGTATATATACATATATATATATATATATATATATATATATATATATATATATATATATATATATATATATATATATATATATATATATGAAACATATACGAAATACAAGAAATCTACGAAATATACGCAAAATATCATTGCAAATTTTTAATTACATTTTATACAATTTGACTACTATAACTTTTTCAAAAATATTTTGAAACTGCCTAAATTATCGGATTAATATGAATGGATCAATATGTATTTACACCTCAGTTCTTAATGTCTGGGACCACATACTACACTTACGTGTATTATATAATAAGAAGGAGAATTTCTCTCTTTAGTCCTGACCCCCTGGAGGGAGAACTAAACTCAGAAATGTCGCTTTTTAAATCTATGATATTATCTAACCGCTTTGTTCTGGAATAATTAAATCTTGTCTCTTCAGGTGCTATCTTAGTCTATTATTAATAACTATGTTTTGTATTTTTGGTGTCCAAAGGTCTTTGTCTCTTGTTATTTTTTTTAACTCATGGATAGATCTTTTGCATATTCCTGTAATTTGGTCGATTCATTTTATTGGGGATCTTTCTCGAGATCTTCGGCCTCCTTGCTGTCCTTGGATAACAAGTCTTTTCATGCATTCTGTGTCTGCTTTCATAACATATCCTAGACCTAAATTTGTAGGTCTAGGATCTCTTCATCGTTCATTGACTGACCAAAATTGAATGATTTGTCCGATGGTCGGTCCACGGAATTCTTAACCTATTTTCCAACAAAACATTTCAGTACCATCTATCTTTCTTTTTTCTGTTGGTCATAGGAGCTAAGATTCATATATTTACCTTATTATTGTTAATATTAAGCAATTGATCAACCTCATTTTTAGATTTCGTGAATTTTGAGGGTCCTTCCATATCTTTGCCATGTTTCCTACAGCGACTTTTGCTAGATGACGTCAACGTTTTATTTCATCTTCTAGTGACCATGTGTTTGAGATCAGTGATCCCAGAGAAGAATATTAAGAAGGAAGAGTAAACTATAC
The DNA here is from genome assembly GCF_040954645.1 of Diabrotica undecimpunctata. Taxonomy (NCBI): domain Eukaryota; kingdom Metazoa; phylum Arthropoda; class Insecta; order Coleoptera; family Chrysomelidae; genus Diabrotica; species Diabrotica undecimpunctata. The sequence goes on from NC_092810.1 coordinate 101,420,515, forward strand.
CTCTTACAGGGTGATGTCAATAATTTTTCAAGTAAATACAAAAATTTAAGAAGGAATTATAATTTTGGATTGATTCCCGTTTCATACTAGAAAATAAACATAATGAAAAGATACAAATTTTAGTATTTAGAAAACATTTATACTAGAAATGGAGTTTGTATATTGGTGATAGAAAAATAAAAGTGGACGTAATAGAAGTTTAAAGAAAGAGTGGTGGAAAAATGTCAGTAAATGTTAGGTTTAGTATAGAAATGTTGAATATTTCGATACCACCATCGAACAAGGTTGTAACTCAAGTTAGATTTATTTTCAAATTTCAACACAGGCGAATTCAGTAAAAAAGTGCGCACACGCCAATATAAACGACATAGTTTAATTCTCAATAATTTCGCTAATACTCCGTTGAAAAAAGTTGTACTTCAACTTACGTGTGTCATTTTAGCGTGAAAGACAGTAACACTGTTACTCCCTATGTCAAATATTTAGTTTCTATTTATATAGATATTTTACGATTAATAAAGTTTTTAAAGCAGCTGTGTTGCACGTATTTTTAACTTATAAAGTGATCAAACATACGGTGTACAACCGTAAGTCAATCTTGTAGTATGAATAATTAATATAATCATGTTTTTTTAAGTAAAAATAAGTATTTGGTTTATTATTATAGATATGAAACAAAATTTATTTTTGACGAAATAGAAAACTTAGACATTGTTGCAAAAGATTTTAATGTCACAGAAATACATCATACGTATCATCCGATGAAATACTTATTCACATTCACGTCAACGAAAAAAAAGTTCCTACGTTGAGAGGCATACACAGGAAATTTGTCAATAAAATTATTTACACAGGATCGTGTGTAAGTTTACGAAAAGTATTACATAAAATTGGTTTCCGTTGGTGAAAATCTCAGACAAATAAAAAATTGCTTATGGAAAAACCTGACATCCAACAAAAGAAGATAGCTTTTTTGCGAAGTATTAAGAGGTACAGAAACGAAAATCGTCTTATAGTATACATGGACGAAACATACATCCACTCTTGTCACACATTTAATAAAAGTTGAAATGATGATTCTCACGATGGTTTGGGTAAGCCTATCTATAAAGGGCATAAATGATGAAACCTTAGATATTATAGTAGACTTATTTAACTCTATTATATTAGATATTAGTATACAAAACAGGACACATACCGAAACAATGGTTACTCTCCACCTTTTGTGCTATCCCTAAAAATACAAACGCTAAAAATTGCAGTGAATACAGAACAATATCACTAATAAGTCACATTCCCAAATTACACCTGAAAATAATACATGGTCGTATAAATAAAAAACTGGAAGAAGGAATAGATGATAGTCAGTTTGGGTTCAGAAACGGACTAGGAACCAGAGAAGCGTTATTTGCTTTTAATGTGTTCGCTCAAAGATGCATGGATATGAATGTTGATGTGCATGTTTGTTACGTTGATTTTAAAAAAGCATTTGACAAAGTAAGACATGAAAAATTAGTCCAAATTCTAAAGACAAAAAACATAGACCATAGGGACTTACGAATAATAACAAACCTATACTGGAATCAAAGAGCACAAATCGTAATAGATAACGAACCCAGTCCAGAAATTGAAATCAGGAGAGGAGTTAGGCAGGGATGTATTATGTCCCCATTACTGTTTAATGTATATAGTGAACCCATTTTTGAAGAAGCCTTACTATCTCAAAGTGAAGGAATAATAATTAACGGAAGATCAATTAACAACATAAGATATGCAGATGACACCGTAATTATGGCAAGCTCTGCTAAACAACTCCAACTACTGATAAACAAAACAAACAGTTTCTGTGAAAAATATGGACTAAAAATGAATATAAAAAAGACCAAATACAGATAATAACAAAGAAAACAAATATACCAACAAACATACATTGGGGAAATGTACCGATAGAAAGGCTTGATAAATACAAATACTTAGAAACCTGGATTTCAGACAATAATAATCAAACAACCGAAATAAGAGCAAGGATAGAAAAAGCAAGAAATGCGTTTGTAAAAATGAAAACAATTCTCTGCAACAAAGACCTTAGATTAGAACTGAGAGTAAGAGCACTGAGATGCTACGTGTTTTCAATACTGCAATATGGGCTTGAAAGCTGGACATTAAAGCAAGAACACATAAATAAGTTACAGTCACTTGGAAATGTGGTGCTACAGGAGGATGCTTAGAATAGCATGGACACAGAAGAAAACTAACTAAGTATTGCGAGAAATAAGCAAAGAATGCGAAATAATAAACACAATAAAAATAAGAAAGTTACAATATCTGGGACACTTAATGAGGGGACAGCGATATGAACTGCTAAGGCTGATAATAAACGGAAAGATAAGAGGAAGGAGTATAGACAGAAAGAGAGTGTCATAGTTGAAGAATTTAAGGGACTGGTTTATAGAAGTCTTTAGAGCAGCAGTAGATATAGTAAAGATAGTTATGATGATATCCAACCTCCGATCGGGAGACGGCACTTAAAGAAGAAGAAGATCTATAAAGGACTGAGGTTAAAAATAGTTTATGCATGAGGAGAATTGGGGTTCAGAAAAAAATCCTGCTTAAAATTTAAATCAAATTTAAAAACTGGTGCTTACCATAGACAGATGAACTTTCAAAATTATAAAACGTGGCTAGTGGAAATGTTGATTCCGAACTTACCACCACAAAGTGTATTAGTGATTGATAATGCCCTATACCACAATGTTTAAAGTGAAAAAAATATAACGACTGCATCAAAAAAAGATGAAATAAAAGAGGGGCTAGAAAAAAAAATATACCATTTACAGATGATATGTTAAGAGCCGAGATATATACTTTAGCAAAATTTTATTAACCTCATCATAAATCATATAAAATAAATAAACTTCTAGAGGAAAATGGACATTCGATATTAAGACTACCACCTTACCATCCCGAGTTGGACCCCATTGAGTTAGTTTGGGCATCCATGAACAACTATGTTGAACAACGGAATGTAAGTTTTAACTTTAAAGATGTGAAGGTTTTATGTGATCAATTTTTTGAGACATTTTCAGAGGATAAATATAAATCACGGTGTGAAAATTCCAAACAGGCAGAACAGTTTTTTATGAAAAGCGCACCGGCAGTGAACTTAGTTACGGCGAAAGTGATAATTAAGTTGGATGATGATGATGACGACGACGATGACGCTGATAGTGATAGCGAAGATAATCTAGAAGACACAGATTCGAGTTCTGATCCAGATATTTGAGGCATTAAACTATTGTAACGTTATTTTGTAAGTATACTGTTAGAATAGGGACGTTATAGAGACAAAAGTGAATGATTAAACAATTTATTTTATTTTTATATTTCAATATGATGTATACAATGCTAAAATGATCATATAAAGAAAAGATGATGGTCGACGGAGAAGTAGCGATTTTAGTAGCGGAGCGAAATAAGCTCAAAAAGAACGAAATAATTGATCTATTTTTATCATTCAAACTTCCGGCAAGTTTCACTAATATTCATCTACTAAATTATGTAAAAAAAAGTAGCTGCAAGTGTAGCACAGTGCAGTGAAAGTGAAAAATTTAGATGGTTCCAGCAACACAACCTGTAATCAATGTGTTAACCATTAATTTTGATGGTTACGTAGCTGCATCATCCTTTTCTAGAACTCACTCAAAAAATTCACGGCGGTGTAGCAATATTTACCAATAAATATGTAAATTTTCATTAAATGGCTTAGAAGCTTTATATTTGAAGCAAACGAGTGAATTTTGCCCGGCGAGATTTCTAAGCTACAACTTATTATTATTACAGTTTATAGGTCGGGTAAAAGTGATATAAAAATATTTCTTAAACATTTTGAAAAGGAACATGTTATCCAAAATTTTCAGCCCAGAAAAAAATATAAGCAATTTTTAAAACTTGGTTTAAAGATACTGTTCTGAAGCTATTTCTTTGTGGCATCTTATGCAGTTTACTATTCTACTTGGGAAATAAGCCACAATAATTTAGGTTGGAAATGAAATTTATTTGACGTTTCGACTTCAACTTTGAAAATCGTTACCAAATGATGATTTTTGTTAACGATTTGCAATGATTTCCTATGTAAAATAGTAAATTTGTTTAAAGAGATATTCAATATTTCTGTATTTTACAGAAAGAATCTTCTGTATTATTTTGTTGGCTTAGCAGGAATATTTAAATTGTACTTAAGCTATCGTTATTCTTTTCTTTGTCCTTTTTCGATTTGTTATCCAACTTAGTAGTTTCAAAAGTAATCACTAGACCTCGGTTTTTTCAGCACGCTTATTCTAAAATATACCTGTTCTCTTTATATTATACTGAAAAAGTAATTAATATATTTATTAATAAAGGATAACGTGAACATCATTACGGCTGTTTAGCATTTTTCGAGTGACTCACGTGCAGGGTTAATTCGACGTCTTAAAAAGTGTCTCATTGAGAAACTGATGTAAATCAAAATTTCATGTTAAGTACCTACCAATTTTGACATTTTCTTATCTACAGCTAATTATAAAATATCATCTATAATCGTCAAAGAATCTCGTCAAAAATAATTTGTTGTGTATTGGAAGCTAAATTGGTTTTTTAATTCAAAAATGAACTAGTTATGTTATTAATAAAATTCTCTCGTTCTCGCGTTCTCTGTTTATTTTTGGCATCGCTAGAGTTTAAACTGAAAGACAGAGCTAACTTTGAAGAACTGTAACTCATTGTAACGTGAGAAATAATAAATCTTCTCCTACAAGATCTATGATGAACTGAAAAGAAAATATGAGCATAATGTATGAACGTGTTTGTGCTCTGCTCTATGCGTGCATGCATGACAGGCAGGCCTGTTCATGCATGCATGTACGTCTGTGGTCGGCTTTATAAATATCGTATCGCGTTAGTGTAAAATAGTTTAATCATTTCGCTACAAATTATTAAAAATACATTTTTTCGTTTTTTTGCCTCCCCTGTAAAATCGCTAGAAATGAAAGAAACGCTTCCTACGATAAATTAGGAGACATACTTAGATATATTCCATAAGAGGAGGAAGTCATGATAGGAGGTAATTTTAATGTAAATGTGGGTCAATCTAAAACAAGATATGACGAAATAGAAGTGCCTGACGCTAGAGTTGACATATTGGAATTAGCAACGACATTAGATATCGTGCTTGTTAACACATCTTATACACAAGTATCATGAGATTTGTTTCTGGTTTTTTTCTCATGCGTTGCTATGGGATCACTAATAGGAGAATTTGCTACCATAATTGCATGTGATTTTTTTTTTCAGATCACATTCTACGATTTTTATGAAGAGTGTTCTTCATTTAAAGTTTATTTAATGTATCTTTTAATAAAGTCGTCCCAGGAATGCAACTCAAAAATATTGACAATAAAGTCGTTTACTTTAAAATGTATAATATATGTCCAAATTGTTATTATAAATGAGTTAGTTAAAATTAAATTATTAGAAGATTATTTTACCAAGTAACAAAACAAAAAATTTGTTTAATTTTTTAATGTTTTGTATTATGAGAATAATTTCCGAAGTGGAAATCAACACGCCAAAAAAACTTATTTTAAAATAAAATGTAAACTATTTTCAATAAAAATAATAGATTGTATTAAGGTGCCACAATGAAATAGCTTTAGAACAATATTAAGTAGCAAGCGTATGGTGAGGTATTTATACAGCGAATCCAAACCTAAGCCAAGTTACATTTGTGGATTGTACTGTCTGTGAGGTGTTAGTATATTAAGGGAGTAGACGGCTTAGGCATTAAAAAGTGTTCAGATTGTGGCTCTGCTTACACCAATAAACAAGAAGTGGCTCACAATATCTGCTTCTCTAGACGTAAAATACTGAAAAGTACTTCAGCATACGACAGACTTGGTAAAGAAGTTCTTATCTCCTACACGGCATATTTCAACGGCTAATAAGGAACGTCTAATAAATAGATAGGATATCTGTAAGTAAGATGTAGTAAACAACACCTTTAGATTAACAGAAAAATTGATATGGGGCAGCTATGTTATTAAATGTAGATTTGTTTACACAATTTAATACACATTGATAACACACAACTACCGACATGTAAACCTACACTATCCTCAATCAACAAATCGCAAGACAGCCGCACCACATTGATTTATCATAAGATGTTATTTGTGCTGCGGTTACTGCGCTCAATAATCCCGAAGTGTAAAACCATTATAACTAGACGATATATGTTAAAAAAAATGCCTCCTATTGAAAAGTAAACTTGGTTGGAAAAAAGTTGAGTGCTTTTTTGGGTAATGTAACAATTAGCCTAAGGAGAAGTTTTGTCTTGGAATTTAAGTTATATAAAGAATTTCATGCCTAATGACATTCACAATGCAAACTGACTCTCAGGTCTTTTGAAGGACGCTAAACCTATATGACTCCTCGAAAGAGTCAAGGAAAAACACTAGTACGGAAGAAAAACCTATATTCCCTTTCTTTCTTTTCATAACTTTTGTAGCCCCAATTGTCAACGAGTCCTTCTTAAATATTTACATATATTGTTTATTTTAAATAGGTAATTTATCACATCTCACTACATGTTCCTTCATTTGTACACATATTAACTAGATTAAATTTAAGGCACAGTTGTGTGATAATAAATAATATTTAAACATTTATTTAATTTACATATTATATGTGAGTACTTTGAAAAAATAAAAAGAATAAGAAAGTCTTTACTTACAATGTGTGAACTGTTTTTAGAAGACCGGTTTTGAAGTCTAGAATTTAGACCTCATCTTTAGGTCGTAAGTACAATGTACTCGTAGTAGTCGTAGTACATGTAACTTAAAATTTGAAGCAACATTACAAAGTGGGTATTACAATTATTAAACTAAGTTATAGATTTTAAGATTGATTTTGATAGATTAAATGTATATATATATATATATATATATATATATATATATACATATATACTTATTTATGGGTACACAGGTTATCATAATAACCTACCAAGTATACTTTGTTTGACATTGGTTAAAGTAAGTAATGTTTCGAAAGTTCTTCAACAGAAATAAAAATAAGGAGAAGGCGTTGATGTGAGATATCACAAGTTAAAACATGTATTTTTAATGAAAAATAAATGGAAACATTATAATATACCAAGAAAAATCTGCAAAATTTAAAATCGTTTTCTTAAACAGTTTTATAACAGTTTTTCTTAAAATAGTTTTCTGTTAGATAAAATCCATCCTCTATCGATTAATAGAATTATTCAAAAACAATTGTACCAAAGTACTTTGTAGTCTTGTTCTTTTAAATTAAATGATGATTTGGTAATTTAAATTTGATGATTGATTGTTATTCTAATTGAATCTGTCCTTGGAAAATTTTCCGCTTTTAATTTTTGCCTCTCACATAATTATTTACTTCGTATTTTCTTATTTTTCCCTTGTAGATTTGCTTTCTTTTTTTTACATATGTGCTCAATTATCCTTCTTTTCTATTCTTTCTTTTTATTTCGCAGAGTGCTCAACTTTGGTTCTATTACACACATCTCTAGACAACTTGTTAGTCTCTCCCTTTACGCAGTTTACAATTCTCCAAATCTGTGTTAACTGCTTTATCTTTTTAATATACTTGAAACTTGAGCAAATTTCTTGTTTTTTTATTTGTATTGCTTTTACTGTTACATATTATAATGGTTTTATTTTGATAATGCTACTGCTGATCTCACTGAACACGTATTGGACAGCATGCTACAATCTCACCTTCCTCTTGGGGTCAATGGTAAAATAAAGCACGATGGGTAAAACTTCGATACAAAAGATCTTTCGATCTGCTGTCTAGCAGCGACTGTCCTAGTAGCTGCATACGAGTAAAGAAACGAAACTAATACTGCTAGAGTGCTGTTGCCTGCCTGTCGTAAGAGGCGAGTAATTGGAATAAAAGGTGGTGAACCGTCGTTTGGTTAGTTGAGTTGGCAGCAATATACGCAGGGCGCGATCTGTTATGTATTTACGCAAATCACATTAACGTGGCCTTCATTTAAGGTGTCGGTAATCGGTATTGGAGCTACTAGAAGCAAGACGAGTCCATAAGACGCATTGGTTAATGGGCTGTGCTCTTAGAATCCGAGACGAGCTCACGTGGGACCACTCTACTTTAATGATAATTCACATAACCTCTAGGAGGTCTTCAAGCTCAAATACATCCAGCCCAAGCTGGACGTGATCCCTCATTAGAGACAAGTGATAGAGGAGTAGGCTCCTTACCGGTTGCCATTATAGTCCTGAGTTTATTTGTGATTAGCCACATTTTTCTTGAATCTGACCATATGTGATCATTTCACAGCACTTGTTTTCGTCCTAAGGGCCTTACCTCTATTGGTGCCTCCTTCGAAACAATGTCTCTAGCAGTATATATCTGTTCAAACCCGGCATTTTTTCTCATTCGTTATTGGTTAGTATTCAGGTGTCATGACAGGGTTCAAAGATCCTTCTGACGATTTTTCTTTTAACACATCTGAATTTTATTTTCATTGCTTTTGTCAGCGTTTATGTCCCACACATTGAGATTCATGTTACGCTCGTGGATTTATTAGTGTTGTGGAGGCTATACTTAAATCTGTTTGCGGCCAGAATTTTACGTTTATCTATACTGTGATATTGTCAACTGCAGTGATTGTTGCTCCGAGTTAATTAAAACGCTTTACTTTCTAAAATTTTTAAACACCAAAACAAGAAGACTCTTTCAAAGTTTTGTGATTCTATTGTTATATTTTACCCTATTCTACCTTGTCTCTTTTGACTGTTAATTTACATATATTTGCTTTTCTGTTCATTGACCATTAGACTAGTTTTTTTGACTCTATCTCCATTTCGTTGGAAGTTTACTTTAAAGCAGTAACGGTGTTTTCGTTACAGTGTTGTTTTGTGAAATTTTATTGTCGTCTTAGAGAATCCATTGCAACTGACTGAATGACTAATGTTCATGCCATTAAAAAAATGTACCCGTATGCTAGTAGTAAGTTTGGTCCATTTGCTCTCGATAGTGCCTTTCTTTATTATAGGTTATCGTTTATTCTCGAAGAAAACTGAAGGCAGTTTTGGCTAATGATAAGATAAGACAGCGAATGGGGGTTGACGGTTGACATGCAATGGATACCACCAAACCGCAGAAAGAGAGAAAGACCCAAGAAATCTTAGAGAAAGGGGGTAACGAAGGCGATGAGCGCAAGAGATCTTAGAGAGGGCCAATGGGATGATAAAGTGTCATAGAAATTAGGCATCGGACAACGTCGCAAGACGTTTTAAAAGCTATTGATATATATATATATATATATATATATATATATATATATATATATATATATATATATATATATATATATATATATATATATATATATGTGTGTTTTTTGTTTGAATGATGAGCAATGAGTATTTTTAATAATATAATATATAGGGTTTTTATCGCGGTTCTCAAAGAATTAGCTTGTAAGTACTTTTTTAAATTATCTTTATTATAACTATTATGAAACACACATATATATCTAACCTAGTCAATGTAAATTTAAAATAAACTATCTTTAAACTGATATTCTTATAAAACTAATTAAATTCTATAGACAATCTAAAATTTAAACAAACTATCTTCAAAATTGAAATTGTTATGACACTAACTAAATTATATTAACAAAATTTTGTACCTTTCTTTCACTGAATGCCTAAATGAACTATTTTCCACTAAGTATATAGATTCTAATCACCACTGAATGTCTTCGTACTTCAGTTATCCTTGTTTTTTGTGAAATTACTTTTTTCAATTATCAGCTTCTACCAATTTAAGATATATTTTTCTTCACCAGCATCTATACACCACCAACCAAACCAGCAAACAGCATTTATATTTATTCTTCTTTTCAATATACCAATATCTAATTATTATAAGTTGATTTATACTAATCTCCAACCATAATATAATTTAATTTCTTCCAATATACCTTTTTTTTATCTTCAATAATTATTTGTGTATAATTATAAATGTGCATTAAATTATATGCATAATTTTTAATCTTCATTTAACTCACTATATTAAACTATTGGACTATTTGTACTTGATTCACTGACTCTAACTAACTTTCATAATAAACTGCTTGACTTCTGACTAAAAAACTTAAAAACTGCCATAAACTGCCATCTTGAATCCAAATCACGGGTATTTATATGTTTTTGGATTTTCTAGAACCATCTCGTAAGATATCATGTTCTAATTTGTTCTATCAAATACTTGTCTGAATTTTCTGGAACAAACCATTTCGCAAACATGGCCATCTCCGGAGATCCAGAGAATTCCATTCTTTTCTATTAATAATTTTGTTTACATTTAGGCTTTTCAGATCAGAATAAACATTCAAATTAGTAACTAACACTCTAATTTAATAAAATACACATTTCAAACAATATAACCCACTTATATTCGTAAAAATTCTTAAACGTCACTTCAGAGTAAGTATATCTGTCATTCGAGAGTATTTTTGGTTGCCTAGGCACATGGCTCACTTAAATCTATTTACAATATTAAAATACAACTTTTTACACTTATTATATGCTAATTTATTAAAAATGCCCTCACATAAATATATTTTTATAAATTCTCTAGTATATAACTTATTTAAAATAATCAAATACCTTTTTATATCTAATATTATGTAGTATATAACTTATAAATTATTTTCTATAAACCCTAATCGTATCAATACCCCAAAATAATATTTAAAATAAATAATTTACTTATTATTTTTTTAAATATTAATTTTCTCATACCTTATTAAATTTAATAAATCAATTTTTTTTTATTTAAAATGTGTTAAATACATCCCTGTTTGCTGTCTATATCAAAGCATAGAACAACGGATCACAGTTCAGCTATTCTATGGTCAAACTGTCATGTCAAATGAGAGAATAAAATATAACCTTAATTAAAATATAATAGATATTGTGTTCTGTTTATTTATAGACAAAATCTAGGAATTATTTCCATTCAAAATAACTTCATCAATATAAATTGGTAAGTTTTTCCACTTAATTATATTAGAAAGACATTTTTATAGCAATTATAGTATCTAACCCCAAATTATGATTTTTAGGGTACCAAACAATTTCCATATGTACAAAATTCAACAAGTATGATGTCAAATTTATTCACAACAAAGAAATCTACCATCTATCTATGAAATGGATCTATCAGTAAGTTATTAGTGTTATTATATTTGTGTTAAAGGTATAGAAATCATTATTCAATCTCTTCATGATATTGAAAAATGTCGTTGATATGAAATATGCCTCTTAGTCTGTTCTCTGCATCTATTAACACATAACTATTTAGTCCATTCTGATTTTCAATTGTATATGGACCTTCAAACATTGGTTGTAATTTCTTACAACGGTTTTCTTTAACATTACTTTTTCTAAGTGAACGAATTAACACTAGGTCTCCTTTTTGAAATGTGATTGGTTTTTTTATATTTCGATTTTGTCTTCTGATATATTTTTCAGCTTTCCTCCTAATTCGGTTATTCACTTTCTGCATTACTTGTTCTAACATATCCTGATTATATTCACTAATCCACTTTCTGTTTCCTATATGGCCAAACATTAAATATTCTGGTACTTCCTCTGTATTCAAATTATGTGTATTATTTAAAAAATATTCTACTTGTGGTATATGTTGCTGCCAAGTTTCGTGTTGATTTTGGCACAGTATCCTTAAATATTTTATAACTTCTTTAATATATCTTTCTGCAGGATTTGCCTGAGGATGTCTGATACTTGTAAAATGAATGTTGATTCCCTTTTTCTCACAAAATGCCCGAAATTTTTGGTTGTTAAAATATGTAGCATTATCTATTATGCAATTTCTAAATGGTCCTATTTCTTCGAAAAATTGATTAATATATAATTTTAATGTTTTAACATTTGTTCTAGAGCAGGGATATAGTTTAATAAATTTTGTATATAAATCAACTATCACTAGTATATGCTTTTTTCCTGTTGGACTGAGAACTAAATTTGAAATAAAATCCATGGAAACTGTATTTAGTTTTTCATATACAACATTAGATTTATATGTGTTCTGGTTTTTGAAATTCTTTTCTTTGTTTAGTTGACATATTGGGCATTGGGTAGTAATTTCTTTTGCTATACTTATGTCATTCTTTGCAAAATAATTGTCCCTAAATAGCATCCATAGCTTTGTTGAACCAATATGCATATAATTGTTATGTAAATTTTTCAATATTTTCTTTGCTAAAGTTCTATTTATTACATATACTTCTATGCCATTTATTATTTTATAATATACTCCATCTTTCCTAAGGACTTTTTGTTTTTCACTCAAATTGATCTGATCTCTTATAATTTCTTCTTTAGAATATAATCCAGTACTTTCTACTAATTGATTTAATCCAATTTTTATTGTTCGCTGCCCTTTTTGTGATGTATTTTCTAACCTTGATAAAGCATCTGCCACTATATTAGATTTTCCAGAAATGTATTTGATTTCAAAGCAGTATTCACTAAGTATTAGACTCCACCGATGTATTCTACTGTTTCCATATTTGTTATTTAATATAGACGTTAAAGCTTGGTGATCTGTTTCTATTGTAAATTCATTACCCAACAAATAAAATCTTAATTTTGTGACACAGTGTATTATACTTGCTAGTTCTAATTCTGAAACTGAGTAACCCTTTTCATGTGGCTTTGTAATTCTTGAAATGAATTGTATTGGGTATTCGACCCCATCATGTATTTGTAATAATACCCCTGATAATCTCTCTATTGATGCATCTGTTCTTAATATGAATGGCTGTGTGTAGTCAGGATAGTATATTTTCAAATTTGACAGAAAAATGTTTTTAATCTCTTGGAATGCTAGTTCTCTTCTCTGATCCCATCTCCATTTTACACCTTTTCTCAGTAGTTCAAGTAATGGAATTTCTTTTATACTTAGATCTGGTATCATCCTTTTATAATAATTAATTATTCCAATAAATCCTCTTAAAGTTCTTAAATTGTGTGGTGTTTTATATTCCTGAATGACTTGTGTCCGTTCTGGATCCATTTCGATTCCCTTAGTGTTAAGTTTATAACCTAGATAGATGACTTCTTTTTGAAAAAATGTACATTTTTCTTGATTTATTTTTAGTCCCACTTTGTCTAATCTATTTATTATAATTTTTAGGTGTTTCTCATGATCTTCAGCTGTTTTAGAAAAAATTAATATATCATCCAAAATATCATGAAGACATCTACATAGAGCACTGCAAGATGATTGAAGTCCAAATGGTACTACTTTGAATTGATATACTACTCCATCTATCTGAAATCCTGTATACTGTCTACTTTTTCTTTCTAGAGGTATTAACCAGAAACTATGCTGTAAATCAATTTTAGTGAAAAATGACATTCCTGTAATTCTTCCTAATATTTCATCTATACTCATTGGTGCTTCAAATTGCTTTTCAGTAATCTTGTTAATATTCCTTGCATCCAAACATAACCTGATTTCACCTGATCTTTTTCGTACTACTACTATGGGGTTAATAAAACGTGTGTCTGCCTTCTCAATGATCCCATCTTCTAACATATTATTAATTGTTTTGTTTACTTCTTCTCTGTATTTATATGGTATTGGGTATGATTTTGTTTTAAAATCTTTTTCTTCTTTAACTTTTATACTATGGATATAATTTTGTGCAATTCTATTTTCTTTATTGACAAGTCCCTTGTGTTGCTGCAATATGGAAATGACTATTGATTTATATTCTTCAGGGCAATTTAAAACTTTCATCATATCTTCTTCTTTACAAATCACATTATTCTTCAATATGTACTCATTATTCCTTGCTTCCAATTTTACGCACTCCGCCTCGTAGGCATCTATCTGCTTAAAATTTCCATTCCTTAAATATTCACTACAATAATTATTCTTTACATTCTTCTGGGACATTTCCCTATCATCAAAATACATTTCTTCTTCATAAACATCATTATTTTCTTTTAATAATATCCTATCAACTCTTATTCCTTCTTCTACCTCATCTTTCTGCATAAATTTAATTATTTGCCCTTCCAAAGTTACCATTTTTTCTTCAAAATCTATCTTTACTTTCTTCTTTTCCAATTCATCATTTCCCATTAATATATCAACACATAAATCCTTGACAATAAATCCTTGCATATTAATTTCTTTATTAAGAATATTAATTTTAAAATTGGCTAGTTTATCAATTTCACCCAACTTCTTATTATTTGCACCAATAATTTTAATTTTTGGAATCTTTATTATATCTGATAGTTTTAATGTATTAAAAATAAAATTCTCCGAGACTAAAGTACTTTCTGAACCAGTATCTATCATAATCTTAATCATTTTATTTTTGGCCAAAGCATTTATATAAATTAAATTAATAGATTCAATAATTTTATCTTCATCTAAAGAAATAAATTCAGAAGGTTTTTCATAATAGCAATGGCCTAACTTGTAATTCAGAAAGTTTACTGCACAAAATTTTGATTATTAGAATTGTCAGATTGTATCTGACCACTTGGATCTGATGTCCTATGTCTTTCCTTACTATGACTTCTACTCACATTTTCCTGCCTTGTAGTACTTCGTTCCCTGTCTTCGCAGCTTCTATTCCTTCGAACACAATTTACCTGTCTGTTATAGTTAGGTCGCTCTGTATTTTTTCTATTATTAAAATCTTGTCTATTATTATTAGTACTGTTATTAAAATGTTGTCTATTATAATTAGTATTATTATTAAAATTTTGTCTATTATAACTAGTATTATTATTAAAGTTCTGTCTATTTGGATTAGTGTTAGTATTATTAAAATTTTGTAAATTATCACCATACCTAGTATTATTGTTATATGATTGTCTATATTGTTGAATATCATTTTTATTATATTGAAAGTTATTATTGTTTTTTCTGTTGTTATTATTACTTGTCATATTGCCTCTTTGTATTCTTTGAATAAAATTAATAAAACTATCTATTGTTTGAATATTTTGTACAGTTACTGTTTGGACAACATCAGCATCAAAATGTCTAGATACATTTAAGACTGTTTCATCCTCTCTAAGTGGTGGTTCTAAATATTTTGCAACTGTTATCAGTTTTAATGCATAATCTACCATATTTGATTTTAAATTTTGATTATACTTTCCAAAATATAGAATTTCTCTAAACTTGGCTTGCTCTAATTCACCCCAATAATAATTTAAAAATTTATTTTCAAATGTTTGAAAGTTATCTAAATCATTTTCAATACTAGCAAACCAAGTTGCTGCATTGTCATTTAATGTCATTCTAATATAATCTTTAATATCATTAATATTATTCACAAATCTTAATTTATGTTTTAAACTATTTATGTATACTCTAGGATGCAAATTTTTTATATTACCAGAGAATTTAATCCCAGTCTCATTTGTTAAATTTAAATAAGGTCTCCCTATGTCTCTCATTTGTGAAATATCATCTATTCTCTGTTCCACATTTCTTATTTGATTACTATTTATTTGGATATTTTGTTGTATATCGTCTAATTTTTCTTCTGTGTTTCTCCTGTCTTCGTTAATTTTTACTTCTAAGTTACATTTCTGTAACTCTATTTTCTGTTCTATCTCTATTTTATTATCTTGAATAATCCTCTTTACTTCTGTCCTCTCATTGTCTATCCTTTTCTTGTAGTCATTCCGTATACTTTTTATTTCATTTGCAACTTTTTTCTCTGCAGCTTCAAGTTTTTTATCCATTTGTTTTTCCATTTGTTTTACAATTTTGTTATTATTATCTTCTATTTTCTTTTCTAATTTTCTATAATTCTCTTCCAATTTCTGTTCCATTTTTTTCATGTCTTCTTTGACTTCTTTTGAATTCTCTTCCAATTTTTTTATGTCTTCTTTGATTTCTTTTGAATTCTCTTCTATTGTCTTGTTCATCTGCATCATTAATGACATCAAAGCTGCCATATTGACATTTTCCTCTCTTTCTGGATTCATTTCTCCAGTATCTTGTGGAACTTGAACTAAACTCTCCTCTTGTATAGGTTGTGTTTCTACTTCCACATCTTCTTCATTCTTTTTGCTTCTTGTACCTTTCTTTCCTTGAGACATTTTGAGACTTTACTTGTTCAAATATAATTAAAAATAAAATCTATAATTTTTTCTTTCTACTGATAATTAATTTAATTATATGAGAGCACTTATCTTCCCAAACTAATTCTTTTAAATAGAGAGCCACCGCGTTGGGTGCCAAATTGTTATGATGTGTTTTTTGTTTGAATGATGAGCAATGAGTATTTTTAATAATATAATATATAGGGTTTTTATCGCGGTTCTCAAAGAATTAGCTTGTAAGTACTTTTTTAAATTATCTTTATTATAACTATTATGAAACACACATATATATCTAACCTAGTCAATGTAAATTTAAAATAAACTATCTTTAAACTGATATTCTTATAAAACTAATTAAATTCTATAGACAATCTAAAATTTAAACAAACTATCTTCAAAATTGAAATTGTTATGACACTAACTAAATTATATTAACAAAATTTTGTACCTTTCTTTCACTGAATGCCTAAATGAACTATTTTCCACTAAGTATATAGATTCTAATCACCACTGAATGTCTTCGTACTTCAGTTATCCTTGTTTTTTGTGAAATTACTTTTTTCAATTATCAGCTTCTACCAATTTAAGATATATTTTTCTTCACCAGCATCTATACACCACCAACCAAACCAGCAAACAGCATTTATATTTATTCTTCTTTTCAATATACCAATATCTAATTATTATAAGTTGATTTATACTAATCTCCAACCATAATATAATTTAATTTCTTCCAATATACCTTTTTTTTATCTTCAATAATTATTTGTGTATAATTATAAATGTGCATTAAATTATATGCATAATTTTTAATCTTCATTTAACTCACTATATTAAACTATTGGACTATTTGTACTTGATTCACTGACTCTAACTAACTTTCATAATAAACTGCTTGACTTCTGACTAAAAAACTTAAAAACTGCCATAAACTGCCATCTTGAATCCAAATCACGGGTATTTATATGTTTTTGGATTTTCTAGAACCATCTCGTAAGATATCATGTTCTAATTTGTTCTATCAAATACTTGTCTGAATTTTCTGGAACAAACCATTTCGCAAACATGGCCATCTCCGGAGATCCAGAGAATTCCATTCTTTTCTATTAATAATTTTGTTTACATTTAGGCTTTTCAGATCAGAATAAACATTCAAATTAGTAACTAACACTCTAATTTAATAAAATACACATTTCAAACAATATAACCCACTTATATTCGTAAAAATTCTTAAACGTCACTTCAGAGTAAGTATATCTGTCATTCGAGAGTATTTTTGGTTGCCTAGGCACATGGCTCACTTAAATCTATTTACAATATTAAAATACAACTTTTTACACTTATTATATGCTAATTTATTAAAAATGCCCTCACATAAATATATTTTTATAAATTCTCTAGTATATAACTTATTTAAAATAATCAAATACCTTTTTATATCTAATATTATGTAGTATATAACTTATAAATTATTTTCTATAAACCCTAATCGTATCAATACCCCAAAATAATATTTAAAATAAATAATTTACTTATTATTTTTTTAAATATTAATTTTCTCATACCTTATTAAATTTAATAAATCAATTTTTTTTTATTTAAAATGTGTTAAATACATCCCTGTTTGCTGTCTATATCAAAGCATAGAACAACGGATCACAGTTCAGCTATTCTATGGTCAAACTGTCATGTCAAATGAGAGAATAAAATATAACCTTAATTAAAATATAATAGATATTGTGTTCTGTTTATTTATAGACAAAATCTAGGAATTATTTCCATTCAAAATAACTTCATCAATATAAATTGGTAAGTTTTTCCACTTAATTATATTAGAAAGACATTTTTATAGCAATTATAGTATCTAACCCCAAATTATGATTTTTAGGGTACCAAACAATTTCCATATGTACAAAATTCAACAAGTATGATGTCAAATTTATTCACAACAAAGAAATCTACCATCTATCTATGAAATGGATCTATCAGTAAGTTATTAGTGTTATTATATTTGTGTTAAAGGTATAGAAATCATTATTCAATCTCTTCATGATATTGAAAAATGTCGTTGATATGAAATATGCCTCTTAGTCTGTTCTCTGCATCTATTAACACATAACTATTTAGTCCATTCTGATTTTCAATTGTATATGGACCTTCAAACATTGGTTGTAATTTCTTACAACGGTTTTCTTTAACATTACTTTTTCTAAGTGAACGAATTAACACTAGGTCTCCTTTTTGAAATGTGATTGGTTTTTTTATATTTCGATTTTGTCTTCTGATATATTTTTCAGCTTTCCTCCTAATTCGGTTATTCACTTTCTGCATTACTTGTTCTAACATATCCTGATTATATTCACTAATCCACTTTCTGTTTCCTATATGGCCAAACATTAAATATTCTGGTACTTCCTCTGTATTCAAATTATGTGTATTATTTAAAAAATATTCTACTTGTGGTATATGTTGCTGCCAAGTTTCGTGTTGATTTTGGCACAGTATCCTTAAATATTTTATAACTTCTTTAATATATCTTTCTGCAGGATTTGCCTGAGGATGTCTGATACTTGTAAAATGAATGTTGATTCCCTTTTTCTCACAAAATGCCCGAAATTTTTGGTTGTTAAAATATGTAGCATTATCTATTATGCAATTTCTAAATGGTCCTATTTCTTCGAAAAATTGATTAATATATAATTTTAATGTTTTAACATTTGTTCTAGAGCAGGGATATAGTTTAATAAATTTTGTATATAAATCAACTATCACTAGTATATGCTTTTTTCCTGTTGGACTGAGAACTAAATTTGAAATAAAATCCATGGAAACTGTATTTAGTTTTTCATATACAACATTAGATTTATATGTGTTCTGGTTTTTGAAATTCTTTTCTTTGTTTAGTTGACACATTGGGCATTGGGTAGTAATTTCTTTTGCTATACTTATGTCATTCTTTGCAAAATAATTGTCCCTAAATAGCATCCATAGCTTTCTTGAACCAATATGCATATAATTGTTATGTAAATTTTTCAATATTTTCTTTGCTAAAGTTCTATTTATTACATATACTTCTATGCCATTTATTATTTTATAATATACTCCATCTTTCCTAAGGACTTTTTGTTTTTCACTCAAATTGATCTGATCTCTTATAATTTCTTCTTTAGAATATAATCCAGTACTTTCTACTAATTGATTTAATCCAATTTTTATTGTTCGCTGCCCTTTTTGTGATGTATTTTCTAACCTTGATAAAGCATCTGCCACTATATTAGATTTTCCAGAAATGTATTTGATTTCAAAGCAGTATTCACTAAGTATTAGACTCCACCGATGTATTCTACTGTTTCCATATTTGTTATTTAATATAGACGTTAAAGCTTGGTGATCTGTTTCTATTGTAAATTCATTACCCAACAAATAAAATCTTAATTTTGTGACACAGTGTATTATACTTGCTAGTTCTAATTCTGAAACTGAGTAACCCTTTTCATGTGGCTTTGTAATTCTTGAAATGAATTGTATTGGGTATTCGACCCCATCATGTATTTGTAATAATACCCCTGATAATCTCTCTATTGATGCATCTGTTCTTAATATGAATGGCTGTGTGTAGTCAGGATAGTATATTTTCAAATTTGACAGAAAAATGTTTTTAATCTCTTGGAATGCTAGTTCTCTTCTCTGATCCCATCTCCATTTTACACCTTTTCTCAGTAGTTCAAGTAATGGAATTTCTTTTATACTTAGATCTGGTATCATCCTTTTATAATAATTAATTATTCCAATAAATCCTCTTAAAGTTCTTAAATTGTGTGGTGTTTTATATTCCTGAATGACTTGTGTCCGTTCTGGATCCATTTCGATTCCCTTAGTGTTAAGTTTATAACCTAGATAGATGACTTCTTTTTGAAAAAATGTACATTTTTCTTGATTTATTTTTAGTCCCACTTTGTCTAATCTATTTATTATAATTTTTAGGTGTTTCTCATGATCTTCAGCTGTTTTAGAAAAAATTAATATATCATCAATGTAGTGAATTACAAAATGTTCATATTGATCCAAAATATCATGAAGACATCTACATAGAGCACTGCAAGATGATTGAAGTCCAAATGGTACTACTTTGAATTGATATACTACTCCATCTATCTGAAATCCTGTATACTGTCTACTTTTTCTTTCTAGAGGTATTAACCAGAAACTATGCTGTAAATCAATTTTAGTGAAAAATGACATTCCTGTAATTCTTCCTAATATTTCATCTATACTCATTGGTGCTTCAAATTGCTTTTCAGTAATCTTGTTAATATTCCTTGCATCCAAACATAACCTGATTTCACCTGATCTTTTTCGTACTACTACTATGGGGTTAATAAAACGTGTGTCTGCCTTCTCAATGATCCCATCTTCTAACATATTATTAATTGTTTTGTTTACTTCTTCTCTGTATTTATATGGTATTGGGTATGATTTTGTTTTAAAATCTTTTTCTTCTTTAACTTTTATACTATGGATATAATTTTGTGCAATTCTATTTTCTTTATTGACAAGTCCCTTGTGTTGCTGCAATATGGAAATGACTATTGATTTATATTCTTCAGGGCAATTTAAAACTTTCATCATATCTTCTTCTTTACAAATCACATTATTCTTCAATATGTACTCATTATTCCTTGCTTCCAATTTTACGCACTCCGCCTCGTAGGCATCTATCTGCTTAAAATTTCCATTCCTTAAATATTCACTACAATAATTATTCTTTACATTCTTCTGGGACATTTCCCTATCATCAAAATACATTTCTTCTTCATAAACATCATTATTTTCTTTTAATAATATCCTATCAACTCTTATTCCTTCTTCTACCTCATCTTTCTGCATAAATTTAATTATTTGCCCTTCCAAAGTTACCATTTTTTCTTCAAAATCTATCTTTACTTTCTTCTTTTCCAATTCATCATTTCCCATTAATATATCAACACATAAATCCTTGACAATAAATCCTTGCATATTAATTTCTTTATTAAGAATATTAATTTTAAAATTGGCTAGTTTATCAATTTCACCCAACTTCTTATTATTTGCACCAATAATTTTAATTTTTGGAATCTTTATTATATCTGATAGTTTTAATGTATTAAAAATAAAATTCTCCGAGACTAAAGTACTTTCTGAACCAGTATCTATCATAATCTTAATCATTTTATTTTTGGCCAAAGCATTTATATAAATTAAATTAATAGATTCAATAATTTTATCTTCATCTAAAGAAATAAATTCAGAAGGTTTTTCATAATAGCAATGGCCTAACTTGTAATTCAGAAAGTTTACTGCACAAAATTTTGATTATTAGAATTGTCAGATTGTATCTGACCACTTGGATCTGATGTCCTATGTCTTTCCTTACTATGACTTCTACTCACATTTTCCTGCCTTGTAGTACTTCGTTCCCTGTCTTCGCAGCTTCTATTCCTTCGAACACAATTTACCTGTCTGTTATAGTTAGGTCGCTCTGTATTTTTTCTATTATTAAAATCTTGTCTATTATTATTAGTACTGTTATTAAAATGTTGTCTATTATAATTAGTATTATTATTAAAATTTTGTCTATTATAACTAGTATTATTATTAAAGTTCTGTCTATTTGGATTAGTGTTAGTATTATTAAAATTTTGTAAATTATCACCATACCTAGTATTATTGTTATATGATTGTCTATATTGTTGAATATCATTTTTATTATATTGAAAGTTATTATTGTTTTTTCTGTTGTTATTATTACTTGTCATATTGCCTCTTTGTATTCTTTGAATAAAATTAATAAAACTATCTATTGTTTGAATATTTTGTACAGTTACTGTTTGGACAACATCAGCATCAAAATGTCTAGATACATTTAAGACTGTTTCATCCTCTCTAAGTGGTGGTTCTAAATATTTTGCAACTGTTATCAGTTTTAATGCATAATCTACCATATTTGATTTTAAATTTTGATTATACTTTCCAAAATATAGAATTTCTCTAAACTTGGCTTGCTCTAATTCACCCCAATAATAATTTAAAAATTTATTTTCAAATGTTTGAAAGTTATCTAAATCATTTTCAATACTAGCAAACCAAGTTGCTGCATTGTCATTTAATGTCATTCTAATATAATCTTTAATATCATTAATATTATTCACAAATCTTAATTTATGTTTTAAACTATTTATGTATACTCTAGGATGCAAATTTTTTATATTACCAGAGAATTTAATCCCAGTCTCATTTGTTAAATTTAAATAAGGTCTCCCTATGTCTCTCATTTGTGAAATATCATCTATTCTCTGTTCCACATTTCTTATTTGATTACTATTTATTTGGATATTTTGTTGTATATCGTCTAATTTTTCTTCTGTGTTTCTCCTGTCTTCGTTAATTTTTACTTCTAAGTTACATTTCTGTAACTCTATTTTCTGTTCTATCTCTATTTTATTATCTTGAATAATCCTCTTTACTTCTGTCCTCTCATTGTCTATCCTTTTCTTGTAGTCATTCCGTATACTTTTTATTTCATTTGCAACTTTTTTCTCTGCAGCTTCAAGTTTTTTATCCATTTGTTTTTCCATTTGTTTTACAATTTTGTTATTATTATCTTCTATTTTCTTTTCTAATTTTCTATAATTCTCTTCCAATTTCTGTTCCATTTTTTTCATGTCTTCTTTGACTTCTTTTGAATTCTCTTCCAATTTTTTTATGTCTTCTTTGATTTCTTTTGAATTCTCTTCTATTGTCTTGTTCATCTGCATCATTAATGACATCAAAGCTGCCATATTGACATTTTCCTCTCTTTCTGGATTCATTTCTCCAGTATCTTGTGGAACTTGAACTAAACTCTCCTCTTGTATAGGTTGTGTTTCTACTTCCACATCTTCTTCATTCTTTTTGCTTCTTGTACCTTTCTTTCCTTGAGACATTTTGAGACTTTACTTGTTCAAATATAATTAAAAATAAAATCTATAATTTTTTCTTTCTACTGATAATTAATTTAATTATATGAGAGCACTTATCTTCCCAAACTAATTCTTTTAAATAGAGAGCCACCGCGTTGGGTGCCAAATTGTTATGATGTGTTTTTTGTTTGAATGATGAGCAATGAGTATTTTTAATAATATAATATATAGGGTTTTTATCGCGGTTCTCAAAGAATTAGCTTGTAAGTACTTTTTTAAATTATCTTTATTATAACTATTATGAAACACACATATATATCTAACCTAGTCAATGTAAATTTAAAATAAACTATCTTTAAACTGATATTCTTATAAAACTAATTAAATTCTATAGACAATCTAAAATTTAAACAAACTATCTTCAAAATTGAAATTGTTATGACACTAACTAAATTATATTAACAAAATTTTGTACCTTTCTTTCACTGAATGCCTAAATGAACTATTTTCCACTAAGTATATAGATTCTAATCACCACTGAATGTCTTCGTACTTCAGTTATCCTTGTTTTTTGTGAAATTACTTTTTTCAATTATCAGCTTCTACCAATTTAAGATATATTTTTCTTCACCAGCATCTATACACCACCAACCAAACCAGCAAACAGCATTTATATTTATTCTTCTTTTCAATATACCAATATCTAATTATTATAAGTTGATTTATACTAATCTCCAACCATAATATAATTTAATTTCTTCCAATATACCTTTTTTTTATCTTCAATAATTATTTGTGTATAATTATAAATGTGCATTAAATTATATGCATAATTTTTAATCTTCATTTAACTCACTATATTAAACTATTGGACTATTTGTACTTGATTCACTGACTCTAACTAACTTTCATAATAAACTGCTTGACTTCTGACTAAAAAACTTAAAAACTGCCATAAACTGCCATCTTGAATCCAAATCACGGGTATTTATATGTTTTTGGATTTTCTAGAACCATCTCGTAAGATATCATGTTCTAATTTGTTCTATCAAATACTTGTCTGAATTTTCTGGAACAAACCATTTCGCAAACATGGCCATCTCCGGAGATCCAGAGAATTCCATTCTTTTCTATTAATAATTTTGTTTACATTTAGGCTTTTCAGATCAGAATAAACATTCAAATTAGTAACTAACACTCTAATTTAATAAAATACACATTTCAAACAATATAACCCACTTATATTCGTAAAAATTCTTAAACGTCACTTCAGAGTAAGTATATCTGTCATTCGAGAGTATTTTTGGTTGCCTAGGCACATGGCTCACTTAAATCTATTTACAATATTAAAATACAACTTTTTACACTTATTATATGCTAATTTATTAAAAATGCCCTCACATAAATATATTTTTATAAATTCTCTAGTATATAACTTATTTAAAATAATCAAATACCTTTTTATATCTAATATTATGTAGTATATAACTTATAAATTATTTTCTATAAACCCTAATCGTATCAATACCCCAAAATAATATTTAAAATAAATAATTTACTTATTATTTTTTTAAATATTAATTTTCTCATACCTTATTAAATTTAATAAATCAATTTTTTTTTATTTAAAATGTGTTAAATACATCCCTGTTTGCTGTCTATATCAAAGCATAGAACAACGGATCACAGTTCAGCTATTCTATGGTCAAACTGTCATGTCAAATGAGAGAATAAAATATAACCTTAATTAAAATATAATAGATATTGTGTTCTGTTTATTTATAGACAAAATCTAGGAATTATTTCCATTCAAAATAACTTCATCAATATAAATTGGTAAGTTTTTCCACTTAATTATATTAGAAAGACATTTTTATAGCAATTATAGTATCTAACCCCAAATTATGATTTTTAGGGTACCAAACAATTTCCATATGTACAAAATTCAACAAGTATGATGTCAAATTTATTCACAACAAAGAAATCTACCATCTATCTATGAAATGGATCTATCAGTAAGTTATTAGTGTTATTATATTTGTGTTAAAGGTATAGAAATCATTATTCAATCTCTTCATGATATTGAAAAATGTCGTTGATATGAAATATGCCTCTTAGTCTGTTCTCTGCATCTATTAACACATAACTATTTAGTCCATTCTGATTTTCAATTGTATATGGACCTTCAAACATTGGTTGTAATTTCTTACAACGGTTTTCTTTAACATTACTTTTTCTAAGTGAACGAATTAACACTAGGTCTCCTTTTTGAAATGTGATTGGTTTTTTTATATTTCGATTTTGTCTTCTGATATATTTTTCAGCTTTCCTCCTAATTCGGTTATTCACTTTCTGCATTACTTGTTCTAACATATCCTGATTATATTCACTAATCCACTTTCTGTTTCCTATATGGCCAAACATTAAATATTCTGGTACTTCCTCTGTATTCAAATTATGTGTATTATTTAAAAAATATTCTACTTGTGGTATATGTTGCTGCCAAGTTTCGTGTTGATTTTGGCACAGTATCCTTAAATATTTTATAACTTCTTTAATATATCTTTCTGCAGGATTTGCCTGAGGATGTCTGATACTTGTAAAATGAATGTTGATTCCCTTTTTCTCACAAAATGCCCGAAATTTTTGGTTGTTAAAATATGTAGCATTATCTATTATGCAATTTCTAAATGGTCCTATTTCTTCGAAAAATTGATTAATATATAATTTTAATGTTTTAACATTTGTTCTAGAGCAGGGATATAGTTTAATAAATTTTGTATATAAATCAACTATCACTAGTATATGCTTTTTTCCTGTTGGACTGAGAACTAAATTTGAAATAAAATCCATGGAAACTGTATTTAGTTTTTCATATACAACATTAGATTTATATGTGTTCTGGTTTTTGAAATTCTTTTCTTTGTTTAGTTGACACATTGGGCATTGGGTAGTAATTTCTTTTGCTATACTTATGTCATTCTTTGCAAAATAATTGTCCCTAAATAGCATCCATAGCTTTCTTGAACCAATATGCATATAATTGTTATGTAAATTTTTCAATATTTTCTTTGCTAAAGTTCTATTTATTACATATACTTCTATGCCATTTATTATTTTATAATATACTCCATCTTTCCTAAGGACTTTTTGTTTTTCACTCAAATTGATCTGATCTCTTATAATTTCTTCTTTAGAATATAATCCAGTACTTTCTACTAATTGATTTAATCCAATTTTTATTGTTCGCTGCCCTTTTTGTGATGTATTTTCTAACCTTGATAAAGCATCTGCCACTATATTAGATTTTCCAGAAATGTATTTGATTTCAAAGCAGTATTCACTAAGTATTAGACTCCACCGATGTATTCTACTGTTTCCATATTTGTTATTTAATATAGACGTTAAAGCTTGGTGATCTGTTTCTATTGTAAATTCATTACCCAACAAATAAAATCTTAATTTTGTGACACAGTGTATTATACTTGCTAGTTCTAATTCTGAAACTGAGTAACCCTTTTCATGTGGCTTTGTAATTCTTGAAATGAATTGTATTGGGTATTCGACCCCATCATGTATTTGTAATAATACCCCTGATAATCTCTCTATTGATGCATCTGTTCTTAATATGAATGGCTGTGTGTAGTCAGGATAGTATATTTTCAAATTTGACAGAAAAATGTTTTTAATCTCTTGGAATGCTAGTTCTCTTCTCTGATCCCATCTCCATTTTACACCTTTTCTCAGTAGTTCAAGTAATGGAATTTCTTTTATACTTAGATCTGGTATCATCCTTTTATAATAATTAATTATTCCAATAAATCCTCTTAAAGTTCTTAAATTGTGTGGTGTTTTATATTCCTGAATGACTTGTGTCCGTTCTGGATCCATTTCGATTCCCTTAGTGTTAAGTTTATAACCTAGATAGATGACTTCTTTTTGAAAAAATGTACATTTTTCTTGATTTATTTTTAGTCCCACTTTGTCTAATCTATTTATTATAATTTTTAGGTGTTTCTCATGATCTTCAGCTGTTTTAGAAAAAATTAATATATCATCAATGTAGTGAATTACAAAATGTTCATATTGATCCAAAATATCATGAAGACATCTACATAGAGCACTGCAAGATGATTGAAGTCCAAATGGTACTACTTTGAATTGATATACTACTCCATCTATCTGAAATCCTGTATACTGTCTACTTTTTCTTTCTAGAGGTATTAACCAGAAACTATGCTGTAAATCAATTTTAGTGAAAAATGACATTCCTGTAATTCTTCCTAATATTTCATCTATACTCATTGGTGCTTCAAATTGCTTTTCAGTAATCTTGTTAATATTCCTTGCATCCAAACATAACCTGATTTCACCTGATCTTTTTCGTACTACTACTATGGGGTTAATAAAACGTGTGTCTGCCTTCTCAATGATCCCATCTTCTAACATATTATTAATTGTTTTGTTTACTTCTTCTCTGTATTTATATGGTATTGGGTATGATTTTGTTTTAAAATCTTTTTCTTCTTTAACTTTTATACTATGGATATAATTTTGTGCAATTCTATTTTCTTTATTGACAAGTCCCTTGTGTTGCTGCAATATGGAAATGACTATTGATTTATATTCTTCAGGGCAATTTAAAACTTTCATCATATCTTCTTCTTTACAAATCACATTATTCTTCAATATGTACTCATTATTCCTTGCTTCCAATTTTACGCACTCCGCCTCGTAGGCATCTATCTGCTTAAAATTTCCATTCCTTAAATATTCACTACAATAATTATTCTTTACATTCTTCTGGGACATTTCCCTATCATCAAAATACATTTCTTCTTCATAAACATCATTATTTTCTTTTAATAATATCCTATCAACTCTTATTCCTTCTTCTACCTCATCTTTCTGCATAAATTTAATTATTTGCCCTTCCAAAGTTACCATTTTTTCTTCAAAATCTATCTTTACTTTCTTCTTTTCCAATTCATCATTTCCCATTAATATATCAACACATAAATCCTTGACAATAAATCCTTGCATATTAATTTCTTTATTAAGAATATTAATTTTAAAATTGGCTAGTTTATCAATTTCACCCAACTTCTTATTATTTGCACCAATAATTTTAATTTTTGGAATCTTTATTATATCTGATAGTTTTAATGTATTAAAAATAAAATTCTCCGAGACTAAAGTACTTTCTGAACCAGTATCTATCATAATCTTAATCATTTTATTTTTGGCCAAAGCATTTATATAAATTAAATTAATAGATTCAATAATTTTATCTTCATCTAAAGAAATAAATTCAGAAGGTTTTTCATAATAGCAATGGCCTAACTTGTAATTCAGAAAGTTTACTGCACAAAATTTTGATTATTAGAATTGTCAGATTGTATCTGACCACTTGGATCTGATGTCCTATGTCTTTCCTTACTATGACTTCTACTCACATTTTCCTGCCTTGTAGTACTTCGTTCCCTGTCTTCGCAGCTTCTATTCCTTCGAACACAATTTACCTGTCTGTTATAGTTAGGTCGCTCTGTATTTTTTCTATTATTAAAATCTTGTCTATTATTATTAGTACTGTTATTAAAATGTTGTCTATTATAATTAGTATTATTATTAAAATTTTGTCTATTATAACTAGTATTATTATTAAAGTTCTGTCTATTTGGATTAGTGTTAGTATTATTAAAATTTTGTAAATTATCACCATACCTAGTATTATTGTTATATGATTGTCTATATTGTTGAATATCATTTTTATTATATTGAAAGTTATTATTGTTTTTTCTGTTGTTATTATTACTTGTCATATTGCCTCTTTGTATTCTTTGAATAAAATTAATAAAACTATCTATTGTTTGAATATTTTGTACAGTTACTGTTTGGACAACATCAGCATCAAAATGTCTAGATACATTTAAGACTGTTTCATCCTCTCTAAGTGGTGGTTCTAAATATTTTGCAACTGTTATCAGTTTTAATGCATAATCTACCATATTTGATTTTAAATTTTGATTATACTTTCCAAAATATAGAATTTCTCTAAACTTGGCTTGCTCTAATTCACCCCAATAATAATTTAAAAATTTATTTTCAAATGTTTGAAAGTTATCTAAATCATTTTCAATACTAGCAAACCAAGTTGCTGCATTGTCATTTAATGTCATTCTAATATAATCTTTAATATCATTAATATTATTCACAAATCTTAATTTATGTTTTAAACTATTTATGTATACTCTAGGATGCAAATTTTTTATATTACCAGAGAATTTAATCCCAGTCTCATTTGTTAAATTTAAATAAGGTCTCCCTATGTCTCTCATTTGTGAAATATCATCTATTCTCTGTTCCACATTTCTTATTTGATTACTATTTATTTGGATATTTTGTTGTATATCGTCTAATTTGTCTTCTGTGTTTCTCCTGTCTTCGTTAATTTTTACTTCTAAGTTACATTTCTGTAACTCTATTTTCTGTTCTATCTCTATTTTATTATCTTGAATAATCCTCTTTACTTCTGTCCTCTCATTGTCTATCCTTTTCTTGTAGTCATTCCGTATACTTTTTATTTCATTTGCAACTTTTTTCTCTGCAGCTTCAAGTTTTTTATCCATTTGTTTTTCCATTTGTTTTACAATTTTGTTATTATTATCTTCTATTTTCTTTTCTAATTTTCTATAATTCTCTTCCAATTTCTGTTCCATTTTTTTCATGTCTTCTTTGACTTCTTTTGAATTCTCTTCCAATTTTTTTATGTCTTCTTTGATTTCTTTTGAATTCTCTTCTATTGTCTTGTTCATCTGCATCATTAATGACATCAAAGCTGCCATATTGACATTTTCCTCTCTTTCTGGATTCATTTCTCCAGTATCTTGTGGAACTTGAACTAAACTCTCCTCTTGTATAGGTTGTGTTTCTACTTCCACATCTTCTTCATTCTTTTTGCTTCTTGTACCTTTCTTTCCTTGAGACATTTTGAGACTTTACTTGTTCAAATATAATTAAAAATAAAATCTATAATTTTTTCTTTCTACTGATAATTAATTTAATTATATGAGAGCACTTATCTTCCCAAACTAATTCTTTTAAATAGAGAGCCACCGCGTTGGGTGCCAAATTGTTATGATGTGTTTTTTGTTTGAATGATGAGCAATGAGTATTTTTAATAATATAATATATAGGGTTTTTATCGCGGTTCTCAAAGAATTAGCTTGTAAGTACTTTTTTAAATTATCTTTATTATAACTATTATGAAACACACATATATATCTAACCTAGTCAATGTAAATTTAAAATAAACTATCTTTAAACTGATATTCTTATAAAACTAATTAAATTCTATAGACAATCTAAAATTTAAACAAACTATCTTCAAAATTGAAATTGTTATGACACTAACTAAATTATATTAACAAAATTTTGTACCTTTCTTTCACTGAATGCCTAAATGAACTATTTTCCACTAAGTATATAGATTCTAATCACCACTGAATGTCTTCGTACTTCAGTTATCCTTGTTTTTTGTGAAATTACTTTTTTCAATTATCAGCTTCTACCAATTTAAGATATATTTTTCTTCACCAGCATCTATACACCACCAACCAAACCAGCAAACAGCATTTATATTTATTCTTCTTTTCAATATACCAATATCTAATTATTATAAGTTGATTTATACTAATCTCCAACCATAATATAATTTAATTTCTTCCAATATACCTTTTTTTTATCTTCAATAATTATTTGTGTATAATTATATGCATAAATAATTATATGCATTAAATTATATGCATAATTTTTAATCTTCATTTAACTCACTATATTAAACTATTGGACTATTTGTACTTGATTCACTGACTCTAACTAACTTTCATAATAAACTGCTTGACTTCTGACTAAAAAACTTAAAAACTGCCATAAACTGCCATCTTGAATCCAAATCACGGGTATTTATATGTTTTTGGATTTTCTAGAACCATCTCGTAAGATATCATGTTCTAATTTGTTCTATCAAATACTTGTCTGAATTTTCTGGAACAAACCATTTCGCAAACATGGCCATCTCCGGAGATCCAGAGAATTCCATTCTTTTCTATTAATAATTTTGTTTACATTTAGGCTTTTCAGATCAGAATAAACATTCAAATTAGTAACTAACACTCTAATTTAATAAAATACACATTTCAAACAATATAACCCACTTATATTCGTAAAAATTCTTAAACGTCACTTCAGAGTAAGTATATCTGTCATTCGAGAGTATTTTTGGTTGCCTAGGCACATGGCTCACTTAAATCTATTTACAATATTAAAATACAACTTTTTACACTTATTATATGCTAATTTATTAAAAATGCCCTCACATAAATATATTTTTATAAATTCTCTAGTATATAACTTATTTAAAATAATCAAATACCTTTTTATATCTAATATTATGTAGTATATAACTTATAAATTATTTTCTATAAACCCTAATCGTATCAATATATATATATATATATATATATATATATATATATATATATATATATATATATATATATATATATATATCGTTTATTCTACATGATTCTGGCAGTTGCTTATCTAACCGTATTCTGGATCTACAGCCATTTACACATACTTAACGAGTTGGATCAGTTCTTTGGGGATTAAGAGTTCTGTCATTGAAATTTCTCATCTGATCTTTTTCAATGCTGTCATGTGCTTATCGAAAGTACATACTATTAAATGCCCCTTCGTTTTCAGGTAGTTTGCTTAGAATAAAAAATCTGATCTATTGTCAATCTATTTTTACTAAAACCAGCTTGGTGTTCCCCTACGAAATTTTCTACAAAATAGGATATTCGATAACATATTGTACGGCATATTAAGCAGGAGATTCCGCTACTATCAAATGCTCCTATTATCATATAAAATAAATGCAGAACCAGCTGTTTATAAAACATTTCACAAAAAGTTGATACACCTATAACCAATCTGATTAAAATTTTCATCAATGCTTATTTACTTAGGCTAAAATACTTATCCAATGTTTGCTTATAATTCATAATATTTCTTATTGTTACTGATTGTTGCAATTTCAACAGGATAATTATACTTTTAGATAATGGACTGCATGGACTCGTGGTACATTCTCTTTGTTGTTCCTGATCCATTCAACCTATATTTATATATAAATATATAATATATATATTGTTATGATTATTTATTTTGACTTTAATCTTAGTTTATTGAGCCAATAAAAAAATATAACTTATTTGTTATCAAAAGTAAAATAAACTCCTTATATTATCTGTGTTCGATGGATTCAAAGATTTTCTAGTTGTCTTTTATCGGGAAGAGAAGAAGGATAAGAATAAAAATATATTATATTACAAAAATTTACGTTTCTTTATTTTATATGAACGAATAAAACAATTATCAAATTCTGTCGTTAACTTATCGATCAGCATACAAGAAAATAAATCAAATTTTTATAATAATAAGATTTTAAATCTACATAAATTTATATTACATGAAAACCAATTTTATTTAAATTTTTCTTTACTTGAAAACAAGAAACAACAAAACTTTAAACTTTTGATTAGCCTACCAAAACCTTAGTTCTTAAATTTGAATGCTAATGACCATGATGTCCAACCGATCCTTCACAGATATAAAATTTAATTGTACAAACACTTACAGCTTATTTTCTTGTTGAGTTTTATGTTGGAACATACCCAGAAAAGTCCAGTCTCCTCAACGATGTGATCTCTCCTCTTTGGCACCTCGGCTCCTTCCTAACGTATCTGCAAACCTCCTGCAGACTACACAAAAACACCTGATTTACTTCTCCAAACTCAGCTACTTATTTATGACACAAGGACCTCCTTTTGTCAACTTGATGCCGTAAGAATACTTTCACATATACTTTACAAAATGCCCACGGTAGCTACAAGGACCTCTTTTAATCTACTTGTTATCTCCTTCTGCAAAATTATTCACTTATTTTTACAATGCCCGTATCCAAACTCACGAACCACACTCTATCTTGAGACAAACGACTGTTTCTTTCGATGACCAAATTATCACTAACTTCTCCGGTCTCATGATCGGCTTACAAATTCCCATTTAAAAACGACCGTCCAATCAAAAGCTCAA
This sequence comes from Diabrotica undecimpunctata, assembly GCF_040954645.1. Lineage (NCBI taxonomy): Eukaryota > Metazoa > Arthropoda > Insecta > Coleoptera > Chrysomelidae > Diabrotica > Diabrotica undecimpunctata. The sequence continues at coordinate 101,453,837 of NC_092810.1, forward strand.
ATTGTGTTTACCATGATTTTGGAAAAGCCTAATTTCGGTTTCAGAGAAAAACTAAATAGCTTACTTTAAAATTGGTTTTGTCAATACACAATTTATACATATTTCAAAAGATTAGAATATGGTCATTTAATACTCGACTATACAAACAATGAAAAGATTAACTTACAGGTAAAATGTCTTCTAATTCTAAACAAAGGTTTTTTTGATATAATTTTGTTTGAAACGGAAAAAGGTCGTTTGCCAAACAAATTTCTATTCTTATCTACACTAAATCTTATCTTAAATTATTATATACATTTTTGTTTATAATGATATCTTAAAATTTTATTCCGATGGATATTTTTATTTATTTTTTTTTGGTTGGGAAAGAAAAAGTATGACAAATCCCCGCCTTTGCATATGATAAAAATTACTGAATTATGCAGGGATTTTTCTCTATGCAAAAACAATACCAGTATTTTATTCATAATATTTGTAAACATCGTTGATATTATAAATTCCCCTAATCTTGTCTGATTCTATGTGCTTCAACTCATAACTATTTATCCCATTCTCATTGTTTACTATGGCACTATACAAAAACAGGCATTAACTTTCCGCACACGTTGCTAGGTATGTTGGACACGCGCAATGCTCTCACCATAACCTTCTCACCTTTTTTGAAAGTAATTGGTCTTCTTTTCCTATTTTGGTCTTGCCTCTGGATATATTTTTCGTTTGCTCTCCGCAATCTTTTCTGCACATTTTCCATTATCTGTGTGTATTCCTTTTGTTCTCTATCTTCCCATGGTCTTAGTGGCATTATACCCTTCATTATATATTCTGGGGTCTCTTTCGTTACGGTGCTCGGGATGGTATTTAGATACGTTTCTACTTCGGCGACTTTCCTATCCCATCGTCGATGTTGACCCTCTGTTGTAATCCGTAGAAACTTCGTCACTTCCTGTATAAACCGTTCCGAAGGATTACTCTGTGGATGTCTGATACTAACAAAATTTGTCTCTATTCCCCGTTCTCGAAGTTGTCCCTTGAAACGATCATTTCTAAAATATGTTGCATTGTCTAGAAGAATCCTTCTTGGTGTTCCTACGGTGGCTATAAAATTGTCGATTTTTCTCATTATTTCTTCCCCTTTCGTGGTACGGCAACTGTATAATTTTACATATTTGGAAAACACATCTACCATGACTAAAACATGTTTATTCCTCTTCGTCGTCATAATTAGATCGCTTAACATATCTATTGCTACAGTATCTAATTTGTTCCGGGATATAATATTTTTTGTAACGTTTTCATTTTTGAAATTTCTAATTTTATATTTTTGACAGATCTGGCACTTTTGTGTAATTTCTTTTGCGATGCGGTAATCTTGTCGGCAAATATAATTTTCTCGAAAAACCAGCCAGACTTTTCTGCTACCGATATGTCCATTGTCTTCGTGTAAATTTTTTTTACAATCTTCTCTGCCAATGTTTGTGTCACCAAATATAGTTCCCTTCCGTCTATTCTCTTAAAATATATGTCGTTTTCTATTTCCGCTCTTCTTTTTTCTCTTTCCTCCAATTCTCCTTGGTCTCTTCTTATTTCATTTAATGAGAATACACCTTCTTCTTGTGTCAAGATATTTAGTCCCACATGTAACGTAATTGCTTCCTTTTTTCCTGTGTCTTCATCCCATGTTAGCGCGTCGGCTATGATATTGTCTTTTCCTTTGATATACCGGAATTCAAAATCGTACTCCTGTAGTAATAGAATGCCTCTATGTATCCGATTATTCACCAATCGGTTCTTCATGATGTGAACCAAAGCGGCATGATCCGTCTCGATTGTGAATTTAGCTCCCAATAAGTAATATCTTAATTTGTTTACACAAAATAGTACACTGGCAAATTCCAATTCTGTCACACTATATTTTCTTTCGTGAGTTTTGGTCACCCGAGATATAAAACATATTGGCACTTCTTGGTCGTTTTGTATCTGTGACAAAACTCCTGCAAACTTTTGTATTGACGCATCAGTTCGGAGTATGAATGGTAGATTATAATTGGGGTGGTATATTTTTGTTCCTTTTGTAAATTCTTGTTTTAATATTTGAAAAGCCTTCTCCTGTTCTTCTTTCCAATTTCATTTTATCCCTTTCTTCAGCAATTTTATTAGAGGAATTTTCTTTTGGCTTAAATCGGGAATTAGTTTTTTAAAATAATTGATCGTGCCAAGAAAACCTCTCAATGTTTTTAAATTCGTTGGTCTTGGATATTCATCAATGAGCTTGACTCGGTCTTCGGCTAAGCTAACTGTTGTAGTGTCCAATTGAAAACCTAGATAAATTACTTCCTTTTGGAAAAATTGACATTTTTCGATGTTTAATTTTAATCCCGCTCTGTCCAATTCTTCCAGAATTATCTTTATATGTTTCATATGGCTCTGTATATCTCGTGAAAAAATCAACAAATCATTGATGTAATGGACTATGAAATCTTCGTATCGATTTAAAATAGAATGTAGAGCCCGTACCAATGCTGCACAAGCGCTTTGTAAACCAAAAGGCACTACCTTGAACCTGTATACAATACCATCAATTGAGAACGCGGTATAGTTTCTACATTTTTCAGCTAAAGGTATCAACCAAAAACTATGCTTTAAATCAATTTTAGAGAATATGTGTGATCCTGTAATTCTTCCAAATATGGCCTCGATGTTTAGAGGTGATTCATATTGTGATACCGTGTGCTGGTTGATATTTCTGGCATCTAAACATAGTCTTAATTCTCCACTGCTTTTTTTTAGTATTACAATTGGATTAATATACGGAGAATCACATCGTTCAATTATTTGATCTTCCAACATTTTATTAATTTCTTCTTTCACCTGTTGTCGATATTTATATGGGATCGGGTAAGTCTTCGATCGAAAGTTTCCCAAGTTTTTTTACCTCAAAACAATGTTCGTACTTTTTTGCCACTCTGTTTTCCTCATTTATTAAAGTTTCGTGTTCTTTTAACATCAGACGCACCTCATTTTATTTTTCTTCTCCACATATCAATTTTCTTTCTTTTTCCTCAGATTCTTGACATATATTTATCGCCCATTTTTCCTCCTCTTTTTCATCAATCTCTTCCTTAAATACCACTTTTTCAATCATATCCTTTTCAATTTCCTTTGTTGACACTATTTCTTCTTCTTCTTCGGGGCTCATCCCTTCTTTTAAGGAATCTCCGGTATTGACTTCCTTTATCCTTTTCTTAAGTTTTCTTCCTTTTCTTCTTTGTCCTTGCTTTGTTGACAAATTCATTTCCACTGTTTGTTCTTTTTCCGAATTATCAATTTTCTTTTTCCCATGTTCATTTTCCTGTTCTCCTTCTTTTTCTTCTGTTAGTTTCATCGTATTATTTTTGAAATCTATGACTACATGTTTTTCTGCCTGCATTGTAGTGCATACATTTTCTCATCCAATGGTACCCTCACTAGTATTCCTTCATTTATCGTTGCCAATGTCCGTTTATTTGCACCCACCAAATTTACCCTTGGTATTTTGTAACATAAATTTGTCAAACTCACTTCTTCTATTAATTTTCTGTTTACCAATGTTATTTCTGAACCAGTGTCTATCAAAATTTTGATTGGTCTATTTTTTATGAAACCATCTACAAATTTTAAATTAACTCCTCTTCTTTCCTCATTATTTCCTGCTAATTTAATGAATTCCTTCGGATGACAAAAAATTCCTGTCTGGTTTTTTGGTTTTAGTGGGTGCTTTCGTGAAAAACCGTCTGTTGTTCTTCCGTATTTCTTCTTTCATCGCTGTGTCTTTCATTCTCATTTTCCTTTATTTGTGTATGATTTACCTCTCTTCTGTTTTCTTTTGGTCTGTCATATCCGTTCCGGTTTCCACGATATTCCTGTTCATTTCGTCTATTGTAATTTCTGTTTTCGGGATATGCGCGTGTGTTATTTCTGTTGTGATTTTCTCGATATCTGTCCTCATTTCATAGCCGATTTCTGAAATCATCATTTCCTCTTCTGTTTTCCCTATTTTCGTTTTCCTTCCTGGGAATAAATTCTCGTCTAGTGTAATCACTCCTAAAATTTTGTCCTCTGTCTCTCTGTATTCCTGAGTTTCTCGGTGTCTGTAATTTTCTTGTGACCTTCTTGCTCTTTTTTTCTGTATCCGTGATGCCCTTATTTGTAGGAATTGGCATAAACTATCGATGTCTTTGTAGTTTTGTAGATTGATTTGATCTTCAATTGTGTCATCAAAATGTCTTGCAATCAACTCTACTAATTGCTCGGATGAATAATTGTATTGCAGATGTTTTGCGTTATTATATATTTGCAATGCGTATGTTTTTTCTAATATACCCATCCTCTCATGGTATTTCCCATTTTGCAATTCTTTGTTTATCTGTAATTGCTCTGTCTTTCCCCAGAAAAAACTCAGAAATTTATTTTCAAATTCTTGCCAATTTTCAAATTCCTTCACTTTGCTGTCGAACCATAGACACGCCTCATCTTTGAGATAATTTCTGATCATTTCCTTAGCTGTCTCAAAGTTTCCCATGTATTGTATCTTCTTCTTTAGATTATTCATGAACGGTACGGGGTGAAGTTTTCTTACATCCCCGCCAAACTGTAATTTTACCTCGCTTGTTCCCTGGATAAACATTTCCCTTCTCTCCCCGGAATTTTGTTCCTTTTTGATTTCCTCCATTTTTCTTTCTATTTCTCGCATGTCTTTTTGTAGCGCCATTTCAAATTTTTCTTCTAACTGATCTAACTCCTTTTTCTGACAATTTCGTATCTCCTTCATTGTATTTTGGATATCTTTAATCTCTGTCTCTTGTTTTGCATTTTTTAGGGTTATTTCTTCTATCTGTTGTATCAGTTCTTTCTTTATCCCCTCAACACATCCTTTAATTTCCTGTTCATAGTTTTCCAGACGCTGCTCTATATTCCTGTTATTTAGTTCTATTGCTTGCCTTGTTTCCCGTTGGTTTTCTTCCATTGTTTGTTTTGTTTCATCCATTATGTGTTTTGTTTCCAGTTGATTTCTATCAATTTTCTTTGATGTTTCAATTTGGTTTTTCTCTATTGTTTGTGTCTGTATTTGCATCATTGCTAATAATTTTTCCAGCATCCCTGTTTCTTTCCTTTCCTCCATTATTGTAGCATTTCCTTCATTATCCGATCCTTCATCAATAATTGTTTCCTCTTCTATCTTATCCTCTTTCCTTTCTTGCGTTTTGCTTTGACTCCTTGTGGTCGACATGTTCGTTAGAATATTTATCCCCGCCAAATATGAAGTTTAGAAATTTGTGCAATAATATTCCCGCCAAATATGAAATTCGAGAAATGTTGCAAAGACGAAAACTTTTCCTCTTATCCCAAATGCAATAAATTCAAATAAATGCAATAAAATTTTAAAACTTTTGTCAGTTGTAAAAATCAATCAAATATCATAAATTATATCATGTAAAAATTTGTACCTAGAGAAATTTGAAATGTAATGTCATAAAAGCAAATATTATAAACTTTAACCATCGGCAAATAAATTTTCAATCAATCTGCTTTCTTTCTCTATCCGTTTAAATTTTAACTAGAAATACTTTCTACGCCTTACATGTTGGGGGCCATTTGTTATGATTATTTATTTTGACTTTAATCTTAGTTTATTGAGCCAATAAAAAAATATAACTTATTTGTTATCAAAAGTAAAATAAACTCCTTATATTATCTGTGTTCAATGGATACAAAGATTTTCTAGTTGTCTTTTATCGGGATAGAGAAGAAGGATAAGAATACAAATATATTTTATTACAAAAATTTACGTTTTTTTATTTTATATGAACGAATAAAACAATTATCAAATTCTGTCGTTAACTAATCGATCAGCATACAAGAAAATAAATCAAATTTTTATACTAATAAGATTTTAAATCTACATACATTTATATTACATGAAAACCAATTTTACTTAAATTTTTCTTTACTTGAAAACAAGAAACAACAAAACTTTAAACTTTTCATTAGCCTACCAAAACCTTAGTTCTTAAATTTGAATGCTAATGACCATGATGTCAAACCGATCCTTCACAGATATAAAATTTAATTGTACAAACACTTACAGCTTATTTTCTTGTTGAGTTGTATGTTGGAACATACCCAGAAAAGTCCAGTCTCCTCAACGATGTGATCTCTCCTCTTTGGCACCTTGGCTCCTTCCTAACGTCTCTGCAAACCTCCTGCAGACTACACAAAAACACCTGATTCACTTCTCCAAACTCAGCTACTTATTTATGACACAAGGACCTCCTTTTGTCAACTTGATGCCGTAAGAATACTTTCACATATACTTTACAAAATGTTATCTCCTTCTGCTGCAAACATCTCTGCAAAATCTCCTACAAAATGTTATCTACTTGTTATCTCCTTCTGCAAAACTATTCACTTCTTTTTACAATGCCCGTATCCAAACTCACGAACCACACTCTATCTTGAGACAAACGACTGTTTCTTTCGATGACCAAATTATTACTAACTTCTCCGGTCTCATGATCGGCTCACAAATTCCCATTTAAAAACGACCGTCCAATCAAAAGCTCAAATTGTGTTTACCATGATTTTGGAAAAGCATGATCAGAGAAAAACTAAATAGCTTACTTTAAAATTGGTTTTGTCAATACACAATTTATACATATTTCAAAAGATTAGAATATGGTCATTTAATACTCGACTATACAAACAATGAAAAGATTAACTTACAGGTAAAATGTCTTCTAATTCTAAACAAAGGTTTTTTTGATAATTTTGTTTTAAATGGAAAAAGGTCGTTTGCCAAACAAATTTCTATTCTTATGTACACTAAATCTTATCTTAAATTACTATATACATTTTTGTTTATAATGATATCTTAAAATTTTATTCCGATGGATATTTTTATTTATTTTTCTTTGGTTGGGAAAGAAAAAGTATGACAATATATATATATATATATATATATATATATATATATATATATATATATATATATATATATATATATATATAATATATATATAATATATATATATATATATATATATATATATATATATATATATATATATATCGTTTATTCTACATGATTCTGGCAGTTGCTTATCTAACCGTATTCTGGATCTACAGCCATTTACACATACTTAACGAGTTGGATCAGTTCTTTAGGGATTAAGAGTTCTGTCATTGAAATTTCTCATCTGATCTTTTTCAATGCTGTCATATGCTTATCGAAAGTACATACTATTAAATGCCCCTTCGTTTTCAGGTAGTTTGCTTAGAATAAAAAATCTGATCTATTGTCAATCTATTTTTACTAAAACCAGCTTGCTGTTCCCCTACGAAATTTTCTACAAAATAGGATATTCGATAACATATTGTACGGCATATTAAGCAGGAGATTCCGCTACTATCGAATGCTCCTATTATCATATAAAATAAATGCAGAACCAGCTGTTTATAAAACATTTCACAAAAAGTTGATACACCTATAACCAATCTGATTAAAATTTTCATCAATGCTTATTTACTTAGGCTAAAATACTTATCCAATGTTTGCTCATAATTCATAATATTTCTTATTGTTACTGATTGTTGCAATTTCAACAGGATAATTATATGTTTAGATAATGGACTGCATCGACTCGTGGTACATTCTCTTTGTTGTTCCTGATCCATTCAACCTATATATATATATATATATATATATATATATATATATATATATATATATATATATATATATATATATATAAATATATATATATATATATATATATATATACATATATATATATATATATATATATATATATATATATGTATATATATATATATATATTTATAAATATCCTAAGTAGTATAATTATTTTTTTAAAAATTCCTAAAAAAAAAAGATCTATAGGACCTTAAAACATAATTATAAAATTAGATTTATAAAAGACAACTGGAGGGAAGATATTTATAAATAGACAGACTTTAAAGAATAGTAGATCCTAATTGATTAAAAAATTGTTTGTTATAACCTTTTGTTAACATTTATTCAAAGTAAATTAATTTCATTTATTAATTTATTCTGAAGGGAGTGGTTATCGAAAGAGCATATATTACTTTGTTTGTGTTGAAGCAAATCCACCGCATTCAAACTTAAAATATTGCAAATTACTCTATTGAATCGTAGTGTGGCAAATGAATGACTGTGTATTCTCATGAAAAATAGAGCGCTTCAATCGTTGACCTTAGACTTGGCTTGATTTCATTCAATCCCAATGGAATTAACCCAGTCTAGGCTGGAGGTTAACAGATATTTCTGGTACCCAATTAGCACTCTGTGCTCGTTGTCGGATGGGGCGGGCATGTTGTAAATCATGACTCTAAAAGGGCAGTAAGGGCCAGTAACGTATCGTGTTGTCGAGATTACTTGTTACGCTGGCGTTTTGATGGCTTGTGTTTTTCGAGTTTAAAATTTCTCGATGTTCGACAGCTGACAAAAAAGTTTACTTACTGTTACATGTTTGAATACAAGCATATCTATGTCACGATATATGTACAACTCTATATTAGTTTCTAGTTTATATGAATAGAATTAGGTATACAGTGTTTGACAAAACAATTCAGAGATTTGTGTTATTTACTATGAGCACATCGATCATTTGAAAACCCCTTTGGCATATAATTTGATTTAAGTATATTTTTAACCCGGGATCAATTACTGATATATTTTAAATAAATATATTAATTCATCATTATTACAAGGCAGGCAATATATATTTACCTAAATAGGTCCTAGTACTCGTCGCACAGAAGAAAGAAGTTTTCAGTTCCTGTATTTACCGCATAGAGCACCCAAAATTTTGGTTGGTACTTCTATCAGACTGTAGTTGGGAGAGTTAACAGAGAGCTGTGCGTATGAAAGACTTTACTTCTAGGGATAGCTCGGTTCTAAACAGCTGGTGGCGGATTGGTTCTTTAATGTGTATGTGAAAGATATGGCACGGAAACAAGTCCATCGGCCACAGAATGTTTTATTTATGTTTAAAGATATATTTTTTGTTCTTGTTTGTTACGTTCGTTTTTTAGATATATGTATAAATCACTGAAGTTATCTGTTAAGTTATCACTGAAGTTATGTGTCGGTAATATGCCAAGCTTAAATAAATGCGACGGAATCGACCATGATTCGTTTTTAGGCGGAATACACTTGCCGAGAAGAGTTTGGTAGTCAAGTAATTGAATATGTATTTGGGTGGGAGTGGTGGGGTGTACCTGGAAATATGTACTTTGCAAGTTTTCAACAATATTCTCCCATTGCTGTTTCCATTTCAGCCTTATTTTATTTTTTATTGAGTTAAATATATCCCTTATTGTATAAATATGGCAAAAGACTCGATTCTGCACTGCTTCCTTAGCTAGAGTATCAGATTTTTCATTCTTTGGTATACCTACACGGCCTCTCACCCAAATAAATGTTATATTTAAATTTGCAATCATGGTTTTTAAACAACATAACATATGACACTTAATTCCTTCAATTTTTTTATTTTTTATACAGTCTAATGCAGATTTAGAATCTGTTAATATTACTCCTTCGGGTATGTTATTGGATCTTAACCAGGTAACACCTTTTATAATTGCAAAAAGCTCGGCAGTATAAATGCTACAAACAGGTGGTAATTTATATATCAATAATTGGTTTGTATATGGGATAAATACACCACAACCAACACCTTTTAGGATGTAATTTATTTGATAAAATGCAGTATACTTTAAAATTATAATTATGTGTGTTTTTATTAAAGATTTAAAAGGTATGGTATACATATATTGTAATTTGTTACTACCAAACAAATTTTGGACTCCATTGGTCTCAGTAACTGCTTCTGCGGGCGGGGAAGAATTTTTTAGTTTCCAATACTGGTTTGTTAAGACTTCTTTCACAATATGACTTAACGTGTTGATTATTTTTTACTCCCGGGGTTTTAGTTTTAACAAATATTTTTGCGATAATAATTGACAGCGAAAATCCAAAGGAAATTCATTACATTCTGCCAGTATTGCATTCTCTGGCGAGGATATCATTTCACCGATGCAAGTTCTAAGACATTTATATTGAACTCTATCTATTTTTTTAAGGTTGGTATTACTTGAAGATCCTTATAAACAACATCCGTAGTCAATGTTGGATCGCCCATAGTCTCTATAGAACATTAAAGCTATACTAGGAGTTGCGCCCCAACTTTGATTTGTTATGCACTTAAGTAAATTAAAACCTTTCTCGTATTTGCTTATTAGGTAACGTATATGACTTGACCATAGTAATTTTGTGTTAATTATGATACCTAAATATTTATATTCCTTAATTACCAACAGGGTACACCCACACAGGTTAAGGTTCCCCGATGAACGTAGTCTATGCCGAGTAAAAAAACATAATAAACATAAAACACTTTTCTGTAGAGAGGTTCATACCTACTTCTTTTGTCCATGCAACCACTGTATTAATAACGTTCTCTTGAACCCCAATGCAAGCATCATAAGTATCTTGAATGGAGCATATAAAGATATCGTCTGCATATTGGATGCATTTGATATAATTAGAGAAAAGTGAATGAATATTGGCAGAATATATATTAAATAATGTAGGACTAAGTACCGATCCCTGAGGCAACCCATGATAAACATTTCTTGGGCCGTGCAATACATTTCTTTGGTCTTTGATGTATGTAAATATATACATCGAGAGAAATATAATTGTAATATATTTAGAACAGTTATATTACTTAAACCAATATTAACTATTTTTTGTTTAAGTATATTTAGATTAACAGAGTCATAAGCTCCTTTTACATCAAGAAATATACAAGCAAGATACTTATTAGAAGAGAACGTTATTTGAATGTCATTAACTAAATGTGTTCATTGTGTGCATCCAACGTAAAATATCCCCTCCTAAAACCATACTGAGTAGTAGGTAAGAGAGTATTGTACTCGAGATACCACTCTAGCCTTGTTTTTATCATTCTTTCAAACGTTTTAGTTATACACGATAGTAAGGATATAGGACGATAGAAAGAAGCTAAGTTTCTATCTTTATTAGATTTTAATATTAAATAAGTAGTGACTTGTTTAAACTGTTCAATATATTTTCCATTTACCCACCATTCGTTGTATATATTTATTATATATCTGAGAGCAATTTCGGGTAGATTTTTAATGATATCATATGTAATAAAATCATAACCAGGGGCAGTACATCTACAGGTGGTAATTGCAGCTTTTAGTTCGTCAATGCTGAAATGCGTATCCATAGAGTGATTTACAGTATTGAATTTAGATCGTTTAAGCATATTTGGTACAAAGCTCATCACCTCATCAGAGATAACCAGAGATATTTTCTTGTGGCATGTTAAAGTAATTACGTTTACGTTAAAGGTTAAAGTACCTTTATTGACGTTTCAATTTCTACTTCGGAAATCGTTCTCAAAATACAAACATTAGTAAATTAAACAAATTTTGTTTTTGTATTTAAAATGTCAATTAACGTATTTTAACCTCTAATTGTGGCTTATTCCCATTTAAATAGTAATTACTGAATATGTTTAAATTTGAGGTAATTTTCAAAGTTTGTGTTCTTTTTATATATCTTATAGGCTTCTTTTCTGTTGTTAACAATAATTATAGTACATTCAATATCCCACCAGATGGGATTTTTTGTTTTTTACACGTATTTGAGGTTGCGTCTTTTATTGAAGAAAGGAATTTCTTAAGATAGTGTGATATGAATAGGGAAATGATTAGAACCAAGGGTATCGTTAATAGGATTCCATTCTGAAAGGCTAACAAGACTTGGAGAAACTAACGTAAGATCAATAATGGAAGGTATTTCATTCGGTCTGCCTATCTTGGTCGGTCGTCCATCAGTCAGAATAATCATGTTAGTAGTGTCGATGGCATATACCAATCGATTTACTTGAGTGGTATCTACTATGGAGCCCCAACGAGTGTGACGACAATTAAAATCGCAACATACAACAACATCACCCTGCAGCTGTGAAAAAAGTTTAGTCCAGTCATTTTTAGTTACTTGTATTTTGGGAGGTTTATAAATACAGACTAAGGAAATATTAAGGTCATTGATATACGCTGCACAAACTTTTATTTGAGAATGAAAATTTTTGCGGACTGGAATTTCATTAAAACTAGACAATCTTTTATAAGTATAGCAATGCCTCCGTATCCATCTGATCTAGCTACACGTATTATATTAAAACTTGGTAAATTGAATGTTCTATTTTGAGATAGACAAGTTTCATTTAGAAATATTATGTCAAATTTAGCTGTTGATGCGTTAAGAAAATTATAGACATTATGTTTATTTTTATTAATTGAGTTACAATTCCATTGGAATATATTTATCATGTAACAATAATTATCGTCACTATCAGAATCATTGTAATGTATTGTACCTACAATTGTTCTTAATTCTGTTCGTGTCTCTTGTAGTATTTGTTGGTTAGGAATTACTAAATGAAATTTTTTAAATATATTTTCAAAAATATCGGGGAGTTTTTGTAAGATTTGTATTTCTAATTTTTCTTTATATGATTGAAAAGATTCCCAGTGTCGATTAGGAATAATATGATTTGAATTTATATTTTTAATTTTGAAGGATTTATTTACGGAAACGGGAGAGACCGCTTTTCGCGTTTTAGTTTGTTGGGTAGAGGGACATGGTACCCAGTTTTTACTACTTGTGTAGGATAGTCGTTAGGTTTGGTATTACCATTTAATTCTGGAAAATTTTGGAGGTTATTTAAAATTTTGAATATATTATTTGTAACAATTTAGGAGTAAGATGGATTCGTTATTAAAACTTTGGCTTCCTTAAAAGATACATTTTGTTCAGACATAATCTTTTTAATCTTAAACTTGTTCCTGATATTTTGGACATTCTTTTGATACAGATTTATAGTAATATTTTCACATTATATACACCTAATCGTTATAAGTGCAATCGGCAGCTTCTTTGTCGTGATACATTTGTCCACATTTTTTACATTCAATTATTGTGCTTTTGTAATATTTAGCTGTATGACCATACCGGAGACACTTAAAACACTGCACGACCGGGTAAATGTAAGATTCAACAATAAATCTTACTAAATTAATCTTAACAAATTGTGGCAGTTTATTTCCTATAAAATGTTAAAACGACCATTTGTCTTGGTATAAACTGAACCTCGTTATCAGAATCAGTAATTTTACTTTTCATTCTTTTAACGTCGCGAACTTTTTTATCGCTTTTAATATTTTCTAATATGTATTTTTCGTCAAAAAATTTGTCCACTTCTAATAATAGCTTTTTTTTATTATTAAAGAAGTTAGGAATGTAAGAAACTAAATTATTATCATTAATCAATTAATGTCCTATAATGAAATTTGCAATACCAAAAGTTTTAAATATAATTTTGTTTTTGAAGATTGAGTTTTTAAATAAATAATGATAAATTCACTGCTGATAATCGACTATTTAAATCACAAGGTTCTACAATAACATAGTATGAATCAATGTCTTTGGAATTATATTTATTATTTAAATTATTAGATTTGTTACCTGTATCCATGTTATTTCTCTATGGCATTTCTATCTAAGGGATCCTTCACAGACGGGGAATTGTCCCGGTCCGAAGTATTATTCATAATAATTTTCCAATGTACTTACCGTATTAAATGTTACATACACTACCTAAATACTTGACCAATCTATGAATTAGATTCAATCACTACACGAAAGATAACCGCTCTGAAATACTTTTCGTCTAGAATTGAATAGAATTTGTGTGTTTAGTACTATTTAAATCGTAAAAATTCTTGAGGAACTTTAAAAATTGTGTTACTAAATACATGGGTAAGAACCCTTTAAATATTGTTAAATTAAATTTCTATAAACAAGGAATTTCTCTCTACTCTTCCATCGACAACAATCTATTTTTGTTGTAACTTAAAAATCCTACTTTATAAAGTCAAATAATGTAACTAAAATTTAATTTAACAACATTTAAGGGGTTTTGCCCATGTATTTAGTAGCTCAAAACATGTACATCCAGATAGCAGTGATGATGGAATATTAATTCCGAAAACGTTCTGTGATGTAGCCCGATAAGGTGCTTTAATATTATACCTTTTATAAAGTTTTTTTTAAATATTGGCTTGTTTACGGGTGGGATGCACTCATACAAATATACGCGAACACGAATACCAAAAGCGGCACAGATCACAATGGCTGAGCGCTGTTGAAGGCGTAGTTTCCACTACTGTAGGCACTGTCAGGAACGGTTAGGTACGTCCAAAGAATCGTATCGCTTTAATATCTTCGCTTGTTGGTTATGGAGGAGATTGTATGCCAGGGTATTAGGATGCACGCGCAACTTGTTTTAATATTGTTCAGAAATTCTTTTGCACTCTTCAAAGACTGTTAGTACCTGCAGATTTCTATATAAGGCGTGATTCTGGATATATCAAGGGGCACTAGCGATTTTTCTTAGAGTTTTAGATTGAAATCTTTGTATTTTCATAACATTAGATTTGCTAGCTGATATCCAGAGCTCCAGAGCGAACCATATGACCAAACGGGTTTTATAATAATTTTTATATAAGCAGCTTGTTGTTGATCGATAGTTGATCCATATATGTTTGGTCCATGTTAATCGTTTGTCCAGATGAATGCCTAAATAGTTTACTTCATCCTTCTGGAGTAGAGGATGTCCATGGAGGTTAACTTGTGGACATATACCTCTTCTTAAAGTAAATGTAATATTTGTGAATTTTGAGGGATTAACTTTAATTCTCCAGAGTTTAAACCATTTATTAGTTTTGTTTAGATGTTGCAGTATCTCTGATGCTATTACTAGATTACTATAAGATTTTCGGAAAGTAGTATCATCTGCAAAAGTTGCAAGCGTAAGGTTATTCCTTGTTAGAAAGTCAGCCGTATATATTAGGTATAAGATCGGTCCGAGCACACTACCCTGAGGTACACCAGATATGATGGGTTAGAGTTTGGTATAGGCTTTACTATACCTTACTAAATATCTTCTTTCTGTAAGGTGTGATTTAAGCAGTTTAAAGTAAATGTAAGGTAGGTTTTTCTTTAACTTGTACAGAAGTCCTGTATGCCACACCTTGTCAAAAGCTTAAGAGGCATCTAAAAAGGCTGCAGTACAGTATCGCTTGTTTTCGGGACTAGTTATTACTGTTATGTATAATCTGTGAACGTGTTCTATTGTAGCGTATTGGTTACGAAATCCGAATTGATGGTCAGGTATAAAAGCCTTTTTGCCCAATATTGGTTTGATTTTTTTTTTAACAGAAGTTTTTCAAAAACCCACAAGGAAACTAAGTTCCTGTAGCTGGCTGTATACCATGTATCACAAAAAATTTATTTAAAAATTCCTTTATAAAAGGTATAATATATTAAATTTTAATATATACATTTTATAAAGGGATTTTTAAATAATATTTTTCAAAAACCGTAGAAATGACTGGCAATAAACTAATCGGTCGGTATAAGTTGACATCTTTTGGATTTTTACCAGGTTTTTGAATGAGTATAATCTTTGCCACTTACCATTACAATGGAAGTAGTGGAGACTAAACATAGCATTGAAGATCATAGTAATTACTCTGTAGCAATCATGGGTTAGTTCTTGAATTACCTTACCTGTATGGAGATCGTATCCCGGCGCTTTATTGGGTTTTATTTCATTCTTTATTATCTGTTTTACTTCTTTAATATAGAATTGGAAGATTGGTAGTTCCATTTGATATGGAGTATCAAGAAAAAAATGAAGTAGGTAGGTAGGTAGGTAGGTGAATAGTAGTATTCTCCTTGTTCTACAGACATTACTCTGGTACATGGACTAAATACTTTCGAAAGATGTTCTGCGAATGTCTCTGATTTCTCTGTATCTCTTTTTGTCCATTTATCTTTGGCATTTTTTTAAAGAAGTTATGGCGTCTTTTGGCCCTTTTAATTTTCTCGTTGCTTTCCATAAAGAATAGTTTGTGTCTTTGAACGGCGTCAGATTTTCTAGATAAGTTTGGATCCCCTTATTTTTTTCTTCTTTTAACAGATTTAAGTCTTCTAGTAATTCTGTTTAGGTTTGCTTTGTCAATATATGCGTATGTGTTTTATCACTTTTTCCTTAATTTTCTTTTCTCGTCAATCAAGGTTTTTGCACTTAGAGAACAATTGCAATATGCTTTCCTTTCATATTGTTTGTTCAGGAGTAGCACTCTATTCCTCTTTTGTATGAAAGTAGTAAGATATTGTACAGCGTTTTCAATTTGGATTTCTGTTCATTAATATTTGTTCTGTAAGTGCACTTCGAAATATGTTCCAGTTTGTTTGGTTATTGGTTAGAACTGAAGGCTTACTTCTCAGTATGACTTTGGAGTTAAGGTCAAATAGAATGGGAGAATGGTCTGACAAAAGTTTCAACATGATTCTTTTGCGCAGTAGTTAAGAGATATACCTTTAATCACATAGAAATCTAAGATAACTGGTGGTTTATTTGGATCTGTAGGCCAATAAATTGGTCGTCTTGTAGATAAATATTGTAGGTTTTAACGTTATAAACGTCACATCTTTATTAATTTATATTTAAATAATTATTTTATTTTAATTTTTTTATAAATTTATTAATTTCTTTACCTCCACTTTCGTTTTTTCTATTTTTTCTTCAAATAGTAGTTGGCGCCCTATGTCTTTCTTTTCTTTCTCTTTCTTTCCGGTAGAATAAATATTTGCCTTTTCTTTCTTTGTCCACTAGACTAAATATTCTATTCTATGTTGACGGAAAAGCTAATTCCATCATAGGCATACATCCCATGCCTCCCACTTACTTTCTCTCATATCCTTGCCATTTGCTATTTGTTTGATCGTAATTTTGTAAATTCAAACCCCTTTTGACGTGTCTCTAATACAAGGTGTTCCTTATATTTAAGTTTATTGGTCGTATTTAACGTTTATTGGCTGTATTATTGGGTTTTTTTAGCTGTATTGAAGATTTTATGGGATATTTCAGAATCAACCTAATTGGAAGGCCACACAAATGTAATATGGAATAACATGCTCTGGAAGACCTAATTACCTAATTGGGAGGCCACGGATAATTGGTAGCAAGCAGCCCATCGATGCCATGATACCATAAGTATCGCCAAATTTTATTTACTGTAAATCATTGGCAGGGTTATCTTTTGCTATTTAAATATTATTTTTTTTTTTAAATAAATATGTCAAGTTAAATAATAGATTTATTTGCTATCAGCTGAGGGTTCATGGTTCACAGTTTAAGACAAGACAAATTCACACTTGAGATACTAAGCTAGGCAAAGCATAGACGATAAGCTCCCATGGTTGAATGCGGTGTTATTTTTATAATAGTATTTCAATTCTGTTTGGTAGTCTTATCGCTACAAGGTTGGTTTCCATTATTGATTACTGGAGTTGTCTACCACTTTTTGTGATCACCCTAGAGCCCCAGTGGTGATGTTTGCAGTTAAAGTCTCCTCCTATTATGAATTTGTGTCCCAGAAGACTAAAGTAGGTATTAGAGTTGTTTCGTTAATGGATTGGCCAGGAGGACAGTAGAAAGCAGATAAGGTAAGGTTGCCTAGCCAGTCTTTAATGACAATGCTAGTTGATTGTATGTACTTTTCACTGAACTTATTTAATTAATGATGTTTTATATTTGATTTGATAATGATAGCTGTGCGACCGTGTGCTTTGTCATTTGGATGTTTTGTGTAGTGAACAATGTATTTTTAAATTTTAATATAATTTTTGTCTATTAGATAAAATTCTGACATGAGCATTGTTTGAAAAAGTATATACTATTTGTTTTCCTATTTTTACATTTAATATTTTTCTGTTACGGTACTGTAATGTTATCTAATTCAATACTGTTCTAACGACGTTGGTAAAATATATTGCTTCCTGTAAAATTGCTAAACTGGTTGTCTCATTTATTATGTTTTAAGTACGGAGAATTTGACTTCCTTTGTTATTTTTGTCTTGTGTTGCCAATACCCACAAGTGTACGGTCACAATTAACTTAAATTATTGCATTCAAAATCACAATACAATAGGGTAATTTATTGATGTACCCTCTTCCACCCAACGGCCTAAAGATTCTTTTCTGACCTGCAATCTCAAAACACTTAATCCCCAGACAGCGAACCAAACGGACCTAGTGTGTTGTAGGTTCTCGCCATCGAGCGTCGGCGGGCGCCCCGACGCGGTATCAACGAGATTTCCCTGGCTAAGAACACATCAATATTTCAAGGGGTAAGTCTATATTCTTTGTACAAACATCAATAATGAGTAAGACCAGTTAATTTCTTAATTTATTTACAGTTGTGTTTGCTATTTGTCACTAATTTATTCACAAACAAAATATTACATTTTTACTTTATAATTATTTATCTATTATCATTTAACCAGCGACCTCTTAAGTTTTATACAAAACAAGCATAAACAATTTGATTTCTTGGATATGCTGCGTTAGATCATTTGAGTTCCAGACGGCTATTTTAAGTCTGTGTTGGTTTACTGCATTTTGGAAATCATAGTGGTAAGGAGATTAAGCATAGTGTCCGTTCTCCCCACTAGTTTTACCATCAGCTTTTTAAGGTTGCCAATTGTAGTTAAATGGTTTGAGCCGACTAATTTGTAGGTTTGTGATTACAGTTGTTTGAATATTTCCTGAAGTTTTTTGAACCCGATAAAAAAGTAAAATAAAATTAAAATTAAAATTGATCTTGTCATAATAGACACAATGGAAGCCAAAAGACTACTGGTATGGATATCTGCAGAGAATGACTGAACACAGATAATCAAAAAAGATAGAAAAATGGACTTTAACTAGTAGAAGAAAACGAGATAGATCACCACAGTCTTGAAAAAAGCTGTTGAAGATACAATGACCGCTAGCTAGCTGTTAATGCGCCAGCTGAAAGACTCACGTATATATAAAATCTTAACTACAACTATGGAGCGGCGCCGGCGTCTAACGAACTTTTTATTTTTATCTTAGATATCTATGCTAGTGTATGTAGGGTTTAGTTTTGGTTTACTTATCTTATCTTAGATATCTATGCTAGTGTATGTAGGGTTTAGTTTTGGTTTACTTTTTAGAAATTAATTGGCGATAATATTTATTTCTTTGGAGCAATTACAATCTTTTCAACAGGTCTACTAAAGTAATGTAGCAGAGAGCTGATACTCGCCCCATTTTCATCGTTATTAAATTTGTACAAGCTTTTAATAATATGCCTCTCCAGATCATAACACCTCCGCTTTTGTACGATGTTCTTTCGTCAAAGCAGCATTGCGCAAAACTTTCATTTCACATTAAATTAATTACTGGATATTAATTTTAAGTTTCATTTAAATACTGAACGCTATTTAGTTACAAGCATCAAGTGTTATGGTTTTGCTCCTTTTTTAGGTTAATTATAATATTAAATATTAAAGTATACTTGAACTTATAATTGTACAAAAGTATACTAGCAGAAGTAATTTATACGTCATTATAAATAATACCAATTTTTTCAAAAGACTTTTTCAATACCTTTTAAGTTTTCTACACAAAATAAATCAACTCTTTTTTTATGATACCGATTTTTATGGTTAAATATTATTTTCTCGAGTTTTTTTTTATAAAATCAGCTTTATCACTTATTTTTGGATACATCAAAATATGTTGCTATGATTCTCGATTTATAAATATAAAAAAATCTTTTAGAACTTAAATATGCAGGCATCTGTTTTAAAATTAAGATATACTCCAGTGAAAAGTAGGATATAGTGATTAAAATGATTTTAAGAATTGTTAATCCTCAAGAGATTTGAAAGGACAAATGCCGCTTCTGAATGTGTCTAATAATAAAAGTTATTTGAAAGCGGTTCTTACTGTAGATAAGTAGAAAAAATTAGAGTATTAATATGAAATATTGGCATAATTTATATTTAGGATAAAAAAGTTTAGAAAATTGTTTCTACGTAGCGGAATACAATAGATTTCGATTTTGATTATTCTAAATGGACTAGGATGACGTAGATTCTGTCTCAACAAGAAACCGGTATATATTTTGTTTGTATAATAGAACAAAACGGAAGACAGAAAGTAGGATTGGCTAAAGGAAGGAGATGCCAAGATATGTATTTTCTTGGTGTTTTGTATTTGGCAAAGAGAAAAATTTTGATGGAAAAGGAAACCGAGGTTTGGATTGGAAAAAGCAAACAGAAGTCAAGGAGTTTTGTACGAGATTTGAAAGAGAAAATGTGCTTTTGGTTTCTTTGTCAAATTATAAAAGAAAAATTAATATTGTTGCTTTTGATGGTGATAGAAAGTGAGTAGTAAAGAAAAAGTTTATTAAGTTTTGTAGTAGTAGTCAGGCAGCGAAGAAGAAATCTTTAAAGCTCAAAATGGTAAGTTTTTTTAAACAAAAATTGTTTAAGGCTGGGCTGTCTATGTCTATCTTAAAAAGATACCTGATTCTGAGAGTTAAAAGCAGCAGCAGATTGTCAATTTTAATTTCGATAAGAAATAATTTTTTTGGACACCGAGAATATTACCTAAACCAGGAGGAGTTGGAGTCAAAGAAAAAGCAGTTTCAAATTATAAATATAATTCTTTTAATATTCAAAAGACATTCACAGGAAATTTCTTCTTTTTCTAATGCCGACTAGAATAATGAAAGTTGGCTTTAACCATTGCAAATTCGACACTATTTGCTGCTTTTTTTATAGCGTTTGTGTGTCGAACCCGGTTCAGTCGCGAATGTTTTTCAGACAGAATATTCATCGTCTACCAGGAACACTTTTTTTTTGATTTTATCTTCATATACAGCTGCAATGGTCTTTCTTCTTTTAATGGTGTTCAAAAGTTCTCATTCTCTTTCCATTCTGTGTAAAATTATTTCGTTCGTAATATGATCGGTCCAAGGCGTTTTGATATATCTTCTAGAAATCCACATCTCAATAGTTTCTAAATTTTTCATTAAGTTAATATTAACAGTCGAAGCTTCGACACCATAAAGAAAAATAGACTGGATATAACATTTTACTATTCGATATCGGATTTGTATATTGAATCTTTGGTTACTCAGAAACTTCCTTCATCTTCAAAAAGGCTGCTCTTGACTGCTGTATTCTTAATCAAATTTTTGATTTTGGATTTAGATCTTTAATTTAGACTTCTAAGTATCTCGTTTTGTCCACTTTTTCAATATTTTCATTTTTTATCTGGATCCTTGTTATTACTTTACCCCTCTCACTGATAGAACCATAGTTTTTGTTTTTTTTTGTGTTTATTGTTAAATGAAACTGTTTCCCAGTATCACAAATTATGTTTATAGTGTATTTTTATGTATGAGAGAGTAATAAAACAATAAATTATGTATGCAAATCCTTAAACTGTTGATACGGGTGACTCAATGAAAAACAGATATTTGTCAACAAGTTTACAGAAGTATATAGCAAAACAATTTTAAATTGAGTATGACCACCAGGTATAAAGGTTGGAGCAGAATAGAATACAATAGTTGTGAGGGTTACTAATCCCTAAATAAGGTTGCCAGTGTCGGAGTGATGGAGGTTAACAGGTACTAATGAATTTGCAAGAAATGTAAGATGTTTATTTTATTGGTTATATATAACCAATAAAAGTTTAATAAGTACCTACCTATTTGCAAAATAAAATTTAATTCTTTAGATAAAATAAAACGTTTTATTTTATCTAAAATGAGTGCATTCCACGAAGTAAGGGTTTCAACAATCAAACATTTAATTCTTTAATTCCAGGAATCTACGACAGTAATTGACTAGATAATTACCTTCTAAACTTATTCCACAGAAAATGTGATAGTCGGTTTTTCCATTTTGTATATAGGAAGGTCCAAGTGGCGTATTCAAAATTCTTAACAGTTCACTAAAAGTAGGTACTTAAGTTGCAAGGTGCAGTTTATTGTGTATACTAGTGTTATGGAAAATTTGGAAGTGCCGTGTAAACGCCGAAAAATTGGTCCTCTAACAGTTAATGAAAAAACATTAATATTTAATTGTTTTAAATCATTTACAGACAAACGTTTATGTGAAAGTGTTGATGAGACCGTTGAGTTAGTTAGCAGTACACTTGGTGTTGGGAAATCTACGATTTACAGAGTTATTTAAGAAGAGAAATGTGGTAGTTTTCAAATACCACGTAATGCTCCAGGGAAACCAAAATTTCAAATAGAATATCATTTTAAAGAAGGACTTCGACGGAAAGTGCATGAATTCTTCTTTAGACAAGAATTTCCAACATTGGATAAAGTTCTTGTCTCAGTTCGAGATGATAAGAATTACCCAGAAATGAGTCGAAGTACGTTATGGAAACTTTTAAAAGAAATAGGCTTCCGCTGGAAAAAGAATCCCAGAAAGTCTATTTTATTAGAAAGAAGCGATATTGTCATATGGAGAAGACATTTTCTAAGAACCATAAAGGAAATGAGAAACCAAAAAAGAAAAATATTTTATCTTGATGAAACATGGATCAACGAGGGTCATACACCAAATAAATTTTGGCAGGATGAATTTGTTACAAGTCAAAGGCACGCTTTTGTAAATAACTTATCTACTGGTTTAAACCCACCATCAGGAAAGGGACGCAGGCTGATAATAGTACACATTGGCAGTTCAGACGGTTTTGTTTAAGGTGGTTTATTAACTTTTGAATCAACTCGTACCGGTGACTACCATGAAGACATGAACGCTGATGTCTTTCAAGAATGGTTCGAACAAATGATAGATCTTCTTCCTAAGAACTGTGTAATAGTAATGGATAATGCAAGTTATCACTCCAGACTTATAGAAGGACTGCCCACAACCAAGTGGTTAAAAAAAGACTTGCAGAATTGGCTGAGTTCAAAAAATATTACGTACCATCCCGGATCTATAAGAAAGGAACTTTATTCGTTGTGTGCCCTTCATAAAGAAAAATTTAAAAAATACGAAATTGATGAAATTGCCAAAAATCTTGGAATGACAGTACTTAGATCCCCACCATATCATTGTGAATTAAACCCGATTGAACTGGTATGGGCACAGATAAAGAGTGAAGTTTCAAGAAAAAATACCACTTTTAAAATTCATGATGTTAAACAGTTGTTTTTGGAGGCCGTAAATAATGTAAAACCTGAAAACTGGGAAAAGGCAGTAAATCACACTATTAAAGAAGAGGAAAAAATGTGGAAGCTGGACAATATTACTGATAAAATGATCGAGCCAGTTATTATAAATCTTGGTTCTGAAAGTTCATCTTCTGAATCTGATTTGGATTTGTAACAAGTAGCTGTAAGTTTTATATTAATATTTTTATTCATCTATTTAACATACCATAGACGGTTTTAAAAACTCTTTTTCTCTTTTGTAATTTTTAAAAATAAAAAAAAATGTGAATTTTTTAAAACCCTTTTTAATGTAGGCCAGTCAGTTCTAATATAGTGTGTGATAAAAGAGGTCACTTTTGTTTACATACACATAACACTTTATAACACTGAAATAATTCATTTATTTTTTACAATTATTCAAAGTAATTTTTCAATTAATCTTGAGCACGCCCATGGAGTGGTCGGAGCTACCAGTTAAAATTATGCTAATTACTCTCTCGTTCATAAAAATAAACTATAGTATCGGCTGCAGGTTTTTCTCACCTTTAGCGATAAGGAATGTATCGTCGACATAACGAATGTTATTTATATTTTCACCATCTATATTGATCCCTTTTGTACAGTTTTTAAGTGCTTGTGTAAATAACTCTTTGGAGTATATATTGTATAAGTACACGGCCTTGTCTCACACCTCTGTTTATCTGTTGCGGATTCGTGCTATTTCCATCTACTGTTAACATATCCTGTTGGTTCCAATAGAGATTTCTCACTATGTTAATATGATTTTTGTCGATTCCTGTTCGCTTTAGACATTTCATGAGATTGTTACGTTTACCTTTGTCGAAAATTTTCTCAAAGTCTATAAATATTAAAAGATCTTTTTGTTGGTCTTGTTACTTTTGAGCAAGATGTGTGAAACTATACAGAGCTTCTACTGTTTCGAAGCCATTACAAAAGCCAAACTGTCTATTACTTATATCTGCTTCGCACTTTCTGAATATTCTTGTATGTATAACCCTTAAAATTGTTTTTAATAATTGTTACATTATGGTGATTAATCCACAGTCCTTACAGTGTTTGGGATTCTTGATTTTTGGTAGAGGAACAAAGGTCGATAGTAGTCACTCTAAAGGTATCTCATCAGATTTGTTTATGTTGTTAAAGAGAATAGATATTGCGCTAGATTGTCTTCATCTATAGATTTAATCAGCTCGATGATCCTTATCTGGCATCAGGGCTCTACCAGATTTTAAGTTTTTTACGAGTATAGCATATTAGACTCCAGATTTAAATATTTTTAGAGCTTCCCGCTATTAATTTGTGTTCGTTCACATGAACGAAATGAAAATGAACAAATATTTGAATTGAGAACTTTTATCCTCCAGATATGCTACATAGGATGCTTTGTTCTAATATTGTTAATATCAATAACACCATTTTTTGCTAAATCTCAGAAGATTGTATCCAACAATCAGAACATCTATTATTCACTACTTTTTATACCATCAATAACATCTAAATTAATACAAACACTAAAGGTTGTTGACAATATAAAAATAACAACAAAGAACATCAAAACTATTTCAACTTTATATTCCAAAACTAGGTATCCTATAGACAAATTAGATAAAACAAATGTAGTATAAACATTAGTTCTACTCAGTGTAAGCTGAGTATGTTGGTGAGACTGGAAGAAATCTGTCAAATCGCATTATTTCACACAAAAGTGATTGTAAAATTAAAAAACCATCTTGTACTTTAGGCACAAGTACAGGCTAACCAAAATCCCATACCAATTTGGCTAAACACGTGGGGTCTATAAGACAACAAGATAAAATCTGCACGGGTAACATTTACAAATTTCGGGGAAAACTGCTATTTGATATCGGTAAATGGTTAAAGTACTTGGGAATGTATTTAGATCGCAAGCTCATATGAAGAAAACACATGTTTACCAAGCAAAAACAGTTAGGCCTTAAGCTTTTAAACTGGAACTTTTGTTGGGCCGAAAGACAAAACTGTCAATCGACGACCAAATTTTAACATATAAAGTAGCTTTAAAACCAATTTGGAGCAATAGAATTCAGCTATGATGAACAGCAGCTAAATACTGTGTTGACATTAGTGTATTCCGGTGTGTCTTAACTCTTTCACTGCGGAAAGCGCGATATCGCTTCCTCGGAGTGTTTCATAAAATGTGGAGGGCGCAATATAGATAAATTCGGTAAAGCATAATAATTTTTTATTACCTTTTATGGGGCCGCGAATTCGCGCTTTCCGCAGTTTTTACAAAATTTCCGAAAATGTGCGGAGGACGCGAATTCGCGTCTAATAAAAAGTAAGTAAAATGGCCATCATCAGTAGATTCTCAACCGATTTCCTTCACATAATTCATAAATCATATTTGCATATACGCAAAAAAATATTTTCGCACAGGTCTACATTCCTATATTATTACCGCAGTGAAAGGGTTAAAACATTCCAATGGAAAGTCCTCCGAATAATAACTAATGCTCCATAGTACCTTTAAATCAAGACGAATGCACGAGACGTTAAAATGACAACTGTTAACAATGAAATTACCAAACTTTGCCGACAATATGATCAGAGACTAACAGAAAACCCCAATAGCCTAGCTCACAATTCAATGACATAACTAATCGGACGAAGGATCAAACGAAAGACCCCAGCCGACTTGTTAACTATAAACTAGTCGCAAAAGTTATAAAAATCTAGAACCAGATGCTTAACCAAGCCCAAAGACATACGTGACACCATTCCAGTTCCAATAATATACAGGAAATTGTCTATGAGCAATAATTGTGCTACAATACATTTTTTTTTAATAATATTTATATTGTTAAATTTTCAAATAATTTACTTATTGTAACTATATTTTAGATTGTAAATAAATTAAAACGTTAAATAATAAAAAAATATCTGTTTAAATTTTTTTCTAAAATGTATATCCCTTACATTACAAAGCCATATTTTCACATTTTCCATATTTGTCTAATTTTACGTCTGGTGTAATTTTGTAATGTTACAAATGTCTGCTATTTCTTAATTATATTTTAGAAGCCATAACTTTGATGTAGGAATAACTTTTAAAACGCAGAGTAAAGTATTTTAGTCAATTAGAATTATTAGTAGTTAACATCGGTTAAATGAACTTTTCAAACTCGAATGAAGTTGGTGCAGATTGGACTGGAATTAAATTCCCAAAGGTCGTAATTTGGTGTAAGTTGGTACATAAAACTTTCAATAGAATCATGGAAAATAAAAAAGTTTCACATAAAATAATATCATATTTATCAAAATCAACAATTTTTTTTTATGACGATTTTCTGGTATTAGTTTATGTTATGTTTAGTTATGTCTGATATCTTTTACATTTATAATATTAAAGAAAATACCATATTGAGGACAATAAGATAAGCTTAAACATGTTTATGTCTTTTTGGTACTTTTGTAACATATACAGGAGATATATTTGTCAGGATTAATAAAAAACTCATAAATAAAGTCACTGAAAGTTAAACTTTATTGGCCCCCGTGTTGCCTGTGTCAAATATTAAAACTTTTAGGGCATATGAAAATCGTATCAAATGTGTTTACATTAACTATTTAAGAATCAAAAACTCTGGCCAAGCCATTAGTGTCTGTGGTAAAGAAGTTACTATCTTTTGAGACTGAATTGTTTTAAATAATTTAAATGCGTTTGAACAAACGGAGCCCATTAAGCAACGGCGAGGAGTCAGACAGGGTGACACTATATCACCCAAACTATTTAATCAAGCTTTGAAAGACGTTATCAGAAAGTTACAATGGGAAAAAGGGGGTATTAATATAAATGGCCAATACTTAAATCACTAACAGATAAAAGGGAAGAACTACAAAATATGATGGATGAATTAAATAGCGAATCAATAAAAATAGGTCTACAAATAAATTATAATAAAACGAAAACTATGACCAACCAACCACAAGAATTAATAATTACAATTGCACAAACAACTATAGAACAAGTAAAAAAATATGTATATTGGAGACAACTAGTTAAAGTAAATAACGAAAATCACACCGGAGAAATAAAGAGAAGGATACTGTTGGCTTGTGTATCCTTCGGAAAAATTTCCTATATACTAAAAAATAGAAAATACCCCCAATATTTAAAAACAAAAGTCTTCAGCCAATATATACTTTCTGTTCTCACCTACGGTTCTCAAACTTGGACGATTACAAAGAAAAACATGGAAAAATAGCAATCAGACAAGAAAAGAAATACTTGGATCCGCAACAAAACAAAAGTGACCGATGTATTAACGCAGATAGCAAAACTTAAGTGAAAGTTCGCTGGACATACCATAAGACAGAAAGACGACAGATGGAATAAGATGATTATACACTTGAGATCATAATATAGTTACAAACGAAAAAGAGGAAGGCCACAAATGAGATGGTCAGATGACTTGAAGAAACACGCAGGTTCAAATTGGATACAAACTGCCTACAATAAAGAGACGTGGAAGAAGAAAGAGGAGGCCTATGTCAAAAATTGGACAGCAAGGGCTGTATAGATAGATAGATAGTACTTAAATGCAGCTGTTACAGCCTAAATTTAATAATTTAATGAATGGGATGGTGGGGAACATTATTAACAGAAAAAGAATACGAAATAACGAAAGAAATGGACAAACTAGGAATTAAAATAATGGGGATTAAAGAAACCAAAAAACCCGGAAATGAAAAGATAAACTATGAAAAGTACGAACTACACTTATCTAGAGTGTAACAAGAAAAGAGAGTCAAGGAAGGAGTAGGAAAACTTCTGTCAAGACAGTTTAGCATTAGAACGACAGAATTTCGACCAATCTGCTCAGGAATATTCAACGAAATATGGTATACAATACAGACATATGCCCCAGTATAGGGGACAAAAAATATAGATACAATGGACAAATTTTATAAAACATTACAGTTCCCTCTAGATCAGGTGCAAAAAGAGAATAAACACATAATCTTAAAGGGCGACTGGAACGCGCGGATAGGAAATGATTCAAATAAAGGACTTGGATGTATGGAAAGTTACGACGAATCAACATTTAACAAAATCCTAGTAAAAATGCTTATTCTTTGCCAAATAAATGACTTATTAATAGGTAAGTCTTTCTGGTATCAACCACTATAGAATAAATACACTTATGTAGCGGAAGAACGCAATGCTAGAAGTATACTATATTACATAGTATTTACGCCGGAAATAAAACAGGAAATAAAGAAAATCTGGACGGAAAACTCAGCTGATCTGAGAACACAACTTAGAATGGTGATGGCAGATATAAACTCACAGAGCATCAACGAATAAGAAGACATAGAGTACACCAGAATTAACATAAATAGATTGAGAAAAAAAAATGTAAGAGAACGATACTAGAACGAAACAGACAGATTGTTTTTTGAAATACAAGAAAATTAAGAAACATGGAGTCTAGAACGTAGATGGGAGATATTTAAAGAAACAATTGGGAATACAGTATAAACAAGTGTGTTGAATAAAGAAAATTAAGAAAAACAAAGAAAAACGGGATGGTGGAATAAGTAGGAAAGGAAACAAGGAAAAAGTAAAAGCGGCAATAAAAACAAAGAATGGAAAGCATGGAACCAATAGCAAAAATCCAGAGAAGAACAAGATAGAAGGGAATACACAAAAAGGCAAGAAGACAACGCAAAATAGAAGGTAAGAGAAGCGAAATGAACTAGCTGAAGAAAGTTTGGTAAAGATCTGGATCTTCACCAAATAAATTTTAGAAATAATACCGAAATCTAAGTGGAAGAAATAAAATACGACGTTTAAAAATGACAAAAACGAAATAAAAACAGATATAAAAGATATAGTAATAGATATTTGGAGACAATAATTTACTGAATACGAGGAAACCCGAGGAAACAAAAAAAAAGAACCTAATGCTGTAAAAGATGAGGAAGTTTTCGAACAAAACTGGGAAGAAATAAATGTAGAAAAGTTGGAGAAGGGATTATCAAGAATTAAGACAAAAAAAAAGTGGAAAGATCGGACGATATCGATGTTGAAATGGTAAAGTGAATAGGGAAGGAACTTAAAAAATGGTTTAAGGCTATTCAAAAAAGAAAAAAAAATGCGAAAATTATACGGCCATTTGTTTGTGATCTATAACTTTCAAAATCTATACAAGAATAATAGAAAAAATAATACTACTCTAAGTAGCACTAGAGGAAAAAATTGCACTAAGAGAGGAAAGGCAGACAACAGATAATAAATTCATCTTGAGAGACATAATAGAAACAAAGAACGAAAAAAGAAAAGATTTATATCTCAAATTTATAGATTTAAAAGTGGCATTTGCAAAAACCATTTGCAAACTGCGGTGGAATATTTAAACTTAATACCGGTAAGACTTCACGGACTTCTATATCCAGATGACATTGTACTAATTGCAGACACTAAACGAAAGACTTAAGAATTGATAAATATATGGGTCAGAGCATTAAAAAAAACAAACAATGGCAATAAATATCAAGAAAACAAGAGGTATGATAGTTTGATAGTTAAAAAAAAGTTTATATGTAAGGAAAATCAAGTTGAGACAGTAGTAACTTTTGAATATTTAGGAGTAGTGATATCAAAAGACAAAACAATCGATTGGGAAATATCAAACATAGTGAAGAATGTAAACAAAATTTACTTTACACTAAACAACACGATTTTTAAAAATAAGAAACATAAAGAGAAGTTAAACTCAAGGTGTATAATGCAGTAACAATACCAACACTTTTGTATGCAAGCAAGAGATGGGTCATTAACACCAAAATGAACAGCGCGCTGAACGTAACGGAAATGAAACAACTAACAAAAATAGCTGGTGTCACAAAAATTGATCATATCAGAAATGATTAGATAAGAAGCGAATGAAGCAGTAGCCGATGAGATCAAAAGTCAAGAGAAGAAAATTAAAATGGTTTTTACACATTATTAGGATGAAACAGAGCAGACTAGTAAAAAACGTAATGGAATCTAAGAGATACGAGAAGAGAAGAAAGAAGAAAGATTAAGGATGGGATGGTTGAAACAATTACTAAAAATAGGCAGAGAAGAAGGAAAATCATTTCAACACATGAAAGAACTAGCAAGGAACCGGACGAGATGGAAGAGGTGGGTACAAGAAATATAAAAATATCACATTGTCTTTCAAACTGGGCATTAAGGAGTTTCCGGGGAAGAATAAAATAAATGTAAAAAAAATAGATATGGAATGAAGAAAAACAACAACTAAAGAAAAATACCAGAGTAAAATTGACAAAAAACTGGTAAAAGAAAAACAACTGGACAGATATGATACCAAAACGGCAAGGAAAAGTAATGCCACCATGGAAAACAGAAAAATAAGCACAAAAGAAAGGCAACAATTCAAAGAAATGATAAAAGTTTTGCCATGGAATGTAAAACTTATTTATGAGCAAAAATCTTAAAGAGACTTAGACCAAATTATGGGAAAATAGATATTCCTGCCGTACAAGAAAGGAAACAACTAGGAATGAAATAATAAAAAATGAAATATGTTTTGGAGTAGAATTCATGATTTCCGAGAAAGTAAACAAAGCAGTTGTGGATTTTTAACCAATATCAGACCAAATAATTATGTTACTGGAGAGTAAGAGAAAAGTACTCGAGGATAAGTATCAATAATGTACATGCACCCATTAAAAATAAAGATTTAGAAACCAAAACAGAGTTCTACGAGAAGCTAAGTAACCTAATAGAGATATATTCCCAGAAAAAATGATATAAAAATAATCATTGAAGACATGAATGCCAAAGTGCAAAAAGAGAAAACATACAGAAGAATAACAGGGGGACGAAGTTAACGTATGGCATTAAATAAAAATGGGAAAAAAGTAATAAAATTTACCACAGAGAACAAAATGAAAATAGCTAGTACAAGTTTTGACCATGCAGACATTCATAAGGTAAAATCAAATAGATAATGTCTTAATAGAAAGCATGATAAGGCTATAATCGAATGCAGGAGTGACAAAGCGACAGATGTCAACAGTAACCATACACCAAGAATAGTAAAATTAAAACAAGAACTGACAATAATTCCAAACTTAGAGAGAGATAAAATTACTATTTTCCATTACAGCGCCTTTAAGAGAAGTAGGTAGTAAACAAACTGGAGGAAGAAATAAATAAAAATATAGAGAATCCAGTCAACTAGGAAATAGAAGAAGAAAAGCGGTGCATACAGACAGCCATGTCGGAAGCAGAGAAAGAGTGTGTAGAGCGAATGCATTAAAAGACACTGTAAAACTGGTTTCATTAATAATTTAGTAATGCGTTGGCAGTAAAAAACAGGCAAAACTGCAAATATATAGAGAAAATACCAAAAATACTATCGAAAACTATGTGGCTAAAAGGAGAAAATCTAAAAAAAATTTGCAGAAAGAAGAAAAGGGAACAGGTGGAAAAGCAATTGAAAAGAATAGAAGAAGTCTATATAAACAAAAAAGTAAAAAATTTTCACCAAAAATTTAAGAAATTCAGAGAAACTAAAAAGGACAATTCACACTATTACAGAAACAAAAAAGGTTTTCTTCTAGGAGAAACAACAGAAAAAATGAACAGATGGGCGGAATACTTAGAAGATCTTTTAAATATAGACCAACAAGGGGAACTCGAGGGAAATGAGAATAGGCATGAAGAAGAAACGTGCGAAGAACTAATTATAAATTCTAAGTAAAAGAAGCAATTAGAGACCTAAAAAATAACAAAAGTATATGAGAAAGTGGTATCCTAGCTGAGATTATTAACAAAGGTGACCAAATATTAAAGGAAAATCTCGCTTGACACTAGCAGTTTAGCAAAAGGAAAAAATAATGAAACAGTGGAGTAGCTCTTATTATTTGTTCTTTTTATAAAAAATGAGACAAAACGGATTCCGAAAACTATTTAAAATATATATAACACTATTAGGAGTAATCTACAAAATACATGCAAAAATTATTAGGAAAAGAATAATGAGATATGATAACAAAGTGATGAACTCTATGATGGTATGCTATCCAGAATTTCACCTTGGTACGCTATCCAGGTACGAATGGGAAAATTACATAATAGAATTATTTAACGATGACCAAAGAAATAACATCTAACCGAGATACAGGCTCACCGATTCTAATCTCAGAAGTTCAGAAGGCTATCGACCAAGCGAAACGAAGGCTTCTGGTCCTGACGAAATACCTGCAGAATTGTTAAAACTATTAAATAATGAGAGTGTTGCGATTATCACATCCTTCTTGAATAAGATATACAGCAGCGGCAAATTACCAGACAACTGGTAAGAACTAAGAATCGATATTTATAACTATTCCCAAGAAAAATAATGCCAGACAGTGTAGCGACTATCGACTTATCAGTTTAATGAGTCACACGCTCAAAATTTTTATGAAAATATTGCATGGTCGCATATATAAACTTTGTGAGGGGATAACTGGTGATGAGCAGTTTGGTTTCCGAAACGGTATGGGTACTCGAGAAGCTCTTTTTTGCATGAGAATACTCTTACAAAAGAGCATTGAGTTTAGGAAAAATATTTATGTGTTTTATAGATTTCGAAAAAGCCTTTGATAGAGTACCACATACATTATTATTTTAATGCTTAGACTCAGTTGGTCTGGACACGTATGACATTAGATTGCTAAAAAATCTTTACTACAATCAGACCGCTTGTGTTAAGGTGGACCAAGAGGTTTCAGCTAAAGTTTCTATTAAGCGTGGTGTTAGACAGTGATGTGTTATGTCACCGATGTTGTTTATTGCCTACACTGAACCAGTTTTTGAAATAGCGTTAAATAATCGCCGCGAAGGTGTTAAGATCGGTGGTGAAATTATTAACAACATCAGATACGCCGATGACACCGTAATAATGGCAGAGAGTCTAGAAGATCTTCAAACCCTGTTGAATGCTGTAAACAACGAATGCACTGAAAAGGGCATAACAATGAACGCAAAAAAAACAAAATGGATGGTGGTCAGAAAAATTAATATCGAAGACTCAGTACTAAGTATAGATAACAAAATCCTGGAAAGGGTTGAATACTTTAGATATCTGGGTGGCTGGATTGACTGCAGGGTTGAAAGTGACGATTAAATTTCGACCAGAATAGAACTCGCACGGAAAAACTTTATTGACTGGCTTTATTCTGTATTATGCAGTAGAAGTCTGTCGTTGACCACACGTCTAAGAGTATTGAAGTGCTACGTCTGGTCCACTTTGTTCTATGGATGTGAAACCTAGACAACAAAAATAAAAAATCTTAACAAATTAGAAGCGTTTGAGTTATGGTGTTACCGTCGCATGCTCAGAATCCCGTGGACAGCACACATATCTAACGAACGCGTGCTAGAGACCGTGCACAAAGAGCGAGCATTGATTAACATCATCAAAATGAGAAAGGTCCAATACTACGGTCATATAATGAGAGGACCTAAATATCGCTTACTCCGGTTAATCATTCAGGGCAAAATCGAAGGAAAACGTTAAGTCGGAAGAAAACAACTGTCCTGGCTGCGTAACATTAGACAATGGACAGGTCGAACGGTCAAGGAACTGTTTTATTTAGCTGCCGACCGAGAATCATTTCATCAGCTTGTCAATATGACGATAGCCAACGCTTGAATACAGGCACGGCACACAAAGAAGAAGAACGCTATCCAGACTAGTGAACTACTAGCTATCTCACGAGCTTTCAAATATGTTCAACAATAACGGAACACATATATAACCATATGCACTAATTTATTTTCCTATACACCTTCCAAATACTATATCCGTTAACCATCATCTCGTCTAAAATATGCCATATATTTCTTATATCCCAAAATACAACAGTCATTCTAATATAGGTACAATCTCATGTCGGGATTAGTGATAATGAAACAGCCGACTTGTTTGAAAAAAAAAACCTTCATCCTTAAAGACCAATAATAATATACAAATCTGCAACGATTTAAAAGCTAAACTCGGAAATCTTAATCTATTCACTTTGCATATTCACTAGAATAAAGTTACTTTAGCGCTGCATGAAATTAAACCCTCAGTAATCAAAGTTACCTGCCCTAATTTATCTCCGAAAACTATAGCAATTCTACAGAGAGGGCACATAGGACAAACTGGTCTAACACATGGCAATCTGATGACATCATCTTCACAACCAAAATTTCAGTACAACTTTAAAATTTTATTACATATCTTACAAATAATGCTCTTAGAATAATAGGCGGTGTATTTAGAACAACCCCTATTATAAGTCTTTAGTCCAAACTTGGTGAATTACCATTAGATATAAGAAGACAGGAATTAATACTGTGTGGGATAGGTGTCACCAATCCATTCGCTCATCGAATATTCAGCACACAAAAATTCACATTCTCTTTAATGAAAGAAGCAAACCAATTATAAATGAATTAATCTTAGTCTTAGTCTTAGTCACCGAAATCTATCCTAACAAGATACCAACTCCCCCTCCTTGACTAATTTTTTCTCCTCACATAAATCTGGATCTATTATCAGAATGTAAGAAAGCAACCAATCGTCATCTAATTAATTTTAAACATCAAACCTTAATTTCTTAATTTTCCTCCTTCAAACAGTTATTCACCGATGTATCTAAGACGGAATATTGTGTAGCATCCGCCTTTGTAACAAAGGATACAATACAGAAATATAAACTAGCGGTGACTAATATTATTTTAACAGGAAAACCCTTTGCAATATATAAAGCCATGTTACAAGAAGTCCTGAAATTAACTTTCTAATAATTAGAGACTCACCAAATTCTCTAGAAATCATCTCCAACATCTATTCTTCCCATCCTGTTGCCAAACTCATGAGACCAGAACTGCACAATCTAAATTACAGAAACATTGCTTTTCCGTGAGCACCATTTCATATTGGAATCAGTAGAAAAGATCTGGCAGATAAATAAGCACGAGAAGCATTAAAAGGCGCAACTATTAAGTTGCATGCAAAAACTCCACCGACAGATCTCAAATTATGTTTCCACAACAAAATAGCTAACATGAAATAGCACAAAAAATAGGCAAAATTAATTAAGATAAAACAAACATTTCAACCATGGTCTGATAGTTCCACCAATAGTTTTACTCAGGTGATCACCACGCGACTGCGGCTTGGTTAAAGTCACCTTATGCATAGACTTCTGATGACAAGAGATCCCCAACCGGAGTGCTATGCTTGCGAGACTCCCCTAACAATAAACCATCTTTTAATGAAGTGCCCGTTACACATTGAGAAAAGAGGTGAATTGAATTCGGAACCTCGGATAATTTGAACGAACTATTCTTAGTGCCAAAGTAATTATTTAATATTTAAAAGCAATAAACCATTTATACAAAATTTGATTGTTGTACTTTTTTATGGCTGGTAATATGTTTCCTTTTTTCGACAATAGCCATATAGGCTGATGCGATTTTGTAAATATAAATGTTTTTTTGTAACTGTTAATTGTAACTGTTAATTATTTTGTAACTCTATTACATATTTGTAGCGCCTTTAAGCGCCTGTAAGAATGGTGCAATGCAAACCTGTTAGAATGTTTTGAAAGAAAAGTACTAAGGCACATTTATGGAGCAGTGAATGACAATGGAGTGTGAAGAAGACGATACAACTTCGAACTTTATAGAATATACCAGGAACCTGATATCGTTAAACATATTAAGATAGGACGTCTGATGTGGATAGAGCATGTAATGCGAATGGAACAAAATGACAAATTGGTAGACCTATTGGTCAGAGAGGAAGAGAAAGACCTAGAACAAGGTTCCTTGATAACATCGATGAAGACATCAGAAATGTGGGAATACGTGCTTGGCGGAGAAAGGCGATGGATATCGACGACTGGAGAAAAATTTTTAAGGAGGTTAGGACCCACGTAGGGTTGTAGAGCCAGAATGACGGTGAAGGTTTTTTAAATAAATAAATAATTTTATATACCAGTTTTATCTAAACAAAACAGACTATATTATACAGCAGTAAAAATTTTTGAAAGTGTACATTAGCCGAATATGATTTTTTATATAAATATTTAACAATAAAATATCCATAATCCAATTTTCTCGTTACACAAGTCACTTATTTCCCACGTGTTATCCGATAATCGGAGTTCTGCTGTAAAATTATTAAAATTATTTTGCCTTACGGCTTCTGTTTAAAAGTAACCTGATATATATTCCTGTTTTCGATAAAGTTAAGACCAATTATCCCATAGTCAGACATGTGTAAATCCCAGATTTTAATTTCATTTTATCGTAATTATTACAATATAATTATATAATCGTATTACAGCACATATGTTTAGAATATTTTTTACAATTTTCGCACATTTTGCAATTTGGGGACCCATTTTTCTGGAATTCGTTTACGTTAATTTCCCTTCTAAACCGGGGTAATAATTACCACAACATATTTTAGTCGTAAAGGTGGTAAAGTAATTATATGATCAATTAAGATATATAATGTGCACAGATTTAGGCATTGGGGGTCATGTTAGTGTTGGTCCATGACAGTTTTCTGATATTATTCTCGATGATGTTGGCAGGTAACAATTGATCTGCTGATAAGCCTGTCCATTGACAACGATTTCGGAGCTATGAATATTTCTTCTTTGCAACTTCTATCTCTACCTCTGTCTTTATGTTAAGTATTAACTGCAGTGTCCAGTATCTGGGTTTTCAGGTTTTTTTGCCAGCGTATATTAGCATTTCCACTGTTATGCCATCTATACCAGCTACTTTAGCGCTTGTGATTTTTCTAATTGTCGATTTTACTTCTTCTGGAAGAACTTCTGATACATCTTCTTGATTACTGATTACTTCTTCAAGTGTTTCAGGGGCTTTGCATAGTTCGCTGTAGAATTTACTCACTAGTTTTAATATTTTATTTTTGTCTGTATTTCTGGTAAAAATGAACGTATGATACAGGGTAAAATCAGAGCGAAAGCAAAAGAAGCTAAATTGGAAGGAAAAGACGTCAAGGTAGGATATCAAAAAATTAAAATAAATGAGGAGGCATGGACATGGAATAAACATCAGAAACAACTCGTAAAAATAGAAAACCAAAACAGAAACCAAAAAAGCTAAGTAACGTAAATGAAACGGCAATGGACAAGGAGACGATTGGGATTAAAAACAAGAAAATGAAAACTAATTTGGGAACATGGAACGTAAGAGGCACTTATGAAACGGGAAAACTTAAAGAATTAATTAGAGAAACAAAAAGATGTAAAATATATATATTAGCTTTATAAGAAACAAAACAATTACACAGAAATAGTAGAAATAGATGATATATATTGTTATGGATCAGTTTATCAATCAGAAATAGAATAAAGAGGTTTTTTATTATTTTAATATACCGCGGGCATATAAGTTAAAATACAACCCTGTACTTATTTGTAATAGTTAGAATAAGAGAAGACATTGTTCCGTGACGGTACCCGGACGAGTTTTTCCTTGAAAGACTGAGTGAATAGTGAAAGGACAATGGAACCCGTATAATTATAGATTTAATAATAAACTTGTAATTGTATTTTGCGGTGGGCATTTTTCGAAAGTAAATAAGAATTAGATTTAGATATGAGATAACAAGAATTTGGAAACGTATTTCTGTTGAAAAAGGCAAAATTGTTAATGGTTTCTGAAAAGTAATTTGAGTGAAAGTAGCTTATTTGTTTTAAATACTATGTTGGAAATTTTCTAAATCGAAAATAAGTGGGAAAGATGAATGCTTATGATTGGTTAAAAAGGAATGATGGGGAATGAGAGAGTTGAGAAGGTTGTCTGGGGAGATTGAAAAGATTTTTATTATGTTACCGGCAGACCAGAAGAGAAGACGTGTTTTCGTGTAGTCAATCTGAGTACCAGTGTTTTCGTTTGTTAGTGAAAAAGGTGGAAGCTGAGAGCAGATCAAAATCGAGAAGATTAATACCTCTTTTGAGTCTGCATAGTCCACGAGACATAATTGAGAAAGAAAGGAGAATTTGTGAATAAAGAGTACCGGTCAAAAGAGGCTTGGGCTTGGTTTTGGGAGGAGTAGATTGCTGGTATGCGGTTTGGATCTATGCTGAGAACGGGAAAGATTTGATGGTAGCCGGACATAATCAATCAAGGAAGGAACTGTGGTTTGATCGAGAGGAGACATCATTGGTGAAAAAAAATAGAGGTCAGTCAAATAATTTGAATGAAAGAAAACTTTAAGATAAAATCAAATATAAGCATACGAACTAAGATTCCAAGTTTCAAAGAGTTATTTTTTTGTGAATAAATTATATTTTATATGGTCAATTTTTTAGTAGATATTATTATAAAACAGATCAATAGATAGTTTGTAATTAAAATTAAATTTAGAGTATAGGAGTTTGTTGGGAAAGATAAATGCCCACAAAAGTTACTTATTAATATTCATCGTATTGCTTATTGAAAATAAATAATAATTTGTGTGCATATTTATGTTGTTTTAATGTTAGTTCCGTTTCCTGTTCTATCCCGATTATGAGCAACTAGGAGAAACATCATAAAGCAGATCACAACAATATATATATATGTATATATATATATATGTATATATATATATATATATATATATATATATATATATATATTAAAAGTGGGGGGAGTAACAGAAGTACTAGGAACAGACTTTATCGTACAGAAAAGATGATAAACCAGAGTGATGAATTTCAAACCGATATCAGATAAAATGTGCACAATCAGGTTAAAAGAAAATCAACGAAACATAAGCATAAATGTACCTGCACCGATAGAAGACGGCACCGAATAAAAGCCCAGGAATAACAGAAATATCGGCGGAAATGATAAAGGCAGAAGAAAAGAGACTACACAAGGAGATATATAGCCTGATAAAAAGTATATGGAAAACAGAAAGAATGCCAGGAGAATGGTCTAGGGCAAGGATATTCCCTATACATAAAAAAGGTGACAAATGAAATGTGAAAATTATAGAGGTATCGCGTTACTAGAAGTCATGTACAAAATACAGACTAACATCATAAGAAAAAAGCTAAATCAAAACACGGAAAAGATATCGGATGAATATCAGGCAGGATTCAGAAGTAATAGGTCGACGACAGATCAAATATTTGCGTTAAAAGAAATAATCCAGACTACGTGCTACGAACATAAATAGCAGTATACGTCCTGTTCGTCGACTTTAAACAGGTCTACGATACGGTAAAGCGGCAACAGATCTACGCATTAATAAAAGAAATGGGCCTACCAAGTAAAATCGTTGGGATGGTAAAGATGACCATGGATAACTCCACAAACGAAATAGTATGAAAGGGATATAAATCAAATAATTTTGAAACAAGAGAAGGATTAAGATAAGGAGACCCACTATTAACGACTCTTTACCGTAATACTGGAAGAAATAATTAGAAAAAGTAAAATAAACACACAGGAAACGATTTTTAAAAATGGCCGTCAATGTATAGCATTCGCAAATGATCTAACACTATTAACAACAAGTAAGAAAGAGCTAAAAAAATTAATGTAATAAGAATTAAAATAAGAATTAAAATAAGAATAATATAAAATAAAACAATAAAAACAAAAATAAGAATTTACAAAACAGTTATCAGACATACAGCTACATGTGCACGTGCAACATGGATGCTTAAAAAGCAGAAATAGACCTTAAAAAGATGGGAGAGGAAAATACAACTAGCAATATATGGAGGCGTGAAAATAGATGTACAATGAAGAAGAAGAAATAATAAGGAACTTGAAGAACTATATATTAAACCAAAAATAACGACAGCAATCAAAGCATAGAGAATCCGATACTTAGGACACATTTGAAAGAATGGGAAAGGCGAGAATGCCAAAAATGAAATGAAGAAAAGACGGAGATGGAAGGACGTATATAAAGACTAAAAAAAAATTACTATTGTTAACTGGAAAGAAAAAGCTTTGG
The DNA here is from genome assembly GCF_040954645.1 of Diabrotica undecimpunctata. Lineage (NCBI taxonomy): Eukaryota > Metazoa > Arthropoda > Insecta > Coleoptera > Chrysomelidae > Diabrotica > Diabrotica undecimpunctata. Next base: position 101,494,135 of record NC_092810.1, read on the forward strand.
ACAGAAAACAATGGAAGGAAGTGGTGAAGAAATGTATGAAAAGACTCTAAGGAATATTAAGTGTAGTATTAAGTATTTTATATCAACAGATGTAATGTTGTATATATTATAGTCGTATAGGATATAGCATAATATAATATGTAATAGTAATTATAAGAAAAAATTAAACCTTTTAGCCCCACGCCTTTATGGCCTGTTGAGCTTAATAATTAAGATACAAGGCCGAATACCAAGAGGAAGATCTCCATCACGATAGGCGGACCAAATGAAGACTCTGGGGGGAAAATCCCTACATAAAACTGTCCATATGGCACATGATCGCATCCAATAAAGACAGCAAACTAACAGTATTTAAAGTGTTACTACGTCCTATCAAGGGCTCTAGAAATGAAGAGGATATTGACAACCACCGGTAATTTGTCCTTTAAAACTTATACCACTTTATAAGTAAGTTCTTGTAACATTACACGTTGTCAAATTAAAAGAGACAAAGACGAAATTCATGCTAGGAAGAGAACAGGCATAAGTTAAGTCGGCAAAAATCTTGAAAGCAGCCCAAGAAACCACGAAAAAAATAAAAATTGTAAAAAGTTTTGTTGTGAAATGGGTTTGTTTTTATTAAAATATGCAATTTAAAAAAATATATGCATATGTAAACGTAGTCACACATGTTTAGATATTTTTTTATTACATATTTCAGCTTCCCCCTTCAATGAAAACCATCATTCTACTCATACTTTATGCATTTCGGAAGCATTAGTAACTTATAACTTGCTGCGTGGCAAATATCAAGGTCGTTAGAAAAAGATTTATTCGCTTCTAATTTTATCCTTTTGATCGTTTCTAAAAATAGTTTTGTTAATATGTCTGGTACTATTCCAAAAATAAAGTAATTGCCAATAAATATTGTAACGTCTTCTCGAATTATCTTTCGCAAAAACATCAATTTGTATAAATTTCTTGAAATAATAATCCTACATAAGAGCCAACTTTCTGGCCCTAGACATAATAATACGTAGAACATATCTGCTCATTGTATAGGGATCTTACTGTTCCACTTATCGTAATTTTGAAACCCTAGTTCTTATTGCTCGCAACAGCGACTTGGTATATACGCCATTTGAATTAATATCGGAACGGAGCGACAATGGTTATGCCGAGGGATTAATCTCAGCGCAGGCTTGTATTTAGCTAGAAGTTAAGCTTCAAATTGTGCCCATTATAAGACCTATTTACATATAAAATATAAAGAGCTTTTTTACAAAACTTCATAAATCCATTTCCGGCTAAAATACATTTTTTGTTGAATTTCGAGAGTTTGGTCTGCCTTAGATCTTGTGTATAAATCTCATGTGTTAAAAGTTAATATTTCCCATTTAAAATGAGCCGAACGTTTCTTCCACAAAACTTAAAATTTACCCACTCAAAAACCTTTACCCCATGTTTACTCTTTTTTATACAAAACTTAACATCTCCTTCTTTAGCTAATCATTAAAATTGCATAAATACAAAACTGTATAAATCCTTCGGCCTGCAGAACTATCCCTCTACTATTTTTGTTTGGATTTAAAAGCATCCTCTAGAATTAGATGTTGATTTGTGAAACAAAATATAATATTCGTTAGTTCTAAAACTACTCACGGGTCGCACTGATAGTGTGTAGCGTAGCCACGCCATGCCACGCTGTACGAGATTATTTTTATCAGTACTTTTGCGTTTGATGGGACGGGATGTTGTGAATTCGTTGTATGTCAACGTTGTTTCTGTATTTTGCGTGTTATTTTGAGATTGATACTGTTGCTAATTTATTGGTGGGATCTAACAAAAGACGATCCATCAAAACAAGTGAGAGAGGGCGTTAAAAATTA